>NW_022631096.1:517634-1192760 GCF_010015895.1 Lontra canadensis | reverse complement strand
AAGAAAGAGAAATTAAGGAGTCAATCCCATTTACAATTGCACCCAAAACTATATGATACCTAGGAATATACCTAACCAAAGAGACTAAGAATCTATACACAGAAAACTATAAAGTACTCATGAAAGAAATTGAGGAAGACACAAAGAAATGGAAAAATGTTCCATGCTCTTGGATTGGAAGAATAAATATTGTGAAAATGTCTATGCTACCTAAAGCAATCTACACATTTAATGCAATTCCTATCAAAGTACCATCCATTTTCTTCAAAGAAATGGAACAAATAATCCTAAAATTTATATGGAACCAGAAAAGACCTCGAATAGCCAAAGGAATATTGAAAAAGAAAGCCAAAGTTGGTGGCATCACAATTCCAGACTTCAAGCTCTACTACAAAGCTGTCATCATCAAGACAGCATGGTACTGGCACAAAAACAGACACATAGATCAATGGAACAGAATAGAGAGCCCAGAAATAGACCCTCAACTCTATGGTCAACTAATCTTCGACAAAGCAGGAAAGAATGTCCAATGGAAAAAAGACAGCCTCTTCAATAAATGGTGTTGGGAAAATTGGACAGCCACATGCAGAAAAATGAAATTGGATCATTTCCTTACACCACACACGAAAATAGACTCAAAATGGATGAAGGACCTCAATGTGAGAAAGGAATCCATTAAAATCCTTGAGGAGAACACAGGCAGTGACCTCTTCGACCTCAGCCGCAGCAACATCTTCCTAGGAACATCGCCAAAGGCAAGGGAAGCAAGGGCAAAAATGAACTATTGGGATTTCATCAAGATCAAAAGCTTTTGCACAGCAAAGGAAACAGTTCACAAAACCAAAAGACAACTGACAGAATGGGAGAAGATATTTGCAAACGACATATCAGATAAAGGGCTAGTGTCCAGAATCTATAAAGAACTTAGCAAACTCAACACCCAAAGAACGAATAATCCAATCAAGAAATGGGCAGAAGACATGAACAGACATTTCTGCAAAGAAGACATCCAGATGGCCAACAGACACATGAAAAAGTGTTCCATATCACTCGGCATCAGGGAAATACACATCAAAACCACAATGAGATACCACCTCACACCAGTCAGAATGGCTAAAATTAACAAGTCCGGAAATGACAGATGCTGGCGAGGATGCGGAGAAAGGGGAACCCTCCTACACTGTTGGTGGGAATGCAAGCTGGTGCAACCACTCTGGAAAACAGCATGGAGGTTCCTCAAAATGTTGAAAATAGAACTACCCTATGACCCAGCAATTGCACTGCTGGGTATTTACCCCAAAGATACAAACGTAGCGATCTGAAGGGGCACATGCACCCGAATGTTTATAGCAGCAATGTCTACAATAGCCAAACTATGGAAAGAACCTAGATGTCCATCAACAGACGAATGGATAAAGAAGATGTGGTATATATACACAATGGAATACTATGCAGCCATCAAAAGAAATGAAATCTTGCCATTTGCGACGACGTGGATGGAACTAGAGGGTATCATGCTTAGCGAAATAAGTCAATCGGAGAAAGACAACTATCATATGATCTCCCTGATATGAGGGAGAGGAGATGCAACATGGGGGGTTAAGTGGGTAGGAGTAGAGTAAATGAAGCAAGATGGGATTGGGAGGGAGATAAACCATAAGTGACTCTTAATCTCACAAAACAAACTGAGGGTTGCTGCGGGGAGGGGGGTTGGGGGGGATGGGGTTATTATGGACATTGGGGAGGGTATGTACTATGATGAGTGTGGGGAAGTGTGTAAACCTGGCGATTCACAGACCTGTACCCCTGGGGGAAAAAAAAATATATGTTTATAAAAAATAAAATTAAAAAAAAAAAAGAACCAAGAGTTGCAATGAAATAGAAAAGAGATAAAATTTTAAAAAGTGAAGTTAAAGCAGGTATTATTAAGCTGAAAATACTAAATGAAGTTATGATTTTAAAAAGTAAAATTTCCAGCTCTATTGGAAAAATATAAAAGCAGTAATGCTTCTTGTAGAAATCAGCACTCCTCACACAGATTTCATAATCGAATTGTCATTCACACGAAGGACTCAGGGACACTTGGGAAATGGGGAAACAAGCAGGTGAAGCAACATCAGTGAAGACTGTTACCGCACCAGTGTCTTAGAACTTCTAAGAAGGAACGTATTTAAGGACTATGAAGATATGTCAAAAGGACAAAGTAACCAGCCTGAATTGTCCCCCCCCGCCCCGTCCAAATGGGGACAATTAAATGTCAATAACAGTTACTATAATGCATTGAAATCCATTATGTAAACGTATATCATTGAGTCTACAGTAATATTAAGCAAAGAAATATAAATCAAAAACACTCATTTGGGGTGGCCGGGTGGCTCAGTCAGTTAAGTGGCTGCTTTTGGCTCAGGTTACAATCCCGGTGTCCTGGGATCGAGTCCTGCATCGGGCTCCCTGCTCAGTGGAAAGCCTGTTTCTCCCTCTGCCTGCTGCTCTGCCTACTTGTGCTTGCTATCTCTCTGTCAAATAAATATACAAAATCTTTAAAAAACAAACAAAAAACCCCACTCATTTGTCATCACTGGAGATGAGTAATATCCTTACATTGAAAACTGGCAACTAAAAGATGAGAATAAAATATTTATCTTGCTTTTTAATAAGAACTGTCATTTCAAGGTTAAAAAAGTCACCCTAGTGATAAAATCTTGTATTTATTTACAGAAGCATAACAAATGATGTAAAAGCAATAGAATCAGAAAATCACCATTTTGTTAATTTTAATGAAACATCTAAAGGAAGAAATTTTAATGGATACGAACACTTTCTGGTGAAATGTTGGGAAACAGAACCCATAATGCTGGGTATCTCTTCACAGATCACTTGTTAATTGCAAAGGAGGAAACATACATTTCTGGTGGAACGTTCTGACTGTAACAAAATTAATCCTGTAGCACCACTTACTAGTGAACCACTCAGACATTCTGTAAATGAAATGCAACAAGAAACACCAATTTTCTCCATGAACTATTCTTGCCAAGAGTGTTTTACTTGTATTTAATCAAGATGCTCGTTTTAACTTTCGGTTTACAAAAAAATACAGGGGATAGAGAAACACACAAATTACATCATGAAAACGCAATCAGACAAATGCAGAATGTAAGACATTCTAAACGGCATCTGGTCTGATGTCTTTAAATGCTATTACGACTGGAGAGAAGAAAAGGAGGAAGCTATACTTGATTTAAAAAGACTTAAGAGACATAAACAAATATATCAAGCACTTTGTGATTGAATCCTGATTAGAAAAAAAATAGTTATAACAGACATTTGGGAGAAATTTGCATATAGAAAGAGTATGTGATATTATTAATATAATAATATTATATTAGGTGGGATGATACTAGTGCGATCACAGGGGAGACAGACAGGGATTCTGAGGTGGCTGTCTGGAAAAGCACATCTTGGAATAAAGTTACTCTAGGCCCTCCCTGAACTCCTTGCAATTTCGGCCTGTTTCAAAATGAAAGCTCTTTAAATATCCATCTGCCTATTTGTAGACCTCTTTTCTAGGCATTTCTTTTACAGAATGAGAACTTGCAGAAAACCTTGGGACCTCTCTGATGCCCATTTCCCTAGCGGGTGCTACATCCAATCAGGAAGCCAAAAGCCACAACCATGAAGCAAACTCCAGGGCCCATCTTACTGGTGGCTGGTTTGTTCCTACAAAGAGAGGACCAGCCAACTCAGAACCACCATGAACCCAGCCCTGACCTTTTCACTGACTTTTCTCCTCATTATAATGCCAAAAATCACAGTGGGATGAAGACCTAATGTGCAAATAAAATGCACAATATGAGGAAGCGTGTCCTGTCGACGGCACCTGCCCGCCCAGCTCCCTGTGCCTCCCCCCCCCACATGCCTAGACGTCACTCCTTTCCTGCCTCAGCCCCTTTAAAACCTTTCCCGGACACTGATCCGGGAGCAGCCTGGTATCCCCCTGACTAAGGCTGTCGACACCCTCATGCCTGGACATGACCTTGCAATAAACACTATCCACACCATTCTTGGCCATGTCTGTTTCTACACAGGGGAGTCAAAGGATTGGGAGATTGCTAGCAGGAGAGCATTTCTTTTCATACTGGAGAATTTAGAGGAAAGTGTCATGATATCTATAAAAGATTTTAAATGCTAGAACTAAACAGACATAAGTAATGATCTAAGTATTGATTTATAGATTTAGATTGACACAAAATGCAAACTATTAACCATAATTTAATGTGGATGGTGAGTTGATGTCTTTTTTGTAGCATTCTATTTTTCTGTATGTTTTAAAATTTTATGTTTCACTTTTGTTTTTGTTTTGGGAATGTGTATAGTCTTAAAAGCCTGAAAAGTACAATAAAAAGTGTTTTAGCTCCATGCCCTCAGGGTCTTCGTATCAGAGATGCAAATACTTTACTTCCATGATTGAAGTTCAAAGAGAAAAGAAATTATTTGGGGCAAATCAGTTGTTCTAAAGGGAACTCTATTATTACATAGTCTGGAATAGATATCTGTAAAATAGGTAGTATATAATTGCTTCCACATGTGTCATTAGGAGTTGAGAATATCTTGGAGGATTCTGGAATCCAGAAATTCTCTGGGTGTAGTTTCAAAGTGGGATAGCCCAAATCAATCTATGACCCTCTCTCTCAGCCATTTTGGGGCCGGCTGTGTTGTAGAAGTCCTCCAAGCCCACACATGTCTGGGATCCCACCTCCCAGTCCAGATACTCCTAAGCAAAAGTAAAAACACTGTCTTGGCATTTGCTTTTGCTTCCAGGAGGGCAGGGGAGGACCACTAAAGTTCTCAACACTGGGCCATTCAGTGTCCCCACATCAAAATTCCTTGGGATGGCATGTCAGTTTAATAAATTCATCAGCTCAGCAATACTTGGCTAGTCTGTAAGTGCCCTGTCACTGGGAAAATACATGACAAAAAATGTCTTGTCCATAAACTTCCACCTTGAGTCCAAGCCCTATAAATCAATGGTGCTTTCAACAGCCTCTTTTCAACCATTCCGGTCTTATGACGGATTCTCTGCTTCTTAGTTCATTGAATATGAATTTCAACGAGAGTCAATTATTTCATAGGGAAAAATGTTTTTCACCAGGCAGGAAATACTTTTTATTTTACAAAAGTTGGACATAATAGTTTAGACATTTCCATTCTCTAAAACATAAAACATCTAGTGCATGGCCATCATGCTAACCACTAAATCAAAATGCTCTTCTAAGGTAGAATGTGTTAGTACTTAGAAAACTCATTAAGTCAGAAAGTATTCATTGAGCACCTACAGCCTGAAAAGTACAGGGCTGGTCACTTAAGGAAATTGTCAATATTAGCCTAACTCCATTTCCTTAAGGACTTACAAATATTTAGGGGAGAGAAGGTAATCAATGTGATAGGTTTTCTTGAATTTGGCTATAAACTACTATTTTTGTCATATAGATTTTATGCCTCTTTTCTTTAAAACCTAAATTCTAAAAGTCAAAACAATGACTGTCATTTCTGATCATGGTACATATACATGCTCTATAATCCTTTCTTTTTAAATGTTATGAATGAAATATTAACAAGTATCATATTTACTAAAAGAACCTATGAATAAACCATCAGTTTCTGGCATGCAAAAGCTTGCATTAAAAAGTAAAATCTGAGTCTTCTAGGCCAGAGTGGTTGAGGTGAGGTTACAGACTCAGAAAATGGATTGCTTAATCATTACATGTCGCCTTTCAAATGACATAACTATCAACGTTTGCTAGATCCTATTTATCGAAGCTTCTAAGCAGTGCCTATTCAATATCCAGTGTAATAATTTCTGAATAAAGACATTAAATTGTTAATGCTAAAATGCTTTCATGGATTTGTACTGATAGTGGGATGAAAATAAACCTCTTTAACACAGTCTGCAGATATTCCGCCATAGCTGTGTCCCTGACCATGCCATCTTTCACTCCTCACTCTCACTACCCAGGTTCTCTCTGACAAAGATGAGCACAACGTCTCTGAACAGAATGTTTTATCTACTTGGAAGACATGCCTCTCCTTCCTTCACCTACTTAGTTCATGCTTATTTGTTTGCTGTCCACTGAGTTCTCTTTTCTTCCAAGAACTTTTCTCTGACCACTCTAACTGGATCAGTCCCCCATAATACATACTCTCAGAGGACTTTATCTTTGTGTCATACCAACTTTTCATACTTGGAGTTTTACTTTTCTATTGTGTGATTGTTAATATGTCTTCCTTGCTGGAGCATAAGCTCAATGGGTAGAGAGCCCTGCGTCCAATGGGTTCACCACTGCACCCAGCCCCCAGCATGGAGTATGGCACAGAGAAGACATTCATAAATCCTTCTTGAATGGATAAATTAAGAACCCTACCCATCTCCTTAAACACACTGTGCTTATACCACACTTCCTCATGTCCTGCAAGTGTGCACTATTTTCTTCTTTTAGGATTGCCATCAACTGCCCAAGAGAAGGAATTTGGAGTGGTGGTGATGGTAGTCGTGGTGTCTGTGATGAAGGTTCAAAAAAAAAAAGCCCTCAGTTCTGGCTTGGCAGGAAGTGACATCATGGGACACTCATGGGTTTGGAGGGTGAGACACCTCTGGGGCTCCAAGGAAGCTCATAATGTCACAAACAAAATTCTCTTCCTGAGTCTGCTTCTCTTATGGTTTATATCAATCCCATTTTAAAATATTTAGATTCCATCATACATCATTTGGGTTAAATTTCAAATTCCAAATCTGACTCAATCTATAAACTTCTTGCAAGAGCCTGAATGTGTAGATGTCCCCCCAAATTCGTGTTTTGGAACCTTAACCCCCAATACTCGATATTAAGAGGTGGGGTCTTTGGGAGGCAAATAGGTCATGAGGGTAGAACTCTCACAAATGGGATTAGTATCCTCATAAAAAAGCCAGAGGGTTATTTTGTCCTTCCCCAATGTGAAGGTACAGTGAGAAGACAGCTGTTTACAAACTAGCAGGTAGCCTATCACCACAGATCAAATCTGACAGCACCTTCATCTCGAACTTTCCAGCCTCCAGAACTGTGAGAAGTAAGTGCTCATTATTTAGAAGCCACCCAGCTTGGGTATTTTTGATAAAAGTAGCCTGAATGAACAAAGATCCTCAAATAATACATACATAACCTCTCAAATATTCAAGTTATTATATTAAAGCTCAGTAGCTTTGGGGTGGGCAGCTGGAAATCCTCTTTAAAATCTTGCTTAAGACATTTCAAATATTATATATTTTGGCTAATATTGTAGTGTTGGTGATAAAAGTCTTTGAGAAACTCCATTTCTAAACACAAGTCAAATATCTTCAATTCTATTAGTGAAGAGTCTATAAAAATCTCGATTATACTAGAAATTGGCTCTCCCAATTTTTTTAAAAAAGATTTTATTTGTTTGAGCATGAAAGAGAGCACAAGGAGGCAGAGGGCAGAGGGAGAGGGAGAAGCAGAATCCCTGCTGAGCAGCGAGCCAGACGTGGGGCTTGATCCCAGAACCTTGGGATCATGACCCAAGCAAAGCCAAAGGCAGGCACTTAACCAGTTGAGCCACTCAGGCACCCCTGCTCTCTGAAGTTTTAACTGAGAGTCATTATAGTGAAAATAATTTTGACATATAGAACTTTGTTTTGATGTTATCTTGATAACTGTTATGTAGTGTCTGTCTCCCAGAAATTTTTTAATAAATAATTTGAAATTGATTTACCATGTGGTTGGTCACTTTGTTCCAGGTAGCTCACAAATTCAAATTAAAAAAAAAAAAGTTTTCTGAAGGATGATGGGAGACATGTCAATCAAGAGAGCTTCTTGGGAAAGTTTTCCATAGAAATGCCATTGTGTTGGGAACTTTGGGCAGAAGTTGTCTATATAAGGTATCTGCTTTTTAAAGGAATAGTTTTATTTGAGAAAATTTTTCAGTTAGTAGAGAGGATATTCCATAAGACCCTGTAGAGACAGGAGTTGATAAGAAGTCCTGTGAGACTCTGGCCTAGATAGAGGAACTTGTTTTATCCACAACGTAACTCCTAAGGCCTGCACTGAGATTGCTTCCCTGGAGTCAGGGAGCTGCTGTTCATAGGAGTTACCTCTGAGGGAGGGCATCCCAGCTTTATGTAGAGGCACTAACGCTGACTTTATGGAAAACTTCTCCTGTCTGTGCTGCTGTTGAAAGACTTTTTGCTCCCCCCACCCCCAACTTCTACTATAATAAAATGAGAAATTTCAGGTCCAGTTCATGAATGCAGTTAATGACAGGGATAATTACTCTGTTGCATTCCAAATTCCTCAAGTACCTAGTGAGAACTTAATGAAAAGCAGAATTATTCTCGATGACAGATACAATTGTGATCATCTTGAGAATTTCTAATAAAATAATATCTACTAGGATACATCTATAGGACAATATCTAATAGGATACTCTCCGGATGATCTTAATTGTACAGCAAGAAGGAGAAGAAGAGAAGGGAACTAATGATAAAATTTAATTTTGAAATCTACATGTGCTTTTTTACAAGGTGAAAGGGAAACTTTTTAGTGCTCATCAGATGAATTTATCAATCAAGAATTCAATGAAAATATGTATGGTGAATGTTTTGGATTTATTGCATAAAATAAAATATATCCACACTTCTCAAGAGTCTTAGGGGATGCCTGGGTGGCTCAATTGGTTAAGCATCTGCCTTTGGCTCAGGTCATGATCCCAGGTCCTGGGATTGAGTCCCACATTGGCGGGGAGCCTGTTTCTCCCTCTGCCTGCTGCCACAACCCTCCCCCCAACCCCGGCTTGTGTGCACGTGCTCTCTCTCTCACTCTGACAAATAAATAAATAAAATCTTTAAAAAAAAGAGTCCTAAAAGATATTCTGCTACTTCGAAGCAAATATATAGTGTTCTGCATGCATTTACAGTGTAAAATAATTTCTGTACTGTGGAAGAATGTTTGATTTTTATACCAATAGATTACACATTAATTTTTTGTTCTTTTAAAATGCTTATAAAGTTTTGTAAGAATTCAATTACTTTAATCATTAGAAAATCAACCAAAACACAAAAATTGTATCTATGATTCTTAATAATAACAGCAGTTATGCTTTCCTACTCTGCACGGACATTTAACTCTATTTCATTCATGTCATTTGACTGTTAATGTCCTTGTTTTCTCCTAATGTGTCCTTCATTATTGAGATCCTCTTTTTTTTAATATTTTATTTATTTATTTGACAGAGAGAGAGATCACAATTAGGCAGAGAGGCAGGCAGAGAGTCGGGGGGAGGGCGGCTCCCTGATAAGCAGAGAGCCCCATGTGAGGCTCCATCTCAGGACCCTGAGATCATGACCCGAGCAGAGACAGAGGCTTAAACCACTGAGCCACCCAGGTGCCCCTATTGAGATCCTCTTTTAGGTCACACACTCATAAATAAGAGAAAACTCTAAAATCCAAAGGACCACTCTTGAAGATTTCTATTTGTCTGATATATTCATCACAAAACTATAGACAATAACATCATTTAAACATTGTAATGCTTGTTTTCATATCAGGGTTCTCCATGTTAATAGGTCCAGAAAACTCTTTTGATAGATTCTGGTTTTATAGTGATGAATTAATCAAAAGCATGTTTAAAAAATCATCTGGCATATTTTTTCCTTATTAATGTATTTTCTCATTATGATTGATAAATATTCCAGGAAGTAAAAAACATTATTTTACCATATACATGCTACCACATATTTCTAAGTCACTATTCATTGCTTGCCATGTATCAGGCGCTTCTTAAGTGTTTTGCATAGAATATTCTACTAATTCTCACAATTAGTAGATGCAGGTTCTCACAAGAACCAGCATATTAGGTATTAATAGGTCTATATTACAGATTAAAAAAATGAAGTCTCAAGAGGCATTTTAACTACCTGCATCTCCACAAAACAGGAAGTAGTAATAGAACCAGAAGGAAACCTGTTAGCCTGACTTCAAAAAAGTGTCAAAAATTCAAAAATTAGGGAGTTCATAGGATAATATATACTTGATGGAATAAATTTGAATAACTAAAGTATATTTTTAAAAAAAGTAATGGGCCTTTAATCTTACATAGCTAAATTACTGATTATGTATTTGTTGAGTTGACTTACCGGTTCAGAAAATTGTATCGAGAGGTTTTTTTTTTTTTTACTTCAAAGCCTTCCTAGGGGTACCTAGGTGGTTCAGTCAGTGAAGCATCTGCCTTTGGCTCAGGTCATGATCCCAGGGTTCTGGGATTGAGTCCCACATCAGGCTCCTTGCTCAGTGGGGATCCTGCCTCTCTCTCTGCCTGCTTCTCCTGTTTGTAAGGTAATTCTCCTAAAGTGCTCAATAGCTAACATAATTATTTGATTAAAACAAAGACTGGTTGCAAGTTTTAGTTGAGTAGTTAGAAAATCCAGGTTTATTGATGTATTAGTTAGGAAAAGCTGATAAAAACACTGGTTCAAAATGTCAATCATTTGAGAAACTAAAGGTTTGGTTCTTGCACTCACTATAGCCCTGTGGTGACCAGGAGGGTGATAAGGCAGGGTGATGACTCCGTTCCACAAAGTTACTCAGGGACCTAGATTCTTTCTATGCAGTGAATCTGAAATTAACTTTAGACTCCTGCACTGGAAGGTTCTACCTCTGCCCGGATGTAAAGGAAAGAGGGACCATAAGAGGACCTCGTAAGATCTTTAGGGGTCGGATGTAGAAGCAACATCAATCACTTCCACACACATTTCACAATGAGAATTCAGTCATATGGCCCCACCCTAACTGTAAGCAAGGCTGGGAAACAGTCTGCTTGTGCCCAGGAGGAAAACAAAAGAAGGTCTGGTGAACATACAGCTTTTTCTCTGCCCTAGCAGGCAAAAGACGTCATCATCAAAATCACAAGTGGGGACTAGAGTTTTTATGGTTGACACTGAAACCCCAGCAATTAGGGATAATGTAAGAGGTCAGCAAAAATTCCTCAGTTTGAGAAGAAACTCAGTCCTGGTTCCAAAATTATGAGCAACCAAGGGTGATTCATTTATTTTAGTATTAGAAATATGTCTTACTAGCTTGCCGCTTTTGCAATGCCAGGGTGAGCAAAGCCCAAGTGTTTTCATTACAATAGTGATTTTGTGGCAAATTTAAATAAAACTGGAGTGTTTCATATATTTCCAAATTATGACACCATTTTAAGGCACTATGAATTCACACCTTATTAAATGTGAAGATTATGAAATTAGACTCATTTTTAGGAGTAAAGAACTAGTTTTCCTAAAACTGTAAATTGTGTCATTCTTGAAGGGAAGAAAAAGACTAATGATACTATCTCATGCCCAAATATAGTAGAAGCAGCGGTTGAAAAATTGTCTTCCTCCAACTTTGCCAATGTACACGATTCCTGAGATATATTACCACATCCTATTTACTGTCCTTGGCTTGACTTCAACTGGAGACTGCCAATTCCTTTTGAAACAGCCAGAAATTTGTGGCAATCTTATTACAAATGGTCTATTTTTTTCCTCATGGAAATATTTTACTTCCTCTATTTTTCCATACTATGACTTTGAGAAGAACTTCTTTGCAATATGGTGGCTGTTTGTCAGTTCTACCATTACACTTAACCACTAAACTCTCAGAAAATAGTTTCTAGAAAGGAATTTGCAATTTTAGTACTGTTGATATTTTAAATTCCAAATCCAAATTTTATTCATCTGTGCATTTACTCATTCACTCTAGAGTGTTTTTGGCTTATCCTCTAGATGACAGGCACGGTGCTTAGTATTAGGAATCAAACTTCAACAAATCCTGACTTCCAACTCACATTCTTGTGGGGGAGACACACAAGTAATCAGATAAATAAAATCCAGACAGTGGAAAGTGTTATAAAGAGCAAAAGTGGGGCTTCTGAGTTTCCATGCAATAATAACTGAGTCTCTGAAATAGAGAAAAAATTAAAGAGTCTACTTTAAGATGGTTTAGGGTGATGACCTCTTTATTTTGAAGTGAAGTTTAAACTAAGACTTAATTGTTGAGAAAAATCCAATCACATGAAAGGACAGGAAAAGAATAAATTTGAAGGCTCTGAGATGGGTGTATGACTAGTGCAGTGAGTCCAGGGGCTGGAGAACTAAAGGATTGGAAAGGGAAGCAAGGGCCAAGCCATGCAGAGCCCTTTTAGTCATGGAAAACCAAAGATTTTACATAGGAAGTGTCTTGCAGCGTTTTGCTCCTGTAACAGGATTTACATTTTCAGATCATTTTTGTGGTTTCATGGGAGAATAGGTTGAAAGGGTAATAGCAGAAATGGAGAGACCGATTAATGAGTAATCTAGGCAAGGCATCACTGTGACTTGGATCAGGGTAATGAGAGCAGAGATGGAGAAAGGTAAGGATCTCTATGGAAGCTCCGAGACAGGCTGGTGAGAGGAACTGAGTGTTAAGAGGAGGGAAGGGTCAAATGTGAATCTTAGGTTCTTGGCTGGTAACTAAGTGTATGATGGTACCATTTACTGAAATGTGGATGATTACAACAGGAATATGACTGGGAGGGTCAAATAACATATTTGGAACAACCAAGCTATATGAGATGTGTAAGAGTCATTCAGTGTAGATTTCAAATGACAGCTGCATGTAAGCCTGGATCTAGGAGGAAAGTTTGGGTTAAAGGAGCATTTATCATCTCATGGATGGTACCTACCTTTGTAGAAATGGTTGAAATCAACTGGGAAAGGGTACATATGAGTAAGAAAAGAGTGCTTAGAACCCAACTGGGAGAGACCTCAATATTTAAAAGGTGAGTAGAGGAAGAGGCTGATGCGTAGAGTCTAGATCCTCACGGTAATACTTGAAAAAAAGGATTAAAATCAGTGAAATTTTCTCTTTACCAGGAACTCTCTAAATTGTGGATGCTTGAAAAAACTAGAATAGATGTGATCATGCATCCTTACCAGATATTTGGGTCAGGTTCTTTAGTGCAAAATTCATATATAAGATGCCGTTTTAATGTTCATAACAGACTTCCTACCAAGTGTATCTTATAATGTTCGTGTGTACAGAGATTTCCACAAAACCATTGCCATCTTTATTTATTTTGTCTAGATGTAAAACAGACAGCATGTCACATTACACATATTGCTAAAATCCCTGCAGCTTAATATATACAGATTTGTGAATTTTGAATGATTTGAAGTTCATGAATATCTTGAAGTTGGTTTGTTTTGTCTTGTTCAAACTCTGGATTTCATGTTTTTGCAGTTTAATACATTTCTTGAGAGGAAAGAAATATTTAGATTTCCAGCTAGACATAAAATTGTCAGAGAGAATAGAAGTTAAACACATAGGGAAACAAAGGTAACACATCTTGGAAAATATTAGGAAAACCTTTAAATGGTCTAGGCAAATTCAGTCAAGGTGTTTTATTTTTAATCAAAACTCTAGAGAAAGAAAGGTTAGCTTTTGGGAAAATTAATGAATGTTGTGCACTTAGGTGAAAAATAACTGCTAGGTGCTCTATTTTTCAGAAACTTCTAACAAATTTTTTTGATCAGCAATACCATA
This sequence comes from Lontra canadensis, assembly GCF_010015895.1. Taxonomy (NCBI): domain Eukaryota; kingdom Metazoa; phylum Chordata; class Mammalia; order Carnivora; family Mustelidae; genus Lontra; species Lontra canadensis. Next base: position 1,179,150 of record NW_022631096.1, on the reverse strand, counting down.
GTAATATCATATAGAGATAAAAATGTATAGACATTTTTACAATTATTTTTATATCTTACGCCATTTCCATAACAACATGATTCTCCACATCTGTCAGGCTTGTGGGTGGGTAAATCAACATGCCCTTAAATGCTAAAGACTGTTTTAAGACCCTGGAGTTGTCCCATTAATTCAATCCATTTGCATGCTTCTTACATGCCACTTAGAAGGCCAATTTGCTTACGTCCCTTTCTTTCTTTTCTTTTCTTTTTTTTTTTTTTTAAGATTTCATTTCTTTATTTGACAGAGAGATCACAAGTAGGCAGAGGGGCAGGCTGAGGAGGGAAGGGAAGGAGGCTCCCTGCTGAGCAGAGAGCCTGATGCAGGGCTGGATCCCAGGACTCTGAGATCATGACCTGAGCCGAAGGCAGAGGCTTAACCCACTGAGCCACCCAGGTGCCCAACTTACGTACCTTTCTTAATACCTATTTACTAGAGTCCTCATCTTTTATCTTGGCATTCAAGGCCTTCTACGATCTTGCCATATCTAAACCTTAAATCTATTTCTCCCACTACCCCTTACATTGGGAATGTAATCCCTATGTTATGACTAATTTACCCATGCCTATTTATGTATTTCATATAATTCCTATCTGAAAATGCTTTCTATGTATTTCTAACTCTACATTGAGATTACCGCATTGTGTCTTCTACTCAGTGACATGCTTCCTCCTTTTTACAAGAGGAAGGTGGGATTGAGTTTTATGGATTTTTTGGTCTCCCTTACACTGTCTGGACAAGGGACATATTATAAACTGTATTTATCAATAAATGTTTCTTGTTTAATTAGATGATTCATATACAAAAAGCCCTGATGAGAAGGATGAATAAACATGATCAGAGAGGTTAATGTAATTAGATTAATTCTGCCTTCAAAACTCACATCTTTGATATTATTCCACACTAAACCCCACAAAGAAACACAGTGCTGTCAGTGGTCACTTTCCACGGTCTTTTTTTTTTTTTTTTTCCTCAAATACTTTCATGAGTAAAGATTTCTTGGTCAGTCCCTGGTGTTTTACAAACAGAATGATTTTCTAATGTGTGTGATATAAATAAAGAGAACCTCATTCGAAGATTTAGTGAGTTGGCAATCATAGATTCCTGGGAGACTTTCAGGAGATATATCTCCTTCCTCCCTTCAGGTTTTCCAAATACATTTATGACCAGGTTCCTAGTGGCTAGGGAGCAAAGGGACCCACCTCACCAAGAGATGGACTGTTTAGCAGATTCTGTGGAGACCACCCAGATCCCTCTTTAGGATGGAGAGAAAGGATCACCTTAGTGGCTGGGGCTACTGGGTTCTGACATCTCACAGCTGAGTCCTGAAGTGAAAATCTGTCTTGGTGGAAGGAAATCACTTGGTCCAGTGCTATGTCTCCAGCCCAGGGAGAGCCTGCAACCAATGCTGGTCAGTGGAGGGATACAGAGGCCTGCCCCTCTGCCTCAGTAAGCAGCAGGCCTGAAGGGGAGCTCAACTCTAGGGCTCCCTAAAGAATTGCTTGAGGTCTGTGTTGCAACTCCGTCGAGGTTCAGCCTTAGCGTGTGCTTGCTCTTGCTTCATTCACTGCTTCACATGTATAATCCCCAAGAACAATCCCCAATAAATCTTGAGCACACAAATCTCCAATTTACACTCCGTTTCCAGGGAACCAAGCTAAGACAGCATATATTCATAACAGGCCTTAATAACAGCCTGTCCTCACTCTCGCTCCTGCGTGGAGAGAGATTTGTAGGTGTGATATTTGGAGACTTTCAGAGCTCCGTTTCTTTCTGTTTTCCGCCAGCTTCCTCAAATTTACTGGAACTGATCTCAGCATTGTAGGGATGCATTCAATGTTTCTTTAAAAAGTTATTTATGTTTCTTGTACCTCGGAAGAATCAGCATGGCACTAAGACTCAGAAAACTTAGATTTTGTATCTGGGTCTTATACTTCTCAGTCTTGGAGCTTTTCTATGGCTCAGTGTCTGCACTTAAAGTTAGTTTAATGACATCCACCCTCCAGATATCTGATAATGTTCCAAATGAGATTAGATGCATAAAAAATTAAATTAAATTAGAAATACATTTCCATTTATAAACATAATCATATTTTAAAAAGAAAAATACCGTTATTAAAAATAATCAGTGACTTTTTCAAAATCATACCCTCTTTAACCCTCCTGTTTTTTTTTGCAATCGAGTTTTTAAAATTGACTTAAATGTACATACCTTCAGGGTCTCAGAAGACTTTAGACATCGTCTCATTCTCCTTTTCCCGCATAAGGAAGTGGTGGTAGCATACAGCTGAGAAATTTGTCTATCATACGATTAGTTAGAAAAAGATACAAAACTAGTACCTAGGGCTCCCCATTTTCTTAATGCTTGATAGGTGTTTTTTTCATTTGTAAGGCTGACAGAAATTTAGTCAAATTAATTTTGACTTGTAATCTCCCCCCGTACCAATATTTGTTGTTTTGTAAAAAGTTATTCCATCCTTTCCATTTTGAGTAATTCAGCTTTGTTTTCTCTCTTTTCATTTTCATTTTTCCTTTTTGATTTAAATGTAGCCCATCAAAATGAGCTTACATGGGATTGTCCCAAAAAGAACATGCAAGCCCCTTTAATATAAGATGGAGGTAGTACTAAATATAGACTTAATTCAGTAAACTGACATCTCAGCAAATGGTCTTTTTACCTCTGTAGACAAGTCTGTGCCTGTGTGTGCACATGTTTTAAAGGATGGCATTTTCACATTGCCACCAAAGCACTCTCTATAAGAAAATAACTCACATTTGTCAGGTAGAGTTGGGAGCTATGGGGCTGGTTATGGCTGACTTCTGTCTCGGATTTTTCCTTTCCCATTATTCTGTTTGACATTTCTGAAGCCAATTTTACATTTTAGTAGAGCCATAAATAATGGTGATAAGCTGGAAAGGCTGGACTATACAAGAATGGAGAAAAGAGATAAATAACATACATATGTTCTGTTACATGAAAGGGCAAGGGGGCATTAAATGTTAGGTAAGCCCAATTCTAAGCAAAACACTCTGAGTGACCAGGAAAAATACAAGTCAGTTTCAAGCCCTTCAGTTCAGTAATTGGAAGTAGAATCTTCCAGTCAGGATGCTTCTTTCTGGGTGTTCTAGAAGGGTCCTCCATTAATTGTCCTTCAGGCAAGGTTAGGTGAGAAGGTATCTGTCCCCACCTGATGACTCCTCTGGCAGCTCTTCCCCAAGACTGCCCCAAAGGGGAGTCCACTGCTCCCAGCACCTCCAGTGAGAAGCACCCATGCCCCACGAGACCAGCGCCTTCTTGCCCACAAGCCTGCAGCCACAGTACGGCTCTGCTTGAGACCTTGTAGGAAAAAAACACAACGAACTTCCTTCACCTTACACTCTTTATTTTTTCGTGAGTATTCTTTCTCTTGCTTATTTCTGAGGAGTGGCTATTTAAATGCTAGGTCTTCTTCTTCCATGACCACGCAGAACATACACAGGGCATTTACAATTTATAAACTCAGCCAATGTCGGCACTTCCGGGCATTGCCCGGCTTTTGTTTTCAAAGCCACTTCCGGTTGGGCTTGGAAGGCAGCAGGATATCTCCTCTGTCCCCCAACAATGCAGCTAAAGGTTTTAAGACTTCTAAGCTCCATGCCAAGAAGTGAGAGTTTTCGGGGCGTGTCGCTGTTTCCGTGTGAGAAATAATGGCAAGCAGAGATACAGCTAAAGGCAGGCAGGGTGAAGGCTTGGACTTCCTTGGACTCCAAAGGTCTCACTTGCAAGTTGTTTACAAAGGGGCTGGGATCAAGATGGCGGCTGATTTGCGGACGGCCCGAGGAAGGGCCTGCCAAAGTAGAGGTGATGGGTAGGGAGAGCCTGAGAGAATCACTGACTGATAAGGATGAAGATCTTCCTGGTAAATCTCAAGACTGACTTTCCAGGATTCCAGAGTAAAAGTCAATGATTATCAAGATTACAGACAAAACAGGCTTTCTGCTTTAAACAAACAAACCCCCGCAAAACACCGCTACTTTCCTGCCTGAGTAATGCCAAGAATATTAAATCTGGAGAATCGGCCACACTGACATTCCTGTCCTGGCGGGCGGAAGAGGACATGGATTCAAGTTCCTGCCAACCTTCGCCACTATATCTTCACTGCAGTGGCCTCTGAGGCCAGATAATTATACTCCCTCTCTTCTTAACAATTCGTCTTTCATTACAAAGCCGCACGACCTATCCTGTCACTAAAGCCAACCAACATGGCCGGGAAGGAAGTGACCAGACATTGCAAGCCTTCCCAAACCGAGGAAATTATATATTTCAACAACTAGTACTGATTTTTTTTTTTTTTTTTTTAATGCCAAGCTATGCAGCTTAGCTGTCAGAGCAGTGAAGTGAAAATAAAATTAGGGGCCAAATGCCTAAGCCCTCAAGAAATGTCATGGAGAAGAAGCAAAAACAAGGAAAAGGTTTACCTTATCATTAATTTTTTAAATGTTTAAATATATGGATTTTATTATCAGTGCACTGAAAATGGAATCAGTGACCCATTGGACCCAATGCTTATATTTAAGAAATACCTTGAACTTTAAATAAACACTGTTTTCCTTTCTCTTGGGTTAATTTACTTGCAGATGTGTGACATAGGTTGGGAATATACACCCAGCTGAAAAAGACAGACAAGGGCAGTGCAGAGCCTTGTTTTCTTACCATTCAGTCTTTATTGAACAAACATAGCTTTCAAAAGAAACATGAACTTCTTTCTTATCCACTTCAGGGACAGAGAAATTGAACTGAAGTCAGAATCCAGAGTTACCTCCAGTGACCACCAAATAGCATTTTAAAATCTTGTAGTGTTTTGTTTTTGCTATTTTTTTTTCTTTCCTTTTCCTTTTCCTATGCAGGCTTGTGAATTTCTAAGCAGCCCAGTCCTGCTGCCTCCTTATTCCTGCATTTATTAGCAGTAAAGATCTATCAAGCAGCTAAGCAGCTGTAGGGAATTCACATCACCTTGCTGGGCCTGAGCTTTTGCTCTGGAAACCAAGAGAGTTCAATTAAACCATTTCCTGCTCTGGTGTTTGGGTTGATTTTCTAGGTCTAGGTAGATTTGATGTTTGCGTGTGCGTGTGTGTTGGGAGTGGAATCTCTTACCGTAGCTGGAAATACTAGAGAGAGGCCCCCAGCCAAAGAGAGAATTCCCATCCACGTGTGAAGGAGACGGTGGGTGGTGATTGCCACGGATATCTTCAGAACCTCTTGCCCCCTTTCCCTCTCCTGTTAGAGGAGATTTTTCCTGTTTTCAGCTAAGTATGCTATAGATTTGTACTGCACTTTGGTATATAAAGAAAAAGCAATTATTCCCACAGATGATTAGAAAATATCACTTTGAAAAATGACATTCATCAAGAATCTTCACGCCTTTGAATAGGAAGGAAAATAATGGTATTGGATGTTGAGCTGGTGTCGAAATGGACAAACCCACAATCAAAGGAGGTTACCGTCCCAGTTATAGATTATCTCCTTGGTACGATTCAAGAGTCAACTGAATATTTTAACACCACGTTGAAGTTTTTAATTGTTCTACAATAATTTTCATTGCCTCCATAATATAACTTATTTATGCATAAACTCTGTCTTAGTGGAATAGCTTTTGTTTACTGGTAAAATTAAATTTGCCTCATGTTAGTTTGAGCAGGATGAATTACAAGACGTACAGGGTACATTAGCTTCTCCGGGCTACCGTAACAAACCAGCTGACTTAAAATGACAGAAATATATCCTCTCCCAGCTCTGGAGGCCAGAAGTTCCATACTGCCTGTCAGCAGAGAAGCACTGCCTCTGAGGACTCTGAGGGAGAATCCTTGCCTGACCCTCGCCTAGTTTCCAGTGCCTGCCCAGCAATCCTTACTTCTCTTGGCTTGTCTAAACACCACTGCAACCTCTGCCTGTCTTCTCCTCAGTCTCTGTCTTCTCCTTTCTAGGCTCTTAACAGGACACCCATCATTGGCTTTAAGGCCCACCCTAAACAAGGATGTTCTCATCACGACATCTTTACTTTACTCATATTTGCAAAGGACCTAATTCCAAATAAGGCTGCATTCTGAGATTTCAGGAGGACATATCTTTTGGGGGTCACTCTATCTCTTGGTAAGATTGGGCTGCTATAACGAATTACCACAGACTGGGTGATGTAAACAACCAACATTTATTTCTCACACTTCTGGAGGTTGGAAGTCCAAGATCAAGGCGTTGACAGATCCAGGGTCTGGTTAGAACCTACTTCCCGGTTTGGAGATGGCCATCTTCCCGCTCTTTCCTCACAGGGCAGAGAGCAGAGACAGAAAGCAAGTTCTGGAATGCCTCTTATAAAGGCACTAGTCCCATCACGAGGCTCCACCCTCATTACCTAATCACCCCACCTCCTGATACCATCATGTTGCCGACTAGGCTTTCAACACTGGGTTTTGTAAGGGACACAGACATTCAGTCCATAGTGTCGTTCAACCCGCCACATGGGGGACAGTCATGGAACTCAAGCACAGAAATCGCTGCCAGGCCTCAGAAGCCACTGGAAATATCAACTCGGAAGCCCTGTGGAAACAAAATGCATTCTCTCAGGCATCCTCTCTCTCCCTCTAGGGCTGCCTGGATCCTGATTCTGCTTCTCCATGCATATTAGCTTCAATCATTTTTCTCTGCAGAAGTGTTTCCTGCGGATCTTTGACTCCTCTGCCTTTAGCTCAAGAAACCCATAGGGGATGACTAAACTCTCAGTCTCCATTCTAAACGCCTACAAACAAAAACAAAAACAAAACACAATAACCTCGTGGACCAGTTTAGTTCAAGCCTCTATCATGAGTCCTTCAGAGCTAGTCAGGAGAAGGGTCAGGTAAGCGAGGTCTTGGAAAGGAAAGGCACTGAATAAATTACAATAGTAAATAAGAGATTAGTAAATAAGAGATGTTTATGCTATTTCCAATGTTGCCTGAGACACCATTTAACCTTTTAAAATAATTCCCAAAATACCTCAGAGCCATCTAAAATGACTTCTAGGTTTAGACTTCCCAGACATGTAGGATCTTTGTCATAAACTATCAAATTCCATGTTCTAAAATCACAGTAGCACCAGCCAGGCCTGTCAAGGTAGTTTGCAGTTACTTTTCTGGAAAATCTTCAAGAAAACCCCAAGCTATATGTCCTGCAATTAGGACACTAGTCCTGGGTCTGACAGCTTCTCTGAATTCTGTGAAATTTTCTAAATATATATAAGGGTGGAGATCTATGTGGCCTGTGAGATATGGTCTCTTTCTCCTGAAGAGAGGTCACTACATGGCAGTAAGGAATGAACAGACCCTGAAAGGAGGGTGTTTAGGTGCTTGGAGGAGAAGGGATGGCGGGGACTGTGCATGTGTTCATGGGCATGACAGGAAGGATACTCTGAGGACTTTGTGATAAGTGGAGGAATGATATACTGGTTGGAAATTGAAAAACCTCAGAGAGAGTGAGTAAATGCATTGACCACAATTAAATAAGTTCTCCTTTTCCTTGACAAATCACGGAGCTCTCAGAAGTGTGGGAAACTGGGCTTCATACATGAAATGACACCATGGATAGAAGTGAGGTGGCCAACACGTATAATATGGCTTCCACATCTCAGAGACAACATCAGGGATCATAGTGTGTGGGGCACGTACCATGGGTACTCCTGAAGCCTGAATAGGAAGAGTGCCACAAGGTCCAAGTGTCATTAAATAGAACTGGCAGGTGCAAGGTAAGAAATTGGCTGGTGTGGGAAAGGCAGGGTTGTTGATTTTATATACCAACTGCTGAAATAATGCTGGATGTGTTCACTGAAATCATCAGAGAAATATGTGATAAGAAAAACTATCCTGTTACTGAGATGATAGACCTAGAAGTGAGAGAGAGAGTGAGTGGTATGGGCTATAGGATAAATAGGATGACTTCACAGTTGATTATAATAGATTATGTTAATTTCCTGAACACATTGTTAGGAGTGATGTCCATATGGTTGTTATATGATCTGGATAAATTTTGCCCCTCCCTCCAAAGCCCTAACCTTCAGTGTGACTGTATCCGGAGTCAGGGCTTTTAGGCAAGGTGAAGTGGGGTCATAAGGGTGGACCCTAATCCTAGCAGACTGGTGATCTTTTTTCCAAGAAGAGGAAGAGAGATCTCCATGGGCACACACACAAGAAAGGCCATATAAGGACACAGTTGTGTGTGTGTAAGACAAGAAGAGGGTTCTCCTCAGACACCAACCCTGCAGGTCCTCGATCTGGGACTTCTCAGAAGCCATTCAGTCTATGCCATTTTGTTACAGCAGCCCCAAACGACTAATACATTTAACAGTCATAATCATAATCATAATTGCATGCATGTATAACATAAGTTTACATATTATTTCTTTAGGCTATGAAATTGCCCTGGCCAATGCTTCTATCTGCAGTAAAGACATCACCTACTGTAATTTTCTTTTTGGATGGGTATAGCATTTTGTGGATAATTGGATTTTTGATTGGACAAAGTTCAGAACCAAACTGCCAATACCATGCCAGAGTAAAAGAAAAATAGGGGCTGGAGCAGGGCAAATGGGAATGCTGTGAAGCTGGAGATAGAAATCAGAAGCACCATGCTGACAACTCTTTTTTCTCCTCCTAGATGCCTGTGGAGTCTTGTTGGTCATTGGTTTCCATCAAGAGCCAAGAAGGGCACTACATCTGCCTACACATGCATCAGTGTTTAGCATGTTTTTCCTGAATGGGTATGAAGAAGTTGTGAAACAGAAAGAAACTGAGGTGCTCTGGTTCAGCAAGACCCCCCCTGCTATGAACTGCATCTACCACTTTGGCTAAATATATCAGGAACTCGAGCTAACTTTATAATGGTTGTTTATTATTTGTAGTTTCTTCTGGTGACTTCTGAGCCCACCTTACATAATAAACCTTTCAATTCCTTTTTCCATTCTGGATTCAGTGTAGGGCCAAATGAGTGCTATTTTAATAAAGATAATGTAGGTGTTTTTTGGAGAAAAGTGAAATATTTGTTTTGCATGAAATCTGGAGATATTAGTTTCTAAATTCTCCTCTTACTAAAGACATAGAAGGAAAATGGGGACAGCTCAGGTGGATTGAAGAAGGGTTGGTAGGCACTGCAGACTTGGTACATGTGAGAAGTTTGAGAATAAGGGACAAAAGAACAAGTTTGTAAAACCAGTTTCAGAAGTTAAGCAATGAAAGAGCCTAAAAGAGAAGGTTTACAGCTTTCTGATACTAGAATCTGAGTAGAACACAACTTACTGAATAAATTTATTTGGAATTTACTGAATTTGCATCTTCCATTTGTGATTTATATATTGAAAATATCTGCCATATTCTTATTCTATGAAGATAGACTGAATGTGCTTTTCTTCCAGCATACATCTTTACTTGCCTTGGACCCAGTCAGTTACTCTTCTAGCAACGATTCATGCTGATTCATTTCATTGTTATTTGCTCCAATAATGGTAGCATGTAGGACTTCTTGAGTGTTTTTATAATCACATATTAATTCACCAAATCCTCACAACAATCAAGGAGAGAGTCAGCATTACCATTTCACAGTTAGGGACACTGAGGCTTGGAGAAGTTCTGGAACTTGCCCAACATTATACATATGTAGTAAAAGTAGTAGAACCAGGATATGAATGTAGGTAGCCCAGTTCTAGATTTCTTCCTCTTTTTTTTATTATTATTTTTTAAAATTTTATTTATTTGACAGAGATCAGAAGTAGGCAGAGAGGCAGGCAGAGAGAGAGAGAGCGGGAAGCAGGCTCCCTGCTGAGCAGAGAGCCTGACGCAGTGCTCGATTCCAGGGCCCTGAGATCACGACCTGAGCCAAAGGCAGAGGATTAACCCACCAAGCCACCCAGGCGCCCAGATTTCTTCCTCTTAACTGTTTTACTAACCAACTGTCACTGCCCAGTGTTTTACTGAAACTATATATGACATCCTAGAATTTGCAACTTACATTCAAGATGCCATTTCTTTTTTCTTAGATCGTGAATTTTTACATTTCTACACATCAGCGTTCTCCTGTAATAATGTCAATGCAGCATCTAGGCATGAAGACTGAATGTATTGCCTTGAGCCACCCAATTTTGGCCAGTGAGTTAACAATAGTATGGCTATTTCCCCATTTTCTTTTGATGCTCTAGCCCAGTAATTTAAGGTATAATAGGATGTCGGTGTTGGCATATAGCCAACTCACAGATGTCTTACCTTTTCCTGAATGTTCTCTAATGCCTCAACCTTGGCTGGAATGCACATAAGCAGAGTGACGCTGCAGGCACACCATAAGGAGAGGGCAGGAAGTGTGAGAAGGCTGATGTGTATGTGAAATGTACACCAAGAACGAGAAGCCTGGGGTCACAGTCGACATCTGGGGTGGAAGTTTGCTGCAGCTCCTAGAGATTACAAGAAGGCAATTATTAGAATGGAAATCTGTCGTGTTATTATATGACCTGCAAACACAGTTTGGGGTCAGAAGTTCTGGTTGGTGGGTCAGCCCTGGGACCCTCTTGGGAGGGCAGTATTATCAGATATGTGCTTGCTTTGGTGCTAGGGGAGACTTCTTTGTTAGTCCAAATCTCATCTTCAGAGATCTAGAGTGGATTCCACTGAGAGTTTGCATGTGCCAGTTCGAGCTCCTGGTAATAAAAAATGGGATGAAATGACTGGGGGACTGGACTTTTTATTACACAACAGACTGCTCAGTATCCACCAGCTCATTCTCGTCCTCTAGTGGGTCAGGTAGGCTAGAGTGCGTCTTAAACAATAGGATCTGTGTTCAGGACATTTTCTCTTGCTCCTGATCTTCAGATGACATACTTCCTTTGGAACTACAAATGCTATTTGGCATCTTAGGTCATGTGGACATAATAGATAAGGAAGTATAGTGGAAGTTTGGGGTTGAAGCCATGTAATATGGCTTCTGAGTTTTGTTTCCTGGTTATTCATATTTTCAAGGTTGCCACCAGTTTCCTATCCAGGGAACAAAAATAGGGTGCCAAGGAAGAAATGACAGTGACAAGTCCTTATAAAAGTCTAAAGTCACTGACTATCCAGTGGGACAAAAGACACTATCAGCTGCATATATTAACAAACACCCACTCAGGTTTTGAAATATCTACTTATAATAACTCAATTGAAACCCAATTATAGAAACTTTCTACACTAATGATGAAACATCTGTATTATCATCATTCTGCATGTTAGTGGCCTTTAAATTTTTGAAATAAAGGAGCACTAAAAGGGAAAACCTACATAATACTCATGGTCGCAAAGATGTTTTTCCCTCAATTTGAGAACATGAATTTTAGTTGTCCCTTGCAATATGCGAATAGAGGATGTCTGTGTATTTGTCCTGTTTAAAGAAATATCAGTCATAGGCACATTAAGCAGGTAAACTACAAAATCTGAATTTTGACAAACTATAAATTGATAGAATAAAACTGTCTAAAAATTAAGAAAAAATACATATTTGCATGTTTTATAAAATGCTATCCCATTTTAACCTTTTTAAAGTACTCATTTATAAACAGATGATTTATTAAGCACTTTAGAAACCCTGAGAAATGTAACATGAATTTAAAGTAAGGTTTTCAGAAAGTCAACTTCTATTTTTCATTTTTTGGCCTAAGTCCTCTTTCAGCAAATGTAAGGGTGAACCAGGCCATATAGTGTGATGGTGACGTGTTTGTTCAGGGCTCACAAAGCATTTGGTCCTCCTGCTCCCCTGCCGATTGTAGCCCTGAGTTGGGTCCAGCAGCCACATGCATGCCCTATGACAGATCCCCTCCTGGGAACCTCCATCCATCCTGACTGACATGAATGGCAAGGTTTTCCAAGGTTCCTGTCAGATTCCATTATGTTGTAGCCACCTTTAGATTTCTTTAGATCGTGTGTCTTAGGACCTCAGAAATAAGGTTATAATTTCAAACCAAAAAGAGCATACTACCAGTGGCTATCTCAACGAACCACCCACAGATATGATCACTGCCAGGCTGTCTACCTTTGCCATTTTCATTTTGTAGATGGAGCTATGGCAGCCACTGCTAGAATTAACAAGCGACTAGAAGAATTATGAGCACACTTTGAAAGGAAGAGCCTCTGCTGTTGATTCAAATGTTAACACAAATTGAGAGATTATGAGTTTCTCGCTGCAGCATGTCAATAACATCTTCATTGATTTCCACCTTCCCCCAAACAAATCTGTAAAATGTGAGCATATAAGCACTTCAATGTTTACACACTGGAAAGTGGAGGTTTTAGTATTAATGTTGCCATATGGCTTGTCATCAGGCTTTCCCCCCTACTGGAGTTTTTCCTGTTTTCTTTAACATGAAACCCAGACGCCTCTGTTGCTGGTCAGTGTCCTCTGCAATCGGGCTCTATCCTACCCATCAGACGATATACTCTTTGAGTTTCCCATATGGATGCTCTAGTTAAGCCCCCCTTCTCTTCATCTATGCTAACCTTAACTAATTTTGAGGCAACTTTCTCAATTCAAAAATCAGTCTCTTGACTATATCTCAGTCCTTACGCACTTAACTAATTTTTTAAAAAGATTTTTTTATTTGACAGAGATCACAAGTAGGCAGAGAAGCAGGCAGAGAGGAGGAAGCAGGCTTCCCGCTGAGTAGAGAGCCCGATGCGGGGCTTGATCCCAGGACCCTGAGATCATGACCTGAGCCGAAGGCAGAGGCTTAACCCACTGAGCCACCCAGGCACCCTCAACTCCTTAATTTAGCACTGAATTTACTACCTAGGTATACACTACCTCAATTTGTAGTGGGATGCTATTCTTTATTTTCTGTGTGCCACTCTACTCCCTTCAACTGTTCTAGAGGCAGGAAACAACTAAATAAGGAAGTCCAGAAACAATTAAATGCCATTTTCTGGGTCAGACACCAAGTGGATTGGGATGTCTAAGAGTCAAATCAACTCTAGAACCAGCTGATTTCTAGCAAGGATAGCAAGAGCAGCCCATCCTTTACCAATAGCCCCATCCTACGGGTCCTCAAGCCCTTACCCTAATGAGAGACAGTTTCCGCTGCTATAATCTCCCTGTCCTAGCTGGGAAATCAGGGCTGAGAAAGTAGAGAGGAACAACAGTCTATAATCAACTCAGGACTTTCCATTGTTATAATCTCATTACGTGAGGAGTTATTTTTAAAATACAGTTGAATGGAATGAAACTGGCCCTCATTTCCAACCCAGATTTTGAGAGGAAAAAAAAAGTTAAACATTCATGAAATACAAATTTAAGACTATTTTTTTAAAATTGTATTTTCTTTCTGGAAATGGCAGAGCAAAATCTATAAGATGTTTTCAGAATTTTAACGTATTAAACTGTAAGTAAAATGCATTCAATTGCAATGCTTTTATTGTAATTTTTTATAGTTTTGTAAAGTTAAACATTTCTATCTCTGTATTTATACAGATTTCTTTGCATAGATCTATTTAGCAGATACTACCCTTTAAGCTTTTATATATCTTAATCTCCAGTGAGAAATACCAAAGTGAAATAGGTCATTTCTTTCCATGGTGGAGCTGATGGCTGAACCCAAGCTGTGACCAAATGATCTCTCTTTGACGCCAGATGAGAAATATGAACATAGTCTTATTTTTCCTTATGTGTATGTTCAAGAGCCCATTAATAATTCTATTTTCATGATCATGAGAGTTAACTTTTAGGACCATTTATTTTATGTCAAAAAAAAAAAAAGACTAAGAGAAGAACTCTTTATCTCTTAAAGATGATATAACTTCGGCTCTGGAATTTTTAAAAATCGTAAAGGACGATTGTACGTTTGGAAAGATAAATGGAGACTTACTTGGACTCTTATAGTTAAAACATCTCCAGTTTCCTCTGTAAAATCTACACTCTGACGACAAGGAAACATGTTCCAACTGTTTTAAATTTAATTGAAACCAATTTGTTTTATTCTGTTCAAAGTCATTAATTCAGTGTGTAGAAAAAAAAAACAAACTTTTTTTTTAAACAAAGTGAAACATAAACAACTCAGACTTCCCTAAGAAAATTAAAGAGTGGTAGAAGGTCCTTCTACGTAATTCTAAATATTTATTGATGCTTACTCTATATCCTGCATTGGGCCAAATTCTTTGCATGAATCATCTCATTTAACCTTCATAGAAATCCTATGAGGTACATACAATTACCATCACCATTTTCTGAGCAGAGAACTAAAGTTTAGATAGTTTAAATTGCCTGTTGTCATAGAATTTTGGCTGATCCAGAAGTCACCCCTGGGCATTCTGACTCCAAAGCTAAAGCTTTAAGTCACTCTTCTATTTTGCCTCCTAGACCAAAATAAGCTCTATTTTTGAGTTTATATTCAGCTGAAGATGAGACTTTTTTGGAGAGCAACAGTTATAGAGTGATAGCCTGAATAGAAGCCCAAGATTTTGCACCCAATTTCCACGTCTGGGTTATTTATTTATTTATTTATTTTTCTTCTATACCAAGCAGTTTTCTGACACTGGCTGGGTTTCCTACCATTCAACTCAGTTCTGATGCTAGCTATTTGGAAAGTCTCAGATCCCACAGGTTAAGGCTCAGTCCTATAAGACCGCCTCCCACCTTCCAGATACCGCTGCAAACCCATTCTGTCACCTGTGCTTCTAATGCCTGGGCTATAGGTTGGAGGTTTCCACACCCACCTCCTTGGGTTTGGTTCATCAGCCAGAGCTCTTCACAGAACTCAGAAACACAGTTTACTTACTAACTGCTGGTTTATTATAAGAGGATATAACTTAAGAACAGTCAAATCGAAAAGACACACAGGGCATGGGACAGAGTTTCCATACTCTCTTAAAGTGCCACCCTCTGCAAATCTCCACGTATTCACCAACCAGAAGCTCTGCAAACTCCAACTTTTTTTGAGTTTTTACACAGGTTTCATTACATTGGCATAGCTGATTAAATCACCGAGCGTTGGCAACTGACTCGATCCCCTCCCCTCCCTGGAATTCAGGGAGTGGGACTGAAAGTTCCAACAACCCTCCAATCTCTCGGCCAACCTCAGGTGTGTCCAAGCTACCTCATCAATATAGCACATGACCTTCACTGTTCTTATCACTTAGGAAATTCCAAGGGTTTTAGGAGCTCTGTGCCAGAAAAGGGTCTGAAGACTATATAAATTTTTTGTTATGAATCACAATATCAAAAAGCCCCATGTTTCCTAGTCTTGAGCACAGGGAACTTTTTCCCCTTATAGATGCTGAGAGGCAGCTGGTTAAAGACTTTCTCCAGCACATAGTCCTAATGGTCTGCTTGCTTGAGACCAGGATCTTTGGGGAATGGGGTGTCTCTCATTGAGCTCGCTGATCTTGGGGGTAAAGATAGGTGACCTAGCCTGTTTGTTTCTCTTCACCTTTAACTTCTTGGCACAGGGGTGGAGGGGTACAGGGAACTCAGGGTATTTTACAAACTTCTTGAATCTTTAGTGTCCTCGAGCACTGAGCAGTAATCTCTCTGTGCTTCCCAGAGTGATGTAATGACACGTTTGAAGACTTTTTGAAAAGAACAAACAAAACCAAAATGCTGTCCAACATTGGTTTTCTTTGATATTCCACTAAATTAGGGGAGTAAGGACAAGATAGTTACAAGAGAGCATCAAATATGGTCCATGGAATTTCTTAAAATGAGGAAATTTCACAGAATGCACACTTTAATCTTTAAATGGCTCAAATACGGATCATGGCAACACATCAGTGTGATCACTTGTTTTTGTGTAATAGCTCCAAGGATGATCTAAGTGAGAATATTTTAGATGAAGAAGGATCCTGTGCTGCCAAATAAAGTACTAGGAATTTTGGAGTTTGTTAACGGAGGTGGGAATGTATGGTGAGGAGGACTCTGGAAGGGTAGATGGAAGGAAGGAAAGAGGGACAGAGCAGGATGGTCGGACTCCTGGTCCACTGGCAGGACACTGGCAATGAAATTTCCTTTAGCAGAGACTGATCAACACATATATAGGAAAAATAAATTATTCGTTCTAAACATTCTCAGTAAGACACACAGGGTAACCCACTTGCCTTCTATTGCTGGGACTTTGGGGAGAGCAGGAAGGGGGCAGGACTCCTTGAGTCAGACCCACCAGTAGCTAAGCCAGCAGAGGCCCGAGGCTGGACCTAGGGCAGTGATCAGGGTGCAGGTAAGAGTGGGAAGGCTGGCCGAAGATGGACTCTCAAGTAGATAATAGAAAACCAATCCTATTCTCAGGTCCTCGGGGAAGATGATCCACTACAGAGGAGTGAAAAAAAGATTTTATTACCTGGAGTGTGGAACTTTAGTTACTGTGCTTGGATATTAAAGGGAAGGGGCCACCCATAAGGAAGACCTCACATGACACCTATTTCGGGCCCTTTCTCCTGCCTGTGTGGCATTTGCAGCCTCCGTGTTTATAGTGACTCACAGGTAAGCACAGATGCTTCTATTGTATGTCTACGGCTGTTTCTAGTAACAGTTGCTGATGTGGGCTCTGAAGTGCCATAAAGACATTCTTTCCATGCACCAGCAGATCTGGGCCACAGCTTCTGGCTCCCCTGGTAGAGATGGCTTTACCCTCTAACCTGGGGAGAGACTGCCATTGTCCTCTGCTCTAAGCATCTTCATTCCTGGGGGTCACCATGTCACCAGGAGTGACTCTATGGGCAGTCTTGCTGTTTGGGGGCAGAAAGCTGAGCCATTTAGGCTGAGAACAGCTTGAACAAACAAAACCAAAATGCTGATGGTCAAGGTTGTTTGCTGCGGCACTTGGGCAAACAACTCCCCTTCCGTCTTCACCCATCAGACAACTGGCTCATGCTGCACAAGCTACACCAGTTTTGTTTGCATCTCTTCCTGGCACTCAGCTCTGACTGCCTTAGGAAAAAGAACAGTCTTTTTCCCCCAGTCTTTGTATATTTGTGTGTTTTGTTCTTTCTCTGTCTGAAGTACTGCAGTTTCTAAGTTATCTTTCCGTATCACTTTATCTAAAGTAGATTTTTTTTAAGCTGCAGATCTTTCATATATGACCTTTATGATATTGAGGCATGTTCCCTCCATCCCCATTGAGGGGGTTCCTGGGTGGTCCAGTCAGTTGAGCGTGGGACTCTTGATTTTGACTCAGGTCATGATCTCCGGGTCGTGGGATCGAGCCCTGCCTCGGGCTCCACACGCTCAGCATGGAGTCTGCTTAAAGACTCTCTCTTCCTCTCCCTTGGCAACCCCTCATCCATGCACATGCTCTCTCTCTCTCTCTCTCTCAAATAAATAATCTTAAAAAAAAAAAAAAGACTGGATGCTATACTTTGTCAAATTCTTTTTCTGCATCTATTGAGAGGATTATATGTGGTATATTATTATTATTTTGTTTTTTATTATTAATGTTGTATATATCACATTGATTGATTTGTGAATATTGTTACAACCCTTGCAGCCCAGGAATAAATTCCACTTGATCATGGTGACTAATTCTTTTGTA
This sequence comes from Lontra canadensis, assembly GCF_010015895.1. NCBI lineage: Eukaryota > Metazoa > Chordata > Mammalia > Carnivora > Mustelidae > Lontra > Lontra canadensis. The sequence continues at coordinate 1,161,580 of NW_022631096.1, read as the reverse complement.
AAACAGTACGGAGTTTCCTCAAAACCTTAAAAATAGAACTACATTATGATCCAGCAATTGTACGACTAGGTATAGATACAAAAATATGACTCAAAGGGACAAATGTACCTTATCATTTTAATAATTTGTCTCCTTTGAGCAGGTTCTCAAAATGAGGAGACTAACCATAGCTCATATAGAGCAGCATTATCGACAATACCCAAATTATAGAAAGAACCCAAATGTCTATCAACTGGTGAATGGATGAGAAAGATGTGTATATATACAATGGAATATTACTCAGTCATCAAAAAGAATGAAATCTTGTCATTTGCAATGACATGGATGGACCTAGAGGGTGTTATGGTAAGTCAGTCAGTCAGACAAAGACAAATACCATATGATTTCACTCATACGTGGAATTTAAGAAATGAAACAAATGAGTATAGGGGAAAGATTAAAAAAAAAAAAGAGAGAGAGAGAGACAGAGAGAGGGAAGCAAACCATAAGAGACTCTTAATGATAGAGGACAAACTGAGGGTTGATGGAGGGAGGTGGGTGGGGGATGGGCTAGATGGTTGACAGGTATTGAGGGCACTTGTGATGAGCACTGGGTGTTATGTGTAAGTGATGAATCATTAAATTCACCTGAAACCAATTTTACACTATATGTTAACAATAAAGACTTGAAATATTAAAAAAAAAAAAGTAGCTTTGTTTTCCTACCACTGTGTCTTCTAGTTCCTTTTTAAAAATTCTGGTAAAAGATACACATACAATTTACCACCATAACTATTTTAAGTATACAGCCCAATATACGCATTCACACTGTTCAGCAACCATCGCCACCATCCATCTTTAGAATTGCTTTATCTTCCCCAACTGAAACTCTGCTCTCATTAAACACTAACTCTCCATGCCTTGCCATGCACCCAACCCCCAGCCCCTGGAAACCGCCATTTTGCTTTCTATCTCTATGAATTTACTACTCTAGGTATGAGGTACCTACCACTTTATATCTTATCACCTGACTTATTGTCTTCATTAACACATCACAAATTGAAGTTATTTTCTTAGCTTATTGCTTCAAAGTTCATCACCCATATATCTACTAAAACATAAGCTACTTCAGGTCAGGGATCTTATTTTTCTTGTTTGTCACTATATTCCCCAGACATTTAGCAGGGCTTGCCATGTGGTAAATGCTTAATAAAAACTTATTAAAGTCATGAGTGAGTAAACACATTTCCGATCTTTAACTACTTGGGTTTTTCTGCTTTGTGATTGTATTCCTACAATATGTGAGCTACGGTTGGTCTCCTCATTTTGAGAACCTGCTCAAAGGAGACAAATTATTAAAATGAATGTTATTCATGGAAGAATGAAAGTTACATAACAGAGCAAGATAGATCATGCAATGGATAGCTGATGTTTTTGAAAACATCTATTACATACAGTTCTGTTTTCCCTTTCTTGAAGAAAAGTTTGTTAATCAAAACCAAAAACTTACTTGTAGAGCAGATAAAACTGGACTAGCAAATGCATTTTTTACAAGCTTACAATAGGACTTCGGGATGGGTGTTATCAATAATTAATCAAAGTTCTGACATTATTTAGTAGTAGATAGAGAAAGGTCATTGTCTTTCTCTGGTCCAGAAAGTTCTTCCACATATTTCCATTTTATTTTTTAAAAATTTGTTTTGACTCCTAGTGATCAATAAAAGTGCAGCTTGGATATACAAAGTAATAGAAATGCCACAGTGCCTTTTCTTTCTATTTTGGCCTTTCTTTTAACCAAATAAGTAGGCCTTTTATTATTCAATAAGCAAAAGTCAATTAGTCACACTAAAAAAAAAATTAAAATTAAAAAGTTCTTGAATTATAAAAATACTTACAAAAACATGAAAATAAATTTGGAAGACCTGAGGAATTTTCATTCAGATTCATTGCATCAGTCTGCCTTTCAATTTTGGAACATAGGTTTATGTAAAAACTGGATAATCACACCTATTAATGATAAAATAAGAATATGGTTTTTTTTTTGTTTTTTTTTTTTAAGAATATGTTTTTAAAAGTAAATCTCATGAACCATTCATCACCGTAGGAGGCCCTTGTAGGAATCTATATTCTAGAGTCAAATTGTCGAGCATTCTATAACAATGAACATGTGTAAGTGGGGGTAGGAAAGATAGGGCAGATCTCATGGCTTAGGATATAATCCTATCAGTTGGGGGTGTCAGGGAAGCATTTGTCTTCACTCCTGTTATTACATGATGACTATGCTATTTGCATGACAATTCTTTTTTACCTATTCTCAAATTTCAGGCACTGCTTATATTTATATCTTTAAACTAACAATATCTATACTTAAGAATATTAAACTTACTAAAATTAATTCATTTGTGAATGAATTATATTTAATATTAATAAGTTTAATAATATTAAACTTACTAAAATTAATTCGTTTGTGAAATGTGATCATTTGTATTTAGAAAAGAGTTGTTTTTGAATAAATAGAAAGCAATTTCAAATTTAGATATGGACAATTAAGTGAAATGTGAACTATCTGGTAAAAGATACACTGAGATTTATTTGGATGAGATGAAGTTTGTCCTTAAAAAAGCTTCTTTTTGAAGTGTATGACTAATGAAATATCTTAATATACTTTTAAACTACATGGCCCTACATAAATGTTAATTATATTTATTTATACTTGATAAAATGGGCAAAAGTAAATGAGTGATCTTAGAATATATTTTATTCCATTTTAATAGTTTAATGTGAGTACTTTCTGATAAATCACAAAAAATATAAAATTTCATCTATTTGATATGAAAGGCAGTCATTTTAATAATAGAAAAAATTAAATTTCCCTGCATTATAACGGTGGCTAGAGTCCTTTCAACTAATTTTGTGAGTTAATGAGCCATGATATTTTACCTTAAAGAACCATTTTTAGAAGCATCAAATGAGTTTAGGTGATGAATTATTTTCAAACAGTACAAAGAGTTCTAAGCACTAAGTGACTTTTTGATTGTCCTCATAAGAAATGAGCAATAAAACTGAAATCAAGAGAGAATGTTCCAGTCCTTGCTTTGCAGTATTCTGTTATTTTGTTGTACTGTTTGAGTGTCACAATCCCAGCTAAAATTCTGTGGTTTCCAATGGCTTTAGGGTTAGGTTGAACAACTGTCCTGTTTTTTTCCACTAAATGTCTGATACCCAAGGAAACTCTTCAATGCCACACAAATTTAGATGGTTGATCTGGCATTGGGGGCATTCAACTCCATGCCTCATTTACTGTAGTCTTGGCAAATTTATTTTAAGGACACCTTTTCTTACCACTTGCTACGTTGTTCCTGACATACACCTCTCTTATGCTCTTGGTATTCGTTGTTTAAACAAAATACCTCAGTGTAGCAATCTACTTAGGAAGCAATCTGTGGTGAGTAATAGCCTTATTTCCAACAGTCACCTGAAAACTTACTCTTTGCCCCAGGACCTCACTGTCTGTGAGGGGACAGCAAATCAGCAAACTAAACTGTGCTAGTTAAAGATAATGCATGGTAATCATTGTATTTCTGGAGAAACTAGCTACACACAAAGAAGTTCCTACTACACAGTAGGCATATCAAAAAAAAGCTCTCTAAGTGAATGTCAGAGGAAATAAAAGACTGGACTGAATGGGAATGGGTGCTAGGATTTTAAAGCATGGCATAAGAGGCCTGTAATAGGAGTTATTTTATAGAAGTAGATGTACCCATGAGCTAAATTCATGACAGAAACCTGCCACAGAACTCGAAGATATTTTCAAAGTGGGACATCACCTCTCTTGACTGCATGACTGGAGGGGAAAAAAAAAAAAAAGATTATTTTGCACTGTGTTCATTAATCTTTTGTTTAACTAGCTAGATTTGACATTTGGTATTATGGTTTACATGGGAATCTTGAGTAGAATAAATTGTCTGGGTGGTAAAATTTGAATTAATGTAAACATATCCCCCTTCCTCATGATCATTTATTAGAAAAGTACCTAAAAAAAAAAAAAAAATAGGTAATGGAGGAGAGGGTGGCAGGTGTTAAACCGAAGCTTTGTTCCCCAGAAAGTTCAGATGTGTTTGGTCATGTTCAAGAGACTGACAAAGAAGTTTGTTGTAATAGAGGGAGTCTCTAGGGGCACAAGACAGGTCCTGGAATAATGAGTCAATGTGGGAGATCTTGCTTGGGTAGTTTACTTTCTCCACTTTCTCTCTGCCTTACCCACATCAGAGACTTGCATTAGAGCCCTTAAAAGTGGGGACAGCCACAGAACATATGGAAAAACTAATTCACCAAAGCTCTGTGAGGACTTCTGCATTCAGGGCAGCCTGTATAGGATAACCAAGGCCATGCTATGTAACCAGTGTGGCCCAGGGACTGGGTCTAGTAAAATTCTAATCTGTGATTAAGAAAACCTCAAGGCCAGGGGCACCTGGGTGGCTCAGTGGGTTAAGCCACTGCCTTCGGCTCGGGTCATGATCTCAGGGTCCTGGGATTGAGTCCCGCTCGGGGTATCTGCTCAGCAGGGAGCCTGCTTCTCTCTCTCTCTCTCTGCCTGCCTCTCTACTTGTGATCTCTCTCTGTCAAATAAATAAATAAAATCTTAAAAAAAAAAAAAAAAGAAAAGAAAACCTCAAGGCCAATACCCGAACAAAAGTGGGACCCCTGAATGGTGAGGAACATCAGCCACATCATACACAAATTAGGGAAAGTCATTATGTCATTCACATAATCTCTGAAGGTCGTATCCCTGGCTATATTGGCCTTGTTCTCAGTTTTGTTACAGATGTTTGAGATAGAAACACCATCCAGGAAATAGTGATTTATAAATATTTATGGGGATATTTTTAATCTCCTTAGATGGAGAGCCTATACAAACACAGGTAATGAATATATAATCCATTATATACACTTATAATGCATTATATATATATACATTACATATGTGTATTTAATTTGCCTGGTCTTCTGATTAGGGGAGATTAGCCCATAGAAACTACCATCAGTGTCACAATGGTGTTCAGAGCATGTCATTCAAGGTGAGAAATAATCCTGTACTTAGAACACAGAAGAGTGTTTCCAATGTGAGAATAAGCAAACAAAAATTGCCAAACATCAAAACCTCCAAAATACTACCCTTTGTGCATTGTAAATTTCTGTTACAATCATACTTCCATTGTTATTTCAATTAGGTATTTAATCACATTTAAATTTTAAAATTAGTTCTATACCAAGCTCCTTGAGGAGGGGGAGAATGATTGGTACAGAATTAAAATATAATCCTCAATGGAATCAGCAATCTAATCCATTTTAGATTTTATTAGAAGTTGACAAGGTATTCCTTTTCAAACCACTCCTGGTGGTGGGTACTAAGGAGGGCATGTATTGCACGGAGCCCTGGGTGTGGTGCATAAACAATGAATCTTGGAACACTGAAAGAATAAAAAAAAAAAAACAAACCCACGCCAAATGAAAATTTAGTAACTCAGATATTTTATATTAAAACAAAAATGAGTAGCAACTTTGTATACCTGATAGCCTTCAAAACACACAGACACACACCCCTATACAGATGTATGGGAGGTATACGTGGTGATAACACACAAATGTTAGCAAATATAAAGTCTTTCCCACGTTCAAAACTGCCTTCACCTTCCTCTTTTCTATTGCTTTGAACAGGATTTCACTGAAATAAGATGGGACGGGATTATGGCTGTCTCTTAGGAGCCAACTCTGTTCCATCTTCATCAAGCCTCCTGTTTATTAGCTGGTACCTTGTTCTCTTTAAATGTTTCACACATTGATTTTATGTTGATTTCCCTCCTTCCCACCTCCCAGGATCTCTCTTAGGTAAAGACACCGAGTTTGTAAGTCAGGCATTTCAAGAGTCATTCCTTTAGGCTATCAAATGATAAGCACGTTAATAGAACACAGGGAAGCAATTTTTTCACCATGAGGGCCCTGTTGTGAGTTTTCAAGTGAGTCTGCTTTCAAAACATTGACCTTAAAATTTGCCATGTAACCCTTTCATGCTCTCCGTCCCCATCCATGTAACCATCTTCCCTCATTCAACAGCACCCCCTCCCCATCTTACCAAGCCAGAGTCAACTGAGGAGTTTCTAACACAAACAAGACAGATGTACGTGTAAGGACACAGCTGAATAAATGCAGGGATAAATCCAATGGAGACTCAAGCTGCTCACCTAGCTCAGAGTAGGATTACTTGAGCTACTTAACATATCACCCTCCTACAGATATTGTAGTGGAACCAAAAAATCTTACTGTTTTATTGCATTTCAACTAAACGATTCATTCATCTAGTTGCTACTGTTTTAAAATACACTCTTCCATATTAATGCTTTCCATTGCCACAAGTAGATTGTGTGAGAGAACACAAAATTGGGGGAATAATTTCTCATCACAAATACCAATCTGTGCGAGTTTTCTTCCAGGCATGTTGCTGACGATTCTATAAAATTGGTGTATAATTATAAATGTAGTAAAAGAGTATCTCTCTGTACATCTTTGAAGGGAATTATGCAAGAGAGGTCATCTCATTAAATTTGATCTAGCCCGAGGGAATCCTCACTTAAAAAGGGTAGAAGTGATTTTTGCAAATCAGGAAAAATGGTGATGATGTATGGCTCACAGATGCTTCGTTATTTGAAAAACAAACATGACACAAGAGGTCAAATGTTAACTATTGAGTTTATATGTAGGATAACTACATTACATGTTATATGTGAATACTAAAATAACTCATCGGAACATCTATGCTGAGATAGACACAGGGTGAGAAAACCCTGGGACTTCTGTGGAATTTTGTTGTTATCACTTACCTGATTGTAAGTGAAGTATGACGTTCAGAAATGTACTGAACACCTCAGCTAAAACAGCTCCTCAGTGCACACATACAAAACAGGAAGATGACCCCTGTTTCTCTGCAAAAGTTTGTAGGGGCCATTGCAAAGAACAAAACCTACATCTCCCCTAGGAACATGGCATGTGTCCCTTCCTGTTCCGATTTTTTTTTTTTTTTTTTAGAACCATGAATACCTTCTATTTTCTAGGGAGCTTTTGGTACTACACATGAGTGTCTGTGGCCCCAGGGAGAAGGAGAGAAGAGGTTATCTTTTTGGCCTTATATCTTTTTTTAAAAATATTTGCCATTAATTATTGAGCCTTACACCTAATGTTAAATCAAGTCTACTGATTTCAACAAGCCTGAAAAAATCATTTAATGAATTAACAAAGATACGCCTTGTTATTAGCAAAATTGTGACTGCGCTGACCAAATAGTATCTGTTTCAGGATACAAGTTACAAAGTGACACATATTTGTATTTGGAAAACATATACATCTTACATGGATACTTACAGTGGGTAATGGGGAGGGTTGCTGTGGAAACAGGCCTGAGAGAGAGGCTGAGCGGTGAGCCAGTGGGGACTGATAAGAGACAGCTTTCCCTTTTCCGCTCAACCTCTCTTCCCACGTGCTACCCTTCTCCACCCACTGCTGTCCCTGGGATTGCACTCCCTGAAAGGAAGAATCATATATGCCACAACAGACTTTGCTTCATGGGGACTCAAGTTAAAACAATGATTTCATATATATATATATATATATATACACACACACACATATACACACACACACACATACATATATATACATACATATACATATTTATGTATCTATATATTTGGATTTTGTGCTTTGGTCTAGGGGAGTGAATAGTTAAAGTGAATCAAAATAAGCATAGCCAAATTTTGTATAGCAAGCTTGGCGTGATGATTAAATTCTCTTTCATATTGAAAGTTTCTTCTCTGGGTCATGTGAAAATGGAACATATCCTCCCACACAGATCGGGACGTTTATAACGCTTGCCTGGCGGCCTGCCCACCGTCCAGTGCAAAAGGAAATAGAAGCACTGTAGAGAATCACAGAGGATGACAGAAAATTTCACAAGAGAGAAGAGAGAAAAGGGAAAGGATTGATTGAGAAATAATATTCTCATAAAAACTCAGGATCATTAAAAACATCAAGGTTTTTAAAAGTGCCTTTTAAAAGTATGAACTCGTTTTCCCAGAGTCAGAGCAGACTCCTTGAGAGGTTTCAGCCTCTTCAGGGTACAGGGGAAATTTCTGGCACAGAAGAGTAGCGCTGCTCAGTGAAAGCTTTGAGGAAACTCCGTGCACATCCAGAGATGTCTCAACAATGCGTGAGAGGGGAAGCCTTTCACTTTGTCCATCAGCACACTTCCCTTAAAGATGAAAGAAGCTGGTAAGGCAAGGAAGAGGCTCTAAAACCTGGGGTGGTTTCAGCCAGGCAGCCCACATGGCAAATGTTCTGTCGGCTTGTGCCGTCTGCTAGAAAAGCCACCAAATGCGTCCCTCGTGTGGATTTGTCAGCCAACGGTGGCTGGAATGGAAAGATCCAAATAATGTCTTTAGACAGACAGATATGAAACTACTCCTTCCTGGCAAAGCAGTATCCATCTGTGGGGGTTACCATCAGGTAACTTTAGAACACCTGATTGGGGTTAAAAGAATCTTGGGGCCGAGTGTTTCTAAAATGATTCCTTGCGACCGTTTGCTCCTGGGAGCACATGTGGACAGGCTAAGTGTCCTGAATACAGAGTAGGTCAGTCATTGTACTGATGGCCTGCATTCTCCAAAGACAATGGTTTGACAGGTCCAACTTCTAGAGAGTCAAAGGAAGTTCAGAGGAAAACTTCCATGTGGCCATGGCGTTCCTTATGTGGTCAGCTGAGGTCCACTGCAGCGTGGAAAGGAGAGGAGCCATCTGATAGGATGAAGGGACATAACCACCTGCTACAACGGGAGCATGAGCAGACATGGTGATTCAGTGTAGCTCCGTTGCCCATGTGGATAGATGCTGACTCTCAGAAAATTTAGATGATTGCTTTTCTTCTTTCCTTCATACACATGGGTAAAGAGAGTAGCTGATTTTTGTGGGATGAAGATAAGGATGCATATTTTGAGACAAGAAAAACATGGTTTGATATTGTCAGACAAGGTTAATAGGCAATACTAAGATATCGAACAGAAGTTTAAACTTTATGTATGCCAAACTGCCTAAGCCATTTTAGGGGTTTTATTTTATCAGTGTTACAAAGATAAATGACTGTTTTCACATTTTCCCAAGTCGATCAATATTGTATCAAGAATTTATTTGGCGATGCTTAGTTGTCCTCGAAGGGTTATTGAAAAGAATAACTAAAATGATGGTTGTGAATGGGTTTTGTAAAAATAGGTGCAGTATACTAATGTTGGTTATTGTTACTGCTGCTACAGTGATACTTTTGATTTCATTCCAATCTTAAGGGGAAAATTTCAGAATATGAATTGCAGTTATTTTTAATAGTCTAACAACAACTTGTGTGTTAGAAGAATCCCTTTTCAATCACATTCTACCCAGTCTTGCTATTAAATACTTGGTAAATTGAGTTGAGAGTGTGCTAATTGGATTTGTGGACAATCCAGAGCCAAGAATAAATGCTTTAGGAGAGGATTAAAGTATAATAGGATTCTGATAAACTTTAGGAAATAGGCCAACTGTCCACCAAATGAGATTTCCTAAAGATGTCTACAAAGGCCCAAAGCATAAAATAAAATGGAATGAAATGCCTGAAGTAACAAAATGCATTCTTCTTTAGAGCAATACTATGTACATACATGCACACTGAATTTTTATTCTTCTATTTCTTCTAATTTCAAGTGCTCCATTCTTCCATTTCCCCTCTTTGTGTCTTCCACATCTCTGAGTATTTCTCCCGTTCCAGATTTTCTCCTTTGTTACTGCTTGCCTATTTGCGTTCAACCTAGATTCTGCACAGATTATGTTCATTTAATGAAGGATTGCATTGGCTATTTCAGGGAAAGCTGTCATATGGTTCTTAACTTAGAGATGCAAGAAGAACTCATGGAAAATTTATTGGAACCTTCCCGTGCATCACATGATCTGGAGAGAAACAGACCATAAGACATTCTCATGACAGAGGGAGGAAGAAGCCATCTCACCATCTTCTTCTTATGCATCTTTGACATCAGGGTCTTTTGACATCTAGGGTCAATTCTTGAGTCATCTTACCCTTTTCCACAGCCTAAGATCTTCACCTTTCTCTAAGTTGCTTGAGACACTTCTGTCACAATTCTTGATTGTCAATGCCTAGACCATTAGAATGGCTTTAGCTTTCTCTTCTACACTGTTTTTGTATGACTACTGTCATCTCACAATATAGCCACTTTGTGTTGCTTTTAATTATCTCTAAAGGGTTTTTGACAATGACAGCTAACACTTGTAACAGTGAGGCCATACTCTCAGAAATAATCACTAAGTTGGTGTTGCAATCTCTGCCTCCTCTTTTCACTGATAGGTGTCTTCTATAATTATCCAAAAGTATTGTTAACTGAGGTTGCTTTAGGCTCTTGTGTTCTTTCTTTCTTTCTTTTTTTTTTTTTAAAGATTTTATTTATTATTTGACAGAGATCACAAGTAGGCAGAGAGGCAGGTAGAGAGAGAGAGGGGGGAAAGTAGGCTCCCTGTTGAGCAGAGAGTCGGATGTGGGGCTCGATCCCAGAACCCTGGGATCATGACCTGAGCCGAATGCAGAGGCTTTAACCCACTGAGCCACCCAGGCACCCTCTTGTGTTCTTTCAAAGAGAATCTTACTGTGGGGTACCTGGCTGGCTCAGTTAAGTGGCTGCCTTTGGCTCAGGTCATGATCTCCAGGTCCTGGGATCAAGCCCCATGTCGGGCTCCAGCTCAGTGGGGAGTCTGCTTCTCTGCCTCTTCCTCTCCCCCTGCTCATGCTCTCTCTCAAATGAATAAATAAAATAAATAAATAAAATCTTTAAAAAAAAAAAAAAGAAAGAACTGAGAGGGGTTATAAAGTACATGGGGTTCCATCATCCAGGTCCCCCCTCCAAGGAATATCTTGATGCTTCTTTTGCTGGGATGCTGATATGAGAGATTTGTCAGATTTCTCCCACCTTCAGGGATAGATGCAAATGTCTGTGTCTAATTTTTGGACCAGGGCCCCTTTTCAGAGTTAGAATCCCTTCATTGAAAAGGAACTGAGTCTCCAGACAAAGGACCCTGCAACATCTCCCAGTCCTTCCTTAGAGGGCTGATGGCCATTCATGAAGGCCACTTCACACTGGAGGAATGGAATTATTGTGCCTGCAGAATGCCAGGAAAACCCAAGTTGACACTGATACCTGGAGACCTAAGGTATCATTATAGTTCCTCTACTGGTGTGGTAAAATGTGGGAGGGCAGATAATAAATAATGTTTTGCCTGAGACAAGTCCCATAAAGGGGCTACATGGTCTGCTAACTACTCAGAGGTCATTTTCCTGGCCCTCAAATATGTAATTGGGATCTATACACTCTGTTTTTGGTATAGTCCACACCAGGTCATTTGCTTACAAAGTAAGAGCTATGACAGTGGGAAATCCAGATGAAAGCCCCTGAGAGCTGTCCCTAAATGACCAAAACAGTAAATTAAAACTAATATTGGACCTCAGGGTTAGGAGGAAAAGGGCAGAAACCAGTGCCTACCCTAACGATTTAAAGGATGGGTTTCATCATGTTTCATCATGTTTCCAATTAATTCAATGATCTGGCTCTTCCGGGAACAGGAAGGATCCTAAGGATGACAGCAGACTACAAGTAGTAGCCCCACATAGTGTCAGTGCTGGATGTTTCATTAATATGATGGTCCCTGGCATGTGGCCTTTGATTTGGTGAATGATTTTTTCTGATCTTATTAGAAAAGAGAATCAGAAGCAATCTACATTCACCTGTAAGGGATAAAACTATATATTTGTAGTTTTGCCCTGGGGCTATGTGACGTTTCTCTCCCCTGGCATAGTGTGATCTGCAGTGTTCTGAATTGCCTGAAAGTCCTGAAGAACATCACACTCTTCCACCGTATCATGCTAATCAAGTGGGAAAGGCAAGACGTGGCCAGCCTGTTGAAGGCCTTGTTTAGATATATGGGCGACAGAGGGTAGTACATAAACCTTATGAATAGTCAGAATTCTTCCACATCATTACAGATTTTAGGCAGTCCATCATCATGAGCATGCCAAGACATACCAACCCAAATAAAAGAGAAATTATTGCATGCCTCCCACCATGAATTTGAAAATGCAATGCCTGGTAAACCTCTTTGGGTTTTGGAGGCTGCATCTTCCACACCTGAAAACAGTGATTTAGTGCCTGTACTTAGTGACCAAAAGGGCTCCAGTGTAGAGTGGGGCCAAAGTAAGAAATAATTCTACATCATTTTCAGATTCTGGTGTAAGCAGCCCTGCCATTTGGGCCAGACGACTCAGCAGACCCTATGGTCTTCGAGTTTTCTGTGCCATGTGAGTATATGGCAAGCCAAGCCATGTTCAGTGGAGAACTACACACCTTTTGAAAAACAACTCTTGGTATATCACTGAGCCCTGATACAGACACAGCCCCTGACCATGATACATGAAGTCCCGCATGCCTGGAACTTTTCTCAGTGACCTGGGTCAGGTGGACCCCAAAATAACCCATCATAAGATGGAAATGATATATGCAAGATCTAACATGAGCAGAACCAGAGAAAACAAGCCAATTGTGAGACCAGGTATCCCAGATCCTCATGTCATCCATTATCCTGTGGTAGTACCCCTCTCACAAGACACCTATGGCCCTATGTAGAAAGCAATTCTTGTAAATATCTGACATACGAGGGGGGAACAAACTGAAGGTTGATTTGTTTATATGTTGGCTTGGAATGTGGATGCATCCAAGACGGGACAGCTTTATTCAGGGGGTGGCCTTGAAAGAACATCATGAGGAAGAATCCCCACAATGCGCAGAGCTTCAAGCAGGCAGGAAAGTAGACCAAGGTTGGAATAGTTAAGAGATTCATGGGCAGTGGCAAATGGCCTGACTGAGGTGTTCAGGAATCTAGAAGAATGAAGAGTGAAATATCAGGGACAACAAGTCTGAACCAGAAGCATGCAGATGGTCATATGAGATGGACAAAAAGCATGAAGATCTTCATAGTATCCCACATTAACTCTCATAAGAGGAATCCATAGAAGAGCACTAAAACACCAACTATAGAAAATGACTTAGTTAGTGGGCATCAGCCAGATTCTATCAGTAGCCAGATCTACCCTGGCACAAAGAGCACAAATGAAAAGTAGTCACAGTGGAAGAAATGGAAGCTATGCATTGGCTCTTGTTTATCAAGGCTGATTAAACTGCTTCTGTCACCTGACATCCAGCTTACCAGCAACAGAGGCTGAGGCTGAGCCCCAGTTATGGCACCATCTCTCAAGAAAACAAACTGGCCACTCGGGGGTGAGTTGAGTACCCTGGGCACCTTCCAACTAGAAAGGCAAACAATTCATTATCAGAGAAGCAGACATACATTCCAGATTTAAGTTTGTTTTTCCTATTCCAAGGGTTTGTACAGTGTTTGATCTACTGGCATGGGATTCCACATAGCATGGCATCAGATCAGTGGACTCACTTTACAGCAAAGGAGATTTGAAATAGGATGAGACGCACTGGTCATATTATATTATGTCCCAGTCATAAGCTTCAGATAGGATAGAACATTCGAATGGCCTGCTGAAGGTACAGCTAAGCATCAGCTCAGTGGTATTACTTTACAAGAATGAGTCATGAACCTACAGCATGCAAAATCCACCTTGAATTAAAAGTTTTTAAATAGGACTATGTCCTAAACAGGAAAAAATACATAGTTTGGGGAACCAAAGGGTGAAAGCAGTGGTGACCCTGCTTACCATCATTTTCAGTAAATCCCCTAGGAGACTTTGAGCTTTCTCCCCTGGCAACTTTGGGCTCCATTAGGTTAGACAGCCTAATCCCCAGAGGGTGATATTTTCATGAGAGGACACAATGAGAATCCTATTCAACTAGAGTTATCACTGTTGCCTGGCCACTTTGGTTTTCTTTTGTCCAAGACTAGCAGTTAAGAAAAGAAAAAACAATTTGGTAAGGTAATTGACTTGACCATCACATGGCAACAGGGCTGCTGTTAGACATGGGCCATGGAGGACTATGTGCAAGACACAGGTCATCACTAAGCCAAGGCTCCTCCCTCATGTGGCGACAATATGGAGGAATTTCAGAGCCTGGAGCCAGAATCCTGTGGATGTTTCTGAAGCCCTGTCTCAGCTCCTTCTTTTAACCCAGTTGTGAATGCCTCTATCCAGGAGCATCTGGATAATGAGAGAACCTATTTATGTCTTGCAGAAGTGCATAGAAGCTCACAAAGCTTGGCAGGTCAGGAACTGAGCAAGGAGCTGAGGGTTGCTGGAGCTGAAGATGGCAGGCCTCTGGAAGCTGCCAAATTATCTCCAGCCAAAATCTCTATGGATACTACAGCCCAGATGTTAGAGAATTTCTCCGTGTTTGATCTCAAGCCTTGGCACACTCATATATTTCATGCACAGCCTTTTAGATCCTTAAATGTGTGGACAGGGAAAAAAAAAAAAAAGAAGCAATGAACTTAGGAGTCAGATATTCTGGGCTTAAGTCTCACTCTGACTCTTTAGAGTTGATGAAATTAATATATTTTCTCACTGGCAAAAAAATAAATTACCCAACCAAAGAATTTTTAAGGAAAAGTTAATGAAAAAAAAAAAACCTGTTAGTAAAATTACCTGTTGCAGTACCCAATATTTATTAGAACTCGATGTTCACTAGTTTTTTTTTTAGTTTTTATTTGTTTTATGGCTTTTTTTTTGTTTTTTGGTGAATTTGAGTTCTCAACCAGAGAAATACATACGTTATTAACTTTTCCCTAGCTTTATACCTCCACAACCTAAGTTATTTATTCAGCTTGACTACTTTTGAAATTTAAGTCAGGCCCAGACTTAAGATTTATACATCAAGATTTATGTAACAGTATGAAAATGAAAACAGTTTTAGAAGTTAAATAATGTCTTTTCAGCATTAATTATACTATCATTTTATGATATAATCAATAGACATTTTTAAAGCTATGATTACATTAAATTGCACTGAGTTTTCATGTGTGCCAATAGTTTTAATGATTTGCATAGCAAAATCACAGAAATAATTTATTCATTTATCCCAGTGTTCTTTGCTGGTGAACTTCATAATTAGGTTCAATGATGTACACTCTTGTGATTAAAAGTATTATTGTTTAAAATTCTCGCTGCCTCTCTCTGTAGGGATTAAAATTAGACTTGGCCATATGATTTATTTTTGCCAATGGAAAGTGGGTAGATGATACATGTCACTTCTAAGAGAAAGCCTTAAGGTCCAGTGAGTGTTTTGCCATTTTATTTCTCTCTGCCAAGGCCATACATTTTCCAGATACAGTTACATCACCCTGAGTCTAGCAGTGAAGGAGGCATGGGAGGGAACTGCCCTCAGTCACCGTGCCCACATACCATGTAGGGGAAAGAAGCCACTGCTACTGTAAACCACTGTGCTTTTGATATTGTTTCTACAGCATGACTTTTATTGATTGTTCTTTTCTAGTTTTTCACTAATAAACATCTAAATAGATTTAAAATTATTCTTCCTTTGAGAAGATCATATAGTCTTATGCCTTTGATCACAAAATACCCCTGGTGTTCTCATTCATTTATACTGCATGTTCTGGATGAGGGCCTCTGTGCTAGTAAAGGATATTTGATTTTCTTGAAATCATTTGTGAAATGCTTATCTAAGCTTCATTAATAGGATTTTATTCATTCTGTCCTCTTTCTGAATTTTAGGGCCAAATTATCTACTAATCACTCTCTCTCTCTTTCTCTCAAACTCACACACACACATCCACACACACAAACATGCTCCAATTTTAGT
This sequence comes from Lontra canadensis, assembly GCF_010015895.1. Lineage (NCBI taxonomy): Eukaryota > Metazoa > Chordata > Mammalia > Carnivora > Mustelidae > Lontra > Lontra canadensis. Next base: position 1,145,684 of record NW_022631096.1, on the reverse strand, counting down.
TCTAATTTTCTTTACTAAATAGCCACTGACCACTTGTATTATTACTTGCAATCCCACCCCATGTCCATTGTAACAGGTATTAACTCCTGTTCCTCCCCCTCCACCAATGGACGTTAGCATTTAATACACCATTGTTCTCCATGTAACTATTACCATATGTAACAGTTGAAGCTGTGACAGTCTATGGATTAGGAAAATTATGAAAATACTGGTTCTTTGTAAACTTCTCTAGAGAAGTGAGTATTTTTTATATCTTATTTTATAGTAATAGATTTGTTTAAAAATGAAAAATAACAGAAATGTATGAGATAAATGAAGGATACTTATAATGCTACTCTTCCAGATACAGCCTCTATTAGATATTTAATAGGCATTTTTCCATTTTCCTATGCACATATTAATAAATTTTAAATAAAAGTAGTATTATACAATAAATATATAGTTCTATTTTTTTTTCTATATTTGTCAATGCATCTTGTTCATGCAGGCATTCATAAAGCACCCATTTTTACTAGTCAGGGTTCTTAAATTTGAGAAATGGAAACAGGAACTGGCTAATTTACAGAGGAAAGGAAAATGTGGGAAGGATATTGGGTAGCTCATAGAATCAGTCAAATTTGTAAAGTTTTTTTTGAGATTTATCTATTTATTGCAGGGAGTGGCAGAGGGAGAGAGAGAAGGAGAGAAGCAGACTCCTCACTGAGTGCAGAACCTGACGTGGGGCTCCCATGACCCATGAGATTGTGACGTGAGCTGAAATCAAAAGTCCCACACTTAACCAATTGAGCCACCCAAGCACCCCAGTCAAATTTGAAAAAAGGTCTAGGCAGGAATGGAGGAGGAGGAGTACCAGATGAGAACCAACCTTAGGAATGCTATCCAGACATGCCTGCCCCGCCACCTCGGTTGTGTGGCTGCCCTTAGATACCGATGGCTTTGTCGGGACTCTTGAATGCACTCGGAAATGTGAGTCTAATGAGTGGCTATGTAGTGCTTATTGTATTCTCTCACTTAGTCAAAGGAATTATGTCCTTGATGTTGGAGGTGAATTATCTTTTCAATAGTCTCTCAAGATATTTTAAGGACCTCTGGATCTTGAGTGCTTCTCAATTTGTGGTAGTTTGGTGGCAACAGGACTTTCCTGCAAAATGGCCTTAAGTATGGGTTACTCCTCAAGAATCACTGTTAGTTTTTGAGGTTTTTAAGTAAAGTGGACCATGAAGTCTGTGCGCTATTTTTAGTCATCCTTGGGCCTGACCTTGGGGAGGTTCAAGGTAAGTGAAAGTGGCTCTTTACTTGAGGATGTTTCACAAAGATGATCCAGGAAGACGCAATTCAGCAACTAAGAAGAAAGCACTTAGCTCTGAGAGTTAGATATTTTTCTCTCAGGACCAATTTGATTCTGTGCTGTAAAATCCTATATTCATTATCAAGTAGCACTGATTAAATGTTCCAATGTGTGCAGCACTGTTCTAGGAGCCATACAAAGAGAATTATCCTGCCCTGTAGGACCTTAAAATCAAAAGCAGAAATTTATTACCTATGGGGTGTCATTTGGCTCCCTGGGTAAGAAAAGTGAGTGCTCCAATCACTTCAGAATGCTTTACACTCTTGAGCATGTTGTTTTAGTTGCAGAATTCTTCCAGATTGTTCTCTGATAGGTTGTTGGAACTCCCCAGCCTGGGGACAAGCCATGAGTGTGTGGAGAAAATGCAGACTAAATGCTTTTTATGATTTTATCTGTTCAATTAATCTATTTTGTTTTCATAGACTGTAATACAAAAGAATTTCTGTTTTGGTGATTTTGATCCACTAATTTCTTGAGCAAATCACACCGGGTAGGTTTATGTCACCAAGATAGACATAAAAGGATCTCTGTGGGCTTTGTCCATTGAAGCGATCACAGCAGAGTCTTATGTGGTCTGAATCTCTGTCTATGGAAGCTGTAAAGAACAAATCCCACAGCAATCCTCTAATAAACCGTTGTGCTATTTACTGCACCCATAGCGACCATATGCTCTAAATATTCTGATATGACCCACGGTTTTCTGAAGTACTTTCTTCTATTTTCTGTCCCACTAACCTTAATATTATCCTGGAAATCCCAATATTTTGATGCTCAAGCTTCACCTGATGAGACTTATTTTTGTACTTAGAAATGACATAAAGTTTCTTTATTACATCATCACTGCTGGTTTGGGTTCAGTGACAGGTACAGAACTGTGACTTCATTATGACTAGTATTCCTGAAGTACCCACCCTCTGTCCCCACTGCCACAGCAATGAATGTCCAGCCTTCAGGAAAATCAGTGAAGTAAGCATAGAAGAAGAGGGTTAGCAGAACTGTGGTTGCCCAAAGAGATTTCAGGATGAGCTGGTCAAAATAGCATGATCAGATTATGATGATATTATGCCTCAAAGTGAAACACTTTGCTATGTCATTGATTGTCCCTCGTGGGGAGATATTTGACTTGATTTTTATCAATGTGAAAGTTCTTTTCATTACCCCTGTCGCTGAGGTGTCTGTGTCTGTTTGGTCTTATGAACAAATAGCCTAAATGTTGTGACAAATGGCAAAAAACAATGACAAATAACTTAAAGTTTGAGATGAAGGGCATTTAGAATCACTGTTGGCTCTTCTATCTCCCCAGGAAAGGGGCCCCTGTCCTTTAATCAGAGACAAGCACCATTACAATCTTTGAGCTGATCCAGAAAAATCAGTGAAAAGGTGGACCCACAATTCCTTCACAAAAAAAGTAGCAGAAACCGTCTGGCACTTGGTATTTGAGAAGTCTGGCCATCACTTAGGTTCCAGGGAGGGCTTCCATTTTATTCCTGGGCACAGTTTGAGGCTAGGCATTATGACTCTCAATAAAAGGAATCTGGCTCATCGCTATACCTGCTCTAATATCTGCTCTCAGGAATCTGACCCTGCCCTCTGAACAATCCAATACTTTATGATTAGGAAGAAAACCTTTATATTTGCATTTTGCAGAGAGTCCCATTCTCTCATCTGTCCTATAGAACAATATCAAAATCATTCAGAGTCTTTAAGGGCATGGTAAACATTTCTAATTCCATCCTTGGGTTAAACAGGGATGGACCACAAGGACTTAAGGGTTTGTGCAAACAAAGATGACATAATTATAGATAAAAAATTTAGAGTTTACGAACAGGAGTTACAAATATATTTAATAATATATAAATAGTTTCAACATAAAAGGCAAACATACACTAGTGTTATGTACATTTCTGTTAGAATTACCCATTCTAATTTATATCACTTTAGACCCTGAAAATGTGTTTTTCTAATAAGTTACCATAAATAGCTAAGGAGACTAATTCACTCCTTCACTTTTGCTTAAATTCCCCTTGACTCCTTGGACAGAAATTCAAGGGCATTTAAAGTATCAATTATTCTTCCCAACCATCTGAAATCTTTATAATCTGGCTATTTACTTAACCAGGTTAGACTATTTTTTCTACTAAAATCCACATCAGGTTTAAATTTATCCAAAATATTGCTCTGCTTTTATTCAGAACAATTTCAAACTTATCCTAAAACTCAAACTGCATTAACACAGATGTTAACTATCATTTTCAAGACATATTGAAGGTGGTTGACAACATAACAATGTCTTCTAAACTGCTTAAATAGTCATATACCTAGTAATTGGTTTATCAGTTTTGAGCACCCAATACATGCCATGTGTTTGGTTAAAAACTGAGCATAAAAATTCAATTAATAGAATAATGACAAGGTAACTAGTATCAGATTAAACTCTTGGGGCAGGGTGGGGAAATATTTTTAAAAACTATTTAAAATATTTCAATACCATTTGAAGTCACAGGAGAGTGACCAATTTCAAGGAGATAATGAAATGGAAACAACCCTTGACAGAGGAGACTATACTGGGTGACATTTGCCTTTATGTGGCTTTTGCCTGAGGATATTATCTCATCCACTTAGTATGGGACACCCAAAATTTAAACATATAGCCACAGTTTACAAACTTAAAAAAGTCAGATAACAGAGTTCTGATTTGGGGGGCTATTATAGGTGCTTCAAAATGTAGTGTAAAATTCTAGAAGGACAGAGCAAAGGCAGATGTCCTCAAATCTGCTTACAAACTCCACCCAAACCCTTGGCTGGTCTCTCAACTATACATAAGAGGGGAGAACAGGAAGGTTGGATTTCAGCTGCCACACTGCAGGGAAGACAAGCCTTGTCCAGCTAAATTAACTGTCTTCTAGAACAAAAATCAAGATAACTGAATATACAATCACTGAAATCTATTATTCACAGTGTCCAGAAACAAGAATATGAGACCCATAGTCAAGAGAAAAGCAATCAATAAAAACAGGCCTCCTGATAACCAAGATAGTGAAATTGACAGGTAAAAATACTATACTATCCACTAGAAATTTTTTCAGATAAAGGGAAAATACAGCCTTGATGAAAAAACAGATGGGAATCTTAGCAGAGTAGAAACTGCAATGAAATGGAAATTCTAAAACCGAGAAGTACAATATCTAAAATGAAAAATAATTATAGGATGGGCTTAACAGTTAATTGGTGATTGCAAAAGAAAGAAAGGGTCAGTCAGTGAACTTGAAGATGGGTCATCAGAAAGTATTTAATCTGGGGTTCCTGGGTGACTCATTTGTTAAGCGTCTGCCTCCAGCTTAGGTCATGATCCCAGGGTCCTGGAATTGAGTCCTGCATCAGGCTCCCTGCCCATGGGGAGCCTGCTTCTCCCACTCCTGCCCCCCTCTGCTTGTGTTCTATCTCTTGCTGTCTCTCTTTCTCTCTCTGTCAAATAAATAAATACAATCTTTAAAAAGAAAGAAAGAATTTAATCTGGAAAAGAGAAAATTGGGGGAAAAAATGAACAGTCCCAGTGACCTCTTGGACAACAACTGAATATTCTTTGTAACTATGCTTCCAGAAGGAACAAAGAGAGGCCAAAAGAAATATTTGAAGAAACAATGAGCATGATTTTCAAAAATTTGATGAATGACAAACATAGGGATCCAGCAAATTCAGTAATCTCTAAGCAACTTTGGAAAAAACCAAACAAATACAAAACAACAACAACAAAAATGGGACAGATAGTCAAATTGCTGAACACCAAAGACAAAGAGAAAATCTTGGAGGCAGCACAGGAGAGAAACATGAAACACTCCCCTCTAGTGGGACAATGATACCAATAAAGGCTGACAACTCCTCTCAAATATAGTCTCTCTCTCTTTTTTTTTTTTTTTTAAGTTTATTCATTTTTTTAAGTAACCCCTACACCTAATGTGGGGCTTGAACTCACAACCTCAAGATCAAGAGTCACACACTTTTCCAACTGAGCCAACCAGGCACCTCTGATAGTCCCTTCTTGTACAGAATTTTTTTTTCATTTATTCTCACAAATTATCATCGTCATTATTATTTTATATGGGTTTTTTGTTTTTTTCTTTTTTTAGGGAACATGTCTTTGTTTACCATTTATATTTGTATCCTAGACCTTCCCTCTGAGATGGTATTCCTTCTAGAGGTATAGTCTTTACAATTTGTAAAGGTATGTTGGTTATAAACTCTTACAATTTTTGTTTACTACTGTATTCTTAGTGTGAAAAGCCCTCAATAAATATTGGTTGAGTAAATGAAGAGAGTCTGTACTCAAACCATTTTAATAACTGGAAGTCTCCATGTCTCAATCCCTCACACAAATCAACTCTGCAATTTCCCTGAGTTTTTTTTTTTTTTTTTTTTGTACCCACCTCTAATAAAAGGCAATCTCTTTACCAGCATTGGACCTGAGGAGCCCCGAATACCAGTTAAATCTCCTGGCTTCATCACTAGGGTTGGGAATCAGACCAATGAGTGAAACACACGGCAAGAAGTATGTTACATGGTTTGTTATCCTGATAGTCTCAGTCTCAATTCACAACAACTAACTTCAAGTAGGTTTTTAATACTGCTCAGGAACTGTAACACATTCTTCCAGTACATTCCTTCTCATACTCAACTAGATGACTATTTCATACTTTCCATTCTCTTGTCAAGCCTCCAAACCTCCTTTCTTACCCTTAAATTCATTTCATAACCTGGATTCTTATTCAACTGACAAAACAGATGCCACCAGAAGAGATCCTCCACAAGATCCTTCCAGGACAGATGTTCAGCCCAGCATCTGTTCTGTGCTCTGTTCTCCCTGTAACTCTTCCTGAAATACTCGTGCTGCTGTTTAAGCCCAGCCCCTCCACTGGAATACCAAAATATGGCTAAAGCAAATCTTCCTACAGTCCCTTGAATCATCTTTTCTTCCCCTTCTACCAGATCATTCCCATCAGCAAACATGGTATTTCTCCCATCTAAAAACAAAACCCTCTCTTAAATCTATTTTCTTCTCCTGGTCCCATTTATTTGTCTTTTTCAGTAGCAATAGTCCTTGAAATCCTTGGAAATTCTATTTTCTCCCATCTGCCAACTTTTCCACTCACCCCCCTTCAAAGCAATCCAACCAGGCTTTTACCCCCACTTACTCCGTAAAAACTACTTTTGTCAAGCTTCCCTATAACTGTGCCATTGTTACATCCTACAGTTAATTTGCAGTTTCCATGTTAATCTCTTGGTAGCATTTGAAGGAGGTAAGCATGTCTTCCATCTTAAAATACAAAACCACAAAAACACCACTTTTCTTACTAAGCTTCCAAGTCCTATCCCCCGCCCCCTCCTCCCCCAGGCTTTATTTTCACCTCACCAGCCACTTTTTCTCAGCTTCCTTTGCTCTTTCCTCTGTGCCTGCCAGGTCTTTTATGGCTGGACTGCTTCAAGTGTGGTTCTTGAATTTCTTTACTATCTATATTTTCTCCAGTGAAGATCTTATTTAGTCCCAAAGTTTTAAAGCAATCTATATATGACTACTTCAAAATTTATATCAACTTGGTCCTCTTCTAGGACTCCAAGTTTATATGTATCTATCATCTATTGTGCAACATGTCCAAAAATGAGCTCCGGGGTTATTTCTGCCCCCCCAACAAAACAAACAAAAAAAACCAATTTACCTACAGTTGTCCCCATCTTGGTTGATAGAGATTCCATCTTTCTAGTTGTTTGGGTTTGAAATTCCAGTCTTGACTCCCCTAATTCTCACACATTTAGTCCATCAGCAAAACTGCTGGCTCTGTCTTTAAAATATATCCAAATCTGACCACTCTTTACCAACTCTGCTGGTTGTACTCTGGCCAAAAGACAGTATGATCCCCTTTAACTGGATTATTTTAATGTTCTCCTGCTTCTAGTCATTTTGCCTTCCTGTGGTTTATTCTCATAGTCAACAGCTAGCGTGACCCTGTTCAAATGAACAGGTTGTGTCACTTCTCTGCTCACAGCCTCAAATCGTTTTGCATCTCAGAGTAAAAGGAAAATCTGCTTTGATCCCATGTTACTTTTTTTTTTATTTCATTCCCTACTGCCTTGCTGCTCACTCTTTCAGTCCTGATCATACTGGAGCCATTCCTTAATCATCCTGGGTACACTCCTCAGGGCCTTGACTCTAACTTACCCTCTACCTATTGAGGTCTTTTTAAATATATACACAACCATAAGATTCACTGTCTTTCTGTTGATAATGATATCTCAACTTTTTTTTTAAAGATTTTACTTATTTGAGAGAAAATGAGTGAGAAAGAACACAAGCAGGGGAAGGGGTAGAGGGAGAAGAAGACTCCCCTCTGAGCTGGAACCTGAGGTGGGGATCAGTCCCAGAAAGCTGGGATTACGACCTGAGCTGATGGTGGAGGCTTAACCAACTGAGCCACCCAGCACCCCCGATATCTCAACTTCTAAGTGAGGCCATTCTTGCCCACACAGATAAAAATTGCTATGTCATTCCCGATGCTTCCTTTCACCCATCCCCCATAGCATTTACCATAATATTAGATAACTTGTGAAATCTTGCATATGTCAATTACTTTATTATGTGTCCTCCTTCTTCCCAAACCCCCTTCAGTACACATACGTACATACAACTTCACAAGGACAGAGAACCTTATTTTGTTCATGGCTCTATCCCAGAGTCTAGTTTAGTGTCTGACCATAGTTGGTGCTCAATAAATATTTGTTGAGTGTGGTATCATTAATTCAAAGCATTACTACACACAACTTACTAGGATTTTTATCATGAAATTGTATTATTAGTTTAAATCAAAACAAAACAAAAATAATATTTAGGAAACAGGAAGTAGAATGAATTTCTAGATTTCTACCTCTGATTTGATAAAGTCTTATTAATAAAATTTTCTCTACCTATTTGCATATATGTAGTTTCAGATATAGTTATATCAGCTTATATACAGTCCCCTTCTATTTAGGTAGTGAAGTAAATTGTTGCTTAGGTGTTTATATTGCTTCTATAAGAAAATTTTGTCTCATTAAGACTATATTTAAAATTTTCATTTTTATAAACATTTTAAAAATTTTTATGGTCTGGTATAAAGATAGGCAGTTGATTCTTGTGTTTTATTTAATTGCATTTTGCTCTCTTATTACAATGTAAATTACATATTATAACATATCTAACTATCTGGGAATTAAATATTCATTAGTATCTGAAAATCAGTATAAATCTATATCTGAACATTTGAAACTTGAAAATACACCCTGAAGTAATATCAAGGATGACAATGAATATAATGGAACACTAGAGGAAAAATTAGGTGATAAATATAATTAAAAGTATACATCATATATGTATAATTGGGTATTCAAATAATTTTATTATAAACATTTCTAGAGTCAAGCTTTAAGATGTTTATTATCACTGAAGATGCTGACTGCAGAATTAAATTACATAATTAATAAAGGATGATAATTTAACAAAATTATATAAAATATCTTAATCTTTTCTAAACATTGAGAATACTAATAGTTTCATTTAACTGATACAATTTTAACTAATGAACTAAAAAAAATTTTTGCATAATTTTACTTTCTACTTTATTTCATACCTATCTTTTACTTTCTAAGTCATTAATCTTTATTTAGCTATCACTGAGGTACAGAAATAATTCACAATCCATTAAAATAAATAGACATTTTTTAATGGTGGCCACTCCTCATAATTTCATAAGAATCTCACATGAGCAGCAGTTAAGGGAAAAAGTAAATTAAGTCAGAATCTCAGCGAACCTTCCCTCTCTCTCAATACTCGACAATAGTACACATGTGTTTAGTCAGCAGTAGGTTGTAAAATGGGACTTGTAATAAATGGGTAATTGTTCCTAAATTATTTTCCTGAAGCATTTTAGGCCCTGGAGTTTTTAGTACAAAAATATTTTCGTTGTCAATAAACATTAAGTAGATGAACGAAAATTCTGAAATTATGTCTGTATTAAAAAAAAAAAAACCTTTATTTTTCTAAATCATTTTTTTTGCTTTTAATTTTAAATTAATAAGGTAAAAAAGTAGATATACATTTCTAATATATCATATAAATATTTATTAAAATACAATTATGCAGACTATAAACTCAAAGACATTTGAAAAAAATGAACTGTGTAGGAGAGCTGAGATAATTTTTGTTTTGAGGAATTTATTTTTTTAATCTAACTCGACACTTTGATAAATTTGACAATTTATTTGTGCATGGCCTTGTGCTAAGTGTTGATGAGATAAAGATGCTATGGTCTCTATCCTCAACAAGAACTTGATACTTTTTTTTTAATTCCAGCAAGTGTACCCCTTGAATTATGTAATTAAGCCCACTGAGACAACTGTTACAAAAAGTTCACTTGAGACAGTAACACTGTGAATGATTGCAAGTGGTTAGCCACTATGATAAACTATGAATGTTACTTGAGTAAGTCTATATTATATGACCATAAATTTAAAATGTAAGCTGTGAGACATATTTAACCTAAGTTATAAGGAATATCTTGATCTTCCTGAAAAATCAAGGAAAAATTTTGGGGGAAATTTTCTGCCCCAAATAAGGTATGTGAAAAAGACCCTCTTTGAAGAGTTTTCAAGGCTCAGGTAAGTTTATCTGAAATAGATTTCCAAAATTCTTTCTGTAATAGATGGAGGAAATGGGACAGCTTATAGGAAAAATATCCAAATGTTACAGAATCATTTATATGTTAAGAATCATTTTTCAAACCCTTAGTATGTGCCAACGGTAACGTAGCTTGATAAAACTGTTTATTAATGATCTTCCTTTACTTCACAAAATCATAACATATGAAATCAGAAATAAGAGAACAATATAAAAAGTGATCTTGCTTTGTTATGGTAGGAAGTTCAAAATTATCATTTTCTTTTCTTTTTTTTTTAAAAATTAGATTGGTAGGAGGAGAGGCAGATAGAGATAGAGAGAGAGAAGAACTTAAACAGGCTCCATGGCAAACATGGAATCTGAACTGGGGCTCGACCTCGTAACCCTGTGATCATGACCCAAGCCAAAAGCAAAAGTAGGATGCTTAACCAACTGAGCCACCCAGGTGCCCCTCAAAATTACTTAATAAAACAAGACAGTAAGGGATAAAACACACAATGTATAAAGAACACACATACCTAAAAAAAAAAAAAATCTGGGAAAGTTCATATTTAATCACCCAATAATGAGCTGTAGGCTTGAGTCTGTAACTTGTTTGTCATTCAAGTAGTGGTAATCTCTCTCTGGGCACCCAGTTCATGACTGAATTGCTAATTAGATCCCTCAAGTTTACAGTGCTTCTTCTTTTATTCTCTAGTTTTCAATAATTCCTGAATAGCATTCTTAGTTTCCCTACAGTCAACATACTCACACACACACTAAAAAATTTATATACCATTAAACATGACAACTTAACAATGACCTGAATTAAAATCTTGGCTGTGCCCTTAGCCAGTTTTATGAAGATGAACAAATAAAATCAACCTCTCTTGACATTACTTTCCCATTTATAAAGTAAATGTGTTAGACAAATTTTATCCAAAATGGTAATTGTAAGCCTGAGCTAGTTTGCATTTGGCTCTGTGGGTTTCATAATGTATGCAGTGAGATCCTCTGTTTTAAACAGTTCCTCTGGTGATACTGATGTGAAAACTGACAACCAGTAATGTAACTAACATATGACTTTTGAAATGGATAAAAACCTAAACACAAATGTAAGTGAAAAAATTTTAGTTATCCTGTACATAAATATTTTCCCATCTACACTGAGTAACTATGTTTAGTTACAGTATTATAGTTACTAACATATGTATATTTAGTAACCATAAGAAATTATATAAATTATAAGTAGTTAATATATAAAAATGGTCATTACATATATGTGGGTACTATTAAAAATAAGCAAACATAATGCTCAGTATATAATATTCTTAAAAATCAACAGCTCTGGAGAAATGGCAATTTCTTATTTGGTTTAAAACAATTTAATTTTTTATTTCTGAACAAAAAATTTTACCATATGGGTGCTGACAGTTTCCAGCAGTGATTCTATTATGAGTGGATAAAAATAGCCAACCCTTACATACAGAAATATACTCTATGGTTTTTCATGTGGAATTGCGCTTAATAAGAATTTCACGAGGATCAATCACATGCCAGATCCTGAATGATGTATAATGACCTAAAGATAAATAAGCAAATATCCCTGCACTGAGCCACTTATTACCTGGTCTACCAATCACATTGCCTTGGATTAAAATCTCCAAGTACTTATAAAGTTGAAACCCACAGTTATTTTTTGTAATCTTATTATAATTCAAATTGTAATAATATATGAAAGTATACCATTGTTCCTTTAGTTAACTTTGTCTCATTTATGACCAAGTAATTTTCAGTGAACTGAAATCACATTAATAAACCAAGTTATTCCACTGAATACACAGGGATTCTGTTAGACTATGGGAGACAAACCCAAATATGTTCACAAACCATCTCTTCAAGAAAAAAAATAAAAGAGTCCTTATATGTGGTGTTGGTCAATTTTGTGGTGTAAATACTCATTCCATAATCAATTTCAAGCTACTAATAATTGAACAAACAGCTTCCAAATTACTGAATATTTTATGATCATCTCTCACAAGACGATGATGAGATGAAATGCTGGTATTAGCCGGTGGCTAGCAGACCACTAGATAATACATAAATGTGTTATAGTCTTCTCATCTTCTTATGGAGAAACAGGAAGATACTTTATAGGATTGTTGCTTTACTAACAGCAAACTACGTTGCTGTTTTTAGTATGGCAACCTAAGAGGAAGGAAAAGTAAGTGGCTGAGGAAAGCTTTAGAGAGGAGGTGATATATGGACTATATCTTAGGAGATGAGGAGAGGTTCCCAAAGTCACCAAAGTTCCCCAGTTTATGGTAGAGTGGAGTCATAGGGGATGGGATATCTTGACAAAAGAGGCACTGTAATCATACAAAAGGGAATGGATAAAGTATGATATAATCGAACAATGGAATAGTATGATGTGACCAGGGAGATGGGGGCGGTTAGACAAGGGGTACATATATATTGTAGGAGTAGGGAGGGTGTGTGAGGGAGTCTGATTATGAAGATGTGTGTGTCACATTCAGGAGGTAGGTAGGATTTGACATTTGCCTTCATTTGAATAGTGGAGTGAAATGTCTGGCTTCTTGTTTTAGGGGGGAAAAAAACATAGAATAAGTGTGGAGGATATATTGGAGGTAAGGAAGAATAGTGATAGCAAAACCACTTAGAATGTTCCTGCAGTATTCTATGAGAAAAAAAATAATGAAAACTTGAATAGAATTGTTAAGTTTGGGACGCCTGGGTGGCTCAGTTGGTTAAGCAGCTGCCTTCGGCTCAGGTCATGATCCCAGGGTCCTGGGATCGAGTCCCGCATCGGGCTCCTTGCTCTGCAGGGAGCCTGCTTCTCCCTCTGCCTCTGCCTGCCATTCTGTCTGCCTGTGCTCGCTCTCTCTCCCTCTCTCTCTGACAAATAAATAAAATCTTTAAAAAAAAAAAAAAGAATTGTTAAGTTTGAGGTGCCTGTGAAGATCCTCCCTCCCTCCTTCCCTTCTTGATAATAATTAACGCAAAACACTGTATAAGTTTAAGATGTACAATGTGATGATTTAATGTGTGTGTTATATTGTGAAATGTTAACCACAGTAAGATTAGTTAACACGTTCATCACCCTACTATGTTGTTTGTTCTTGTTTTTATGGTGAGAACATTAACTCTCCTTTCATGGCAACTTTTGAGTAAACAACAGTGTTAACTATAGTCACCATGCAGAATATTATATCTCCAGGCCTCACTTATTAAATAACTGGAAGTTTACATTTTTTTGACCGCCTTCACCTACCCCACCAATCTCAACCTCACTCCTGGAAACCACTGATTTGTCCTCTGCACCCATAAGGTTGGGTACTTTTAGATTCTACATAGAAGGGCAATCATACAGCACTGTATGATTCTGACTGATTTTGCTTAGCATTATACTCTCAAGGTCCACTTGTGTTGTAGGAAATAGGATTTCTTTCTTTTTATTGTGGCTGAGTAATATTTCATTGTGAATATACCAAGATTTCCTTATCCATTCATCTTTCAGTGGACACTTAGGTCATTTCCATGTCTTTGTCATTGTGAAATGCTACAAGGGACTTGGGAGCACCAATCTCTCTTTGAGACAGTGATTTCATTTTTTTGAAAGTATACCTAGAAGTGGGGTTGCTAGATCATGTGGTAGTTCTTTTTATTAATTTTGTGAGGAACCTCCATATGGTTTTCCACAGTGGCTGCACCAGTTTGCCTTTCCACCAACAGTGTATGAGAGTTCTCTTTTCTCTGCATCCTCACTAATACTTCTTAGCTCTTGTCTTTTTGATAATAATCATTTTTTTCATTTGAACAGGTATGAAGTGCTAGCTTATCATGGTTCTGATTTGCATTTCTTGATGATTAATACTATTGAGCACCTTTTCATGTACTTGTTGACCATTTTCTGTCTTTGGAGAAATGTCAAGTCTTTTGCCCATTTTTTAATGGGATTGTCTCTTTGCTATTGAGTTTTATGAAAAATTTTTTATATATTTTGGATATCAACCCCTTATCAAATCCTTTATTATTTTAAAAAATCCTAAGGTGGGGTGCCTAGGTGGCTCAGTGGGTTAAGCCTCTGCCCTCGGCTCAGGTCATGGTCCCAGGGTTCTGGGATTGAGCCCCACATTGGGCTCTCTGCTCAGCGGTAGCCTGCTTCCCCCTCTCTCTCTGCCTGCCTTGCCTCTCTTCCTACTTGCAATCTTTATCAAATTAACAACAACAACAAAAAAATCTCAAGGAAGGGAAAACAATAAGGAAATGTTTTAGTGATCACAACAATAATAAAGAATACAAGCATATTTTCTGCAATATGCTTTCCCATTTCATTTTGAGACTATTGTTAGTAAACAAATCTTATTGTGTTCTCTTTGTGTAATTAAAATAATATGTTGTGTAGAATGTTCCTTTATTGTCATACTTCTAGATAATCTTGTTTTAGTCAACTGAAATTATATTTGATTTTAAATGTAAGTACAAACCAAATGTGGGTAGAGGATATGAACAAAAGAACATATCTGATTCTAGTAGACATTTCCAACTAGTCTAGTGTTCATCAAATTAGACATTTTATGGAAATTCAATAATCTTTTTTTAAAGGTTTTTTTATTTATTTATTGGAGAGAGACAGAGATGTGGGACTCTATCCCAGGACCCTGGGATCATGACCTGAGCCAAAAGCAGGCGCTCAACCCACTGAGCCACCCAGGTACCTCTCGAAATTCAATAATCTTGCTAAACATGTGCAAATCAAGTATTAATCCTACTTTAAAAGCATGTTTTATATAAAGAACAACTGTTTCTCAAAAACTAATTTGATGTGCAAAGAATTTAGGTACTTTTCTTATCACACATTTGTCTTCTCTTCCACATCCCACCCCCCGCCTTTGAACTAACATTTGTGTATTTCTAATGCAGTTGCAATGCTTTATTCTCTATCTCCGATCTGTGGATTGTCTCGGAGCAATGATAATGTCAGCACACATATAAGGTTTCAAACGTGCACAACTGGTACATGTCTATCATGGCTTCTAGAACTGTGGTGTGGTTATAGTAAATGCTCCATGCAGAAAGTTTAAATTTCAGGCCTTAGGTATTGCATTCCTTTGTGGCATTCTGCCAAACTCAAATGCAACCACTGTTTCTTATGACATATTAGCAAGAATTTTAGTGGAAAAAGTAACCTGAACACCACTGGCATATTTGTCTATTTTGTAAAACTGCTTTCCTGCTAAGGATAAAAGCATTTTTTTTTAATCATAGAGAGGAGGTAAACACAGACTTTTAGCTGAGAAACAAATTTTAAACCCAAGCAAAAATTACTCCATGGTCATATCTATATTAAAGTAATGAAATTAATGAGGTGGTTTATAACTATGTAGTCACAAACTGGTGACCTTCAGGGCAACTCTCTCCCATACCCCCCTTTCTGGGGCATACTTAATGTTTACAAAAACTGTTTTGTACTACTATTAGGTAGGTGAAGAACTATAATCTCCACTCCCCCACAACTTCAGAATCGCCAACGTGATCTGATCTTCCCACTTTTTGACTGAGTCCTATAGACCCTTGCATTTGTTACCTTGGAAGAATAAACATATAGAGACCTTAGGTATTAGACAATGCTGGATTCAAAACTTGATTCTTCTAATTACTATGTCAACTCTCAAAGACCTATTTCTTCAGCGTCATTCGAGAATAACATTTTCAACTTATAGATTTTTAGAACACAAAAAGTCAGCAAAGAGTGCAAAATGTTTGTCCCTAGGGGGGCACTAAAAGTGTACCTTCCTTAGCAAGTATAATTATTAATAAATTCTATGTTGAACTATGAGAATTAGAATCCTTTTATATCTTCAAAAGTTCACTTACTTGTCCTCTCAATCCCAAATTCCCTGTCCTTTCTATGTTTTGGATACTTTATTATGAAGTCGCATGAGTTATTTTAAAGTATGGAAAATAATCCTTGGGCGGAATAATCTTTTGCAAGTTCTCTTATGTTCTGGTCTGAATGTTTGTGTTCCTCCAAAATTGGTCTGTTGATGTAATACCCAAAGTGATTATAGGAGGAGGTGGGACATTTGGGAGGTGATGAGAACAGAGTCCTCATGAATGAGACTGGTGCCTTTATAAATGAGATCTGAGAGATTGCTCACCCCTTCCACTGCATGAAACATAAGGACAAGTCTACAACCTGGAAGAGTTTGCAACCATTCCAGCACCCTGATCTCAGATGCCCAGCTTCCAGACAGTGAGAAGTAAATTTCTGTTGTTTACAAGGTATCCAAGTCTGTGTTTACAAGGTATCTTTTGACACAACAGCCTGAATGGAATTGAGAGATACTCTTGTGTTCTGAGTTTGTAGGGGGACTATCTCCAAGCTCTACATGCAACACTTCAAAGATGCAATGTGATGTTTCATATATGATTTCCCAGGTTAATATAATCTGCATATTTTTGAAAGCACAGGAAGAGAAGGCAAAGTCAGCAAGTGGTAAATGTTATCAAGATAAACTAGTTTTCAAATGGGAAAATGTATGCATAAGAAACTGTTAGAAAGAGGCAATCTTGAGAACAGATTTAAAAACTGATGGTCATTTCCTGTGTACTTTGAAGAGTACTACAGACTAGGAAAACATTCTTTCTTGCTCACAGGTGGAAACTCCTACTGTCCCTGGGTTGCCAACTTTTCTTGTTTTTCCTTCCCAAACCAGATGACTCCGTACTCTTTTCCCCTAAGGCATATATACCTTTCTAAACTTATTTCTCTCCCTTTTTCCCTTAGGTTATTTTCTTGTCCTGTCTTATTTCACCTCATGCCTCAGGGGATCCTTTCAACACACTTGCAAAGGCCAGGTAGTCCAAAAACAATACTCCCTTTTGTGTTCCATAAACTCCATGCTCCATTCAAATAAGTCAGTTCTAAAATATGTTGAACTTCAGGTTTATGAACATTGTTGGAGGGAGGCAGGAGTAGAAGGAAGGTTTGTCAGGGAGCTTTCAGAAGCACGTGGCCTGAAAGCAGGGAGAGGAAGGAACAAAAGGTCATGGCTTCTTTCCTTCCAGGGTACATCAAACATCAGTGGGCTTCTGCTTCTTCAGGTCTGACCGATTACCTAGGGCTTCATTCAACTATCTCACACTCCCCCCACCACAGTTTGTAATCACCTTTAACATTATCTCTGGGTGGGGGCGCCTGGGTGGCTCAGTCATTAGGCTCCTGCCTTCAGCTCAGGTCATGATCCCAGGGTCTTGGGATCGAGCCCCACATCAGGCTCTCTGCTCAGCAGGGAGCCTGATTCCCCCTCTCTCTGCCTGCCTCTCTGCCTACTTGTGATCTCCGTCTGTCACATAAATAAATAAATAAATCTTTAAAAAAAAAAACCAAAAACATTGTCTCTGGGTGGAGAAGACTTTGCCACACAAAGCCTACTAATACAGGAAACAGAGACACCAAAAGAAGAGTCCTATTTCTTTTAAGCAATGCGTGGAAGCAAAGAAAATCTGTATTGTGACTCCTTTTCACCTTCTCTTGTACATCTCTTCTCTCAGTCACCATATCACCATCAGGCCCCTTTATTGGTATAGGACTCCTTCCTTTGTCCCTGCCCCACAGCACTTCCGGTTTCTCTAAAGACACACATGTAGGACAAGATGGAGCGCTTGCCTACCCATACTGGACTGTCACAGATTGGTTGAATTTAATCATATTTTCTTTTTTCATGCTAAATATAAATTATTTGAGGACAGGGACTGATTCTTCCCATCTGTATATAACTTTCAATATTGAGCACCCTACCCTGAGCATAGGATACCCTACAAATTTTAATTGAATTGGACTATAGTTTTTGCTTTGCTGGGAGAGGAGAATAACAAAGTCCAAATCCATCATGTCAATCCTTCCATTAAAATTACCATTTCTTTAAATAATTCCCATTAAGGCATTATGGCATTAAGTCAGATATAGTGGCAAAAAATAGGATTTAAATCTCAGTACTCAATTGGGGTTTATATCTCCCTGTTTGAAACTGTGAAATGAAGTAAGGCCCTCCATAGAAATGCTGTCCAGAATGAAAGGGTTTCATATACTAACGTATAACCCAATCCAGGGAGGATTTGTATTTTAAAAGGGGAATCTGAGACAGGCCAAATATTCACAATAGAGGAATAAATCAAAGGGTAAGGTTTTGTTTTAGAAACCCAGCTGGAACCCTGTCTTCTTCCACATTTAAGAACTTGATTTGCCTCTAAGTTATTTTTTTTCTTATGTAACTAGAGATATTAATTGTAAAAGCAAAAGTATACAGTACATGATCTTTTGGGATATTTTCTATCTTTTCTAGTAAGTGGGTCTGAAACTTGCTTTAATTGAAAAGGATCCAAGACTTATTCTTCATGAATTTTTTCTGAGAGAAGGCAAAGGAGCCACAGACAAAAGATTAAATCACAGAAAATTAGGCCAACTCCCATATCACTGCCTACTTTTCTTAGTTTTTACATAACTCCAAGAGTCAACTGAAGTTATTGCATCAAAGGAAGAGAGAATTATCCACGTAGTTCTTATAACTGTTTAGCAAACGGATGACATTATATTGCAAGCTAGATTGAGTTATGCTAGCAAAGGAGCTATGGCTAGGATTTATTCTCAACAATACTCATTTACCAAATTCATAGGAAGACAACGTGACCATTTTTATTAACATAACTTTATGTTTAGATTCTTGCTAATTACCATGTACTTCGACTGCCTGAGAATGCCACTTTAGGTTTTTATAAGTATTTGAAGAAAACATTAAAGATACTCCCTGTCAAACATAGACTAAACACCCCAAAGTAGCCATTCACAAGCTCTCTGTATTTTACTGCTTTTTTTATACTCTTACCTATATTATATAAGAGGTAAAAGCAGGTAAATCCATTAGTTTTTTGCTTTTGTAAAAGACTCATTAAAAATGATTTGAGGAAATTAAGATAGACTTGCACATTTAAAACATCTTTAGTGAGATTGGGACTTTAAAGTAAATTGACCCAGAAAGTCCTTTATGTGGAGACAGTTGGGATTCTAATGCAGACAGAGAAAAGGCTGTGGAGCTAAGCTGTAATCATATACTCTATTTTGGCTGTTGGTAATTTACTGAGTGTCTGACTGTTGGTAATTTACACCAAAAGTACTTTGATGTATAAATAATCCAATTTTCTTTTCACTCATGGTTTAGGTACTATGAGAAACACATGCATTATTTCAGACCATTCAAATAAATTATTGCAGCCGGGCTTCAGGGCATAATTTATTCTTGGGGAAATTTTGGTTGAGTGTTTTGAGCTTTTGTTTTCTAAGGATCTCTTTGTAGTCTAAAATTTTAGCATCTCTGTATCTTTCTAGAATGCATGATGTATTGCACAGAAGCCACCAATTCAAATACCTTCATAACCTATAAAGCTCTTAAAATTGTGCCTAATCTCAAAGTCTTTCAAGCTCACACCAGATGAGGAGCAGTTTCTTTCCTCTTACTCTACTTGTTCCTGAATTTCTTGTGAGCCTTCATTTCTATCTTCAAAACATTGACTAGACTGCTTGTATGTTTCTTGGATACTGGTCGGAAGTTCCTTTGTCCAAGGATATAAATATTTCTTTTATGTTCTAGACAATGTTTCCTGATTATAAATATTTACAGGACAAACCTATATCTAACACATTTAACTTGATCCCTTCTGAGCTTCCTTTGGGAATTTAGATATTTTAATGTTAAATAGAAATTTAAGGTCATTTACTATTTCTCAAAGGCAGACAGGTTGGTATTAAGTCTCCAGTCTTTTAGATATTTCTTTTAATTACCACGAAAGTAAACACACTTCCCTTTTGAGTTGTGTTTCTTCAATTAATGAGATAACAGAGTAGTGTTTATAGGACATTAGCTGCTCCTCAGTGATAGCAAGCAAACTGCAGAAACTACATCTGTAATTGGTTTTCTGATACAGCCTTAGCAAACACATAAGAGTGAAGTTCATGGAAGGGATAAATGGATTCAGTTACCTTCATACACTGCCTTCAAAGAGTGGTTTAATTATGCTTCCTTATAGCAGCTTCCCTTCCCCCAACCCATTAGGGCTTCTTGATTTATGACACAGTAGTTGTAGCATTCCCAGTAAAGACAGGATTTTCTCCTGTCAGAAAGCATGGCTCCCTGTTGATACTGCTCAGGAGAGTAAATGAGATTCTAATAGCTCTGGGTTATTACCAAAGGCAGGATCAAGGAAATAACTTTTATTTTTTTTTTCTGTTAATCACACATACCAATGAAAATTCTCAATAAGTTAATTTGTATAAATCATGTTTCAGTATATACAAAAATTGAAATATGAGACATCAAAAAAGCTTTCTGGTAAGATCACTTTTCTATAGTATCTAAACCACTTTATAGCCTATATGATTGGTTATAATTAGGTATGCATGTTACTTATGTGGATCAAAATAATGTTTGAAAGGCCCAAGAGTCATTTGTTTTTACTAATGATGCACACTTTTCTCTTAATCAGTGTCAGGAATTTGCTTCCTTGGTCTTACAAAGGCAAATTCATTTACAATAGAATTTATTGCTGTTTTCTAACTAGATCGTATGTCCAAACCTTCTCATACATGGTTTGCTACTAGTTAGTAATGAAATAAGCATATGCTACAGGCCCTTGTCCTTTAAAAAAAACTTCAATGACTTTAAATTTTGTGTCACATTTTGTATCTTATTAATATGACTTATGGGTAAATGAACATCACATATGTATACCTAGCTGAATAAAGCATAAAATCTGTTCCCAAGAAGCCTATGGTCTAAAAGGGGAAACCAACAAGAAATTAGATTATTATAATCTACAGTTGACCATTGAACAGCATGAGGGTTAGGGGCACTGGCCACATGCAGTTAAAAACACTCATATAACTTTTAGCTCCCCCAAAACTTAACTACTAATAGTTTACTGTTGACCAGAAGCCTTACCAATAACGTAAGTAATCAATTAACACATTTTTTTGTGTTGCATGTATTACATACTCTGTTCTTATAAAAAAGTAGGCTAGGAAAAAGATGCTAAGAAACTTGTAAGGAAGAGAATATATATTTACAGTACTATACTATAAAAATCTGCATATAAGTAGATCCACGTAGTTCAAACTCTTGCTGTCAAGTGTCAACTGTAGTGTGGAAGTAGTATAATCACCGTATAAATATTTATCACAGTATTATAAAGCAGGCATGAGTGTATCTTTGAATAAGACTTAAGCCAACACTTTCTGTTTACTCTTTTTATTGTGGATTCCTTAAGTTTAATCACTGGTCATGTATAGCATTGGAAAAAGAGATTTTATGGATAATTCTGGAGCTACAACAAAGATCCACGTTCTTAGAGTGACTCTTGATAATTCAGTGATCAGAAAAGCATTCTGATTGTGTAACAATCATTCTCCAGAGGCCACCAAGAACAACAAAACCTCTCCTCTGAGTGGACTTATTCTATCAAGCAAAGATTAGCTTTTGGCCTCTGCTGGGGAGAAAAGTACCCCAAGAATCCTTCATATATACCTCCCTTAAACACATTTCCCCTTCAGGTTGCAAGAAATGCCCTGAGCCATGTAAGAAAGAACAGCTTTAATTTATAAATTTTTAATCTAATTATATCTGTTATTCTCCATTATAAGTTGTTGGGCAGTGTATTTAATTGAAAATTTACTCTGAATTACAGAAACTAAGAAAACATCCCCAAGATTTAATTCTGATGACTGAAACATTTAAAACTTCCTATCATCATGTTCCTATCATTTAAAAGTTCCTGTTCTTTGTAAGAGATAGTCAATTTATGTTTACCCATGTGCACAGCAACATTATTCATAATAGACAAGAAGTGGAATCAATTCAAATGTCCATCAATGGAGGAATGGATAAAATGTGGTATATATATAACAATGGAATATTACTCGGCTTTAAAAAGGAAGGCCATTCTGACACATGCTTTAACATGGGTGAACCTTGAGGATATCATGGTGAGGGAAACGTGATAGTCACAAAGAAACAAATACTGTGTGATATTACTAATATGAGGTTTTTGAAGTAGTCAGATTCTTAGAATGTCGAATGGTGGTTTCAAGGGGCTACAGGGAGAGGGAAAAGAGGAATTGTTAAATGGGTATGAACTCTGCATGATGAAAAAGTTCTGGAGATCCCTTTTACAACCATGTGAATATATTAAACACTCCTGAACTGTATACACTTACAAATGGTTAAAGTGGCAAATTTTATGTTTTTAACCACAATAAAGGAGATAGTAAGTATACTATTTTCACATTTGAAAACATTATAGTATCAAAAACCCTGAATTATAAAATCCATACTACACGTAGATTGACTTTGTGAGAATTATACCAGCAAACCAGTAGTAGATGGCAATTTTGAAAGACACTGCACAGAAAAGGCAATATTAACAAACTAAATAAAATCATGTAATACTGTCCTGGAAAATGACTTAGATGAACACTCAAGATTCTCTCTCTCTCACTTATTCTATGATAGCAAATTTGAAATCTCTTTATAGGCAAAATAGAAACTCAGTAAGGAAAATAAAAAAATCTATTGTTTGGTAAATCAAATCTCATAATTAAATTTGGGAGGAAAAGAAATAGGGAGGGAGATATGGAGGGAGAAAGAAAGGAAGAGAATAAAGCCTCAGTGCAAAACTCAGTTCTTAAGCAAAGCTTTATGGTATTCTTGTTATTCCTGCAGAGCCTGTCATCTGAAAGACCCACACTATTAAGGAAGATTAAGGAAGAGACAAACTTTCTGAGATCTAAGTATAATTCTAGAAGCTCAAGTGTATCATTCTCTACAAAAGGGAACCAGAGTGTTATCCATTTGCATTTCCCCCAGGGATGTATTTGGCTCTGGAGGCAAACTCTACTGGTACTTAAAATGATTGGTATTAATATTGACTTTCAGACAGGCAAGAAGTTAGAGATGTAATAGGGAAGGACTGGCATGCTTCACGCTCTGTAGTCATTATATTTGTGCAACATAGTTTGTTGTAAGATGCAAATCATCAAAATGAAATCTAGGAAAATGTTTTGAGCCAATCTTGAACATATGCTTATGGTACCTGTTGAAAACATTTAAGTTTGAGAAGGAGAGGAGAATTAAGAGAGCTATTCCAAGAAGAGTGTCTGTGAATATCAAATTTAGGCACATTTAGTTCTACCAGAGACTAATCTATTAAAAGAAGCTGCTTAGAAATTCTGAGACTATCATCCTTTTCATGGTCACTCCACTGAGAAAAGAATAAAGAAAATGGCTGAGAAACAGATGACTGTAAATAAGTACAATGGAATTTTGGCACTACAGAAAACAGATCTGTAATTTGAAGCCTATGAATAGGTATACATTTTTATCTTGGAGTCAATGAAATGATGAAGGTAATAAACACCCTTCTTGAGTTTGTAATCTATAGAAGCATCATTCTGGCTCTATGTGATATTTTTCCTTTTATCTATTAGAATAAATACTTTTTTACCCTTTCTCTTTTTAAAACTAAGAATGGCTGTTATTTATTTTTTCCTGATTAAAGAAAAAAACCTGATAAATGATTATTTGATTGTATTTTTTAAATTTTGATGTAAAGACTTACCATGACTAGATGACAGAACAAAGCAGTTATTTCGCATTCTTAAAGACTTAAACGTTGGTTTTCTGTTGCCAAAAAGACCCATAGATCCATAAAAGCAAACAATGATTTCTATAGTTATGGCTTGACAGAAGGAATGTGAACGAATCTGAGGAAAATACTTTTTTGTCTGCTTTTTATGAAGCAGGTTAAGACCTTTAGTGAACTTTCCAGAATTTATTATGCTCTTTGTTTGATGGTGTTGCGTTTTGAGATATAGTTTGGTTTTCAAATAGCACTCAGCAAATATATGTTTTAAGAATTCAATTCTAAATATTTGTTGGCAACTGAAGCTACAGGGAATGATGCTTTGCTTTTGGGATTTTCTTCATCTTTCTCTTTTTTTAATTGTTGAAAAATTACCTGGCATACAGGACACTTTCTAGTGTTTTTCTTAGAATTCCATAAATGGAAGAATTTACTTTTTCTTTCCAATAAACCTTGATGTGTCTCTATGCAAGAAGTAACTCTACTGTTCTGGAAATGAGAATCATCATAGGATCTGGGGAGCAATTTATATCTGGACTGAAGAACAAAGGGGTAGGAGTAACAATACATTTTACGTACTTGTACCTTTTCACAGTTTTTTTTTTTTTTTAATCATGTGTGACATCTTATCCTCGCTAAAACTCTGTGAATTAGGGTGGGCATACGGTGAACATCAAAATGTCTAAATGCCTTAGGTTGCACACATATGTACCCACTAGGGAAGCCAAGACTTCTAAATCTAAGTAAGAATATGGACTTAGCTAGAATGCAGGGAAACCTGCTTGCACCCAGGCACACACACACACTCAGGAGCTCTCTCACATGATTTTCCATCTTACTGTGCCCCTCCTCAACTCAAAGTTTACATATATGCATTCCTGTGTTTGTATTCCTTTGGTAATTGCACTATTGTTCCCATTACTTTTTTAAATTTTTTTAAATTTAAATTCAATTAATTAAGATATAATGCATTATTGGTTTCTGAGGTAGAAGTCAGTGATTATCCATCTTCTATAATATCAATGCTCATTACATCACATACCCTCCTTAATGTCCATCACCCAGTTACCACATCCCTTCTTCCCTCCTACCCTCCAGCAATCCTCAGTTTGTTTCCTATGATCAAGAGTCTTTAATGGTTTTTCTCCCTCTCTGATTTCATCATGTTTTGTTTTTTTCCTCTCTTCGCCTATGATCCTGTTTTTTTTTCTTAAATTCCACATATAAGTGACATCATATGATAGCTGTCTTTCCCTGACTGACTTATTTCACTTAGCATGATACCTTCTAGTTCCATCCATGTCATTGCAAATGGCAAGATTTCATTTTCTGATGGCTGACTAGTATTCCATTGCATACAGATACAACATCTTCTTTATCCAATCATCTGTTGATGGATATCCGGGCTCTTTCCATAGTTTGGCTATTGTGGACAAGGCTGCTATAAACATTCAGGTGCACGTGCCCCTTCGGACCACTACATTGTATTTTTGATGTAAATATCCAGTAGTGCAATTGCTGGGTCATAAGATAGCTCTATTTTCAACTTTTTGAGAAGGTGTTATACTGATTTCCAGAGTGGCTGTACCAGCTTTCATTCCCACCAACAGCGTAAGAGGCTTCCCCTTTCTCCACATCCTTGCCAATAATTGTCATTACCTGACTTGTTAATTTTAGCCATTGTGACTGGTGTGAAGTGGCATCACATTGAGGTTTTGATTTGTAGTTCCCTAATGCCAAGGGCTATGGAACATTTTTCCATATGTCTGCTGAACAGTTGGATGTTTTCTTTGGGGAAATGTCTATTCATGTCTTCTGCCCATTTCTTGATTGGATTATTTGTTCTTTGGGTGTTGAGTTTGATGAGTTCTTTATACATTTTGGATGCTAGCCATTTATCTAATATGTCATTCGGAAGTACCTTCTCCCATTCTGTTGGTTGTCTTTTGGTTTTGTAGACTCTTTCCTTTGCTGTGCAAAAGCTTTTTACATTGATTAAGTCCTATTAGTTCATTTTTGCCGTTGTGTCCCTTGCCTTTGGAGATGTGTCTAACAAGATTTGCTGGGGCCAAGGTCACCGAGGGTGCTGCCAGTGTTCTCCTCTATGGTTTTGATGGATTCCTGTCTCACATTGAGGTTTTTCATCCATTTTGAGTCTATTTTTGTGTGTGGTGTAAGAAAATGGTCCAGTTTCATTCTTCTTCATGTGGTTGTCCAATTTACCCAGCACCATTTACTGAAGAGACTTTCCTTTTTCCATTGGATATTCTTTCCTGTTTTGTCAAAGTTAATTGACCATAGAATTGAGGGTCCATTTCTGTGTTTCCTGTTCTGTTCCACTGATCTGGGTGTCTGTTTTTGTGCCAGTACCATACTGTCCTGATGATCACAGCTTCCTAATAGACATTGAAGTCCGGGAATGGGATGTCATTCATTTTGGTTTTCTTTTTTCAACATTCCATTGGCTATTTGGGGTCTTTTGGGGCTCCATACAAGTTTTAGGATTACTTGCTCTCTGAAAAAAATAGAAGGTATTTTGATAGTGATTGCATTGAATGTGTAGATTGCTATAGGTAGCATAGACATTTTCACAATATTTGTTCTTCCCATCCATGACCATGGAACATTTTTTACATTTGATTTTTCCTCAGCTTTTTTCATGAGTGTTCTGTAGTTTTCTGAGTACAGATCTTTTGCCACTTTGGTTAGATTTATTCCTGGTACTTAAGGTTTTGGGTGCAATTGTAAATGGAATCAGCTTCTTAGTTTCTTTTTCCTCTATCTCATTATCAGTGTATAGAAATGCAACTGATTATTGTGCACTGATTTTATATCCTGCCATTTTGCTGAATTCATGTATGAGTTCTAGCAATTTGGTGGTGAAGTCTTTTGGGTTTTCCACATAGAGTATCATGTCTTCTGCAAAGAGTGAGAGTTTGATTTCTTTGCTGATTCAGATGTCTTTTATTTCTTTTTCTTGTCTGATTGCTGAGGCTAGGACTTACAATACCATGTTGAACAGCAGTGGTGAGAGTGGACATCCCTGACATGGTCCTGACCTTAGGCAAAAAGCTCACAGTTTTTCCCCAGTGAGAATGATATTCACTGAGGGTTTTTCATAGATAGCTTTTATGATATTGACGTATGGTCCTTTTATCTCTATACTGTAAAGAGTTTGAGTTAAGAAAGGACACTGTACTTTGTCAAATGCTTTTCTGCATCTGTTGAGCAGATCATATGGCTCTTGTCCTTTATTTATTTTTTATTATTTTTTTTTTCATTTTACTTTTTTTAATCTTTTTTTTTTTTAATTTATTTTCAGCATAACAGTATTCATTGTTTTTGTACCACACCCAGTGCTCCATGCAGTCCATGCCCTCTCTAATACCCACCACCTGGTTCCCCCAACCTCCCACCCCCCCCAAATCTTGTCCTTTATTTTTGTAGTGTATCACTTTGATTGATTTATGGATGTTGAACCACCTCTGCAGCCCAGGAATAAATCCCACTTGATTATGGTGAATAATTCTTTTAATGTACTGTTGGATCCTATTGGCTAGCATTTTGGTGAGACTTTTTTATTCATGTTCATCAGGGATATTGGTCTGTAATTCTTCTTTGTGGGGTCTTTGGTTTGGGGATCAAGGTAATGCTGGCCTCAGAGAAAGAGTTTGGAAGTTTTCCTTCCATTTCTATTTTTTGAAACATCTTCAGAAGAATAGGTAGTAATTCTTCTGTAAATGTTTGGTAGAATTCCCCTGGGAATCTATCTGGCCTTGGACTCTTTCTTGGTGGGAGAGTTTTAATGATGGCTTCAATTTCCTTGCTTGTTATGGGTCTGTTCAGGTTTTCTATTTTTTCCTGTTTCAGTTTTGGTAATTTATACTTCTCTAGGAATGCATCCATTTCTTCCAGATAGTCTAATTTGTTGGCATCTAGTTGCTCATCATATGTTCTTATAATTGCATTTCTTTGGTGTTGGTTGTGATCTCTCTTCTTTCATTAATTATTTACTTGGGTCCTTTCTCTTTTCTTTTTGATAAGTCTGACCAGGGGCTTATCAATCTTATTAATCTTTCAAAGAACCAGGTCCAATTTCATTGATCTTTCATTGATCTGTTCTGTTCTTTTGGTTGCTATTTCATTTATTTCTTCTCTAATCTTAATTATTTCTCTTAGCCTTCTGGGTTTAGGCACCATATGCTGTTGTTTCTTCAACTCCTTTAGGTTTAAGGTTATGTTGTGTATTTGAGACCTTTCTTGTTTCTTTAGAAAGGTTTATATTGCTATATACTTCCTTCTTAGGACCTCCTTTGCTGCATCCTAAAGGTTTTGAACAGTTGTGTTTTCATTTTCATTTGTTTCCAATGCATTTTTAAAATTATGGATAAAAGACCTCAATGTGAGACAGGAATCCATCAGAATCATAGAGGAGAACATAGGCAGTAACCTCTTCGATATCAACCACAGCAACTTCTTTCAAGATGTCTCCAAAGGCAATGGAAACAAAAGCGAAAATGAACTTTTGGGACTTCATCAAAATCAAAAGCTTCTGCACAGCAAAGGAAACAGTCAACAAAACAAAGAGGCAACCCACAGAAAGGGAGAAGATATTTGCAAATTACAGTCCAGACAAAAGGTTGATATCCAGGATCTATAAAGAACTCCTCAAACTCAACACACACAAAACAGACAATCATATTAAAAAATGGGCAGAAGATATGAACAGACACTTCTCCAATGAAGACATACAAATGGCTATCAGACACATGAAAAAATGTTCATCATCACTAGCCATCAGGGAGATTCAAATTAAAACTACATTGAGATACCACCTTGCACCACTTAAATTGTTCTTTAATTTCCTGGTTGACCTATTCATTCTTTA
Organism: Lontra canadensis; assembly: GCF_010015895.1. NCBI lineage: Eukaryota > Metazoa > Chordata > Mammalia > Carnivora > Mustelidae > Lontra > Lontra canadensis. Next base: position 1,117,055 of record NW_022631096.1, on the reverse strand, counting down.
GTAGGATGCTCTTTAGCCTCCATGTATTTCTTTAGTAGGATGCTCTTTAGCCTCCATGTATTTGAGTTCTTTCCAAATTTCCTCTTGTGATTGAGTTCAAGTCTCAAAGAATTAGAGTTCAAAAATATGCAGGGAATGAGCCCAATCTTTTGGTACCAGTTGAGACCTGATTTGTGATCCAGTAGTTGATCTGTTCTGGGGAATGTTCCATGTGCACTTGAGAAGAATATGTGTTCTGTTGATTTGGGATGGAATGTTCTGAATATATCTGTGAAGTCCATCTGATCCAGTATGTCATTCAAAGCCCCTGTTTCCTTGTCGATCTTCTGCTTAGATGATCTGTCCATTGTAGTGAGTGGGGTGTTGAAGTCCCCTACTATTATTATATTATTGATGTGTTTAATTTTGTTAATAACTGGTTTATATAATTGGCTGCTGCCATGTTAGGGACATAAATATTTATAATTGCTAGATCTTCTTGTTGGATAGACCCTTTAATTATGATATAGTATCTTTCCTTCTCTCTTATTACAGTCTTTGGTTTAAAATCTAATTTGTCTGATATAACGATTGCCACCCCAGCTTTCTTTTGTTGTCCATTAGCATGATAACTGGTTTTTGATCCCCTCACTTTCAGTCTGGATAGGTCTTTGGGCATAAAATGAGTCTCTTAAAGACAACATATTGATGAGCCTTCCTTTCTTATCTAGTCCGATACCCTGTGTCTTTTGATAGAGATATTTAGCCCATTTTTCATCCAGAGTAACTATTGAAAGATATGAATTTAGTGCCATTATTACCTATAAAGTCACTGTTTCTGTTTATTGTCTCTGTTCCTTTCTGGTCTGTATTACCTTTGGGCTCTCTCTTTGCTTGAAGGATCCCACTTCTCTGTGAGTCTTCAGAGAAAAGCAGTCAACACTCCTGTCTTTCTGGTTTCCTACCACACTGTGCTCACCCAACCTGTGACCAAGCATTTCTCAGGTACACAATACCATTTGGAGTCTCTAAACCCTGAAGACTTCTATGGGTCACTCCCGTGCAGTCCTTCCAGGGAGAAAAGGAGGTCTTGCCATTCATTTTGCTTGTTGGGTCCTGCTCGGAGAGCAGTCACCTGACTGTACTATGCTTTGGGGTTTATCACAACCCTGAGATGAAAGCCCAGTCCTGGGTTGACTGATTGCAGCCAGCTTCCCAGTTCCAATGCCCAGGAGCTCTGCCACACTCAGGCACACCTCGTCTTTCTGCAACCCCAAGGATCCTGAGACCACACTGCTCCAGCTGATTCTGTCCCGCTTAGCCACCTGAGTGTCTTTCAGGTCGGGATGTCCTGCACAGGAATAGACTTCTAAAAGTTCTGATTTCATGCTCTGTTGCTGTATCACTTTCTGGTAGCTGGCTTATGGGGGCTACCTCTTGCCATGGTTTATCTTCCCATATATGACCTCAGATTCACTTCTCCATACCACCTACCTTGCAGAGAGGGGTCAATTTTCTATTTGTAGAGTTGCAGCCAGTCTTTTCTTACATCTCCAGTTGAGTTTGCACATGTTGGGAATGATTTGATAGCTATATAGCTGAGTTCCTGGGACCAGATGATACTAAGGTATCCTATTCCTCCACCATCTTGCTTTCTCCCTTCCCCATTACTCTTCATAATTCTCTGCCCCTCTTGGATCCACACCTCTTGCCATTTGACTAGAGACAGAATGCTTTTGCCAGTGTTAATGAAGCTAGGCTTGGCCATATAATTTGCTTTGGCAAACAGTCAGTAGAGGGAGTCAGTTCCAGTGTGCTGTTTCTGCACATTAGCTCAGGAAGCAGTGCATGTTATGGCCAGCCCCTATTGTTCTCCTGGTTTGGGATGGCCTGCTGGTCCAAGAGAATGAAAGATCAATGAAGCATAACTGAATCCAACTTGAAGCTCAGAGCCAGATTAGCTGAGCTCAGTCTAGATGGGTTGATTCTCTGATATCTCCCAACCATGTGTTAGAGAGTAGTGTTTGCAACAGGAGGCCACTAAGTTGTGTGTGGTTTGTTTCGCAGCATTGCCTTTGCAATAGCTAACTTATAACCTGTGTACTATCAGCAGTCATGAAACATTTTCTAATCCATCAAAGGTTGTGAACCTAGATGTAAAAAAAGTCTGTTGCCTTTTCTATTCTTGGGATAGAGTAAGTTAAAGTAACTTCTTGGACTTAAAGGAAATGAGCTCAATAATATTCATTGTTACATAATGAACAGCTCTGTTAAATTCTTGGTGTCATGATTTAATCATACTTTGCTGACCTTCAGTATTCTTTATAAAATGGAAAAAGTGATACCTCTTAATTATTAATTAATAATACCACTTAATTCTGCCTCTTGGAATTCACTTGCTCATTTACTAACTTTTTCAATTAAAAGTTATTGAAAACCTATAAATTTTCTAGAATATACATACAAAAATGAATAAGATACAGTCCCTGATGACTAAGCTTTCTAAACTATGAGGTACTAAAGGGAAAAAAAGTTACTTTTCAATACAACAAATACTATAATGAAGTTAAATGCTTGGGAATTTAGGTATATAGGGAAAGATATGTCAGGCAGGAGAAGGAATATTTGAGTTGAAATTTAAAGGACTGGGAGAAGAGGAGGGGAGATATGTCCACAGAAGCTTAATAAATACAAACAAAAAAGTAATAACTTTGCATTAAAGCTTTCTAAATAACCTTAACCATGTGATCAAAAGTGATATAACCAATAACAGTACAAATAAATGTCTTTTACCTCCTGATATGAAGCATTGAGAAGACCAGAATATTACTTATGTGGTTTTTTGTTTTTATTGTTGCTAAAAATGCATAACCTGAATCTAATCACAAGGAAATAGAAGACAAGTCTAAATCAACAAAGATTTTACAAGATAACTAGCATGTACTCTAAAAAAAATGTGAATGTTATGAAAGACAAAGGAAAACTGAAGAAATGTGCCAGATTAAAGGAGACTAAAGAAACATGACACCGGGATGCGTTTGCCACTGGGACACTGGCAAAATCTGAACAAGGTCTGTAGAGGATATAACAGTAGTTTTTTGACAGTTGCACCAGGGCTAGAAAAAACCCCAATGTCTGCTTTGAAACAAATACTGAAGTATTTAGAAGGAAATGGGTAAAATGTATGTGCCTGCATGCGTGTGTGCATGTATGTGTGGAGATGGAGAAAGAGGTAGAAAGAGGGATAGATAAAGCAAATATAGTAAAATATTAGTTTTTGAGGCATCTGGGGAAAAGGTATATGGGAATTCTTTGTGCAATTCTTACAACTTTTATAAGAGTCTGAAATTTTGTAAAAATAAATATTGAAGCAAAATGAGACAAAAGGATGAGAGAAAGGGTTGAGCCTGGAGTGTGGCAAGGGTAGAATTAAAGGTATGGGAAACATTCAGGCTCAATCATAGGTACTTGCCCAAGTTGGGCATGGCCAATGAGTCTTTCTGTCCTGCATTTTAAATGCAGTATATCACTGTGGAATTAGAATACTGACTTTCTTACACAAGAATAAAATCCACATAGTTGGAATCAGCTCTGTGGATTGCATCAGTGTTGATTTCCTGGGTTTGATATTGTGCCATAATTTTGTCAGATGTTACCAGTGGGGGAGACTGAGTACACCCTATACATCTCTTTGTGACTTCCTGTCTATCTATAATCACTTCAAAATAAAGATTATTTAACTGCCTTTGTAAACCTTTCTTCAAAAGAAGACGAAACCTCATATATTTTTCAACTTCATATTAAGTGAATGACTGTATATGCTCTAAACAAAACTTTTTAAATTTATGTTAGCAATCAATTTAAACAGCTTTTAAATTTAGTATAAAACCATTTCTCTATTATTCCTTTTTGAGGTTGCAAAGATTCTCTTCTTGACCAAACTTAGGTAGGATCCTTTCAACCCTCTTCTCAACTAGGTCTCAACCTTGACCTATGAAAACTTAACCAAATCCTAACATCATCTCTAAGAACCAGGGGCCACGATACTCGGCCCCACCCTCCCACTCCAAGTTCCTGCCTGGGAAAGCTCAAGTCTGCCAAAAGAATCTACTGTTTGCTCCAGCCAACACTTGAAGATGGGGCTCTGGTTTCTCCTTCTCTGTGGGAGGGTAGCAGCCTCAATTCGATAAGCACCAGCTACCAAACCCAGATGGGTTTGACATGAATGAGTCCCCCTTCCTGCTTTTAATTCTTCACTTCTCTGACTTTATTCAAACTGCAGGTCATGCCTTCCCTAATTCCCTCATTTTCTCTTTAAAACACCCATTTACATCTGTGCAAATCAAACTTGAGTTCAGTTCATGCTGGACTCTTTTCCCTATGATGGTAGTTATTACTGATTAAAATCCGTCCTTCCCATTTTCACTAGTATCCAACTTCGTTTATTTTTGGCAGAGGTTAATTTTTTTTAATTTGCTTCATAATGAGAGCACCCAAATTGCCATAAATGCCAGAGGACTCAACATTTAAGAAAACCTCCCACAAAACACACTAATAGTTACTGGTATGGACCAACTATTGTGTGTCAGATATTTTGTACCCATTTAATCTCATTCAATGCTCATTATAGCCGTGTGAAAACCAACCAACCAACACCAACAGGATTCATAGGTGAACTCAATATGTTTATAACCCAAGCTCCTGCTTGTGCTGCTATGGCTGGTCAGGCTGTAGGATGCAAATGATTGTGAATCCCCCAAGGGAGCTCCATATTAAATAGAGACAATAAAAGGCATGACTGTATTAAAGATTCTTCCTTGTGTTTTGAAACTGGATTGCTGACAAGGTTTAAGCCTAACCTCCCCCACCTTCCTTTAAGTCCCACAGGTGTGCAAGCTGATAAGAAAGTTGGGGAGCTCCATCCTCTGGCACCAACAGGCTGCACATACGACACTAGAGTATCTCTATCCCAGTGCACCCTCTAGTCACCTGTCAAAAAAAATCCAAACCAATCTCTTTTCTTGCTCTCCTAAGCTATCATGGGGTCTACTTGAGAAGTTTTCCTCGCTTCCCCCAGGTGCCTCACTATATGAGAAATCAATCTTTTGATCTTTGTGTGTCACGGGTCATCCGTCTTGACACCCAAACCAAATATTGTGTAAGAGAGTTCATCTTAGTCCTTCAGAGTAGCCACAATGATGATAGACCCCTTAAATCTTTAAATTTAAATCAATATATTTTAAAGTATTTTCAATTCGCTTAATAGTAAAATCATAGGAAACACTTCTCTCTAAAATGGAGCCCATCAGTAATAGATATTCAGTTGACATAAAAGCAGCAAGAATTCACTGTGCATGTGGATGTTGACACTGTGCATATTGTCCAGTAACTGGGCAAATTCCAATCTTCATTGTCAAAGATGCAAAGATCTCTGGTTGGTAAAAGCAGCTTGGAATGAATGCCCTTCGTATGAAAAGAACACATTTACAAAAACACAGTTGGTGTGTATTTTCTCCTGGAGGGAATATATATTTCTTTAGGGAACTTAGCAATGGTTATGAAAACAGTATAAAATCTGTCAGGATTCCACTATGGCCCCATTTTATACTTTCATTTCCAATAAATATTTTGTGCTCATTACTGACTTTTGACTTTGGGTGTGATAGAAAGAAAACATAAAAGCATGAAATAGTGGTTATAATTTTCAGTTAAAAATTACTTTAAGGTTTCTTTGGAATAACATCTCTTCTAATAAAAAGATCGTAATAAAAAAAAGTTAAAAGTCAATGCTGTCAGAAAAACTAAATTCTCTCAAATTCTCTTAAAACAAAGACAAACTTTTACACATTCTTTGCTTTGGCATTCCCATAATTGGCTATGTGGTGTTTTAAACACAAATGATCAGATAGAAGGAGAAAATTAGTAGAAAGTCAAATTTTAGGCAGAAATTGAGCAGCACAGTTCAGTATTAATAGAAGTCCGGTAATCAAATTCCCATGCCGCATTCACACATTACTCCTAATAAAAAGAAATACCAGTTTCAGAAGCGGTATAATTGCCATCTGCTATAATTTTGCCCCTTGTGGTGAGATTAAGAGCATGTTTTTCACATGCATTAAACAACAAATATGGATATTTCTGTGTTACAGCACAAGATGGAAAGAGCCTCTCATGAAACTCTCTCGCTTACCATGAGTATTTAAATTATTTTCCTCCAGTTATGTTTGAAGGACTCATGCACAGTATTTCCATCAAATAAGCTGAACAGATTCAGTATCTCCCCTCTGAGAATTTAGGCTATAAATCAGCCCATATTCAAGTGTATATGCTTTGAATGGGGTAACTCAGCTTGAAAACAGCCATAAAATATCTGTAAATACTGTTCATGAGGGTGGGAAGTTTTAATGCTCTACTTCATTCATTGCTGGACAACACTGTCATCCAACAGTACTACTATTTACATGCAGCTGGGAAGCGTATCAAATATAAAGAAGACAGGAATAATAGAAAGTCAATGGGCAGCCATGAATAATTTCCATTTACTCATTTAAAATTTTATTAATTATTATTCATTTCTTAGACATTGGACAGCAAATGGTGTATAAGGTGTCTGCATTTAAGGAACTAACACTCTAGGAGAGGACATGGAAATCTGCATGCCTTCCTGCAATGTGGGGCAACCAGTTCAGCAACAGAACTATGTACCAGGTGCAGTAGAAATAGTTTGGCTCTGGTGGCCAAAGGAAGGCAGGGAGGACATTTAAGCCTGGGGTGCAAGAAAGGGAGTCAGGGAGGAGGTGAGAAGAAGGGTGTGGGACATGGTTAAGGATCAAGGGTAAGTCCAAACTAAAGAAACATGGAAGAGTATGACAGAGTCTGGTGCCATGATCACACTGTCTGGTGAGTTGCTGAGAGCTGAGATTGTTTTATAGGAAAGACTGGTGGTCTGGAAGTTTCTGAAAGTTATATAATCTATATAAGCATGGGGGAAATGTATCAGTCAAGGTTTGGTATGAGAACCACAAACAACTCCAGATATTTTAAGCAGAAAGGCAGTTAATACAGCCAGTTAGATGTTTGTAAGATCTGTAAAAGGATAGGTCTGGGTTTAATTTCTTGGAATTATACGAAACAACACACACAGAACAGAAAATATAACTACTATTTCTGAGGTGACTGTACCAGAACTTTGCTGGAAATAAGAAGCTAAAACCACTTCCTCTGCTGCCACTGCCTCTAAATGTCCAGGAGTCCACACACTGGACACTGACTGGGTGCTAGGGGGACTTCATATTCCCGTGAGCTTGCTCGCTGGAAGCACCGTCCAAAACTTTCAGGAAGATGGACTCTGTTCACTTCTGCCTTTCAAATTTCTCATGATTGCATCAGTCCAGAATCCTGGCATCAAAGAAGTGTGGAAAGTATAACTTTTAGCTTTCCAATCTTCTTCTCTCCCAGATAAGGAAAAGACATAAGGGAGTTTGAGTGAACAAAAACAGAGTGTCTAAACTGTTTAGAATTGCTAGAAAAAGGAAGAAAAGAGAAATTGCTCTCCTCTACTTAACTAGGAAAGCTCAAGAATGGAGAGCATGAGAGCTCTCTGAAGAAGGCAAAGAAAGTTTCTGAGCAAACAAAGAAGAATTTATTTCAGTCCTGCAGATGTGTATGAGGAAAGAAAAGAAGCTGAAATTCAAAATAAAAATTTAAGGGAGTTGTAAATATACACTTGTCTGCCACTGAGTGGGACCCTGTCACCTGAGAAAGCAAAAGACGGGAAGGTAACTGGGCAGCCCACAGCAGGTGGATTCTGGAGTATGTAGCAGTTGGTGTTCTTGCCCAGGAAGGTGAGGTTATTTAAAATGATTCGTGAGGCTATCTCCCCAGTCCATGGAAACTGGGATACAAAAACCATGTCAATCTCATTTATTACAAAAACATGCCCACTGGACGGGAATGGTTGGTATAGAAGAGCAGAAGTCAGCGTGTCAGTGTGAGTGTAGCTGTGGGAGCAGAAGTGCACCCAGGCCACTCACTCGGAAAGTGTGCTATCCATGCAGCAAGAATGCTGTAGTCAGTTTTCACAATACTTTGATTACATTCGTACACCTCACTTACCTTCCCTTGACTCGAATTGAAAACCACAAGGCGTCTTTGAGAAAAATGCTAACTCAATATCAGGAAATACATACTTCAGATAGGAGTGAGAAGAAGACATCCCTCATTATAAATATATACATTTATATTCTGCCTTATAGACCTTCACACCATGCCCATGCCAGAGGAACTCTCATCTGTGGTCAGGCAATGTTCAAATGTCCGGGAAAAGGAGTCTGAGATTTAGATACTAGAGAGTGATGAAGGAGCCCTGAGAGGCTGAAGACCTAAGCAACAGGCTGATCCGTATTTCCCGCAAGTATGAAGGGTCCAAGGAAGGCTTAGAGACACGGTGTTACCTCTAAAGTCACAGTTAAATTATTCCACTATAATGTCTAGCTAAGTAGGATTTACCCATGCCTTTGACAGGAAAGAACCTCTGGGAACTGGCTCTTAAAATAGAAAATTTATTCATCTGAGAGAGAATAAGAAAGAGGGCACAAGCAGGGGGAGAGACAGAAGCAGACTCCCGACTGAGCTAGGAGTCCCACATGGGGCTCGAGCCCAGGACCTGGAGATCATGACCTGAGCAGAAGACAGAAGCTTGACTCCCTGAGCCACCCAGGCACCCCACCCTCCCTCCACTCATGCTCTCATGATCTCTCTCTAAAATAAATCAATCTTAAAAAAATAAATAAAACAAAATAGAAAGTGAAATTAGATGGAGGAATCTCCTCTCTCTGTTAGCTTCCTTGTGTAACTTCCAAATCATGTCCACGTGTGCAGGCAGGTATTTTATCCTAAATATCCCAGTGTGATTTTATTTTTGTTTTGTTGCTCTTTTGGAATGGAGCATGATAGTTGGATTCTACAAAGGTCTGTTAGAGGGGTTACATATGCATTTAGCAATGCTGCATGAAAATACATTCTCTGAGTAAAGGTACTTGCTTTATGGAGACAACACCAAATTGTTCAAATGTTTCATGAACATTTCCTTCTATCAATCTCTCCCTCAAAATGTACTGACTGTACCCTATATCATGGCATCTCAACACACCCATTCATTTTTCTTTTTTTTTTTTTTAAGGAAATTTGCTGAATTTCTATAGACAAGGCACTGTGGGGTACAGCAGACTAAACATGGTATGATAAAACATGCCTTTATGGCTAGGGGTGAGAAATTAAGGAAGGAATAAAATAGCTCTGAGGAGGATAATGAATGAAGAATGTCACAATGAAAATATGGAAGCACTGTCGTTTCTGCTTAGGACAACTGAAACGCTTGCATATCTTTTCAGCCATGAAGGATGGGCAACAATCAGTCAGGCACAAACATGAGTCTTAGCAGCGAGCCAAGAAGAGCATGAGTCTGTTGTGGCAAACAGTGAAATGATTTGTTGGCTAGTGGTTAGGATGCAGAAAAACTAATCATGAAGCCTTTTGAAATGTTTGCAGGTGGGTGTGTTTTCATTGCTTTTAGGTGCCCAGTGAGTATGACTGTGCAGCATCATTTAATGGTGCTTTACTGAAACATTTCAAAGTAGACCAGCACAAAATCATTCATTTTGCGCCAGATCGTCCTACCTAGAGTGAGAGGAATTTCTGAGCCAAATTCCTGTGCCAGTTTGTTGCACTGCACACTAGGCTAGAGGAAGGATCTGGGCCAATATAAGTCTAGATTTCTTCAAACCGCAAGCACCTCTGAATAGGAGCATTCTGGGCCGAAACTGAGCCTTGGAGAGAGTTTTGGGCTAGTGAACAGAAGCAAGGTTTCTAGAGTCAGACCACCTCTATTTCAGTTCTGGCTCAACCTTTTATTGGCTGTGTATTCCTGAAGAAGTCACCTACTTTCCCTAAACCTCATCTTTAAAACAAGGACAATAATAGCACCTACCTCTCAAGTGGTTATGATTAGAAATAAACAAATTAATGAATATAAAGCAACCGGTATAGAGTATGAACCCAGTGAATATTGGCTGTGCTAGTGTTGCTGGTGGGTCAGCCGACATTTCAGATGCAGGCTAGTCCTTGGGGTTGCAGAACAAACCAGGTTTACCTGGGAATTCCCAGCAGTGACTCCAATCTTCTAAATTGATTGTATTTCTATAAACTGCACTTAGAATAAATACTGTCTTGTGAAGCCTCGAGCATCACTTCCCTGAGTACTGTCCTTCCCCAGATAGTTTCTAAGACAAGTTTGGAACGAAAATCTATCCAGGGTCCAGGCAATGGGTATACTAATGAGGAACAACTGAAATATTGGCCTGAAGTTCAGGGATCACAATGGGGGGGGGGGTGTTTGTGTTCCTTGAGGAAATTTGTAAAACATTTGCTTTGCTCAAATAGAAAGTGTCTTAGACATTCTTTAAATTTAAACTGAAAATTGCCTTGACCACACACACACACACACATGTGTACACAACAGGGTTCACCCTTCTTTAATCAGCTGCATAAAATTTCATTGTATGGCTATACCATAATTTAACATTTTTTCTGTTGATTGACATCTGAGTTATTTCCAGTCTTCCGCAAGCAATATTATAGTGCACAAATTGTATATACGTAAGAAAGAATACGTTGGCTATTAGTTTTTGTAGACAAGCATCTTGGTGTTTCCCTCATATGAGTAGCACTTGACACGAGCAAACAAGGCCCATGGGACTCATACTTCATTTCCCATGCAATGCCTTCTGAAAAGGCTTGACATTTTCTGGTTAGAGAGCAAAGATACTGTTATTTGTTATTTCTTTTCATCTTTAAGTGAAGTTCTAACGAATTATGTATGGAATATATAAATCATTTGAAGGTGAAGAAGCTTCAGAAATAAGGTTTGAACAGGTTCTGATATTCTTGAGGGTTAGATATTATTAACTTTTTTTTTTTTTTTTTTTTTTGTAGCTTCTGCACAGGGAAGAGGAAGGGGCCCCCAATCAAATCTTCTATCCCTTCTCCTCTTGGAAGTCAAATGCTCAGCTATTTGGGCATGAGAAAATTTGGGAACAGGAACAATGATTCTCAATGTGCTCTTTTGTCCCTGAATTAGAAGAAGATTTAATAAAATCCCTTTCACCATTTGTCTACCTGTCACGTTAAACCACTGTAATATTTTCTCTCAGTGATTACAGAACTGAGAATTATGGAATGCAGTACCAGGCTTGGTAATTTTTAAACTGGAAAATTTATTACACGGTTGTAGCAATGAAAAGTTGCTTCAAATAAGTTGCCAAGAAACCACACAGTATATTTGCTCAAGGACATCAGTTTTCTACTGTCCTATTCAGTAACTTAAGAACTTAACATTTTGTAAAGTAGGGACACATAATATGCTGATGGGCTTCCCATTTGTTTTAAAGTGTTTCAGCCGATCAGCTCCATGTTTTCTTTAGCTAAATTCCCCACAATGGAATTTTTTTTTTCCTCATCAATACTTTACTTGTTCTGGTTCTTGTCTTTGAGGATCTAGGAATATTAGAGCTAATGGTATTGTTACCATTCAGCCATTTAGGCAAACCTCTCCTTTTAAGATGAGAAAGTGAGCTCAAATAGATTTAGAAACAATGAAAGTCTATGTTTTAATTTCTATTCTATAGGAATGTTCAACTCTTGGATGGCAAACTCCTTAAGGGTTGGAATTTGTTTTACTTTAATAAATAAATCCCCTGTGATACAATGTTGGCAATATAAGAGATGCTGAAACAGTATGTTTAAAATACAGGTATTTCTGCCCCTAGTCACACAGTGGCAAGGTCAGTGGCACAACCAGGATAAGCCCTATACCTACTGATCACTAGTGAAGAAACCTGCCACTGAATTCTTCTTCTACTAGGAGACTGTCTTCTACTAGGAGAAAAAAAAAATCTGTCTTTGCTTTCTATATAAAAAAAATTGAAACATTTCTGCAAATACTAGCCAAACTATTCAACTTTAAAATTTGGCTTCAAGAAAATCAACCACTTTCTGAAAGGTAGGACATGTGGAGAAGTGAATCCAAGGTGAAGGAAGATAGACTGTGGGGGAAGGGCCAGCTCCCGGCAAGCAGCAGAGCCGTGGAGCACAAAATCAGAACTTTTAGAAGTCTGCTCCACTGAGGATATCACTCCAGAGGCTAAGTGGGGGTGGTGCCCTCACAGAGACAGTGTGGTCTCAAGACCTGCAGGGTCACTGAAAGACTGGGGGTATCTGAATGTGGCAGAGTTGCCAGGCATCGCAGTGGGGAAGCCAGCTACAGAGACAGAGCCAAGGAGTGAGCTCTCAGCTCCTGGCTACCTTAAACCATGATCTGCAGCATAGCCAGGCCACTGCTCTCTGAGCAGGGACACCACAAGTAGCAGATCCTGGGCGACTCACCTTCCTTCTCTGGAGACAGGAATCTGCTGGGTTTGGAGACTCTAAAAGGGACTTTGTGTCAGAGACAGAAACACTTGGTCGCAGGCTGGGTGAGCTGAGAGCGCGGCCAGAGACCAGGGAGACAGAAATGATTGACTGCTTTTCTCTGAGGGTGCACTGAGGAGTGGGGTCCTGAGCTCTCAGCTCCTCTAGGCCAGAGATTGGGAAGCCACCATTTTCATTCCCGTCCTCCAGAGCTTTACGGAAAGTATTCAGGGAACAAAAAGTCCCCAAGAGCAAACTAAAGCAGATTTCTTAGCATGGCCCCTGGCAAGGGCGGTGCAATCCTGTCTCGGGCAAAGACATTTGAGAATACCTACAACAAGCCCCTCCTGCAGAAGATCAACAAGAACATCCAGCCAAACTCACTGATCAAGGAGAACAGTGGAATGCCAGAGGAGGAGAAACCAATGCATGGAATTTATGGCTTTCTCCCCATGATCCTTTAGTCTTGCAAAGTTAAATTAAAATTTTTTTAATTTTACTTTTTAAACTTTTCCTCTTTCCTCTTTTAACATTTTTAACTAGTTTATCTTAACAATATCTTTCTTTAAAAAAATCCTTTTAACCTTCATTATTATAGTCATATTTTATCCTTCATCGTATTTAACCTTATTTTTGTATACATATAGGGTTTTTTTTCCTTCTAAAAATTTTGGGATACAATTTCGTCTAATAGGTCAAAATATACCCTAAAACTAGCACAGGGCTTTGTTCTAGTCTCCAGCCTGAGCACATTCTCTCACTCCCTTTTTTTCTTCTTTCTTTTTCCAACCAACTTATCAATTCTTTTTTTAGAAATTTTTTTAAAATTTTCATCTTTACAGTCATATTCCATCCCTTCATCATGTTTACCCTTATTTTTGTATATATATAAGTTTTATTTTTCTTTAAAATTTTGGGAGGTATTTTCTTCTAAGACCAAAATACACCCAAAATCAAATGGGTGGCTTGGCTCAGTTCTATTCACCAGTCTAATATATGTGTGTGTATATATATACACACACATATATATATTTTTTAAAATTTCTTTTTACCCTCTTTTATCTCCCCCCAGTTTGGGGTCTCCTCTGATTTGGTTAGTGTATATTTTTCCTCGGGTCTTTGCCACCCTTTTAGTATTTTATTCTCTCATTCATTTATTCTTATCTGGATATAATGACAAAGCAGAAAAACTCACTACACACACAAAAAAAGAACAAGAAGCAGTACCAATGGCTAGGGACCTAATCAATACAGACATTGGTAATATGTCAGATCTAGAGTTCAGAATGACGATTCTCAAGGTTCTAGCTGGGCTCTAAAAAGACATGGAAGATATTAGAGAAACCCTCTCAGGAGATATAAAAGCCCTTTCTGGAGAAATAAAAGAACTAAAATCTAACCAAGTTGAAATCAAAAAAGCTATTAATGAGGTGCAATAAAAAATGGAGGCTCTCACTGCTAGGATAAATGAGGCAGAAGAAAGAATTAGTGATATAGAAGACCAAATGACAGAGAATAAAGAAGATGAGCAAAAGAGGGACAAACAGCTACTGGACCACGAGGGCAGAATTCGAGAGATAAGTGACACCATAAGACGAAACAACATTAGAATAATTGGGATTCCAGAAGAAGAAGAAAGAGAGAGGGGAGCAGAAGGTATATTGGAGAGAATTATTGGAGAGAATTTCCCCAATATGGCAAAGGGAACAAGCATCAAAATCCAGGAGGTTCAGAGAACCCCCCTCAAAATCAACAAGAATAGGTCCACACCCCGTCACCTAATAGTAAAATTTACAAGTCTTAGTGACAAAGAGAAAATCCTGAAAGCAGCCCGGGAAAAGAAGTCTGTAACATACAATGGTAAAAATATTAGATTGGCAGCAGACTTATCCACAGAGACCTGGCAGGCCAGAAAGAGCTGGCATGATATATTCAGAGCACTAAACGAGAAAAACATGCAGCCAAGAATACTATATCCAGCTAGGCTATCATTGAAAATAGAAGGAGAGATTAAAAGCTTCCAGGACAAACAAAAACTGAAAGAATTTGCAAACACCAAACCAGCTCTACAGGAAATATTGAAAGGGGTCCTCTAAGCAAAGAGAGAGCCTAAAAGTAGTAGATCAGAAAGGAACAGAAACAATATACAATAACAGTCACAGGCAATAAAATGGCACTAAATTCATATCTCTCAATAGTTACCCTGAATGTTAATAGGCTAAATGCCCCAATCAAAAGACACAGGGTATCAGAATGGATAAAAAAACAAAACCCATCAATATGCTGTCTACAAGAAACTCATTTTAGACCCGAAGACACCTCCAGATTTAAAGTGAGGGAGTGGAAAACAATTTTCCATGCTAATGGACATCAGAAGAAAGCTGGGGTAGCAATCCTTATATCAGATAAATTAGATTTTAAGCCAAAGATTATAATAAGAGATTAGGAAGGACACCATATCATACTCAAAGGGTCTATCCAACAAGAAGATCTAACAAATTTAAATATCTATGCCCCTAACATGGGAGCAGCCAACTACATAAACCGATGAATAACAAAATCAAAGAAACACATCAACAGTAACACAATAATAGTAGGGTACTTTAACACCCCCCTCACTGAAATGGACAGATCATCCAAGCAAAAGATCAACAAGGAAATAAAGGCCTTGAATGACACACTGGACCAGATGGACATCACAGATATATTCAGAACATTTCATCCAAAAGCAACAGAATACACATTCTTCTCTAGTGCACATGGAACATTCTCCAGAATAGATCACATCCTGGGTCACAAATCAGGTCTCAACTGGTACCAAAAGATTGGGATCATTCCCTGTGTATTTTCAGAGTTCTAGCTCTGAAGCTAGAACTCAATCACAAGAGGAAAGTTGGAAAGAACCCAAATACATGGAGGCTACAGAGCATCCTAGTAAAGAATGAATAGGTCAACCAGGCAATTAAAGAAGAATTGAAAAAAATCATGGAAACAAATGAAAATGAAAACACAACTGTTCAAAATCTGTGGGACACAGCAAAGGCGGTCCTGAGAGGAAAGTATATAGCAATACAAGCCTTCCTCAAGAAACAAGAAAGGTCTCAGGTACACAACCTAACCCTACACCTAAAGGAGCTGGAGAAAGAACAAGAAAGAAACCCTAAATCCAGCAGGAGAAGAGAAATCATAAAGATCAGAGCAGAAATCAATGAAACAGAAACCAAAAAAACAATAGAACAAATCATCGAAACTAGGAGCTGGTTCTTTGAAAGAATTAATAAGATTGATAAACCTCTGGCCAGACTTATCAAAAAGAAAGGAGAAAGGACCCAAATAAATAAAATCATGAATGAAAGAGGAGAGATCACAATGAACACCAAAGAAATACAGACAATTATAAGAACATACTATGAGCAACTCTACGCCAACAAATTTGACAATCTGGAAGAAATGGATGCATTCCTAAAGACATATAAACTACCAAAACTGAAACAGGAAGAAATAGAAAGCCTGAACAGACCCATAACCAGCAAGGAAATTGAAGTCATCATCAAAATTCTCCCACCAAGAATGAGTCTGGGGCCAGATAGCTTCCCAGGGGAATTCTGCCAAACATTTACAGAAGAATTAATACCTATTCTTCTGAAGCTGTTTCAAAAAATAGAAATGGAAAGAAAACTTCCAAACTCATTTTATAAGGCTGCATTACCTTGATCCCAAATCCAGACAAAGACCCCCATCAAAAAAAGAGAATTACAGACATATCCTTGATGAACAGATGGAAAAATTCTCTCCAAAATGCTAGCCAATAGGATCCAACAGTCCATTAAAAGGATTATTCACCATGACAAGTGAGATTTATTCCTGGGCTGCAAGCTTGGTTCAAAATCCACAAATCAATCAATGTGATACAATACATTAATAAAAGAACAAGAACCTTATGATACCCTCAATAGATGCTGAAAAAGCCTTTGACATAGTACAGCATCCTTTCTTGACCAAAACTCTTCAAAGTGTAGGGATAGAGGATAATTCCTCAATATCATCAAAGCCATCTATGAAAAACCCACAGCGAATATCATTCTCTGATATTCTATGAAAAACTGAGAGCTTTTCCCCTAGGGTCAGGAACATGGCAGGGATGTCCACTATTACCACTGCTATTCAACATAGTACTAGAAGTCCTAGCCTCAGAAATCAGAGAATAAAAAGAAATTAAAAGCATCTGAATCAGCAAAGAAGAAGTCAAACTCTCACTCTTTGCAGATGATATGATACTTTATGTGGAAAATGCAAAAGACTCCACTCCAAAACTGCTAGAACTTATACAGGAATTCAGTAAAGTGTCAGGATATAAAATCAATGCACAGAAATCAGTTGCATTTCTATACACCAAAAACAAGACAGAAGAAAGATATATTAAGGATTTGATCCCATTTACAATTGCACCCAAAATAATAAGATACCTAGGAATAAACCTAACCAAAGAAGCAAAGAATCTGTACTCAGAAAACTATAAAGTACTCACGAAAGAAATAGAGGAAGACACAAAGAAATGAAAAAAACATTCCATGGTCATGGATTGGAAGAACATATATTGTGAAAATGTCTATGCTACCTAAAGCAATCTACACATTTAAAACAATCCCTATCAAAATCCCATCCATTTTTTTCAACGAAATGGAACAAATAATCCTAAAATTTATATGGAACCAGAAAAGACCCTGAATAGCCAGAGGAATGTTGAAAAAGAAAGCCAAAGTTGGTGGCATCACAATTCTAGACTTCAAGCTCTATTACAAAGCTGTCATCATCAAGACAGGATGGTATTGGCACAAAAACAGATACATAGATCAATGGAACAAAATAGAGAGCCCAGAAATGGACCCTCAACTCTACGGTCAACTAATCTTTGACAAAACAGGAAAGAATGTCCCATTATAAAAAGATGGTTTCTTCAACAAATGGTGTTGGGAAAATTGGACAACCACATGCAGAAAAGTGAAGCTGGACCATTTCCTTGCACAGCACATAAAAATAGATTCAAAATGGATGAACGACCTCAATGTGAGACAGGAATCCATCAAAATCCTTGAGGAGAACACAGGCAGCAATCTCTTTGACCTCTGCTGCAGCAAATTCTTCCTAGAAACATCACCAAAGGCAAGGGAAGCAAGGGCAAAAATTAACTATTGGGACTTCATCAGGATCAAAAGCTTTTGTACAGCAAAGGAATTAGTCAACAAAACCAAAAGACAATTGACAAAATGGGAGAAGATACTCCAAATGGCATGTCAGATAAAGGACTAGTATCCAAAATCTAAAAAGAACTTATCAAACTCAAAAACCAAAGACAAATAATCCAAGGAAGAAATGGGCAGAGGACATGAACAGATATTTCTGCAAAGAAGACATCCAGATGGCCAACAGACACATGAAAAAATGCTCAACATCACTCGGCATCAGGAAAATACAAATCAAAACCACAATGAAATACCACCTCACACCAGTCAGAATGGCTAAAATTAACAAGTCAGGAAAGGACAGATGTTGGAGAGGATGCAGAGAAAGGGGAACCCTCATACAGTGTTGGTGGGAATGCAAGCTGGTACAGCCACTCTGGAAAACAGCATGGAGGTTCCTCAAAAAGTTGAAAATAGAGCCACTCTAGGACCCAGCAATTGCACTACTGGGTATTTACCCTAAAGTTACAAATGTAGTGATCCAAAGGGTCACATGCATCCGAATGTTTATATCAGCAATGTCCACAATAGCTAAACTATGGAAAGAACCTAGATATCCATCAACAGATGAATGGATGAAGAAGAGGTGGTATATATCCAATGGAATACTATGTAGACATCAAAAAAAGGAAATCTTACATTTACAATGACATGGATGGAAGTAGAGGCTATTCTGCTGAGCAAAATAAGTCAATCAGAGAAAGACAATTATCATATGATCTCCCTCATATGAGGAATTTGAGAGGCAGTGTTGGGGGATTTGGAGGGTAGGGAAGGAAAAAATGAAACAAGATGGGATCGGGAGGGAGACAAAGCATTAGAGACTCTTCATCTCACAAGGTGAGGGTGCTGGGGTGAGGGGAGGGGATATGGAGAGGGTGGCTGGGTTATGGACATTGGGGAGGGTATATGATATGGTGAGTGTGAAGTGTGTAAGCCTGATGATTCACAGACCTGTACCCTGGGGCAAATACTACATTATATATTAATAAAAATAATTAATAAATAAAAATAAAATAAAATAAAATTTGGCTTCAAACTTCTAGGTAGATGTTACCATGATAGTTGACACAGAATTTCCCAACTCCAGTAAATAACAAAAATTTAAAACTCAGGAAAAAAAACTAATAGGAATTAAACAAAATGGGACAACTCAAGGCCACAAATTTCAGAGAAAGAGAAAGAGAATGAAAAGAAAAAAAAATTAGGAAAGAATCATGAAACATTGGTTTATATCCTAAATTGGTCTTTACTCTTTGATAGATGGTACTGGGGATACCAACAAAAGTAAGACTGAAACAAACAAAAGAGACTCCACATGAAGTGGTTTTAAAGCTGAAGGCAAATTATGCCCAGGGAATATACTAATTCCTGGAAGAGAATGTGTA
Source organism: Lontra canadensis (assembly GCF_010015895.1). Classification (NCBI taxonomy): domain Eukaryota; kingdom Metazoa; phylum Chordata; class Mammalia; order Carnivora; family Mustelidae; genus Lontra; species Lontra canadensis. Next base: position 1,097,980 of record NW_022631096.1, on the reverse strand, counting down.
TGTATATTTTTAAAGTTTATTTATTTATTTATTACAGAGAGAGTGTTCATGAGTTGGGGGAGGAGAGCAAGAGAAGGAAAAGCAGACTCTTCACTGAGTGGGGAGCAGGTATGAGGCTCAATCCCAGGACCCCAAGATCATGATCTGAGCTGAAAGCGGATGCTTAATGGACTGAGCCACCTAGGAGTCCCCAAGAGTGTATTTAAAACAACCTAAAATTCATATGGAAATGTAAGGGTAGAGAATAGCTAAACGATTTAAAAACAAAACAAAAACAATGTTGGAATACTTATACTTCCTTATTTCAGAATTTACTACAAAACTATAGTAATTAAGATAATGTGGTACATAAGGGTAGATATTTAGATCAATGAAATAAGAAATGAGAGTCCCCAGAAGTAGACTCACATATTTATGATCAATTGGCTTTCAACAAAATACCAGGATAACTGGTAGAGGAATTATCTCTTCAACAAATCTTTTCAAAGCGCAAATGACAAAAGAATGAATTGGCTTCATAAGAGTAAATATTTTTGCACTTTAATGGATACCATCAAGAAAGTGAAAAAACAAGACATAGAATGGGAAAAACATTTGCATATTATATATCTAAGAGATTTGTGTCTAGAATATATAATAGACACTTACCCTCTTCAATAACAGAAAGGCAACTAATGTAATCAAAATAAAGGTAAAGAATTTGAATAGAAATTTCCCCAAAGAAAATATACAAATAGCCAATAAGCAAATGAAAAGATGTTAAACAATATTACGTACCAGGGGAAAAAATGTCAAAATCATCATAAAATACCAATTACGTGTACTAGGTCCGCTGTACCAAAAAAGAGATAATAATAAGTATCGACAAGGATGTGGAGAAATTGCACTCTGATACACTGTGAAATGTAAAATAATGCAGCCACTTAGTAAAAAAGTCTAGCAGTTCTTCAAAATGCTAACTATAGAGTTACTATATGGTCCAGAACCCCCTTTCTTAAGTCTGTATGGAAGAGAAATGAAAACATGCCCATTCAAATATCTCTACGTAATGTTCATGGTAGCGCATCTATCAGAGCAAAAAGGAGTAAGTCAAATGTCCTGATCAATGGATAAGTAAAATTAATAAATCTACAGAATGGAATATTATTTGGCAATAAAAAGGGATGTGTTTTAATATACGTTACAATTATGGATGAGCCTTGAAAACCTGCTTACCGAAAAACCAGTTAAAAACCACATATAATCTATGATTCCATTTATATAAAATGTTCAGAATCCACAAATCTACAGACTGAAAATAGATGAGTGGCTGCCTAGGACTTCAGGGGATACAATGCTTGGTGGGGAGGTATGATAGCTAAAGGCTATGGGGTTTCTTTCAGGGATAATAAAAATGCTCTAACACTGATTATGGAGATGGAGGCCCAACACCGCAAACATACCAAAAGCTATTCATGTACACATGAAATGGATCTGTTTTATAGGGTGTAAACTATATCTCAGTAAAGCTTCTTTAAAAACAGAATAGAGGACTCCCAGAGAAGATGGCAGAGGAGGAGGGCTCTGAGCTCATCTGATACCCTGAATACAACTAGAAAACACCCACATCAGGGTAAACAACCCAGAAAATGATCCGAAGACTGACAGATGGATTATAGAGACGAGGCTAAATGTAGAGAAGAGACCATATCAATGAGGGTAGGAGGTGTGGAGAGGAGATTGGGAGATAAATGGACCCTTAGGACTATCTCCGTGGGAGGAAGGGACACTGTGGATACAGAGGCAGGATAGAAATAAACCTCATGCTAAGCACCCCAGGCCCAGAGAACCCCCATGGGGAAGATGAATCCTCAAAACATTTGACTTTGAAAACAGAAGGGCCTACTGTTGAGAGTTTGTTTCTTTGTTTATTTGTTTTTTGCAATAGTGGGGCTTAAAAATTAGAACCTTAAAAATCAGCTGGCTCAGCTCTGGAAGATCCAGGAAGGCAAGAGGAAACTGAGTCCTTGACCTTAAGGAGACAGCTCAGCAAACAGCCCCGTGGAGATACAGCATAGAAGCAGTAGTTCAAGAAACACTTGGTGTATATGGGAAGATTTATTTACTAATCTCAGAGTATGGGCTGGATGGGCAGGGATCTTTAGGACACTCCACCAAGAACAAAGAAGATGGCAGGTGTCATTCCCTCCCCCATGACAACCCTAGACACAAAGGTACCTTCAGGAAGCTGTGTATCTCCAACACCCACTACCTAAATTGCTAACAGAGCACCACACCTTCATGTTCTCCTATAGAAATTTCCCTTCCGGTGGGGCCTCGGCTCCCGGTCTCCTCTCATAGGAGACCCATGCAAACCATGCTAACACCACATACCTGCTTCCTAAGTTCTCCTGCAGACTCACCAACTCTAACCTTGTAGCAGGAGTTTTCTAACCCTGCTCCAGGTCCCTTCCCATCAAGAGACCTGAGCAAAGCTTGCTAATATGGTGTGCCCCACCACTGCATTCTCCAATGGACCTACCCCCTCCAGTATGGCCTTGGCCAGAAACCATCCAAAGTGATGCCTCAAGCCTGGCAGTGTGCAAGCAGCTCCGACAGAGGCCTGCACCACAGGATGCAAACAAAAACGCAGACAATCTATCTCTATACTTAAAGAGCTAGAAAAAGAAGAACAAATAAAATCCCGAACCAGTAGAAGAAAGGATAAAATAAAGATTCAAACAGAAATGAAATGGAAAACTGAAAACACAATAAAACAGATCAGTGAGACGAGAAGCAGATTCTTTGAAAAGAACAACAAAATTGTTAATTCTCTAGCCAGACTCAACACAAGAGACAGAAAGAGAGAGAGAGAGACTCAAACAAAATCACAAATGAAAGAAGAGAAATAACAATCAACACCACAGAAATATAAACAACTATAAAAGAATATTATGAAAAATTATATGCCAACAAATTGGATAACCTAGAAGAAATGGTTAAATTCTTAGAAACATATAACCTCCCAAAAGTAAAGCAGGAAGAAATGGAAAATTTGAACAAACTAATTACCAACAATGAAACTGAATCAGTAATCAAACAACTCCCAACAAACAGAAGTCCAAGTCCAGATGGCTTCACAAGTAAACTCTACCAAACATTTAAAGAAGTCAATACCTATTCTTCATAAGCTATTCCAAGAAACAGAACAGAAACCCCCAAATTTTTTCTATAAAACTGGCATTACCCTGATACCAAAACCAGATTAAGACACTCCAAAAAATAGACCACAGGTCAATATCTCCAATGAACACAGATCCAAAAATCCTCAACAAAAATTAGCAAACTGAATCCAACAATACATTAAAAAAAAATCACTCATTATGATTAAGTGAGATTTATTCCTGAAATACAAGGGTGGTTCAGTATTTACAGATCAATCAGTGTGATACATCACATCAACAAGAGAAAGGATAGAAATAATATGAACACTATAATAGATGCAAAAAAAGTATTTGACAAAATATAATATTCATTCACGATAAAAACCTTCAACAGAGTAGGTTTAGAGGGAAAATACCTTAATAAAGGCCATATCTGAAAACTAACATCATACTTAATAGTGAAACACTGAGCTTTCCCCCTAAGATCAGAGACAACACAAGGATTTCCACTCTTAGCACTTTTATTCAACATAGTACCAGAGGCTCAGCCACAGCAATCAGGCAAGGAAAAGGAATGAAAGGCATCCAAACTGGTAAGGAAGAAGTAAAATTTACACTATTTGCAGATGACATAACATTATATACAGAAAATCCTGGGATTCCACCAAAAAACTACTAGAACTGATAAGTGAATTCAATAAGGCCAGTCACATAACACAAAATCAATGTACTAAAATCCATTACATTTCTGTACTTTAATAACGAAGTAGCAAGAAGAAAAATGAAGACTACAACCCTGTTTACAATTGCACCAAAAATAAAACAACACCTCGGAACAAACAACCAAAGTGAAAGACCCGTACTCTGAAAACTATAAAATCATTGATGAAAGAAATTGAAGACACCAATGAAAAGATATTTCATGCTCATGGCTTGAGAAAACAATATTGTTAAAATGTCTATACTACCCAAAGCAATCTACAAATTAAATGCAATCTCTATCAATATATCAATAGCATTTTTCACAAAACTAGAATAAATAATCCTAAAATTTGTATGGAACCACAAAAGACCCAGCATACTCACAACTACCTTGAGAAAGAACAAAATTGGGGCATCACAATCCCAGATTTCAAGATATACTATAAAGCTGTAGTAATCAAAATAGTACTATACTGGCACAAAAATAGGCACATAGATCAATGGAAGAGAGCAGAGAACCTAGAAATAAACCCACAATTATATGGTCAATTAATCTTCAACAAAAGAGGCAAGAAGAAAAACGACAAGGGAAACGGCCTTTTCAATAATTGGTGATGGGAAAATTGGACACCTACGTGAAAAAGAATGAACAGTGCCACTTTCTTACATCATGCACAAAAATAAACTCAAAATGAATTAAGGACCTAAACATAGACCTTAAATCATAAAAATCCTAGAAGAGATCATGAATAGTAATTTATCTGACAATGCCCTTAGCAACATTTTTCTAGATCTGTCTCTTGAGGAAGGGAAATAATAGTAAAAATAAACTTCGGGACTACATCAAAATAAAAAACTTCTGCACAGCGAAGGAAACAATAACAAAACTAAAAGGCAACTTATGGAATGGGAGAAGATATTCACAAATGACATATCTGATAAGGGGTTATTAACCAAAACATGTAAAGAACTTATTCAACTCCACACAAAAAAAAAAAAAAGAAAAAGAAATAAAAGAAATAATTCAATTTATAAAGGGCAGGGGACATGAACAGACATTTCTCTAAAGAACATACAGTTGGCCGATGACACATGAAAAGATGCTAACATTACTCATCATCAAGGAAAGGCAAATTGAAACCACAATGAGATATCACCTCACACCTGTCAGAAAGGCTAAAATAAAAAACACAAGAAAAAAAGTATTGGTGAGGATCGGAGAAGGAGGAACACTTTTACACTGTTGATGGGAATGCAAACTGGTGCAGCTACTGTGGAAAACAGTATAGAAATTTCTCAAAAACTTAAAAATAGAATTATCATATGATCTATTAATTGTACTACTGGCTATTTACCCAACAAATATGAAAACAATAATTTGAAGGGATATATGCACCCCTATGTTTACCACAGCATTATTTGCAATAGTTAAGTTATGGAAGCATCTCACATGTCCATTGATAGATGAATGGCTAAGATGTGGTATACACACACACACACACACACACAGAGGAATATTAGTAATAAAAGGAATGAAATCTTGCCATTTGCAACAACATGTACAGATCTAGAAAGTATAATGCTAAGTAAAATAAGTCAGAGAAAGATTAATGCCATGATTTCATTCATATGAGAAATTTAAGAAACAAAACAAATGAAGAGAAAAAGAGACAAACTAAAAAACAGACTATATTGAGAGTAAATTGTTGGTTACAGCTGGAAGGATGGGTGAAACAGCTAAAGGGGATTAAGAGTAATTATGAAGAGCACTGAATTATGTATAGAATTGTTGAATCTCTTTACTAAATACCTGAAATTAATATAACACTTAAAAGTTGAAAACAAATAACAAAACAAAAAAAAAAAAAAACAGAACAAAGGAATTCTTGGGAAAAAAATTCTCTTAACAAAAATCTCAAAAATTCAGAAATTCATGAATCATCAGATTTTTTAAACAATTTTATTAGGGAACACTATTTCTCAAAAATCAAACATATTTCAAAAAATCTGAGGCTTATTTTGCTAGATTTGAATAATATAAATAGTCCCTACAAAAAATTTAGTATTTCTCAATTTTACTATTACTTATTAATTCCTTTCTTTGTTTAATTTTCATTCCTTTCACTTATTACTGAGAATCACTAAGCTTTATTTTAAAAAATAATTTTAGATAGATTGTTTATAGTGTTAACCAAATACAGTGGGGAAAAGATGATGTTTTCTTTCTTTGAAATGCAATCCTTCTTTGTTAACTTCAGAGTAAATATGCATAAGGAATAACTCACATTTAAATAACTACAAATAAAATCCAGGAACGATATTTGAGGAGAGCTAGACCATCATCCTATAGGTCTTCTAAGCTCTGAAACTGCAGCTGGGGTTATCCTATTATTCCCAACATCTTAAAATGTAAAAATTATCCCTTCATATTTTTCATAACAGTTCACCCACCACAAAGCATATTTGTTTGGAGACCTCCTCAGTGACATTTCACAATAGCGAGGGTAAATTATAAACTTCTATAATTTAAATGAATGTTTCATTCCTAAGGATGGCCTCATAGTGTTTGAATATGACCAGACTTCTTCATTACTGTCTATTTTAACCTTATATTCATGCAGATAACATGAAATTTTCTCTCCTTTTGGAAAACTTGTTTGTGTGCATTTGAGTCGTCTTGGAATGGGCCAACGTCAGTGGTTGGTCTCATATTCAGTGATGAAAAACAAGTCTTACATCTGTATTTTATTATGTCATATGATAAAAGCTAAGGTAAAGTTCTGAATGATGAGCAGCAAAAGGTGTCCTAAAAGCTGAGAACAGGTTATGCTCAGAATGCAAGAGTTTCTGGAATGGATATCAAAAACAGCTGCTATGGAACCATCATTCCATTCACTGTGGGTACTTGCATTTTTGAAAAGGAGTACCCCTAAGTTAAAAACGGTATCTGAATCTAGCCTTCTACATAAATTAGCAGTTCCCTCTCACACTATGGTGGATACCACATGGACTTTGAGATCATGGACCCCTACCTCTAACTCTGTTCTGGCTTCTTCTATTCATGCCACTTGAAGCCAATGACTCCAACTTTCCTCACCTTAGTATTCTCACCTATAAAATGCATATAATGTTACTTACTTGCTGGAATTGTTGAGATAATTATTTGAAACAGCATATGTAAATCACCTATCACAGTGCTGAGAAACAAGCTGATTTTAATAGTGGAAGTAGGATGCACAATACCAGACAGAAGCTAGATACTCAATAACATTAGTTTTTGCTTCTCTGCTTCTCTGACATTCTAATGCTACGGGTGCAAGTAATTTCTATAAATCCAAGTTTATACAGGACCAAACTGATTAGTATTATATAATCCTTTGAGCATGGCAATCATAGGTTTTGTTATTAAGAAGGGAGTTTTCTCCTTTTTTCCACAAAATTTTTAAGACAGAAATTTCAAAATAAAAGTAGTGAATTTCCAGGCCAAAATCATAAAATATCACACTATGCTAATAATGTGCTTTTGCTCAAAATTAAAATATTTGCAGAGATGAGAATTCTTAATATTAGCTTCATAGATTAATATGAATTATTAAAATTATAATATTAACTTATACTCATTATATCTCTCATGATAAAAGTTTTATACCTCTTAAGCAACTCTTAATTGATACTTAAAATATAATGTTTTAGCACCTACTATGTGCCAGACAAGTGCTTATAAGACGTCAGTGAACAAAGCAAAAATACCACCTTTGAAGAGTTTACATTCCAGAAGGGGGAGACAGACAATATATTACGTACATAAAAATTAAGCAAACTGTGTAGTATGTTTGAGGGTGATGAATTCTTTAGGAAATAAAAAATATATTACAGGGCAAGGAGAATTAAGAGTTTAAGATGATATGCTTTTTAAGAGGAGGTGAAGGTAGACCTTATCAAGAAGGATTTGAAGTGAAATTACTTAAAGGGTGTGAGGAGTTTAGCCATGAGAATTAATTAGGTAGAGTTATATCCAGAAGGAATGGTCAGTGCAAAGGCCCTGGGGCAAGAATGTGCTTAGTATATTTGAGAAACTACAAGGGGCAGTATCTGGAAAAATATGTGAAATGGAAGTTATAAGAGATGTGCTCAAAGAGGTAACAAAGAAATATCATGTAGGACCTTGTAGGCCATTGCAAGCTTTTACAGTTTTACTCCAAGTGAAAATAGGAATGTTTTGGGCAGAATGACATTTTCTGACCTACATTTAAAAGGAACACTGGCTCCTGTGTTGAGAAGAGATGCTATGCTATGGGGAGAAGTATGGACATAGGGAAACCTGTTATTAGGCCATCCAAGTCAAGGGAATAAAATGATAGCTTAAAGGAGGTGGAAAGAAGGTGGTGAAGATTGAGATTCAGGGCATATTCTGAAGCCAACCTGATATAATAGATGAGGGATGTGAAAGAAGGAGAGAAATCAATGATTCCAATGTTCTGGACTTGAGCAAGTGGTAGGTGGAGTTTTCATCAACTTTGATAAGGAAGGCTGCAGTTTGATTTACATTTGAGGGAGGTGGAGATTAAGAAGTTTTGAGTTTAGCAGACCTACTAGTAATCCAAGTGGGGTCATGGAGGAGGGTGGTAGGTATGTGACGTGTGAGTTCAGGAGAGTGATATTGACTGTTGAAGCAACTTTTGGGTCATTGGCCTATAGATGGTATTTAAAGGAATGAGATGGTATTTAAAGGAATGAGACTGGAAAGATTATCTAGAAACTGAAAGTATACAAGGAGTAGAGGACTTAAGATATTCCAACATTAAGAAGCAGAAAGGAGAATGAATGAAGTTGGCGGAAAACCAGAGAATGTAATATTCTGGAAGCCAGGTGGGGAATAAAGTATGGAGAAAGAAGTATACGACTCTATCAAATATGGCTGAAAAGTTGAGAAACATGAAGACTGAACATTGACTGCTGATTTAACAATACAGAGGTCACTGGTGACCCTTAGCAAAGCAGTTTTAAGGGAACTGAAACCTGGATTCAAACACATTAACAGAGACTAATGGGAACTTGAGTAATGAAAACAGGTAATTCTTGGAGGAGTCATTCTAAAGGATAATAAGTGAATGTAAAGGATTTTAATGAATGAAATGCCAGTAGTAAATGTGGCACTTTGGTAAAGAAGAAAAGGCTGATGATATAGGCTAGAAAGAACTGCTTTCCTGCAATAGACAAGCAAGGGTAGGCTCTAATGCATAAGTGCAAGGTCTGTACCTAGATGGGATCATACATATTCTATGGTTCTGGGCAGGAGGACAAAGTTTATGAGTAGAGGAAGGTGAGGTAACAAGGGTTTTGGGCTAGTTACAGTCTACAATAACCAATGTTGTGATGAGACTGGTTCTTGTGGTTCTTAGGACTGCAAGACGCCCTGAGGAAAACTTTGATACAATCAGGAAACTTTGGGGGGATAAAACAGTTTATTACTTAGAAGAACTGGAAATTACACAGCAACACCTGGGGACCCACACGGAGGTCAGAAAGAGAGAGAGAGAGAGAGAGAGAAACAGAATGAGCACAAGAGAGTGTATGCACAGGGGCCAGGGTTTTAGTGCAACAGAGAGTGGGGGCCAAGGGGTTTGTGAGCTCACTCCTTATTGGTGAATTTCAAACATAAACATGGAAATTTAAAGTGCAAGAGAAAGACAAGATGTCCAAATGGTCAGTTACAGAAATCAACCAAGATTTCTAAATCAAAGGAGCCTCAGTGCAGGAAGGTGACCTGGCTCTTTATCTAGGTACATGGCTAGCAACGCATTTATTTGAGATGGAGGTCTCTGAAATAGAGGTCTCTTTGAAATGGATGCCTCCACAAACAAAACTTAAGCCAGGCACGTGCCTTACAAAAAAGAAAAAGAAAACCTGTCAGGACTTAGCCATAATAACATTCAGTAGAAACTTCATTCTAGTCTGAATTTTCTAAATGAAGTAAGAAGATTGTCAGCTGAGAGTACAGATGGGAGTGGAAGTATTGAAGATTGAGGAGTCAGAAGGTGTGCAAGTCACCTAGATGTTTGGATAGGCTAGCAAGTAGAATAGGATTATTGGAAACATTGATGACCTACTAGCTAATTGCAGACAGGATCTGACTGTGTCTGAATTTAATGTATCACCAGTCAAGTTGCTTGCAATTTTTACCCAATCACATTCAGTTACATGGATGTAGATGTGGAATAAACAGAGGTTGGATTTAACCAGGATTGGAATTTCCACCAATATGGTGATGTAAAAAAACAGGAATCTCTTCTCTCCCAGTACCACTGAGCTGAAATCAGTGTGTCAATAGAGCCATACTTTTTCTAGAGGCAAATCCATTTCTTGCCTCTTCCAGCTTCTGGTGGCTGCCAGCATTCTTTGGCTTCCTGTGGCTGCATTACTCCAAACTCTGCCATGTGACTACATTGCCTTTTCCTCTTTGGTGTGTCACATCTCTCTCTGCCTCCCTCTTATAAAGAAACATGTGATTGCATTTAGGATCCACATGGAAAACTCAGAATAATCTCTTAATATCAAGATTCTTAATTTAATCACATCTGCAAAGTTAGTTTGTTTATTTATGTCATTTGAAGTACCATTCACAGGTCAGGGATCAGGAGATGGATCTCTTTTGTGGGGCCATTATTCAGCCTACCTCACTGAGAGGAAGGAAAGGGAGGGACATGTATTCCAGGAAGAGATTATAATGACTGGTCTTGGAATTTAGGTTCATTAGAATTGCTGTTATAGATTGAGTGAGCTGAAAAATAAGATATGATGGTCATGGAATGTTAATTTATGAAATACATATAATGACGTCTGTACCTAATGATAATTGCAAGGTCTAGCATGCAGAGGATGGAGGACACGGTTATTGAAGAACAAGTTAGGAAACTGAGATACCAAATAGTTGCAAAGATCACACTCAGATATGCTGAAATGGCCAAAAATTAAGATAGAAGTAGATAGAATGAATACATAGACAGAAGTTATAAACCAAAGAATAAATGAAAATAGCATTGAATGAAGTTCATAATATTCAATCTTTATATGAGGGATGCATATGTGCCTGTAAATTCTGATGTAAATTTATTATTCCCTGGAAAATGAAATAATTCTACTTAGAGAAAAAGTTTAACAAGCCATCGTGGTTTTTTTTGGTTTTTTTTTTTTTGGTTTTTTTTTTTTCTAACACACATTGTTGCCTGTGTTCTTAGGCACAGTACAATGTAGCTTGGGGTCATCAAATGGAGAGGAGTTCATCCTTTGGGTTAGAGGGCAATGATGCTTCCAGTGTCTATCAAGGTGTCTAGAAATGTTTGCTTTTCCTTTTGCTCTAGACAGCTGTGTTTTTTAAGGCTGTGTCTTCTATTTATATGTTCTGTCACCTTTCTTGGTGTTTGGCTGTCATATGTCGCTAAATTTTGCTGTTAGTGTGTTTTGTTTTGTTTTTTTTTAAGATTTATTTATTTATTTATTTGAGAATGAGCCAGCAAGCAAGTGAGAGAGAGAGAGTACACAGATGGAGAGGAAGAGGGAGAAACAGAGTCCCCGCTGAGCAGGGAGCACAATGTAGGGCTAGATCCCAGGCCCCTTGGATCATGACCCGAGCAGAAGGCAGATGCTTAACTGACTGAGCCACCCAGGTGCCCCTGTTAGTGTGCTTTAAGCTCTTGCATTCCAATTTGTAGTTCATAAAATGTCTTAGGTAGGGCAAACAGAGACAAGTTAATTATAATCGTGTTCTAAAAATAAGAAATGTGACTCTGAATGAAATACTCTGCTTCTGAATAAAGTTTATAGAGGACAAAGCCTATAAACAGACAGTCCATCTTGTATGGCTATTTCTCATTTGTACTTGTGCCATGAATATTCAGATATTCTATTTTATTCTATTATTTATTATTTTTCTATTGATATTCCATTCGGATACCATATGTGAACACTAATAAATCTCCACATAAATTAAGGGACTGAATCTCAACGGATGATATGCAAAGGTAGTGGATATACCAGTCCAAGTTCTGTCTGAAAGCAGACAGCTCACTCAAACTGGGCATTCTGAGAAGAGTTTAACAGAGGATAATTTACAGAACTGGAGGGAGGGTTTAGGAAAAGCAACGAAGGGTCTTGTAATAGCTGAGGCTAGTAACAGGAGTAGTTTCTGATCTAAGCTTGAAGGGGCAAATATGAGATGTTGTTACATAAAATCTGGAGACATCCTGGTACTGAGAGGGCTGCCTGAGAGGAGCTGTCGTCTTTGCTGGATAGATCAAGTCAGCCTATGCACACCTGACAGGGAGAGGAATTAAGAGCCACAACTCAATTTCCTTCTACCATCATTTCCTTCAGATGGCTCCCATTAGACAAGGTTGACTAGAAATCAGAAAACAAATCCACTTATTTAATTTGTATACTGGGACTCTTGGAGGCAGAAGGCAGGTACAACTGGGTGGAGAGTGGGTATGGAGAGGCCACCAGAAGATATCCAGCATATTTAAAAGAAAATCTGAGCCATTCCACCAAAGAGAAGCATATTAAAATATTATATGTAATAATTGGAATAATATTGTTTTTACATTAATATTATAAAAATGTAACTAACGTAATTATAGTGACATCATCTCTTATGGGTTTGCTGAAAGTAAATCATCTCTACAATTTAGGAACAGGAAGAAGCAAACAACAAAATGTATTGTTGATGTTACTATTTCAGTTAAGGTGAAAAGTTAGGATTACTCTTTTATTACCTATGAAGTTTAAGAAAACACCAGATTCAACAGACTGACTTCTCAATATCAAAGAATTATTATTTTGAGAGGTCATTCACAATAGAGAATTTATGAAGAGGGTTTAGGTATAAGCCAAAGTGAGACAGTGGTCCTATGGAGGAAAAAATTTTGTCTTCATTATTTTTTGGCAAACGACTTTACCTATATCCTTCTAGAAGGAAGTACATAGCTCACTTCTACCACAAAGTTATTATGTGTAGTATTATACTTTCTTATATAGCATATTCATATTCAATCCAATTTTAAAACAGAGAAAGTCTACATGCTGCTCTTGAAAATATGTTTCTACTATTCATAGTTTACAGGCCAGATGTTATTTTCTGAAGTTCAAGTAATTAATGCAAGAATTTTATAAACTTCATGAGGGTATTTCAGAGTGGGTAATATAATACTTAGGCAGAAAAAAAAATCTTGCTAAAATAATCAAAGAAAATCACATTCAAAATGTCCAAAATCCATAAGAATTCAATCTACTAAGGACAATTTTTATTTCTTTTCTCAATGTTCTTTCTAAGTATATGAGAGCATAGACATCTTTCTATAATTGCTTAGCTTCTTAAGAAAAATTTTTGTTCTTAGAATCAGAGGGAAAGTTCTACATTCTATTCAACTCAACGAGTGAGAACCCTTCAGAATTATTAGCAGAATGACCTAGAAAGAATAATTTAACTATAGGCTATGAAAAAGAGATAAACAAAATCTTATTATCTCTGGGTAATGTGCTATTACTGTTGTATTTCCAAACCCATAGGGTCTGTTCCATATCCATTTTCTATAACTGAACAATTTTGGTAAGATCTTTTTCCCCCCCATAACATTAAATAAAAACAGAAGTATCAATGCTAAGTGAAACTAAATAGATGGTAATGTCCCTTTTAGCATCTAAAGCTTTCAGTTCAGGAAAGATGCCTGATATCCTGTCTCTGTTTACACGTTTGCTAGGCATATCGGAGCATAAAAATGAATGTCATGCAATTAATAATCCATATGTACAACAACTTTTCAATGCATCTCCTGCTGGGTACTGTGTTCAGTTGTTGAAGGTACTGAAAGGAGTGGCACAAGCTTCCAATTAGACAGGAGGGGGGCAAACAATGAGTTACTCCAAGTGGTTAAGTGCCTAGACTGACCTATGCACACCATGTTTTTTGAATGTAAAGGAGAAGCCCCTCATTCTGTCTGGGAGGGAAGTATATCAGAGGACGTTATTCAGAGAAGGAGAGCAAGAGTTCAGTGTTAAAGAGTGAATTAACCAGTGGGAGGAGACTGTCCTAGGCAGCGGGTAAAAGCACATTCCACGAACCACACACAACTTTATAGAAGGATCCATGACGTTGGACATTAATTCATCAGGGTTCTTAAACAAAATCAGAAGTTGTCCAAAAACTAAATATATCCTTCAGTAGAATTTTTGATTTAGAAAACCTTGGTGCAATTTCTTTTGGACAGAGAGGGCAACACTAATTAATAGGGAAAATGTTTGCTGGTAGGAGAAAAGGAAGATGTTCCCAAATTATTTTATACTCTAGGGTTTAGTTTGGAAATTCCATGAGAAGGAAGTGCTTTAAAAAAACCTTAATACTGAGCACAGTTGAGTAAATATATTCTCCAAATATGAACTCACAGGGAGGGAGTTGTAGGGTTCAAGGAATATATTTTTATATATTACCATAATATTTAAATGTCTCCTTAAATAATAATCAAATTTTAATTAAATTTTAATTAAAAGAAAATGACCTAGTTTGTAAGTTACCATTGCATAATAAAGTACAATGTAATACAATTGTACAAAAGGAATGAGGACCCGCTCTATGAACTGATATGGTAACATCACCAGAATATAATGTAAAAACAAACGAACAAAAAGCAAGATACAGAAAAGTGCATACAGTATGCACACAGGGGTCATGGGATCAAACCTGGAGACAGGCTCTATGCTCAGCATGGAGTCTGCTTGAGATTCTCACTCTGCCTCTGCCCCTCTTCCTATTCATGCTGTCTCTCTCTTGCTCTCACAAATAAATCCTTGGAGAGGATGTGGAGAAAGGGGAACCCTCTTATACTGTTGGTGGGAATGCCAGGTGGTAGAGCCACTTTGGAAAACAGCGTGGAGATTCCGCAAAAAGTTAAAAATAGAGCTACCCTATGACTCAGCAATTGCACCACTGGGTATTTACCCCAAAGATACAGATGTAGTGAAAAGAAGGGCCATATGCACCCCAATGTTCATTGCATCAGTGTCCACAATAGCCAAACTGTGGAAGGAGCCAAGATGCCCTTCAATAGACAAATGGATAAGGAAGATGTGGTTCATATATATAATGGACTGTTACTCAGCCATGAGAAAGGCTGAATACCCAGTTTTTGCATCAGCATGGATGGGACTGGAGGACATTATGCTAAGTGAAGTAAGTCAAGCAGAGAAAGACAATTATCATTTGGTTTCACTTACTTATGCAACATAAAGAATAGCATGGAGGACATTAGGAGAAGGAAGGGAAAAATGAATGGGGGGGCAAGTAGAGTGGGAGATGAACCATGAGCAACTATGGACTGAGGGAATCAAACTGAGGGTTTGGGGAGGGTGGGGCGGGGATAGGTGAGCCCGGTGATAGATATTAAGGAGGATTGTATTGCATGGAGCACTGGGTGTTACATGCAAACAGTGAATCAAGGAACACTACGGCAAAAACTAATGAACTACTATACAGTGACTAACATAATAAAAATATTAAAAAATTAGATAATTAATATCAGCATATAATAAATAAATAAATCTTAAAAAAAGAAGCAATGTAATGCACAAAAATATTGCAATGTACAAAGCAATATTTAACCCTGCTTTGCCTTGTTAATGATAATAATGGTGAGAGTCTTAAGCCAATTCATAGTGTTGAAATTTAGGTGATAGAGATATATTATGTTGAATGTACAGTTGTAGATTATAAGCAACCACAGCTTAAAATGTTGGAAGTCTTGCCAATAAAAATAACAGAGGACCCTTGTAGAGAAAGGGCGCAATGATTGGGCCAAAGTGAAAACTAACAAAAGTTATAGAAAAGGTGGTAGAAAATAGAGAGTTCTGGTGTCTCACAGTGAGCTCACTTTCTGGCTCTTTCTTGTCTCTGTTCTCCCATATGTGTATTTATACACACACATGTGTGTGCGCACACACAGACACACATGCTTGCACGCACAATAGTCTTAGAACTAATAGAAACAGCAGCTTAAAATAGAGCAGATCATTTCCAAGTAAGGCTGGCAATGGCAGGATGGTGCAACTCAAACAAACAAAGCACAACATAGAAAATAGAGGATTTCCATAAAAATCAAAGTCACGATACATTCTTTCACTACTTCACTGCATCCCCAATCCTGGCTTGCATACAGTTGGCTTAAAAATTGCAGTGAATCTCTTTTCTTGAAAATGTATTCATGCAACGTAATCCTGGCATCCACTCAATCTCTTAGTACTATCCAGTATTAACACGTTTTTAGAAATAAATAGAAGAAATCAGCAATGAAAGAGGTACTCAGTAGAAAAGTCCCTTGGGATCTAATTTGTATGGTCCTGCAGAAAATGCCTGGAAGGTCTGCAAACAAACAATGGGCAATACACACAATGTTCAGAATAGTATAGCAGATTTTAAAAAGCAATAGAGTCTATAAAAAGGCTTTTGTGTTTAGAATGCCAAAATCCTAACATAAAGACTTCAAAAAAATAATTGAAAGGGAACCTCTACATTGATGCTCTAACAAATTTTATTTGATAATAAGATTTAGTACATGAAGTTATGAGTTCAGAAAACTAAAAATATTGTATCAGGGATATTGAATAGCTTTCTCTTTTCATGTGAACATGTTCAAAAGGCAGGAATAAGTATCTAACTGAAAAAATTATTTCAAGGTTCCTGGTTTCTTTTAATATGCATCTTTTCATTCAAAGACAAACATGTGCATTACTTTACAACTTAACAGGCAAGAAAGATAAACTAGAAAAATGATTATGGCACCATTTATAGATATACAGAAATATATCTTTTATATTTTACATAAAAAACCTTAGTAAGTGGTTTTAGAAATTATATTAGAAGGCATACTATATTGACTTGTTATCTTCTAATGTTCACTTCTGCCATGCATGCAAAGCTCCAAAAGATTAAAAATTGGTAGCCATTGTAGCTTGGTGCCAGCTCTGAAGTTCAAAGTGCAAAGAAGTTTTTATATTAATGGAAATAGTGTGAAACTGAGAATTTGTTGAATTTGTTACACTTCAGTATGCCCTTGTAACCAGTTTTCATATATAAGAAAACCGAGAAAAGAAAGCAACATAAAATGTTTTTCTATACATGCATGAAATTATTTCTCTTGGTCATGCCATTCTGATGGTTTTGTCAACACATGGAGGTCTGTTCAGGGCAATTACACACAGAGAAGTAAGATCTATAATGTGAAGTATAAGTCAGAATGAAGCTTTTTCTCTACCCATGAAATGCAAACACAAATAGGTCAGAAGATCAGTAAGACAATCAGGACCCCAGTAGACCATGGGGAAAGGGGACACGCAGGTGTTCAAAGCTGATTTAGTCAAAAGGAACAGTTGTAATAGCTTATACACATTAAAAAAAAAAAAAAAAGGATTTCCCAAAGCATTTCTTCAGATAGGGTGACTTATTTAAAAGTAGAAACAGTCTGACATCCATGCAGAATTAGGACTAAGAAAATACTGCATTAAATAATTTCAATGTCAAAATGTCTTGTTTTTGATGGCATGGATTCACCAAAACTCACCACTTGGAGCCCTTCATTTTGAAAGATCATCCTGAATAACTTTTTGCGGTGGCATCATAAAGGGCTGCAAGTCGGGGCCAGCAAATTAGATCTCGTAGACTAAGTGCCTGTCAGCATTTCCATTGTAAACCTATATTATCTGCAGTTTATAGGTTGACTATAAAAGTCAGGCAGGATCTAGGCATTGAAACCTTTTCAGAAAAGTGTTGTATTTTTAGTCTGTGTAGACAACAAGGGTGGTAAGAACACAGGGTTTTCAGGCCCAAATATAGCTGTACATTACACACATTTAAACACATCAAAATAAACCAGAAATGTCCTATTTCTAAATTGACAGAACACAAAAAGAACACATAATTTTAGGCTACTATCCAAACTCTCTTGTCTGATTTTGTTCAAAATCTGTCTTCCATCAGGATTACGCAGAGAACACTGAAAACATTAGAAAGTTTTTAGAAACAAGCCTAAAAAAGTTGAGGTTTTGTAAACGGCTCATCTCTGAAGTGTGGCTTATGTTCCAAGGCATTCACATGGAATAGCTAGGGCTCTTTGTTTTACCCTTTACTGTTCTTTCCTTCTCATATTCTTGAACTTAACAAAAGTTTTATTTTTGTCAATAAGTTTTCATTGTATAAAGTAATTCAATATGCAGTATTTCATTGAACTCCACAACAAAACTGAGTAACCAGTAATATTACCTTCATTTTACAAAAGAAGTAGTTAAGACTCAGCAGATGAATGTTCTACTCAAGGTCCCGCATAGGGAATCAAAATTCAAACCCAGGTCTTCTGAATACCATGTTCTATTTAGTGCTGTTGACAGTACTCTGTACTAGAAAAACAAAACCAATAGGATGGATATGAGTAGAATAGATAGATAGATAGATAGATAGATAGATAGATAGATTGATTATAGGAATTGGCCCACACGATTATGATCTGCCATCTACTGGCTGGAAGACCAGAAAAACCAGTGACTTAATATCATGCCAGTCCAAAGGCTTGAGAACCAGGAACCCATTATCGAAGGTCAGAAGATGGATGTACCATCTCAAACAGAGAGAACAAATTTTCCTTTCTCTAACCTTTTGTTCTACTCAGGTCCTTAGCAGATTGGATGAGGCTCACCCACATTGGTGAGGACCGTAATTTTTATTCAATCTACTGATTCAGGTACTAATGTCTTCTGGAAGTACCTTCACAAATATCCCTAAATATCTGGACATCTCTTAGCCAGTCAAGTGGACATGTCAAATTAATCATACGTCCCTATTGTTTCAACTCTTCTACCCCCTCACTCATACAGAATCTGATGCTCACCATAATTATGGCCTCTTCTACCTGGACCCCTCTTCACCCCCACATATTTCCAGTTAGCTTCTTCTTTCCTCCACACTGAGCCTTTGTCAGCCATATCCCTGACATTTCCCTAGCTCATTGCTTCTCTCTTTGTCTTTGACTTCTAGAGTGACTTTGTCTTCTAGGGAACATGTGACAATGTCTAGAGACACTTTGTTTTCCTTTGGTTGTCGCCCCTTGATGGAGGAACGTTATTGGCATCTAGAATATTATTCCTAGTACAGACCAGCAATGCTGGTAAACCTCCTACAATGCACAAGATAGTCTCTCACACAAAGAACCATCCAACCCCAATGTCAGTGCTAAGGCTGAGAAACCCTGCTCCAGCTAGAACTCGACATTAACAACTCAAGATATTTTCAGCTTCTGCCGTAATTGGCTGTTGAACCCTCCAAGACGTCACCTTCAACTTTCTTCAGTAATTATAGCAGTGTCATTAAATGTCATTCATTATGCTGTTTAAATGTTATTTGATGCCACTGGATTCTACAAAATAGATCTCAGCGCATATAAAAACTAGAAGGGGAGGCCTATGAAGGAGTTTCTGGTCCATTTTTGTATTCAGTGTCTATTTTTTTAGAGTTTCCCTCATTAGTAAGTGTTCAGTAAATATTTGCTGAAACATAGAAAAATGAGAGTCTGCTTTCTCTGGGTCATAGGAGTATTTGTTGTATGTGGCTGATCCAAATCCTTTCCAGTCCTGAGGTCTCCATCCCTCCCCCGTAGCCCCTCCTGCATCCTCTAGGCCATTGCAAAAATTATCTTTCAGTTATTACACTCTGCTAACTTCATCTTCACTATCTTCAGATAGGCTCCAAAATCTTGCTTTTACAATAAATCCTGCTCCCAGCCTTTTTTAAAAATGCATTTCTTTTATTGCTAAGTGCCCGGAATAATTACAGGCTCCAATTCCTCAACACATACAGAGTGTAACCTTTTGGAATCTCGGTGGATTTCCCAAATCTCTACAAATACTGCTCATCTAAAATTCAATAATGGCTTTCTAATTGCAAACTGAGAAAAAGCCATTGAATTTTAGATGAGCAGTATTTGTGGGGATTTGGGAAATCCACCCTTGACCTTGCCGAAGCATTTGATGTGGTTTCTGATCTATTTCAGGAGACTCCTTCCCCTATATTCTATAAGATTGCACATTCTATCTTACCTATATCCCCAGATAGCTGTTTTGAACTTAGTGGGAACTCTGCCTCTTCTGGGTTCCTCAGTTGGCCGTTTTCTAAGGTCTTGTTTCTCTCTGGGGTACTGGTTTTCTTTCTAAGCTTTCTCATTTGGTCTTCTCATTTACTTCTCTGTGAATAGCTAACAAACTTCCATTCTACTTTCTCATTTCTGGCTTAGCCTGTCTGCTGTTACTTCAACCTCAACAGTCATAAATAGAAATGACTATTTTCTTCCCGTTCTCTTCCGTGACTTGGCTTTTCCTGCCCTGTTGCCCCTGAAGCCCAGAAGGTTCTATCTCGGGACAGGGCTGACATAAGAAGCCTCCTTTCCCTGAGCCTGCTCTATATTTAAATGGATTCCCACCATTTTGTCACATTACATTTGTCACATTACTAAGATCCTCGATTTTCTCTCTCCCATAGAAAATGCACTTCTGCAGAACCAACAATTTCTTGAACTGTTCTTGTAAGACTACATTTCAAAATAATATCTTCTGCTAAAGAAAACAATTGCTCCTTAATGGTAATAGCCAACACTCTGGTGTATGTGCTTATACATAGTACTGTTATTTAACACAAAAATTCTATGGGGTAAGTACTATTATTATGAACATATTACAGAAAAGGAAACTAAGACAGAGAGTTAAGCAACTCATCTAACATTACATTTCTAGTAAAATAGCAACCCAGGAAATGAACAGGATTTGAAGGTAGTTTGATTCCTGTTAATCCTGTTAATTCCCAATTTTAACCACTATGTTCTAGAAAGATAGACAGATAGATACTATCTATCTGTATATATATATAAGAGATGGCCAATGATTGGGTGTACTATAGGACAAAAAGCCATGCAATTTTAAAGATGAGTGTAGTAGATTGGACAATGGCCTCCAGAAAGGTACATTCAAATTCTAATGCCCAGAACCTGTGAAGATGATATTATTTGGCAAAAAGTCCTTTCAGATGTAATTATGTTGTTGATCTTGAGATCATTCTGGATTTAGGGTGAAACCAAATCCAATGGTAAGTGTCTTTATAAGAAGAGGAGACACAGAGACATAGAAAGGGTGATGAGCACAGAGCCAGGGACTAGAGTAATGCATCTACAAATTAACTGTGGTAACCCTAGAAAACTGGTAAAACAGGAAAGATTTCTATGAGGTGGAGCAAGACATAGAGTAATAGAGCCCTGCGGAGCACTGGAGAGGTCTTGATAAAATGCATCTCACCAACAAAATGCGGCCTGAAGATGAGATTTTCTTATCTTTGTTTAGTATATCTTCTTAAGAAATTTTAGTGGTCAATATGTAATGATTGGAATAAGTGAAAAAATTAAAGATTAACACTCTTTTTTACTGTATTATAAATGTGGAGTTGTGTCTTTTAAAATTTTGTGTGTGTTAAAATGCTGGCTAAAACATTTTCCTCTACTTTAAATACCTAACTTCTTAGCTATCACTCTAGTTTCATTTATTTTATCACATTCTTGAATATTTTCATACCTATACAAAATACAGAGTCATCTACATATCATGTTACGATTTAAAAATAATTTCAGTTTTTTTATAGACAAATACATGCAAAGAACTTATTTCAAAATCTTAATCATTTAGAATTAGAGTAATTCCTGACACCTTGGGATTCAGATTTATAGATCTTGGTATTTAGATTTATGTGTGTTAAAGAGGGTATAATTATTTCCTCCTATCAGGTTACATCATTGCGAGGTAAAAAATGAGGTGAATGTAGTTTTCATAAATACACTTTGGTTCCCATGTGACTGTTCTTGCTAGAGTAGCATACTAACATTCCAAAAAGACCATGCTTTTCCAAAAAGAAATTTTTAAAAGAATTACACTAATTAATAAAAAAATGAGTAAATGCAATGATTAAATTATTGATCAGTAGAGATCCTGGATTCTAAGACAGTGAAAATATTAAACATAGTTTTCTCAGATGAAACCTCTTGGAACAACAATCTGTATTTATATTTATACCCTCCCCCATTATTTCAGGGCTTCTTCACGGTAGAATAAAAAGGACCTTGAGAATGTGAATTGATTGAGAACTTAGCTTTTGAAATTTAAATATCCCTTGCAGGGTCCTGGGTGGCTCAGTGGGTTAAGCCTCTGCCTTTGGCTCAGGTCATGATCTCAGGGTCCTTGGATCAAGTCCTCAGCAGGGAGCCTGCTTACCGCCCCCCCTCTGTCAGCCTCTCTGCCTACTTGTGATCTCTCTCTGTCAAATAAATAAAATATTTAAAAAAACCCAAAAAACGAAAAAACCAAATATCCCTTATATCATATCAGTCATATCTGTTTCATATATATTGGATTCACACATATGTATGAATAGATATATAGCCCTGATATATACATGTGTATATATAAAATAATCTGAAATATATATAGCTGTTTCATATATATATGAAATCTATGTATAATCCTGAGGTGTTTTTTCAGATGTACATATATTTATTACAGATTTTTAAAAATTAATTTCTTTTAACTTAAGTTCAATTAACATATAGTTTGTTACTAGTTTCAGTGGTAGAGTTCAGTGTTTCATCAGTCTTACATAATAACCAGTGTTCATTACATCATATGTCTTCCTTAATGTCCATTACTCAGTTATGCCATCCCTCCACTCCCCTCACCTCCAGCAACCCTCAGTTTCCTATGATTAAGAGTCTCTTATGGTTTGTCTACCTCTCTGACTTGATCTTGTTTTATTTTTCCCTCCGTTCCCCTTTCATCCTCTGCACTGTTTTTTATATTTCACATTAGAGTGAGATCATATGATAACTGTCTTTCTCTGATTGACCTATTTCACTTAGCATAATACCCTCTAGTTCCATCCACGTCATTGCAAATAGCAAGATTCCCTTTTCTGATGGCTGAGTAGTATTCCATTGTATATATATACTGTATCTTTATCCATTCAACAGATTCTTTAGTTATATTATTCAGGTATATATTTCATATATATATATGCACACACATATAGCCCTATCTTCATTCTATTTATTATTATTATTACCTTAACTTGGAATTACTAGAACTAAAGTATCAGGTGTCTCTATTTTGTGATACTTAGCTACTTTGCAAAAGTAATCATGATCAACATGTATGAGTAAGCTAAAAGCAAGGAGGTGATGGAAACATTTCTAAGACCAAAATACACTTAAGCATCAAAGCAATCCCACTTATTTCTAAACAAGAAGAAAATATTATTTATTTTAATTGGGTTAAATTCTTCTGAAGTAATTTCAGGATAGAATCTCTTACAAATATGAAAAAGCAATAGAAATGCCTAGGTATCACCCTCTGTTATAAGTCTCATTTTCTTATCTGAAAAATGAGAGCAATAATGGTTATGCCTCTTTGTGTTTGTTTTTAGGACAAGACAATAATAAATTTTAGCAATAATAATTGAACATAATTACTACATATGTTATATATAAGTAAGGCACTGTGCTATGCTCTGTAAAAATGTAAATATAGATATATTTAATATAAATATATTTATGTAAAATATTTATAACATATATTGAATCAGATATAAAATTTATATATTAATATAAATATATAAATATAAACATAAATATATAAATATAAATATGGACAGAGTATACTAATTAAGCTTACATAAGTTTTCTATTGCTGCTATAACAAATTACCACAAGCTTAGCATCTTAAAAACAACACAAATGTATTATCTTACAGTTCTGCAGGTCAAACGTCCGTTGCTCATCCCACAGGGTGAAAATAGAGATTGGCGCGGCTGAATTCTAATCTGGAGTCTGGTTCTTAGCTCATTCAGGTTGTTGGCAGAACTCAGTTCCCTACAATTGTGGGACTGAGGTCCCCTTTTTCTTGCTGACTGTAAACCGAGGGTCAGGCTCAGCTTCCGGAGGCTACCACCTTCCCTACCTCCCTGCGCCTTCCTCCATCTTGAAGACCAGCAGCTTCCCGTGGAATCTCTGTCCTATCACACCTCTCTGACCCACCCGGAAAGGGTCTTCCCTCTTTAAAGACTCGTGTGATTAGATTGGATCCAGCTGGATAATCCAATTTAACCTCCCCATCTAAAGGACCCTTAATCCCAACTACACAGAACATTTTGCCCAGTAATATAATTTATTCACAGGTCCCAGGGATTAGGGCATAGACAGATATGGCAGAATCATTATTCTACCTACTCCAAACCCCAAACTTCATGTATACAGAATTTTATAAAATGTATAAAAGTGAACAAAAACAAGCAAATAAAGCAAGTACATACCCAGCAATCACATAAGGCAGAATGAGCATTTTGCTGCAGGAAACCACACATCTGATAGTCCATTTGAGATATTCAGTTCAGTAAGGAAGTAATGGAACTATTCCTTCGCTTGGGGATAAAACAAAACAAAACAAGACCTTAAAACAAGCTTTTTTCTTTTATAGGAAGCTATTTTCTGTTACCCTGATCTCCTTATTCCTCCTCCATGTTTCCGACTGCAGCAGTTAAAGAACCCTAAAGAAGAAATGGAAATGCCATTTTTATCAGGAGGCAAGCCTTCTCCCATCCTCAAGAAATGCAGCTCCTAAACTGATGGGCTTGGGCATCCTGGGTATTTTGCTGATAATCAACTTTAAGCCTTTTTTTTTTTTTTAAGTGTTATTTTGTGGAATATTTGTATAGAAATTCTCCAGTTCCTTCTTTATTTACTCTTAAGAGATTGTGATCAGAGGTTAGTTATATGACTTCGGTTCTTCTCCCTGTGGCTGAATTCTTGGGAACATGGCCAATATTAGCAGACCATATTGTATTTCTCCTATCTTGTTTATGTTTCCTTTTCATATCTCTATCAATTGTTGCCCTTGATCACAACCTAATTCTCTTCTTCAGCTCAGTCCCTGCAGAGTGGTGGGGGATTTTTTTCTTGACCTTTATCTACTGTACTGAATTTTTCTACCTTAAGTATAAAAGTACTTCCTTCCACTACTTGAGTATAGTAATCCACTTCTAGGCCTTTTTAATTTAAACTACATATACATATATATGAGATATATATAAACATACATATATAGGTATATGTATTTCTTCTTTTATGTATATGTGTATATATCTATATATCTGTGTATCTTCTTTTACCATAAGGTTTCACAGAAAAGCAACTGTAAAAATCTGACCTAGATTAGCCTGGTTAATATCTAGCTTGTCTCACATAAGTAAAATAATTTTAACAGCTTATGAAGTGCTAACCAAGTGACCTAAAGACATGACAGACTTCCTTTCACATAACACAATATAAACCAATATTTCCAAGCTCAAGGTAAAATAGTACATTTTAGAGCAGTACCTAATTAATAAAGGCAAAGAAAGACTAGATCATGCAGACAGAAGAAATAAAGAATAGCATGTTTGAGAGCATAGACTGAAATCAGACAGCCAGGGCTTGGATGCCTCTCTCATTTATGATCTGTTTGAGCTCGGGCCAGTAACTTAAACAGTTTTAAAGCTTGAGGTTTCTCATTGAATAGAAGAAAGAGATAATATCCATCTTAGATGTAGTCATGAAAATTAAATGAGATAACACACCTAAGATATTTGACATACACTAACTACTCAACAACTGGGAGTTTATAATATTTGCTCAGACATGGTTTTAACAGGGCTAGACCTCAGTCTGAGTTAACTGAATAATATGGCAGCCTCACAGACTGGGGGAGGAGGAGGTGCCCCCTGACAGTGGGACCTATTTAGTGGATCCCACTAACGGGGAATGTTTAACTATGTTCTTTGTCCCTGGAATCCTCTTAAGCCTTTAAATGCATTCTCTTTAAATTATACATTAATGGCATGATACAAGCATGGTAACACATTTAATGGGGGGGGGGACTCCAAGTGAATAAGGAGAAGTAACTTCTATTACACTGTGAGTTGGAGGGATAAACAGAATATACAAACCCAGGCTTCTGACCCCAGAAACTGTGTGTTCATATTTTAAACAGAGCTATCAGCTTTCCCTGAAAACAACCCCTTCTCCAGACACCTCTGGACCTCCCAATGGAATGGAATTAAATTCTTAGTGATTTTTTTTTAAGATTTTATTTATTTATTTATTTGACAGGCAGAGATCACAAGTAGGCAGAGCAGCAGGCAGGGGAGGGGTCAGGGGAGGGGGAAGCAGCCTCCCTCATGATCAGGGAACCCGATATGGGGCTCGATCCCAGAACCCTGGGATCATGACCTGAGTCGAAGGCAGAGGCTTAACCCACTAAGCCACCCAGGTGCCCCCATAATTTCTTTTTTTAAGATAAATATAATAAAACATGCATATTCCTTGACGAGCAAATACAAGTGGCACGTTGTCTCTGTTACCTACTGGAACACAACAAACAACCCCCAAACATACAGCTTAAACCACTGCTTTCTTAGCTGTTGTTTCTGTGGGGCTGGGGCTCAGCAGGGGCTCCTCCTGCCTTACCTGGAGCTTCTCACCCTTCAGGCAGACAAATGGAACTCCAGGTCCAGCTCCCTCATGGTCCTCTCAGCTATGAGTCTTCCCCCACTCCTCCCAGGAGAGTTTATATTTTAGAACAATTTTACATTTACAGAAAACTTGAGATAGTATAGAAAGTTTCCACACCTAGTCTTCCCTATTACGAATACCTTACATGAGTAGGGTACTTTTGTTACAATTAATGAACCAATAAGGATGCATAATTATTAACTAAAGTCCACATCCTTTTTTTTTTTTTCCCCCAGATTTCCTTAGTTTCTACCTGATGAGCTTTTCTGTTCCAGGATCTCATCAAGGATACCACTTTATGTTTTGTTGTCCTTTGTGTCTCCTTATGTGGCTCCTGGCTGAGTGCACTTATGGTCTTGCCTTTTCTTTTTTTGGTGCTGTCTTGTCTTCCAGGTCGTCTCTAGACAGTATCCACCCCCCCGCCACAGTCATATATATACAAGCAAGATAGTTTGAGTTTCATACATAGAGGCTTAAGAGTCTAAGAGGAAATGAAAGTTATCACGTTCCGAGGTCTGGGTTCCAAAGTCCCATCACTTCCTCTGCATCCTCTTGGTCAAAACATCACAGAATTCAGGTAGAGGGTAAAGTTCACCTCTTCATGGGTGAAGCAGCATGTGTGTGGAGGGACCATGGGCAGGACTGTCACGGAACGTCTTCAGAGGCCAGCTGCCACATGTATGCTAGGCGAATGTCATCAGTTGTGTATTGACTTTTAAGCAGATGATGAAGAAATCATTATGACAAAGTGAGAACAGAATGGCATATTGATATGGAATTCAAATTCTTATTTAAGATATATATATCTCAAAATCCATTTTTGTGCGAGGATATCACATCTTGACACAAACATTTTTTATGGAATTAAATCACTCATAAAAATATTTCATTTGTTATGTGTAAAAGTGATACTTTTATTCTTTAGTAAATACAAAAATCATACGTATACCTTAATAAAATTAGTCTTTACCTTTACCATAGAATTAGGAACCGTGTCTCTCTATAGAAGTTTAGGTTGTGTCCAGGCCTAAGAATGGAAATACTGATACTATGACAACACAACCTAAATTTTCTGCTTTGCAGATGCCAGATTTATTTTTAAATGGTGTGAATCATATCTGTGCTGAGAGGCCAACTTCAAAGTATAAAAGAAAAATTGGCAATGGGAGGATTTTGCTGGTTTGGCTAAAGTGAAGTGCTCTACAGCCTCTATTCTAGTAGAGGGTCAGACTGTGAAAATCTTTCCAATCATAATATTCTTTGGCTTGCCAAAAGGGGATTAGTAACTAAAGTCAACATTGCAGGAAATGTCACCTGTCTTTTGAAGGAAAATAATAAATCAAAATGGCTTTGTTCATCATATTTATTTATTTATTTATTTATTTTTTGTTCATCATATTTAAAAGGAAAAATAAGTGTTGATCTACTTTAGGGTCTTCCCTCATTCCTTGCTAAAGCAGGTAAATAAATAAAACAGAATCTTATTGTAACTTTTGATTTTCATCCTTGCTCATTTCCAAACAGAGAAAAAGGAAATCTCCTTTCAATACAGATTCCTAAAAAGAGAAAAATAAAAACAGAGATGGAGAAAGGACAAACGAGATGAATAGTGAGACATAACCATGCAAATAGAAATCTTCAAGTCAGATATTAAATTAAGAAAGAGACTTTTTTTTTAAGTATTTATTTATTTATTTGAGAGAGAGAGTGAGCTTGGAGAAAGTCAGAGGGAGAGAGAGAGAGAATCCTCAACCCGACTCCTGCTGAGCATGGAGCCTGACTCGGGACTTGATCCCAGGACCCTGAGATCATGACCTGAGCTAAAATCAAGAGTCAGACATTTAACTGACTGAGCCACCCAGGCATCCCAAGAAAGAGACACTTAAATTATGTCTGTTCCTTTCACAGATACCACAGTACAAATTCAAGAACAAGAAGTCAATAAAAACAGAATCTAGAGACTGATTCCTCAAAGATTGGAAGTATTTGTATATTATGTTTCAAGCAAGTAAAGGCAAACCTATGAAACAAACACGACAGAACTTGAAATTGTGTGTATTTTTTGTGCCTCACTATTTTTTCCAGGGGTTTTAACAATTACATGACATGTGATTACTACTCCAAACAAAGAAAGTGATATCTCTGGCTTACACAGACATTATACCTATGAGGATACAACTCCTTCTTTAAAAAGGCAATTAGTAATGCTACTGCTTATATATTACTCTGAGAATGTACAAGAGCAGTTTTGGAACTGACACCACTATATGGGCCCCATTTGCTGTGTTGTTGTTTTAATCACCTACTACCAATAACATTTGGAATGCTAATGTGGTGCAAAACTTGGAAATGCCCACAGACTGGAAAGATGGAAGATAATGGATTATGACATTTGCTGTCTAATGTTGCAATGATGTGATTTATTTAGTCAAAGAAGCCAATAAGCCCCTTACAAAGGATATATGGAATATTTGTAGAGTGTTACTACTTTGTGCATTTTCTGGTGTGGTTTATTATAGCATAAACAGATTTTAACGGGGGTTTTTAAATCAAAACATACTGCATTGCTTGATTTTTATTTATTGTTTTTTAACTGAATAAAAATAAACTGAATAAAACACAACCATGGAAATTTGGAAATTTGCATTTGAATAATGTACAAAAAGAAAATAAACAACCTCCTTTTTTTTATATCAAGGCAATATGATGACTCAAACAAATCGCAACACTTGGGTGTGGTGATGACACAGCCTTATAGTCTTACTCTATTACTTCTCTGGCACTGATGACTAGAATGTTGTCTTCATGATTAAATTGTTACCATATTGAGATAGACCACAAAACAGTTATCAGGTTAGGGGGAAGTTAACATTTTATTTAAGTTCTGATTTTGAAAGTGAAAGATAGAAAAATAAACAGACAAAAGCCCTTGCAAAAATTTGCATGAATTCATATAGTTGTTATGTCTATTTCTTCCTTGACTTGGATTTTCAGATACAGAGAGCAGATTTTACTTTTCTATTTTTTCACTTTTACTTTTTACTATTCAACCTTATTAGCATTGAGTGTTGGGATTATCCACTGAAATTTTGTTATTAGCTATTGATTCTGGGTCAGCTTCTCACCTCTCTGTTATCTCATCTAGATTCATACTAACATCAAAAGGGCTCTTTCCTTTATAGGAGCATTAGTAAACCAGAGAATCTTTCCTAGACTAGATGGATATGTTGTACAGTTTTTCAACACTTCTGCATATAATCTACTCCACTGCCCACAGCATCCAGTGGGAAGCCAATAAATGTTGTTGACTGACTGCTTCCTATCTGGTTAGAAAATGGGGGTAAAAATTAAACATATTTTTGGTACCCTTCCCAGCTTCAATATTTTAATTTCTCAAGGAGCCAAATGTGGTTAGAAATGTAAGCCACTTCAATTTTGTTACCAGAAATGCCTGAGAACAATAAACTTATTTAGAGATAGGCCAGAAAGTATTTTAAAAAAAAGAAGAAGAAGAAAAGAAAAGAATAAGCAGCACAACTTTAAAGTCAAATTACCTGCTGTTTCTCTATCAACACTTTGACCAAGTTTAAGGCATTAAATCTAATTTTAAAATATGATTACATATGGAAAGCACCAAGTATAATCAGGCATAACAATAGAGGGGTTAGGCTGAAGGACACACCATTCTTTGCTCAAAATGAAAGTTAATTTTAAAATGCACGTGAATAAAAGAGAAATATGTCATGGGAAAGTTTTGAAATAGGATATTGTGAAGTCAATGCGTTTTTTTTCTACTCTTTTCAACAAACGTAATCATTTAAAAAACTTATTATTCAAGTAACAAAAAACTATGCTTTCGCAATAGTTGTAAAATACTAGGTCTTGGCTATGCTTCTTGAAAATAGTGGTACTGATAAATAGAAAAGGAAAAAAGAATAGCTCATGAGTATCGATCCTGGATGTAAATATTTTATTCCATTTTTACCTTACATGTTAATATGTTCTTCCTTTATTCATATTTAAAATTACAAATACTTGGGAAATATGTTTATATTACATTTTCAAAGCTTGATTTCCGGGACATCTGGGTAGCTCAGTCAGATAAGCATCTGCCTTCAGCTAAGGTCATGATCCCAGGGTCCTAGGATGGAGACCCATGTTGGGCTCCCTGCTCCCAGTGGGGAACCTGCCTCTCTCTCTACCTTCTGCCCCCACTCCCCTGCTTGTGTTCTCTCTCTCCACCTCGGAGAAATAAATAAATAAAATCTTTTTAAAAAAATAAATAAAGGCTTGGGGCACCTGGGTGGCTCAGTGGGTTAAGCCTCTGCCTTCAGCTCAGGTCATGATCTTGGGGTCCTGCGACCAAGCCCTGCATCGGGCTCTCTGCACAGTGGGGAGCCTGCTTTCCTCTCTCTCTCTGCCTGTCTACTTCTCTGCCTACTTGTGATCTCCCACTCTGTCAGATAAATAAAATCTAAAATAAATAAATAAATAAAGGCTTGATTTCTCCTTCTTCAGAACTTAAAATATTGTCTGTATGTCTAATGATTTTCATCCTTCTAAGTTCAAATCTGCTTTAATAAGACTGCAACATATATGTTCTATTTACTTATGCAAATGGCTTAAAGATTTGAAATAATTCAGATTTAAATGGTCAAATAGTGAAGTTTAAGGCACAGGTGCGTGACACATTTAACTACAGCGCAGTTGGAAGATATGACCAAATATGCAGAAATTACACCTCCATGTGATACAATTTCTGTCACCTTCCTTGTTTGAAACAATCTAAACTTAAAAGTATATGGCTTTCTTAAGGAATCTCCACACTGCTTTCCAAAGTGGCTGCACCAACTTGCATTCCCGCCAACAGTGTAAGAGGGTTCCCCTTTCTCCACATCCTCTCCAACACTTGTTGTTTACTGTCTTGTTAATTTTGGCTGTTCTAACTCGTGTAAGGTGGTGTCTTAATGTGGTAATGTGGTAATGTGGTTTTGATTAGAATCTCCTTGATGGCTAATGATGATGAAATTTTTTTCATGTGTCTGTTAGCCATTTGTATGTCTTCTTTGGAGAAGTGTCTGTTCATGTCTTCTTCCCCGGTGTGATTATCTAATTTGTGTGTGTTGAGTTTGAAGAGTTCTTTATAAATCCTGGATATCAGCCCTTCGTAGTGTCATTTGCAAATATCTTCCCCCATTCTGTGGGTTGCCTCTTTGTTTTGTTGACTGTTTCCCTTGCTGTGCAGAAGGTTTTGATCTTGATGAAGTCCCAAAAGTTCATTTTAGTTTTTGTTTCCTTTGCCTTTGGAGACATATCTCGAAAGAAGTTGCTGTGGCCAATGCTGAAGAGGTTATCGCCTATGTTCTCCTCTAGGATTTTGATAGATTCCACCTCATGTTGAACTCTTTTATCCATTTCGAGTTTATCTTTGTGTAATGTGTAAGAGAATGGTAGATTTTCATTCTTCTATACATAGCTGTCCAATTTTCCTATCTCCATTTATTGAAGAGACTGTCTTTTTTCCACTGTATATTTTTTCCTGCTTTGTCGAAGATTATTTGACCAAAGAGTTGAGGGTTAATATCTGAGCTCTCTACTCTGTTCCACTGGTCTATGTGTCTGTTTTTGTGCCAGGACCATGCTGTCTTGGTGATCACAGCTTTGTAGGAAAGCTTGAAATCAGGCAATGTGATGCCCTCAGTTTTGTTTTTCTTTTTGAACATTTCCTTAGCAATTCGGGGTCTCTTCTTGTTCCATACAAATTTTACAATTGTTTGTTCCAGTTCTTTGAAAAATGCCGATGGAATTTGGATTGGAATGGCTTTGAAAGTATAGATTGCTCTAGGCAGTATAGACATTTTAACAATGTTTATTCTTCCGATCCATGAGCATGGAATAGTCTTCCATCTTTTTGTGTTTTCTTCAATTTCTTTCATTAGGGTTCTGTAGTTTCTCAAGTACAGATCCTTTACCTTTTCGGTTAGAAATTAAAAATAGAGCCACCCTATGACCCTGCAATTGCACTACTGGTTATTTACCCCAAAGATATAGGTGTAGTGAAAAGAAGGGCCATCTGTACCCCAATCTTCATAGCAGCAATGGCCACAGTCGCCAAACTGTGGAAAGAACCAAGATGCCCTTCAACAGATGAATGGATAAAGAAGATATGGTCCATATATACAATGGAGTATTATGTCTCCATCATACCCAACTTTTTGGGTTGGGTGGATGAATACCCATCCATCAACATGGACGGGACTGGAAGAGATTATGCTGAGTGAAATAAGTCAAGCAGAAAGAGTCAATTATCATATGGTTTCACTTACTTGTGGAGCATAAGGAATAACATGGAAGACATTGGGAGATGGAGAGAAGTGAGTTGGGGGAAATTGGAGGGGGAGATAAACCATGAAAGACTGTGGACTCTGAGAAACAAAATGAGGGTTTTGGAGGGGAGGGGGGTAGGGGGTTGGATGAGACTGGTGGTGGGTATTATGGAGGGTACATATTGCATGAAGAACTGGGTGTAGTGCATAAACAATGAATTTTGGAACAAAATTTTGGAATTTTTGAAAAAAAAGTAAAATAAAATTTTTTTTTAAAGTATATGGCTTTACCAAAAGGAGGTGGAAATGACTTTAAAAATGAAAGATTACATTAGAGTAGTGATTTGGCACTACCCTTGAGAAGATTTAAACATTTAAATTCATTTAAACAAATGAATTCTTTTTAATTCAACAAATTTGGTTTGTGTAAGGTGAGGTAAGGAATATCTGTTTGCTAACAAATTAGCAGTCTTTACCCATGAAGAGCTACTAACATTTCAGCTGATTGATCAGTGGATTATAGATGTTTTGGGGTCACTTTCTTCCAATTCTCTCCATTCCCTTGACATTTTTTCCTTTTGGTTCCCTCCAATTCACTTTCCATCTGTGCTCCGGAATCAAGAAAAATCATAACTCTAGACCAAAATAGCTTTCTAAGAACTGGGTGCCCACCTACAGTTCATTTTCTGACAGTGGTTGCCAAAAACATTTTCTTCAGCAACTGAAATTAACATTCCAACAGTAACAGAAATTGCTAAATATTTCATCAACTTCCCTAGAACTATGTCTGCAGTCCTTTGAGGCCATGCAAGGGTATCTGCCTCTCTAAAGAACCGAAATTGTTCACCCCTACTCTTGACTGCTGGGTGCAAATGAAGGAATGGGAAACACTGAGGGAATCTGCTGTCCTCAGCAATAAAGCAATTGCGGTTCCCAATACTTACCTCTCTTTCAAGTGCTTGAAAATCTCTTGTCTGGCCTCGTGTGAACGATTTCTTGTCTGAAGACCTCATTCTCATTTTTTCAGTTCCTATCCTCTGCTCAAATCCCTCCCTTATCTGGGCAGGGCACAAAGGTACAGTTACCATACCCACATAACCATGGAGGGACACTCAGCCCTGTACCACATACCTGCCGCAGGAACCACATTCCAAGATGAAAGATGTTTAAGGATTCCTTCAAAGATCTTAAAAAAAAAAATCTTTAAAAAGGATTAAAAAAAAATTAAAAAAAGATATCATCTCACTTTCCATTTTAACCCTCCTCATTTTGCACATAACTAAAATAGTTAAAATTCATTATTCAACATTTGTAATGTGACTGTTTTCTGCAAATATTACATTTAACCATTTTCTTTATGCCATCCTTGTGAGAGAGATTATCCGTTTTGTGGCTTCATCTTGACTTATGGATTTGGAGAGGACTTTTTGTTTTTAAAGATTTGAAGTGGATTCTGGGTAGGTTTTGAAGATATAAATTAGCTTTTCCAACCTGGAATTATTTTCCTATTCTAAAGTCTGCAGCAATTATAGAGCCTGAGGAAAAGAATCATTGATAGTTTGGGAAACTATTAAGTAAAAGTCTCATTTCCCGCATTGAAGTAGAGAATGAGTTAGTACAAAGCTCAGTTCCTGGAAAGACTCACTGTTGACGCTAATTTTAAAAAAGAAAAAGTTGTCAAGAAAAAAAAATGCTACTTCTTTTCTACATAAATGTCTTTCATTCAAACTGAAACATAAAAACTGGTAATATCCAGAATGATAATTTAGATTATGTAATCAGTGTTAAGTGGATTTTTAAATATGGAAAATTTCACTAACTTTCTTAGCCTTAACTAAAAATAATTTGAACATGGTGAGGAGTTTCATATGTATATATTACTATGCAGTATGGTTCTGACTCTGATTGCATTCAATATTCCATCTGGTTCAAATCATGTTTACTCATTTCTCCTCTAACTATGTACCCTTCTTGAAAACTTTGCTCACTTCTCCTCTTAGAAGCTTTTAAAGTGCTCTGAATCTGTCACAGAGATAATATGCCTAGGGAAGTTAAATGCAACAAATCTTGAAGTAATCTAAATGTCTATCAATAAGGAAGTGATTCAGTTTAAAAATTATATGCTCATATCATGGGATATTTTGCAATGGGAGGTAGGGTACTGTTGCTGATTTG
Source organism: Lontra canadensis (assembly GCF_010015895.1). Lineage (NCBI taxonomy): Eukaryota > Metazoa > Chordata > Mammalia > Carnivora > Mustelidae > Lontra > Lontra canadensis. Next base: position 1,062,970 of record NW_022631096.1, on the reverse strand, counting down.
CAAAGATGTCAAGATATGTTGCTAACTTTTAAAATATAAAATATAAGGGAAAGTTGCAGAGTGGAGTGTCTAACAATTTCATTCATCATTAAACTCCATGTAGCCATAGAGAAATATAAAGGTAAACATCCTGATAACTATAGCTATAGATAAATTTAAAGAGACATAGGTAGATAGGTAGATAGATAGAGGTGGAGGTGTGTTCAGGAATTTTTGAGAGGGAATCAATAGACACTGATAACAAACTCCCCCCACCTCCATGGGGTTCAAATGAAATGTGGGAAATGAGACCTTTACTTTCTTCCAAACAGCTTTACATAGTGTCTGAATTTTTCATAAATGTGTATTACACTTTAAAAAATTATGTGTATCTATAGTATATAGCACTGACTTTGCATTCCAAATATTCTGCCTTTCTCTCTTCCGAGATACTTGTATTTACTCAGTCATCTGTTTTCCAACTTAGACACATCACTTATAGTACTCATTGCCCTTAGTCTGAAGTAGCTTCCTACTCTGATTCTGCCCTTCTTCCCTTTTTGAGCTTTAAAGTTTATCTCTCCCAAGAAAGAAACTGATTAAATAGATTTGGGCAATCATTCTCATCTCCTTAGCATGGCTTAAAGTATGTTCTCTCTTAAGCCAGAGACCAATTAACTGCATTTTTAACTTACATATTCAAATTAAATGCTTCCAACATGAACCACATGACTTTAAATAAAGACCGTTTCTCTGACAACCATGAATGCACATTAAAGATTCAACAACTAGAACTGTCCTCAAAGAATCATGTGATAGGAGAGAATAGAAGTAATGAGAAATGTAAATATAATTTAGAATACATTCTTTCAAGAGGACTGTTGTCCAACCAGTTACCAGCACAGCGTATAACAAATGAATGAATGCTCCATCTTCCGGGATGCCTCAGGACTGTTGTTCAACTTCTAAAATCTCATTCTATCAATTAAATCATTTTTTACAGAGGACTGGCAGACTCCTTGCAATGTACGCTCCCTGCTAGAAACTTGGTCATTAATCATCACCTCATTACCGGCATGTCACGCCAACCCCAACCCTTCTACCATGTGTACACCTTCAACCTAATAGACTGCTTCAGTGTTAGGTCTCACACTGTGATTCAGTTCCATTCATTCAGCATCTACCTCTGTTTCACAGAGAAGTGGGCACTTAATAAATGCTGCCAACCATGTAAAGGTAATGAGAACAGTTAAATGAGCAGCTGAACTCCATTTATTCAACAAGCGCTTGTTGCATATTTACTGTGTACGGTGTGTTATATGTTAATGGGAGGCTGTAAAGTGATTCCATTTACTTATCGTTACACTGAGGCCATTGAACTGGATGATCTCTAAGGTGAATTGTGGGTCTAATACTCTATGATTCTAAATGTAAGTTTCTAAATGGAAGAACAAAGCCTTTTTCCTTGATTTAACCTTATGGACAGGGAACTATAATATTTATATATAAAAATACTTAAAATATGAGCACATATTTAAGTCGTGCAAAGAAGTGCTACTGGAATGTAAAGTAATTTGAGGTGGATCCATAAAGAATGCTTTTTATTTTTTATTTATTATTATTTTTAAAGATTTATTTTTATTGGATGCCTGGGTGGCTCAGTCGTTTGAGCATCTACCTTTGGCTCACTCAGTTCACGATCCCAGGGTCCTGGGATAGAGTTCCAGGTAGGGCTCCCTGCTCAGCTGGGAGCCTGCTTCTCCCTCTGCTTCTGCCCCTGCCCCCTCTCCTGGGGGCATTCTTGCTTTCTCTCAAATAAATGAAAATCTTTTAAAAAAAGGATTTACTTTTATTTAATTTGGGGGGAGGGCAGAGGGAGAGAGAGTCTCAAGCAGACTCCAGGCTGAGCATGGAGCCCCATGTGGGGCTCCATCTCACAACCTTGAGCTCATGACTTGAGCAGAAATCAAGACTCAGAGGCTTAACAGACTGTGCCACCCAGCGACCCCAAGAATGTTTTTTAGACCAGCTAAATCTCTATCTGTATCTTGAAGGATGTGATGAATGGAAATAATGGAAATTGGAATGAATTCCAAGTTGAGGTTAGAGGAGTACAAGAATGTTCATTCTTGTCCTTTCCACACTCAGGAATGACACCCCTTCCAGGCCGAATGAGAAGGTAGAATAGTTTTAACTTACCATCAATGATAGAAGAGACAACAATTTACAAAATACAAGGATGATGTGGTAACTCCACAGATGGTGAGAAATGCAATCGGGCATCTGGCACGTGGGGAAAGACTGGTATTTCAGAGAAGAAAGAGCTGAGGAAGAAGAGGTGATGTGGGGGAGGAAAAGAGAGGAGGTCAGAAAACATCCAGGAGCATCTAAGCATCTAGACATGAAAGCTTTATGCTTTTGCATGATGCTAGTAGGCAAGAGATCTTAGAAGCAGAAACATTAATCTACTACCCCAACTCTGTACAATTGTGATTTATAAAAGATGACTTGAGTTAAAGGTCGCTTGGAATTCTTTGTCCCTTACATATACATTTAGTAAGCAGTTAGGTGCAGGTGTAGGAAATGCTACCCAGAGAAATCACTAGCTCAGCATAGCTGATAAAGATCTTTCTTGGTCAAAAAGGGGAGGATGAAGATAGCATGCCATCTGATTTCCCTCCAAAAGCATCCTAGACCTGCATCCACACAGGGCTAACTCCAGGAACAGAAGCAGATCCAATGACATAGTAAACCCCATTTTTAAAAATCTGTACACCGCTCAAAACAAAAACAAAAACAAAACCCTAGAAAACACTCAATTTATTGACCCATTCTCAAGACTTTTTTCTCCAATAACTGCTCATAAAGCTTTGGAAGCTGACACAAACTAATTGAAATATGCTCAATTCAATATAGTCCTATTCCATATGGCCAGTAACAAAACTTGACTGCACTCATCTCTCTCTGATATGGATTAAAAGGACATTGGTATTTCCTCTGCCGATACAGAAGCAGCTCAAAACTGAACACGAAAGAAGTGGGATTTTCAAGTGAAAGCAGTTTTCTTGTGTTAGACCTGCTAGAAACTTCATTTTGTTCACATGTCAGCATTGGAGAAATGAGTTTTAAGGAGTTCCTCTGGCCAGGCTAGCATAGTAAAGGAAGAGAGTGGCATACCTGGTATTATCTGTTAGTTTAGTTGTTTTCTAAAGATGATGTTACAGAACAACAAAGGACTGTGGAAAATGATGACTAGGTTATCATGTGGCTCGAGCTAGAGGGCGCATTTTGGGCTCAGAAAGACTTGTGATATTAGATGAATTGTGGTTTTTGAGATTTGTTGGCACTGTACCACAATAGAGTTGGAAAGAAACGTCTAGGCTTCCTAGTTCAACCCTTGTATGGCTACGACAGATGTGGATACAGCTGGGTTGTTCTGTGAGTAAAAATGCCTCCCTTTAATATGTACCTCAAAATTACACTTGGTGTATCTGTCCCGCCAAATAAGTAGGAGTTATTATGGCAAAAACGTAGAACAGAAAGCCAGAATATTTCTTCTAAATAGCCACAATGGGCATAATCTTTCCATATCCGCTCACCTAGCAGACATGTGACATCGTTCTGCACCATGTTAAGACTTTGGTTATTTATTTTTGGTCTCTGAATTTCTCATGGAAACTCATACACCAAGCATGATTTGAAAATGCTTCTTTCTGCTGTGTAATTTAATCAACCTGAACTGTTAAGCCTCTCAAGACCTTAAGGACAGGTTGATGTAATTCCCTGCTAGTCAAGCTTTTACGTTGAAGAACTACTCGATACAGTCCATTTGTAACTGTTCTTTGTCCCTTAATTGTAACCGACTTAGATGAAGTTGGCTTGGCAGATTATAAAATGCTACGAGACAGAGTCCTGTGGTGTTTTTTGCTGAATAAAACCCGAGAATATACTTCCTCAGCTTCTAATACGGAGATGTTTGTGTGTGAAATGTATGTATGTCATTTATCTATGTATACAGTCAATTTTCCTTCATGCTACCACCAGGTGATGAAACTTCAGCGTTTTAAAATCTTTTCTATGATTAAATAATTTTGCATTGTCAAAATACAATACTATTGTATCTTACGAATTTCTTATTCCTACCTTAAATATTAAGTCTAAATAGCTCATCTTCAAACTGCCTACAGTTTCACCAATGCTTGTAAAACACGTTCACATTCCTTCCCACATCCATTATGATTTATAAGATATTTTTATTGAAATATTCATTCATTCTTTCAGTCATTCATCCAACAAAATGTAGAGTATTATTCTGTGCTGAGCACTGGTCTAGACTCTGAAGATCCTACAGGGAACAAAGCAGACATTTTACTTAGGTGGACGCCAGGCATCACGAACATAACATAAATGAGTAAAATATATATACCACTAGAAGGTGATGAGTATGATGGAGAAAAGTATAGTAAGGAAGGGCAACAGGAAATGCTGGCTGCTGGCGTATATAATATCAATTGATGCGGCATGGGCAACAAAAGATCTCAATGAAAGTGTAACATTTGAAAAAAAAAGTTAGTGTAGCGAGGGAGTAGACGTCTGAGAGAAGTGGGTTCCAGGAAAGGGACCAAAAAATGCAGAAATTCTGAAGCAGGAGCATGCCTGATGATTCATAAAAAGCAGGGAGACTGGTGGCTAGAACAGAGGGAGGGAGGAACGGAATGGAAGATGAACTTTGAAAGGTGAGAAGATGGGGAAGCAAATCCCATAAGGCCCTGAATGTCTTTAGGGACTTTAGTTTGCATTTTGGTAAGTCAGGTAGCTGCTGGAAGGTCAGAGCAGAGAACTGATGTGGTCTGACTTGTTTTAGTAGAATCACCCTGGCAACTGGGCTGTGACCGGGCCGCTGGGGGCTAAGGTGGAAGCAGGAGAGCCCAGTTATGACATTAATGAATACCATAATATGCACTGTGTTTAGGAAAAAAGAAAGGAAAGAGGGAAGAATAGAGTTTAAAGGACTCTCAGAATCCTTAAAAAATAAGAATGATAAAAATATTGTCATAAATAGTTGGAATGAGTTTTGATCACTTAAATTCAGAAATGAGTATTGAAACTAGATGACAGAGATGTTAAAGATTAGTATCTTTTTTAAAGATTTGTTTATTTAAGAGAGAGAGAACATGCACGCACAAGTGGGGAGAAGGGCAAAGGGAGAGAGACTCTCAAGGAGACTCTGTGCCAAGTGCAGAACCAGATGCAGGCCTCGATCTCATGATCCTGACATGATCTGAGCCATAACCACCAAGAGTCTGACACTTAACAGACTGAGCAACCGAGGCACCCCTATGGAAAAGACTAATAACGAAAGCAATCAAGATTGAGAAACCTTCATATTCCAGTCAGTGGATCCCCAAAATGTATTTTTTTAATGAACAAAGAAATGGGACAATAGTAAACAAGCATAATGGTTAAATGCTTCAGCTTTATGCTCAGATGGATATGAAATTTATTTTTTTTAAAGACTTTACTTATTTATTTGACAGAGAGAGAGAGAGAGATCACAAGCATGCAGAGAGGCAGGCAGAGAGAGGAAGGGAAGCAGGCTCCCCGCTGAGCAGAGAGCCTGATGCGGGTCTCGATCCCAGAACCCTGAGATCATGACCTGAGTGGAAAGCAGAGGCTTAACCCACTGAGCCACCCAGATGCCCCCGGGTATGAAATTTAATCTGCAGCCTGTGCCTATTAGTTGTGAGATGTCTGAGAAATCACTTTTCATTTTTGAGCTTCTGTCTTCTCATCCGCTAATACTGATAACACTCGTTTCATGGGCAGGGTTGTTAGAAAGACTCACTAGAATAATTGATTAAAAATACTGAGCCCAGTACCTGCTCAATTTTGAGTGCTGGATAATGATAAGTAGTTCTCAGCTCCAGCTTAGTTTACTATGAACAGTACCCACTATTTAAAGGCAAAAGACACTATATTCGGGGGAGTGATACAGTGATACAGGATCCAGTTACCTTGGGCTAGACATAAGCAACTGCTTTAGAGATCAGGAAAGGATCCCGGTGCTGGCAAAGAGGAAGGGAAAGCATGTTTAATCAATCCCCTCTTAACCAAGTCAGGCGTTAACTGGTGGTCTCCATTTCTTAGGTTCAACCCTCTGTCACAGCACCCTGAGGTCATGGGGTTGGCGGGCACCAGGCCATGGGCACCATGCAATTCTGCCCCCAGAGGTGAGCCCTATGCTTAGCAAGGGCTACTTGTATTTTTCCCCAAACCTGTTTAGGGCCGGCTTTCTTTCATTATATAATGATACATTTTAATTAGCTGCTTAATAAACTGAGGAAATACGAGTGCAGAAAAGACAAGCTGTCATTTCTTTCTAAACTAATACCACTTTGTTTGAAGGTTTAGCAACCCAAACTGTTACATATGCTATTGTTTGTGGGTGAGCAAGACAACAGAAACAGACTGGTGTGGAAGAGAAAGCCCCAGAGGATTCTGCACCCATACTGCTGGCTGATCGTCATTAAGTTCTAACACATCCTCAAGAAGCCATCTACAACTGCAAGGATGTATTACGAGCGTGATCTAAAATAAATACATAAATACATAAAAAATCACATCCCCAATCTGTAAACCTGTATTTAAAAAAATAAGTCTAGCCTCCTATCAAAAATGACCAATTAAATAGATAGATGAGTAAAATATTAAGCTATAGAAGTATCCTATTTTATGATTCCCATTTACACCAGGTAGTGGAAGACTAAGTTGAATCAGGTAAGAGAAACAGCCGACCTCTTTTATGGAGTCCTTCCCAGGCTCCATATGCATTTAAATGGCCATGGAGAAGCTCAAAGAGCAAGCCGTACAACATGGGCATTTATTTCCAGACCCTCACTGTACATGACATTCCATAGTAATCACCTACTTAACCTTCCCTTTCTTTCGCTTAAGGGCTGTGTCTCAGAATAAAAAGGAAAAAGGCAGGTAAAAATGGGACAGGAGAGGCATTTCTCTAAGAGAGGCTATGTCTCTTTGGTACTAAGGGGGAGGCTGGGGTTCATAGCTCCTTCTCTTTCCAAGAAAGTTGGTCGTACAAGAAAAGATGTGAAAATTACTAGGGACATCTAGACAGACCAAAAAAATCACAGTAGCAATCAACTATGTAAGAACTGATGATTTTGTAAGCTCTAGTGTATGTTTTCAAGTTCTATTTGCCATGTGTCCAGGATCAAGAGAAAGTATTATCTTTTACACATGGTAGTAATATCAGAAAACTATTTAAGGAGAGGACCTGTTCAATATAGTCGTTACATTTTCTAGGCTTCTGTCTAGCTGTCAATGAAGGCTTGCTACAATTAACATTTAAGTGACTCACCTCACCCAGTTTTATGTTATTTGGGGCCCTCCACGCACTCTCCCAAAACTGAACCAAAGAACTGAACCTAAGCAGGGGGAAAATGTTGGAAAGGGACTCACCAACTGAGTGAATACCAGATTGTGGAAGCAACTCTTTTTCTGAAAGATCTGTATGCATTTTTTGAGGCTGTGTAATTGCAATACTATTTGACCAGACTATCCTATTTCATAGCACACGCTTGGATGTGAAATATATTGGAGATTTGATTGCATATATGGAAATGAGTGAAAATAAAATATCAAACAGAGCCATTCTGCAAATAACATGGACATTTTAATGTCTTAGATTGTATTTTTGCTCGTGTGCACAAAAACACTCCTGTTCTTTAATCTGCTTTCTATAATGCTATTATATTTTTGTCAGGATTACCTTAATCCTTGTCAGCTCAAGTCTTTTGGATTTTATTATGGGTCAGCAGAGCATTTTCTCATCTTTTCTCTAACCTTAAAGCATTATTTATTCATTCAAAAGGCATATTAATGGGCTACCAATGGGCTAAACCAGTCCTCCAATCAGAGACATGTATTTGTCCGTTTGTTCCGCAGTGTAGATTAACAACGGCAATTCATTACCCGGTGACCTCCCTTCAGCTTCCTTTCCCGCCAAACCATCTGCTGTCATAGTCCTTCCAAAATACTCCGGCTCTAACCTAGTCATCTTCTGCTTAAAACTTTAAATGGTTCCTTATTGGCCCCAGGCTATGGTCCAGCATTTACCCTGACCCCACAGCTCCTGTTTTGGAGCTTGTACCTATTAAGAAGTTTTACCTCAGGGCGCCTGGGTGGTTCAGTCCGTTAACCCTCTGACTCTTGGTTCCAGCTCAGGTCCTGATTGAGTCCCATGTTGGCTCTGCGCGGGGCATGAAGCCTGCTTAAGATTCTTTCTTTCTCTGTATCTCCTGCTCGCTCATGCTCTCTCTCTATAAAATAAATAAATGCGCTCTCTAATAAATAAATAAATACGTACACACATAAAAAATAGGAAGGAAGTTGTACCTCACTTTCTGTTTCTTCATTCACATTCACTATATTCCAGCAAAGCCTGTTTTGGTTCATGTAAGTATTTCATGTTCTCTAAACTTAATCAAAGTATCTCTTTTCTCCTCTGTTCTGCACGTCCAGATTCTAGGCCCTGCTCACACCCCACACCTTCCAAGGTTTGAATGTCAGTAGCATTTCACTTTAATGTTTCAAAGAGAATACTTGCTTTCTGCTTACGTTGAATGTTCTGTGCGTATACACATCTCTTCTGCTGGAAGGTGGGGTGGAGGGCGGTGGTGGGGGCTGTGATTTGAGAGCGGGATTAACACTTAACTTCTCTCTTTAACTGTTGTAACAGTTGTCATGGTTTATATGCTGAGTAAGGACTCAACAAATATTTATTCATGATAAATGGGGTTTGCTTAAAGGGTTCATTTAAAAAGTGAAAGACGGAAGTTTAGATCAAACAAAAACAAACACTGACTGTGTCCCCAAAGATTTACGTGTCAAAGGGAAATAAAAGATGATTTAGTCTGTTCTTTTTATATTACAAAATGCAAAACTAAGATGCAGAATATGAAGAGATTTGTTTACGAATGTCATATACCCCCGTAGGTTAAAATTTTGGATAGCTTCAAACACAGCCACTTGATTTCATTTTATTAAGTCATGTCCCCAGTCATACCCAAGTCACTGGATCCAATAACCTACTGCTGAGTCTGAAACTCCCCTTTCTACCACAGTCAGCCTCCCTTCGCCTCTCTCCCTGACCTAACCAAACGGATGACCTGCTTGTCTTTATGCAGACCTGGAATATGATGATGTGGGAAGGGATATGTGCTTTGTAATCAGGTGCAAGCGGACTTGATTCCCTACTCCACCACTTTCTGGAGACACAATGTGTGGTAAGTACAGAGGCTCTTTGAGCTTCAGCTTGCTCATTTGTAAATTTAGGATATTGAAAAGATATTAATAGCTACTATTATTGAGACCTTCCTAAGTATATACTGTTCTAAATGTTTTACATTTATTACCTTAAGTCTCAAAACACCTCTGAGGTAGATACTATTATTATCCCTGCACATATAGATGAGGTCGATACTATAATTATCCCCACATTATAGGTGAAGTAACAGAGACACAGAGAGGTTAATTGATGCCCAGAGTCACTCAATTACTGAGGAGTGGAGCCAGCGTCGAAACTCTGTTCTTGTGACTTCAAACCCCATACACAAAATGGTTATTGTGAGGATTATTTGCAAAGGTCAGTACCGCTATTCTTCAAAAAGGGTGGTTCTCAGGACTCCGGTTGAATTCTGTTAACATAAGTTTGCCATGGGTTAATTTGACCCTGTTACAAAGACTCCTTTAGTTGTAGGATTTAGGGGACAAATGCCATGGTCTAGACGAGGATTTCTCCCCACCTGTTGACAGTAAGAGTCCTTAACCAAATCTCAATGTTGTAACTTCTTAAATTCTGGCAATTGTCTCAAATTTCATAAAACAGTAATATTTTGCTGAAGAGTCTCAGTCATGACTGAAGAGTCATGGGCCCCTCTTCATTGTCCTTGCCCCAAACTCCCTTCTAACTGCCCAACAGCAGAGGGGGACTGTCCAACAAGAAGCTATTACAGGGATTTTGGTAGATTTACAAAGCGAACTTTTCTGAACTATTTGGTATAAGTATCTATACATCATGATATTTTGCCTTCTCCATTGTTTCTTTATTCAAGATTTTATGATAAATACTATAGTTTAAATAAATTACATGTCTTAAAATTATATATTTTTTAAAAAGGTCTTTTATGGACCATTAAATCACTTATAAATTCATGGGCCATGTTTAGGGAGAGAACAAATCTACCAAATGAACTCATTTACTGACAAATTTTTTTCCCACAAACATCTGTCGAATCTCTTCTAAAACAAAAGCGAATAAGGACACCACCAGATCCAAACACTTTTACTGGATTGTATGTGCCACACTTTTATTCTGTGAGTCCTTCAATCATCTGGATAGAATATCATCCGTTCTGTATTGTTGGTACATTGTGAAAAGGTTTTTATAGATTTGAATTTTCTAGGAAGATTACTAGGGCTATAAGATGCTATCTCTAGGCATGCTGTCTGTCCTTTTGTCTATAAATTTGTCTTTCATCCATAAAAGAGGCTCCTGCTAGGAGCCCAGTACAACTGACAAACATAAAACATTGTGAATCTATGATCCAGAGAGGTAGATGGATGGGACAGACCAGTGAATCACCTAAAAAAGAAGCAAGCATCTCTGTACTGAAAAGTAGCATAAATCAAATTGATCATTCTCTTCTCTTCTTTTGCCCTTACCTGTCTACCAAATAACCTCCTGACAACAGGCTACACTCTTCTGGTTGTGCTCATGTCTTCCAGATGTCAGCTGACGCTTCCCAGCCCCTGGAATCCACGTAAGATTGGCTCGAGCCCCTTCCCAAATACTGGAGATGACCAAGCCCTCTACCAAAGTTTTCTAAATTTCAGGGTGGGCAGGAGAATGTGTGCAAGGAGGCAAGGATGACATTTTCATGGTCATTTCCATCTCAAACTATTCCTTCATTTGAGTTCATTTATTCTGTGACGAGTTTCACAAGTGGCCTCTTTATGCTGTACACATGGCAAACCAGACATGAAACACAGCTTCCTCTTCAAGTTCTGCAAGAATCTCATCAACTCATCTTCCAAGTAATGCCTAAGCTGAGACTAAAGAGGTTAATCAAGTAAAGAGGTTGCGGGTTAGGGAGTCTGAGCAGAGGAAGGGAAACTCCATGTGGCAATGCTTGAAGCTAGAGAAAGCATGATATATACTTGCTGTTGAAAGAAAATTAAGTTTGGTTTCATATTTTTCCTCCTTTGGGTGTTTTTTCACTCCTCATTTTCATCACAACTCAGTACAGCTGTGCATTTCTTCAGACAAGACAAAAACACAAATATTTGCTGTCGCTATTCTTTTTATTAAAACCAAATCAAAATTACATGTTCATGTTGTACCATACATTCCAGTTTCCAAAGCAATTGTTACAATCTCATTGGAAACTCTCAATGGCCCATCACCACCACCGATACCAGAAAATCATCTCCATCATGGACCCATTTTTTATTTCAATAAAAAAGACTTCTAGAACTTCCTGAAACAGCAGACATTTTAAAAATAATTGAAAAAATTACCAAACTCTTCACCCCAGAGCAAAAGGTTGCTTTATCAAAGGCACACCAGTTGCATATATAAATTAGTTCCCTCCGTGGTCTGGGAGTGAGACACACTTTTTCTTCTACAGTGAAGAACATGAGAAGTAGCGTTTTAGAATAATTGTTCACATATTTGTAAAAGGTAACAAAATAAAGTTTATAACACTTTGAAAAAGAATAATTGGTACATTTTTATGAAGCATTAAAAACACAATGTCTCACTCTTCACCTTTATAATGCTCCCTTTAGTTTGATAAATGTGGAGGGAATAGGCAGTGGGTTCTGGGTCTGCCCACGCCTTGCCAGGAAGCATTATTCATTTGGCAGCTCAGACCTGAGGATGAACAATTGCACATAAGGCTTTCTGACTTGCCTGTGAAGCGTCTGGTTAGAGTTGGTTGTGAAGGCATGGGTCAGCGCTCTTGGACCAGAGGATTTTTGTATACCACAAGAGGCTTCAGAAGTGATGTGTTCTCCCCATCTGACCCTTCGGATGATCCCGGGCCAAGTGCTTCTCTGGAAAGGCTGGTTTCTCTCAATGCCCTCTTTCTGTCTGTGTTTCTTGGTTACCAGACTTGCTTACTTTGTAATATCCTCCAAGCCCATGATTTCTTCCTCTTCTGTTTTTTCTCCAAACAACCTTCATTTTCTCAAAAGTGTTCACAAACTTCTCTATGTTTTAGCTATCACAAGACTGAGCACATTTCCTGGTTGCTGAATAAGCTCTATTCAACACAAATAAATTAAGGAGGAATAAGCAAATTGCTTTACCATTGTGAATGCTCATTAAAACTCGGAAAAATGCTCAGGAGCACAGATTCATTCCCTTAGAAGTATGATTGCATCAACAGGTTATAGGCATCTTTGAACAGTGAGCATCTGCTTTGTGTGGAAGTGTTACATTGGCATTATTACCTTCGATTTCATTTTCCCAGAGTTTGATCATTTTATTTGCATTTGATAAAAAGTATTTAAAAATTTCAGCGCAAAACTTCTTCCTCATTCTCTAAAGGGCACCAGACTGAAGTTGATTGTGCAATAGAAAGGAAATGGTAATCAGAGTACAAAGCAGCAGAAAGATCCCTACAGCTTTGTAGATCAGAAATGGAGTCAGGGGGCTCCCAGAGGATGCCAGGTTATTTCTTGACTCTCTGTATAGATAGCAATATGCAAAACATGTGGTATCTTGTTGTAAGAGTAAAGTAGCTCTGGAGTCAATGGCTTGGACTTGAAGAAAACCACACTTGAACATTTTAGATACAGCAGGATGGTGAAAACCACTGGCTGAGGGATCAGAACTCGCTTGGTGACACTTGCCACTAGTTATGGGATCCTGGTGAAACTATCAACCCCCACCTTAGTCTTCTCATCTATAAAGTGATTTTCCTAACATTAGCTTTTTTATACATTGTCATAAGGAATAAAGCAAAAAAATTACATATATATAAAGAAATTCCCCACGAGATACATAAAAAAGTTCCTTATTAGCTATACCACATAAAAATGCTCAATAAATAAATACACTATTTTTTGTTACATCTTGATTTGCACCCATTTGAGGGTCTTTTGTACCTTCATAGACACCTTAGTCAATTCCCTGGAGCTGAGCTACGTGGACAATTCTGGTGGTGGTGAGTGTTAATCAACAAAATGTCTGACAAACTGAAATCCCAGTTCTATCAGAAACATATCCATTACTGCAACATCATTGAAAACAGGACCTGGGTTGTCTTCACTGTGATAAAGCTAGCAACTTAAAGTGCTGTAAACATGGAGGGCCCAAGGGATAGTTGCTAACATGAAATGATCTGACATACTTGATAATAAAATTGTTTATGATAGTAGAAAATCTGAGATGCACACCAATATTATTTTCTATCATGTGGCATTAAGATGAATCCTTAATGGAAAGTGAAAGTAACTAACCAAGAGTGACAGATCATCTATATTGTTGTAAAGACACATTTAGTTGCTTGCCAAGAAGGTGGAAGTTAGCATTTGTAAATCAGAAATGTCTTTGTCCTGTTTGTTATTAGTGGAAAATAAATTCTCCATTAGGTATCTCCTAAGGCCATTTATGATGCTCTAAGTGTCTGCATTGTATAGGTTTCACTAGAAAAATTTTATATTTATTAAAGAGGAAATGGGACTGACTTTTAACAATTTCATAAATTTAATTTGGAAGTTTTATTAAGTGAATTAAGGTACATGATAATGTGTAGGTTTTATTTAGAAGGGCTTATTTCTATCTATATTCATCTTTAATAATTATGGGTTGATTAGCATTTCAGTGCATCAGGTAGATATGACCTTCAACTTGCTGATCTGGCTTTTGCTTTTCCTATGTTAATTTATGAATAATTTACATTTGGCCCATGGGCATTTTACAATACACAATGACATGGATATCTTGATAAATTGCTAATTAACAATTTCATCAGCAACCTCTCTCCAATACAGAGCAGATATGCCTTAGGAACTCTGTGCTTTTAACTACGTCTAATATAGTGCTTTGCAAGGAGTAGTAAAGAACAACAAATTGAGGAATGGTAGTTACTATAAACTGTGTGATGAACGGTTTGAAGGTCAATTCAAGTACTTTTCAAGAAAACGAACACCGCCTTTACTTCTTAAAGACATCTATACTTTGTACTATTCTATACATAAGGGCTGTGTAACTTTACTGCTGATGATGTCAAGTGGTCTGAAAAGTTATCTACCTAAAGACAGTATTCTAATAAAAAAAGAAATAAAAACATGTATAAACAAGGGAAAATGCAACTGAACCACGAACCTCTATAGAAATTAGTTGCAATAAAATAAATAGAAATCTGGGTGGGTATTATGGAGGGCACATATTGCATGGAGCACTGGGTGTGGTGCATAAACACTGAATTTTGGAACACTGAAAAAAATAAAATTAAATTAAATTTAAAAAAGGAAAATAGTCAAGCTTAATATTAGTACAAAAAAAAACCTGAATGAAACAGGAAAAAAATAGAAATCTATCTTTATTTATTTATTTATTTTAGAAATCTGTCTTTAAAATAAACATGATATTTGTTACCCAATTAGAAAATATTTTAAAAATTGAGAAAATCCTGTCTTAGGAAGAACTTAAAAGAGTGGGCACTGAAATACTCTTCTAATGAACTGAGCATTTTGCTTTAGATAGTACTTTGGCATTATATAGTAATCACTCTAAAATCGTGCATACTTTTTGACCTAATAGTGACACAATTAGGAAATATGGTCTAAAGAAATAAACCTAAAGTCAAAAAGTGCTTTATGAAAAAAAGTTTATGAGAGCATTCTTTATAATAGAGAAGAATCAGAAGTTTATTTTCCATCAAAAGGAAATGATTATTTATGATATATCCATATAATGGAATATTACAAACTCATAAAAATATAATGTGGAAAATTACTTAAAATCATGTTATATAAAAGTAAAGTGTAAAACTCTATTCAACAATGTTAACAATACTTTTCTTTTGGAAGATTGAAATATGGATTGCTCTTTTCTCTTTTCTATTTTTATGTATTTATGGACTATCTTTTTAATCACTCTTTTTTAAATTCAAGAAAAATAAATTACAGAGTTCACTGCAATAATCTATTTGGAGATTATTCTCTGGACTTTTTCATAGCCTAAGAAATTATGTCAGGTTAAACCAAGGTTGCAAAGTATGCTTTCAAGGACTCTCAAGAGTAAGTGGCCCTATTACAAATTCACTGGCTCATCGAGTCTAGGGCAGAGGCAGCAGCATTTGGGAAAATCCTGATAATGGCTAGAACTCTGTACGTCTGACGGACTAAAGGGAGCCAATAGCCAGTACAGTTGTAACTTTGAGGGGGAAGAGCTGGTCCTATATCAGCAGATGACCTTAATCTATGGACAAGCAGCAGATCTTACTTGTCCTTGCTCATCCTCAGGGCAATAAGATTTTGGAAGATTTTTGAAAAGAAAAATGAGAAGACTCAATGTACTTTCTAATTAGATCATTGACTTTTCATTCTTTCAAAACATGTTCTCATTCTCTTCTTATTGAATCTAATTTCTACATTAAAATCCTTTATTTTCTGGGTCGCCTGAGTGGTTCCATTGGCTAAGTATCTGACTCTTGATTTTTGGCTCAGGTCATGATTTCAAGGTCATGAGATCGAATGCTGCCTGGGGCTCAGTGCTGAGTATGCAGCCTGTTTAGGATTCTTTCTCTTCTCCCTCTGCTCCTCCCCACTCATTCTCTCTCTCTCAAAAAAACGAAAACTAAACCAAAAATCATCTTTTTCTTTCTTGATATTGGTAACGTGTGTTTTCATTTTTTCTATTTATTTGTCGTGATAGCAGTTTATCACTTTTATTAATTTTTCCAATGAATCAAATTGTGGCTTTGTTAATTTTCCTCTATTGCATATTTTATCTTCAATGTTATTGACTTATGTTTATATCTTATTTATATGCATACATTCATATACACATTATATAGGTTAGATTTCTTTTCCTAGCTTAGTGAGATCAAGTTTAGATCACTGACTTTTTTTTTAGGTATTTATTTACTAATATATGCATTTAAGTAGTAAATTTCTTTCTAAACTCTGCAATGACTGCATCTAGCAAGTTTAATGGGTTATGTAGTCTATGGTTTTCAATATAAATATTGTTTAATTTCTTCTTTTGACTCTTGGAATTTTTAGAAATTCATGTTCTAACATCCAAGAGTATGGAAAAATTTTAGTTGTATATTTTGGCATTTGATTTTTTTGTATTATTGTGTTAAATTCATTCATAGAATTGTCAGGATAAAATTGTCCATTTTAATATTTCCACTTATTCATTTTATAGAAACAAATTATCTGGCAAAGTTTTCATCCTTTTTTCATCTTTTTTTTTCCTTGAATATATTAATCATGGTTATTTTGCTCTGGTCTGATGACTTTTAACACTTGAGTTTCTGTAGGTGTGTTTTGTTCTAGTTTTATTCTCTCTCAGTATTCAACTATATGATCCTTTATATTGGCAAATATAGCAATATTTTTATAATCAAAATACTGTAAATTTTTAAATGTAGACAAATAGAAACGGGGCTGATCACCTTAATACTGAGTTGAATAAAGCTTAGGTTTCAGTTTTATTAGGACTCAGTCTATGTCTGGTTCATATCTTATGTTGGCCCCTTGCCTCTAAAGCTTTTGACACAGGCCAAGCTCATATTTTCAGATGTTAGGCCACATCCAAAATTGCAGATGCTTTCCAAAAAATGTACTTGCAGATAATCAGCTCACCTTTCCAAGATTCAAGATGATCCTGGACCATAGTTCCTCTAGTACATGTTGCTTCCACAACTTTCCAATGTGAATAAAAATGATCATTTTATTATACATTTTATATTTCATTTGGCTCTTTTTTCCCCACTTGTTCTTAGTCGTACCTTGATCTGTCACAAACTACTCCATCCAAACGCAGAAGTACAGATGATCGTATTTTCTGACACTTTACTTACCTGTAAATTCTGATTTTTCTAAATTTAGTTTGAGATTTCATTTATAATAAATATGCATTGGAGACAAGGATGCCTAACCTCACCATTTCTATTCAATATTTTACTGAAAGTTCTATCCAGGGCAACTAGGTAAGAAAATGAGATAAAAGTCATCCAGATTGGTAGAGAAGAAATAAAATAATCTCCATTTCAGATGGCATGGTCTTGAATATCAAATATTCTATGTAATCCACTATAAAGCCATTAGAACTAATATATGAGTCAATAAGATTGCAGTATATAATATTAAAATACAAAAATCCATTGCATTTCTGGATACTAGATTAATCATTTGTAAAATGAAGTTAAGCAAGCAATTCCATTTATAATAGATAGATAAGAATAAAATACTCAGGTATCAATTTAGCAGAAGAAGTGAAAAGTTTATACACTGGAAATGACAAAGCACTATCGAAAGAAATTAAAGAAGATCTAAATAAATAAAAACACATCCCATGGTCATGAGTCAGAAGACTTCATATTATTAAGATGGAAATACTATGAATGGTAATAATGCCTTGCCCCAAATATGTTCACATTCTAATCTCTGGAACCTGTGAATGTCCCCTTGTATGGCAAAAGAGACTTTGCAGGTGTGGTTTAATTAAGGATTTTGACAGGGAGAGATTATACTGGATTATCCAGATACACAGAGTATAATCATATGGTCCTTGTAAGAAGAACACAGGAGGAGTCAGAGTCAAAAGACAATGAAATTTAAAAAAAAAAAAAGACAATGAAATTGCTGAAGCAGAGACTGGAGTAATGAATTTGACAGTTGAGGAAGGGGCCACAGCCAAGGAACAGAGCAGCCACCAGACACTGTAAAGGCAAGGAAATGGACTCTCCCCTCATTGCTTCCAGAAGGAACCAGCCCCATGTATATCATAGCTAAGTGACACTTACTTTGGGTTTCTGACCTCCAGGGCTGTAAGAAAATAAACCTGCGCTATATTCAACCACTATGTTCGTGGCAATTTGTTACAGCAGCAATCAGAAAATAATATACTCCTCAAATTCATCCACAGATTCAATGCAATCAATAACAAAATTGAAAGGTCTATTTTTAATCTAAGAAAAAAAGGTAGATTTAATGCAAGAATACCATGAACCTGAGGATAAATAAATCTGCAGCATAAAGTTTGATAATTTTTTTCCTTTCTTTGTAGAAAGAATGGTATCTGAAAACACAGGACTGAAGATGTCAAAAAAATTTAATGTCTAACACCCAGATGAAAAAAAAGTTTAATTGTCTAATATCCAGGACCGGTCTTGGTCCTCCCTTGCCACTCTTCTAACACTCGCCACTGGCCAAGGTGATGGTCTCACCTTCGTTTAATTCAGATGCATGTTAGCTTCAAGAGTAAGCTGATGGCTTGTTTACTGATTTACCTTCTGGGATCCTCTTTTGCACAGATTGGGGATTCATAGCCCCTCTTCATCCTTGGTTTTCAGTCACTCATCAAGCTCTATATATTTCAACATTTCCTGATCAATGTTATGAAGCATGGCTGGATTATATATTGTATTCTGGATCATATATTATTTATATTATATTATGAATGTGATCATAACATTCTTTTGACTAATACTTGCAAAAATGTCACCGTCTTACATCATGTGTAGTAGATATTTTTTCCATCTCTTGAGGTCCAGATTGCACACAACTTGCCATATCAAATAATAGTAATGTTTAAAAAGTCTTTGCAAGTCTTTCAATGTTCTTTTATTTTTTTAATAAAGATTTTATTTATTTATTTGATAGAGAGAGACACAGTGAGAGAGGTAACATAAGCTGGGGGAGAGGGAGAAGCAAGCTTCCTGCAGAGCAGGGAGCCCGATGCGGGGCTCCATCCCAAGACCCTGGGATCAGGGCCCCTGCTGAAGGTGGATGCTTAACGACTGAGCCACCCAGGCACCTCTCAATATTCTTTTAAAGAGATGACAAGTTTTCCTTCTCCAGTCCTATGATGTTAATTAACTTAAGTAAAAATTTCACTTTAATTGTTTACCAGGTTTCAAAGTTCTGCAAGGTTAATTGGTTGAATACAATTGTGCTAACTCATGGTAAATAAACATTGCTAAGGGACTTAATGAATCTAGCCATAATCTGAGATATATATTTTGGGAGCTACTGTACTCGGCCAAGTAGTATCAGAGAAGCTAGAATACATTTTTTACATGACTTCAACACGTCATGACTGATCACTATGGCAGGGGTGGGGTTAGCCTGTTTGGGGAAGGAGAGTGCTTGTTAGCCTATGTGAATTACCCTCCATGTAACAGTATAGTAAAAAGGGCTTTGAGTGCTATTCTAAAATGCACTTGAGTTTTTTAATTTTTGGGGGGGGGTCTTTTTTTTTCAGATATAAAAAGGCCAACAGATCAGGGGATAATTGCCATTGAAGATATCGTTGCAGGCACTGAGTGGCTCAATAGGTTAAAGCTTCTGCCTTCAGCTCAGGTCATGATCCCAGGGTCAGGGTCCTGGGATTGAGCCCCCCATTGGACTTCCTGTTTAGCGGGGGAGTCTGCTCCTCCCTCTCTCTCTCTGATCCTCCCCCCTGCTCGTTCTCTCGTTTTCTCTCAAGTAAATAAATAAAATCTTAAAAAAAAAAAAAAAAAGTAAATATTGTTGCTAAGTAGTTCCCAAGAGGAGGAGACACACCCCTGCACACAGGGCTGCACAGGGCCGCCCGGGGAAGCAGCAGGGTCAGTCAGGTAGCAGAAGGAGCAAGGGGAAAGCATGGCTCAAAGCCTTTATTCTGGTTTTTGAAGGAAGAAACAGGCAAGGTAAATCAAGCAAGCTAAGCAAATTTAGGAATGGATAGTTTGACTAATTTTGGTAGGCTTCAGATTATATTCAGATCCCTAGTTGTCCTGTACCTAGATCTGGGGTGATTTAGGTCAGGGAGATAATGTTCCTGAGTGCAAGAGTCTGAAAATGAGACAGAGGAATAGCTGGAGGGATTGACTGGTTTGCATATCAGATGCATGCTCACAGGCAAGTTGTTAGCTGTCTCTAGGAATTAGCTAACCCCTCCCCAGGTCCACAGGGCTCCCTAAATTGTCAAAACATCGTAAAATACAGACAGCAAAAACCATGATTAGTAGAGTTCTATTCTCTTTACAGTTACCCATCATATCTATGTCTAGATATGGAAGGGCACACTTAAAGCATTTTTCCACTTGCTGCAAGTAAAGCTGGCAAAGATCAGCATGTATTGAAGTTAGTTAGTTTGTATTCATCTGAAGCTTGTCTATTGCTACTTTAAGATGCCAATTTCTCCCAAGGGCTATTTGCTTCCACAAGTGCATTTGTTAACTGACAGCAAAGCCCAGCGAAATTATTCGTTGCATATTGAATATACTCCCCATTACAAGTACTAATGAAAAGCTATACCTTTAAGAATCATATGTGGAAAAAGAATTGAAAAAAAAAAAAAGAAAAGAAAGAATCATATGTGGAAACCAGGAACACTGGGCATAAAAAGCTTTGCAAACACAAGGCGAGGACACCCAAGAAATGTTCTAAGACATCCAGAGCCCCAAACATAGTGCCCAGGTACGATAAATTACAAAAAGTTGCAAAAAGTTCCTTATTCTTGTTGTTAAATCATTTTTAAGTTAAATCATTTGCTTTTGAGCTGAGAGCTAACACTGTTCACAAATTGATGGCAGACACCATGTCTTCCCCAGAGTAGCCCAAGTGGCAGAGGCAGCTTGGGCAGGAAGAGCTGGGAGGAAGGGCCACAGTGAATCACCAGAGGGCCTCCAGACTCCCTGTAGAAAATGACAAGCTAATTCAAAAAATCTATATATAGGGGCACTTGGGTGGCTCAGTGGGTTAAACCTCTGCCTTCAGCTCAGGTCATGATCTCGGGGTCCTGGGATTGAGCCCCGCATCGGGGCTCTCTGCTCAGCAGGGAGCCTGCTTCCCTTCCTCTCTCTCTGCCTGCCTCTCGGCCTACTTGTGATCTCTCTCTCTGCCAAATAAATAAATAAAATTAAAAAAAAAATCTATATGGAAATGCAAGGGATCCTGAAAGCCAAAATAACCTTTAAAAACAAGAACAAGCCCTGAATTCAAATGTTACTATAAAGCTACAGTAATCCTGGTGTAAAATAAATTTATGGATCAACGAATACAACTGAGAGTTAAGAAATAACCCATACATTTATAGTCGGTTGACTTCCGACAAGGGTGTGAAGACCAATCAATGGGTAAAGAATAAATTTTAACAAATAGTCTTCAGACAACTGAATATCCACATGCACAAAAATACATTTGGACCTTCTACTGCGCATTATTCACAAAAATCCACTCAAAATACATTACAGACTTACATATAAGAGCACAAGTATAAAAGGTTTAGAGGAAAACAGATGCAAACCTCTGTGACTTGATTTAGACAGTGGTTTCTTAGATACAAAACCCAAAGCACAAGCAACAGCAATAAAAAAGATAAATTAGACTATATTAAAATTAAAAACTTTATGCTGCAAATGATACCAACAAGAAAACTGAAAAATAACCTAGAGAATAAGAGAAAGTATTTGAAAATTACATATCTGATAATGGACTTTTATACAACTACAATATATAAAGATCTCTTATAACTCAATAATAAAAAGAGAACTGAATTTAAAAATGGGCAAAGAACTTGAGTAGATATTCCTCCAAAGGAGATATACAGATGGACAATAAACACATGAAGGAAAGTTTAACATTGGTAATTATTAGGAAAATGTATCTTAAAACCGCATGAGATACTGATTCACAGCCATTAGGATGGTTATCAAAGAGATACACAGTAATGAGTGTTGACAATGATGTGGAGAAGTTTTAATCCTCATTGGTTGCTGGTAAGAATATAAAATGGCACAGCCACTTTGGAAATATTTTGGTAGTTCCCCCAAATGTTAAGTAGTGACCATATGACCTAGCATTTCCATTCTACGTGTATACATAAGATAAAATATATGTCCACACAAAAATTTGTACATGAATATTCAGAGTAGCATCATCCAAAATAGAAAAAAATGGAAGTATCATGCATGCCCTTTAACTAAAGAATAGATAAATAAGGTGTGGTGTACCTATATAATACAGTGTTATTTGAAAATAAAAAGGAGTAAGGTACCAATACATGCTACAATACAGATGGACCTTGAAAACATTATGGTAAGTGAAAGGATCCTGTTTCAAAGAGCCACATATCCCATGATTCTATTTTTTAAAAGATATTGTTTGTTTGTTTTTTTGTTTGTTTTCGAGAGAGCACAAGCAGAGGGAGAGGGACAAGTAGACTCCCCATCGAGCACAGAGCCCAAAGTGGGGCTTGATCCCAGGACCCTGAGAGCATGACCTGAGCTGAAATCAAGAGTCAGATGCATAACTGACTGAGCTACCCTTTCCCCCCTCCAGGATTCCACTTATAAAAATATGTTCAGAATAGGTGAATCTATAAAGACAGAAAGTATATTAGCCTAGTGCCCAGGGCAGGGGGATGGGAGGGATGAAGGATTGTGGAGTGAATGTTAATGGATATGGGTTTATTTTTTGAGTTAATAAAAATATTCCCAAGTTAGATTGTGGTGATACCTATACAGCTATGTCAATATACTAAACACCATTGAATTGTAAATTTCAAATGGTTAATTTAATTGTGTCAATTATAGAACAATGAGGATGATAAAAAGTTACATAAAAATGCAATGGAAATTAATGTGTGAATTAATTAAAGTTATATCAGAATAGGGGCTCCTGGGTGGCTCAGTCAGTTAAGCATCTGCCTTCAGCTCAGGTTGTGATCCCAGGTTGCTGGGATCGAGTCCCACGCAGGGCTCCTTGCTCAGTGGGGAGCCTCCTTCCCCCTCTCTCTCTGCCTGCCTCTTTGCCTACTTGTGATCTCTGTTTATAAAATAAGTAAATAAAATCTTAAAAAAAAAGTACAATCATGAGCTTGGCAGTTGTTTACCGATCCAATTTCTCTAACTTTTAAAGGAACCTAAAATGAGATCACCAAGATCTTCCACAATTTTCTGCCAGA
Source organism: Lontra canadensis (assembly GCF_010015895.1). NCBI lineage: Eukaryota > Metazoa > Chordata > Mammalia > Carnivora > Mustelidae > Lontra > Lontra canadensis. Next base: position 1,039,776 of record NW_022631096.1, on the reverse strand, counting down.
CATGATGGTAAGTAAAGTTAAAGATGGTCTCTTTCACAACTGACAGGAGATCCTGATCTACTTAGAAAAATCACTGATGTTGTAAGAGCAATCTCCCTCAGGCCCAGTGATCTATTGCTGTAGAAGAGTAACCAATCATTCTCACAGCACATGTTTCTGGGAAGTACTTGATATGACTCATTTCTACTTCTGAGTCACATTTTTTCCCAATAAGCTCAACCTCTGTTGCATCCAGTGTTAGAAGTATAGGGATAATGATACACAATAGTAGAGATATTTGGTATCATGCCTCTTTTGATTTTGGAACTAAAAACGAGAAATGGAAGGTGGAGATAATAATGAATCTTCAAATATTCAAATATGGTGTGATAACAATATTTAAAGCCAAGGAATGTGAACACAGATAAAAACAATTATATTAATAATTTGTAGTTTTAGGTGCCCACATGGGGCAGAAACTATATAAAATTGCATGTGACCCTCAAAACAACTGGGCAAAACTATGAGTGAAGAAACATGAAGGTTATGCATGATGCTTAAAATCTCTGCAGTTTATCAGCAAAACATAGACCCGAAATAAAAATCATCCCCAGCTCATATCATATATATGTAATATATATAGAATAGATATGTATGCATTTGATATACATGCATATAAGGCACATATCATATTGCTATTACTCTATATGGTCGAATATCTTAATAAGCAGTGATTAATGTTTCACATCAGTTTATGATTTTTGAAATTTATTCACCAAGGCTCAAAGATGGTAAGTGGCTTGGTACAATTTAACCAGGTAGTTAGATGAGAACCAAGACCACACTCAAATTTAAGGCTTCTGCTGAAAGGGCATTTAAAAATATGTCTAGGGATTTCTGTATTATGACTCCTTGCATCTGATGAATACTGAGATTTCTGTTCCAGGTCAAGGAGCTAGAATCCTTTGTTAAATTTCTTCTTTCCCATCTTGGTATGATTTCACTCTAGGTGTTTGAATTGTGAATTGCATTAATAGACATCCACTTTGATTTTCTATCTCTTCCAATTTGCCCCTCTCTTATCCAGAAGCTGATCACTAAAGCAGAGTGTATATATTCAAGTGAACTGGGAAGTTGAATAATTATGCGTCAGAATCAGAACCCCAGTCTTTGGGAAGGTCGATAATAACCTAACCTGACCCACCAATTTTTCTTTTCAAAATATCCACCATGCAATTCTGTTCAACTCTCTGCTTCACTTAAGTGATACAGATTTGAAACAAGCTACAACTGCCTACTTTATAAAAGTACTTCCTCTGAACTACTGCTTCCATAATCTAAAAGGAGCCACCTTTCAAAGAATGTCTACAGTGATGAACTCCACCAATTTAAAAGTAAGAGTACAGCAGTGTGTCAATGAGAAAGGAATAAGAAAAGAAAGTCAAGGAACACTTAGGATTTATGAATTTTATATTCAGGATTTTTACTGTTTTTGGTATGTTGGCTCGCTCTTTCTTTCCTGTCCCCAAAATCCCCAGCAACATAATAATGCATTGTTCCCAGTTTGAAACACACAGTATGCTTATGGTCATTATAGTATTGCAGACGACATCATTTTAAATATTTTCTTAAAAAAGAAGTTCTTTTGTGTTCTGTTACTTTGCCTGCTTTAATTTCACTCTTTTCCTTTTCCTTTTAATGGTTTTAAAGGTTAAGTCTTTCAAGAGAAATGGAGTGCTAGTAAGTATTGCCAATTTCAGTACCTTACTGCCTTGGACACAATGGCCAGGGGCAGACATGTGACCCCAGTGAGGCCAGTTTAAAATTATTTTTTGAGACTATTCTTAAAGGAAGCTGGGAGAAAAGTGCATTTGCTGTGCAAATCTAGCGAATTTTGGCTCTCCCTGCAAACACTGCTCCTCCTACAGCCCTTCTAAGTGTTACATTCCAGCCTTCTCCTTTGTTCAAGGTCAATGCTCCCTCATTTCTTCCCTCTGCACTTTACCGTAGCACCAACTTCAGCAGTTTCCCCCTTTATTGGATTATTTCCAACACTATGCAAACATACTTTCATTTTTTACCCCCAAATATCTCTTAGCCCACTTTACCCTTTGTGTAGTTCTCCCATGTCCTTGCTCATCTTCAGAGAAAACTGCTTTGAAAATGTTTGTGTTCATTTTATCAGATCCTTCTTATTCTCTCTTAAATTCACTCAAGTCTGTTTTCTTTGCTACTCTCCTCAATGTCACCAGTGACAAGTCAAGTTATTCTTGACTTCTTTCTTTTTCTCACATTCCTTATGCAACCATCAGACAATCCAGTTTGTTCTACCTTCTAAAGAGGTCTCCAATGCGACCATTTCTCAAGCTCGTTAACCTGGCGCAAACCACCACCATCTCTCCACCAGTATGGCGGACACCAGCCCCATGGTTTCCCAGCTTCAATCTGCCCCAGCACTGTGCACAGGGTTTGGGCTCAACACTGCAGCAAAATGATCTTGTTAAGTAAAAACAATATCCTTCCTCTGCTCAAAACCCTCCAATAGCTTCCTACCTTGCTCAGAGTAAAAGCTAAAATCCTGACGATGGCTTGTAAGGCATTACAGCCTCTGTGCCTCTCCCCAGCCCTCCCTCTCTCTGACCCCAGCCCTATCTGCTCACCCATCGGCTCCGGCGCTCCAGCCACACCAGCCTCCTGCTGGTCTGCCAACACACCTACCAAGCTTCTGGCCTGAGTTCTTTGCTCTCTGCCAGAACACTGTTTCCGCAAATAGCTTCAGAGCCAACTTTCTCATCACCTTCAAGTCTTCTCTCACACGCTGCCTTCCCAGTGAGACTTTCTGACTTGGTTTGCTAGAGCTGCCGTAGCAGAGTATCACAAAATGTATGGCTCAAACAGTAGGAATTGATTGTCTTGCTGTTCTGGAGGCTAGAAGTCCCAAATCAAGGTGTCACCAGGGTTGGTTCCTTCTGAGGGCTGAGAAGGAAGATTTTTGTTTCAGGCCCCTCTCCTCAGCATAGGGATGGCCATCTTCATGTTCGTAGCGTGTTTCCTTGTATCTTCACGTTGTATTCCCTGTATCTCTGTATCCACATTTCCCCTTTTAAAAAATCATATTAGATTAGGGTCCACCCTAACAACCTCATTTTAACTTGATTACGTCTGTAAGGACTCTATATTGAAACAAAGTCACATTGGAAGTGCTGGGGTTAGGAATTTAATGTATGCATTTGGGAGGAGATACAGTTCAACCACTAACACCTTCCCTGACCACCTGCTTCAAATTACAACCTCATTCACTCTTTGTCATCCTTTTTAAGGCACCTATAACTTTCTAGTATACAATAAAAGTATGTCCTTCCCCTCAGGAAGATAGAACCACTATATTCTCAGAATAGAGAATAGTTCATAGCATATAGTAGGTGCTCAATAATTATTAATTAGATAACTTCCTGTCTGAATCTATTATGCCTTCTCCTTCCAGAAATGATTATCTTTGGAACAATAACTAAGTAGCTTTTCAGTTACCAGATCCAAAGGACAAAAACACCTGACTGGGCCGTCTAGCTCTTTCTATAGCTCTACCTACTCTGAAACCACTCAGAAAACACACAGGACTTGACCTTGCCCTAGGAACAAGCCAAACTCCACACTGCACTTATAACAACAATTGCCAGGAACTTGATAATTAATTCACTTTTCAAATGCCTTGAAAATGTAAAAGTAGGGGTGCCTGGGTGGCTCAGTGGGTTAAAGCCTCTGCCTTCCACTCAGGTCATGATCCCAGGCTTCCTCCTCCTCTCTCTCTGCCTGCCTCTCCGCCTACTTATGATCTCTGTCTGCCAAATAAATAAATAAATAAATCTTAAAAAAGAAAACGTAAAAGTTTTTATTTTGCATTATTTTTGCAAAAGTATTTATTGTGCATTAAAGTTAACTTACTGCTAAGTTTGACACTTTCAGCTTGTACTTATATCCTTAGAAAAAGAGATCCTATTCTTTTCTTCATCTCTTTCTGCACATAATATGTTGTATACACATGATTATTTATTGATAAAGCAGTGTCTCTTAGGACCAAGAGGACGAGTCAGAATTAACTTTCTTGAAATCAAATTCTGGCTCAGCTATACAATCATGGACAACTTAATTTCTCTGCACTTGGTTGAGTTGTCTAAAATGACAGAGACTCCAGAAGGTCCTTTTCTCATTTGCATTTCTCTATTTCTGGATGGATATCATCAATTATGTGAGAATTATGTGGATATTCCTGGTTTTAACTTACTCACTCAACAGAGAGAACTAGTGATTCAGTAATCTAAAAGAATAACATGAAAATCACATAGTATAGCTTTAAAAATAGCAAGAACAAGTATTCATGGCTACAATAGACTAAACTCATTTGCAAATTCCCAACACCCTCAGCTCTGTCCTATTTTTACAAGAGACAGGGAATAAAGGGGAAGAAATTTATTTACTTAAAAGGAAGAATCAACTATTAACATACATGTCAAGTCATTGAAAATAATATTATGAGGCAAAGTATAATCTCAGTAAATCTTTAAAGAATTGTTTTGTGGCCATTTGAATGATCTTTGATTTTAGAGACAGCAGCTATTATACTGATGCATAAAGTATATATGGTTTTATAGAGTGCATACTTACCGTGTTTGTCCAGAACCAATAATATTTTGCAACATGAACATGAAACTATCATCTATTGATTGTGGCTGTAACATTCATTGAAGAACTTTAAATGGGTATCTGAGGGCCTAAAATATTAACTCATTTGAAAACTTGTATTTTTAAAGAAGAGGATGAAATTTATAGCTTGCATTTTCCTCACTTTAAAAAGTAATTAATGCATAAACAGTGGTACTTCTACAATATTCATGTAAAGAAGAATGCAAACTTTTTTTATTTTGCTGTAGAAGAAATTTCCAGGATACATTATAAGCAAAAAAAAAAAAAAAAAAAAAAAAAAAAAAAAAAAAAGTATAGAAAGATCTTTGTAGTATTCAGTCTTTTACTAAAAAGGATACAAAAGAAAGTCAAAATCCTGTTTATTTTCTATTATATTATTTTTATGTCATTTTTATTTTTAAACCATAGGACAATGCCTATACAAAAATTTTTACAAAACTTGAATTATTTTTATCTTATTGGATAACAGCAACACAAAACATAAATACAATAGAAGGGGAGCATTTTTCTTCCTCTTTCCTCTCATGAAGCAGATTAAGGTAGAAAGGAAGAATCCAAGTTTATCCCCATGAATTGTCCAATTATTGTCTAGGTTTTTATGAGAATGAGAGAATAAAAAGAGCGCCGCTATCTTCGCCTGGCGTGTTGTAGAAGGAACATTTTCAGAAGAGTCCTTTTTGTGTTCACTCAGAGTTAAAACTCCTTTCCATCCGCTGCTGCTTTTCGAAGATTTAGCTGTAATGGAGGAACCACAGACGCCCTCAGATGCCCACGTCCACCAGGAGTCCCAGAAACAAAGCCGCAGCTTTGTTTGGTGTCCTCTGCTTGTTTGTGCTCATGCTATTGGTGCTGCTGTGGTTTTTAGGAGGCGTGACGTTAATGCGGTGAAATAACTCTATTTTTTGTGACACTCAATGTTTTCATTTGTTGTGTAATCATACGTATAATCCCTATTTCTGATGAATCCTGAAACAAGCTCGTGAGGATGTCCACATTCTTGTCCAGCAGGAAGACATAGCAATGCCAGTCCCGTGCAGCGCACGTGAAAAGCAGCAAGGTGGATATTAGCTAACTTTTTATGGTGATCTGTAATTAGTTTATTTTTCATAGGCCTCACTCTCATTTTGGTGAATTATCTACCCATAATACCTATGGCTAATACGTGTATCCCAAAATAAAATACATAGGATCCATAATCCATACATCAAAAGCTATAAAAGCTATTGTTACTGCTGTTTTTCAATTCTTTATTTCATGACTTGTGGACTCTAGACAGTCTTACAGATAGTGGTAATGGGGTTCTAGCCTAAGAATTTCTGTGTAATCTCTTCCAAAGTTTTTAGGACAAAGTATAAGTTGCAAGATAAGATAATTTGTTAAAATTTGTTGAATGGATTAAGTAGTTAGAAAAAAAATACTAAGAAGAATGGTTGGGAATTGTCTTCTCTGAAAATGAATGACATTTTGATATGAAAGAGTTCTCACAGAATTACTGACCCATCAAGAGTTACATTAAAAAGGACTGAAGTGCAGTTCATAATGGAGGTTCACTCCAGCTGACACACGAACCTAGTGCCTACTTTGAAATCTTTCAGTCACTACTTCTGTGCCAATTAAACAAAAATTTTAAAAGAATTTGATGGACCCTAATAAAATGGCCATTTCTCTAATTTTGCATAAATTCCTCATGTCCACATACCTAGTCCTATAAGGTAGTATTCTTTTTTAAAATTAATTAATTAGTTAATTGGTTAATTATTTTTGAGAGAGTGAGAGAGAGAGAGTGAGTGCGAGTGCATGAGCAGGGAGGGAGGGTCAGAGGGAGAGGAAAGAAAGAATCCCAATCAGGCTCCATGTTCAGCTCAGTGCAGAGCCCCACGAGGGGCTCAATCTCATGACCATAAGATCATGACCTGAGCTGAAACCAAGAGTTGGACACTTAACCAACTAAGCCACCCAGATGCCCCAGAGTTGTATTCTTAGATTTGGAGAAGAGGAACGAAGAGAGGGAATAAGAATATGTATTATGTTATTTATGACAGTTAACAGCCTTTTGAGTATCAGCTATGTAGTCCTACATATTGAGTGGTAAAATTCTAAATGTTTCAGCAAATGTGTACTTACACTTATTTCAAACAATGTTCAAATAACCATTTGCTTCATGCAGTAGGAACAAATTTCACACTGACCTTGAATCACTGCAGTATTCTAACATGCCTTCTGAATCATCAAAGATGCAATTATGGTTAATTTAATTTTAGTGCTAAGAATATGTTAATATGAATAATTGGAAATTATTGCACAAGACTAATAATCTCTATATATAGTTGCTTATGTTAACCAGAATATTAAGTTCATAGATTTTCACATGGGTCACGTGTTTAGAATTTGCTGTCCTTGTAAAATTTGAAAATAAATGATAATAATAAATGATGTTGATAATGCTTTAGAGATGTTCTTTAGAAGCACAGGTTTCAACTCTTTCAGAATCCCTTTTTTAACTTTTTCATATTTAAAAAAATGCTTCTCCCTTGACTGCCCATGGCCCCTTCTACTGCATATTACATGACAATTAGCTGTTGACATATTCATCTCTTCTCAGAGATGTTCAGTATCTAGAGGACAAGGACTGTCTTATTCATGCATGGTGTGTGACTATATGGTGAATTGTGGGGGTTGGCAAACAATGTTGTTTTTTATTGAGATATAATGGACATGTAATATTATTTTAGTTTCAGGTGTACACCATAAAGATTAATATACATATATATTGCAAAACAATCATCACAATATGCCTAGTTAAAATCCATCACTACACATGTTACAACTCTTCCTATGATGAGAATTTTTGAGATCTACTTTCTGCAACTTTCAGAAACACAGTACAGTATTATTAATGACGGTTACCATGCTGTGCAACTTTGAGTTTCACTGAGTGATACAGCTGTTGCTCGCTTCTGTGTCAGAGGTGCCCAGACCGCTACTCGACAAAACTGTATTGAACTCCTGTGGTATGACTGTCAGCATATTAGGACAAGAGCAGGAAAATGACACGAACGAAAATCCAGAGATGCTTGTGGTTAATCTCCAGTCAGTGTCATCTGCTGAATGACTCTATGTACTTGTGTACATAGACAATCAATTACAATAAAGGAGATCAGTGCTGTCAGGGTAAATGGGGATACAGAGAAAGAAGGGACCGAGTGTGGAGATGAGGAGGTGACCCTTGAGTGTAGTCCTAAGAAGTGAACCGAGGTTTGTTCACACAGTGAGGAGAGAGCGTGTGCAAGGCGAAGATCCAGGAGAGGCCCTCAGTGGGGTAGACTAGGGGAAATTCAGCGGGTCTGGATGGCAGACTTGGTGGGTGGCACTGATGGAAGCTGACATTGGCAAGGGGGACTGAGGAGATGTGGAGTTTTGGTGCTTCTGGGTCCCGTGGCTGGCAAGATGCAGATGGAAAAGCAGGAGAGAAAAATGAATGGTGTATTGAGCTGACTGGAAGAAAAGGAGAGATGCAGGCAGAAAAACACACTTTGAAGTTACTTATAAAACACCAGTTCTGCAGCACGAGGCAGTTTGCTAGGCTATTAGTATGATGCTATTTAATCCTCGCAACAGCCCCATGGGTTAGGCACCATTTTCATTTACAGATGAGAAAGGCTTACTGGTGTTAAGTCACTTGCCCAAACATAAGACAGGCAGATGACACTATCGGGATTCAAACCCAGATGCATCCAACTCCAAAGTACATGCACAGAATCACTAAAATCTCTGCCTTATACCTAATTCTAAAAATGGATGTTCCTGGGAATAATAGAGAAGATAAAAAGAACAAAATGATCAGAGGAGATTAAAAAAAAAAACAACAACAAAACAAAAATGAAATGAGGTATTTGTACCTTGGCCATTCTCATTATGCATCTTGCATTCCCTCCAGAAGCACACTGGGAACTCTGGCCATGGAGCCTAGAGACTCTGATCCCCAGCGTCTGATAATAATTGCGATAAGTACATGATGTTGAGGCGATTACCATTACACCTGTTCTGCCGATGCAGTTTTTAAATGAAGACACCCAGCAGAAGCCTTTCATAAACTGTGCGGGTTGAATTTTGCCAGAGCCCTAAAACCACCAGAGGGAAAAACAAAACACTACAACAGTAGCACAGCGGCTTATGCAAATGGATTTAGGTCACCCGGAATATGTAATTTTTGGGCAAATTGCCTGATATCCTTGCTATTTTATGTGCTCTATTGTTTGAGTATCCATATTATTAGTTTGCTCTCCTCTGGCCTGTGAAATTGATCTTATGAATTTTCTTTTCAATCCATTTCAGGAGGTGTTCTAATTTACATTTAAAATATCTGGGCAGTGAAGTGATGGCCCTGAGAGACTCTATTACACTGATATGGGTGGGGGCCCGTGTGTGAGGGGTGTGTTGGGTAATCCCTCGGGGAGGGGGCTGGAGAGGGGGCCCAGAAGAGATGGAGCCCTCGCAACCAAGACATACTTAGCCATGTTTTCCTTCACCTGGCTTGTCACCTCAATCCTTAAAAAAGCAAGGCATCAAGTAAATGTTAAGTGTGGGGATTTATTTATTTATTTGATTTCTGGCAGCCGAAAACCACGATTGGATTAAGTGAGTAGTCCTGAGCAACAAAGCTACTTCCATCTATCATCGGGCTGATGTGGTGGCTGGGAGTCTCAATCCACATTTAATTAAACTCCTTTCCTTTTTCAGATGAGAAGCTCAGGAACACACACACACACACACACACACACACGCATGTACACACACACAGAGGGAGAAACTGTTTGCCTTTTGTACAGTGCTTCTGTGGTTGCCAGAACTCGACTGATTTCATTGCATCCTGACTGATCTATCTCAACAGGAAAAATCTAATTTGTTCCATTTTTCCCTGTGCCCTCTGACTTATTTTATTTGAGAAGAATCTGTGGAATTTGAGTTGTTTGAATACTTTTGGAGGCTCAGTACTCGGGTTTATATTAGAACCTTGCCAAATTCTAGCAATAATAAATGATGTGAGTAAATAAAATTCTGACCAAATTCAAAGGCCCGGGACATTTGCTTTTATAGAGGATATTTGCAAAATACACAGACGTTAATGTCAATGTTAGTGTCTTTCCTGAAGCTCTGAAACATCCAGTAGTTTAAAGAGTGGCAGAATGTAAGAAAGATTTCAATAAGTAAGTTATGTGCCCCCCATACCCCCATGTAAACACAAATACATTATGACCTGTATTACATGAGAAGGGAGGGAAGGGAAGTGTGGTTGGATATGAATAAGTAGAATATTATATATTCTGCAATCAAGAAATTATAGATTTTCTACTAATCTCTATTTATATAGCAGTATCCTTATATTGTGATGAAAACAAATATTTTTATAAATACGTGCCTTCTATTACTCCCTTTCATATTTCACTAGACTATTACAAAATAAAATATTATAAAACTATTACAAAAATGGCAACATGCATACCTAAAAATTAAAAACTTAAAGCACTCACTAAAATTTGAGAAACAGGAAAATTTAGTATAATATTGTCTGAATTACTGCCACATACCTGACAATGAAAAAATTGAGTTACCAAAATTTTATGATCCTCATGAGAAAGAATTATGCTAACAAATAAACATTTTATGTTAGTCTACAAGGCTGTCTTGAATACTGTTTTTGTTGGTAGTAATGTGAAAAGTACATGGTTTGCAAGATGAGAACTGATGTAGTCATCCAAATCCTTCCTTTGTGTTTGTTTCAGCCCAGGACCCATTCCAATTACATCATAGATCTAATTAACTAATCAGGTTAAAAACAGAATAAAACAAAACAAAACCAAAACAACCAAACAGTTTTTGTTCAAGTTGGCCCAGTAATTAAGAGAAATTTTGACTGAATGCCTGAATGATGAAATGGACATTTCATATCATCTGAGTTCAACATGTATTTGCAAAACTTTCTCAATTGCATTAATTATCCAAGTATTTTATCTAGCGTTAAGAAACACGGAAACCTGCTCAGCATCTCTGAAACAAACCAGTTGCCAGATTTGGACTGGGAGGGCAAAGTAGCCAGGCCAATACTTGAGGGATCATACGAAGGCATTGCTTTTGGAACAAGGTCCAATCATACTAAGTTCTTAATCATAGAATGTAAATTAAGATACTGTTTAGTCATGGTTTGTATTTTGGCACTGCATACAGATGACCTGGCTTGGTACCAGGCTGTCGGGTCCCAGCAGGAACTATTTAGCCTATTTAAACAGGATATTGTTGGAGAGTTTAATAAGGAATCTATTTACAGAGGTGCAGATGAGGCTATGGGGACGCAAGAGAGATGTCGAAGCATCCTCACAAAGAGAGAAAGCCATCACCACTGACTCAAAGGAGCAGAGGTAGGGGGCTGTAAGTAAGCTGCAGGGGAAGGAGGCTGAGCTATGGCCTTTGGTATGGGAGCACAGCCATGGCCTCCACCCAGTAGGAAAGGAACCATGGAATAAATACCCTAACCTCATTACTCCTTTGTCCTCTGCTAGTCTGCACTAAATTTCCATTGGCTGAGCCTAATTAGAAGGCGGAGAGGAAGAGGGACCAGCTAAAGATAGCTTCCTGAGGTACAAAGCCTTTGGAGAAGGAATGGAGTTGGGGGCGGACTGAATCTGGATGGACTATCGGACAACAGCCGCATAGCAGATTAGCCGAAGAAGGATAATGACCAGTGTTGTGCTGAGTCAAATATCTGTGATAATGATCCCAGCTTTATTTCAAGGTTTTATATCTTGTTCATCCTGTATTTTTGTACTTGTTTATCAAAAATGATCCTCTTATAGGGGTGCCTGGGTGACTCAGTTGGTTAAGCAGCTGCCTTTGGGTCAGGTCCTGATCCCAGGGTCCTGGGATCAAGCCCCATGGGGATCCCTGCTCAGCAGGCAGCCTACCTCTTCCACTGCCTCTGCCTCTCTCTCTCTCTCTCTGTGTCAAATGAATAAATCTAAAAATCTTAAAAAATATTAATCCTCTTATAGTAATTTACCCTGACTACTGAGTTTTCTGGTTGACTCCTTAAATTTTGCACCCTAGCTATTGCCTTGATCCCCAGGTGGTGGGGATCAACGTTCTGTATTTTGTTTTTTGGTGATTACCTAGAAGTGTTATTGTGGGCTTTATTATGTTTGTGAAGGATTGTTTTAAAACTTAAGTTCTGAAAAAATGTGAGCAGAACTGATACATTTTATGACATAAACTCTGAGGAGTCCCTTGTTTTGAAATAAGCAAGATTAGGTCTACCAATAAACTTTCTTTGAAAGAAAGCTGCTTGTCTTTGATTCTGAGTATGACTTGATTTCTTTTTTTCTTAAGATTGTATTTATTTATTTGAAAGAGAGAGTGATAGCAAGAGAGAGCATGAGCAGGGGGAGGGGCAGGGGGAGAGGGAGAAGCAGAGTCCCTGCTAGGTGGGTGGCCCATTGTTTTGGGCACAGGGCATGATCCTAGGATGCCCCAACTATGGTCTGATGTCTACAGACAAGCTGTACTTGAATGAAAGCTGCTGTAATTAAGTTACCAGTTAACAGTCTATTCTGTGGCTTACCCAGTACATTTATTTAAATTTGAGACTAATGTCTGTCTGTCCACCACCTACACTGTAAGATTCATGAAGGTAAGGCTAAGGGTTTTGCATTTTGTTTTTGTTTTCCCTCACTACGGTAGCTCTCAAAATTTGCAGATATTAGGCAATCAATAAATATGGGCTCGATAAAGTAAATGAGTTAGTCAGCCATCATATGGTAAAAGAACCACGGATTTTAGACACCACATCTTCTGCTACCAAGCTTTCAGGAAAATAGGACAACAACCTCATTGCATGATCCAGAGTATTCTGCTTTCTTGATGTGGTTTTTGATGACTTAGAATCAGAAAATTCCACTTTAGGAAACAACAAAAAAGGGAGAACTTACTGCAAGTGGCAAAAACACCTGCTGAGGTTAAACCTGTATCTAGAGCATTTAATTTCCCTTGCTAGTGGCCCAGATTGCTCCCAATCTCCATTGGTCTGTGCCCACTATGTACCAGAAAATCAAAAGAAGGATCTGTGTAAGAAATCACCTTATGAGGGGCACTTGGGTGGCTCAGTGGGTTAAAGCCTCTGCCTTTGGCTCAGGTCATGATCCCAGGGTCCTGGGATGGAGCCCCAAATCCGGCTCTCTTCTCAGCAGGGAGCCTGCTTCTCCCTCTCTCTCTGCCTGCTGCGCTGCCTACTTGTGATCTCTCTCTCTCTGTCAAATAAATTTTAAAAAATAAGTAAATAAATCATTTTATGAGTACCAATGAAGATCCTGAAATAAGTGGCTAAATCAAAGAAGGAGTTCTTGACACCGTCACTAGAATGGGACAATTTAAAAATTTGACCACTTTAAAATTCCTAAATATCAAAAGCACTGACGTTTTGAATGTTAAAATGCTTTCATTATTTAGAACATCATGTGCTCTTTGTCACTTTTTGGTAGCAAGTTCACAATGAATATGGCATGACTTATTCATTATCAGCTTAACTTTGGGAGCTAGAAGTTTCTATGTCAGATGGTACCATTTGAGTGTATCCTAAGGAAATACCTCTGTGGTGCTGCCATGGTGAGCAACACTTGCCTAATGATCTAATTAGCTTGCATTAGAATTTCCCAGAAGTGTTCTTTGGGACGTTAATAGGTAGTATGTGGTCCGTAGGTGTGTTTATGTGTGTGTGTGGTGGGGGTGGAGGGTGGTTATGTGGTCAAGTGCTTTTGCTAAGTGCTGTGTTAAACAGATTCTTTATTTTATGTCTCCTCAGAGCCTAATACGCTGATGTGAATTTCAAATCTCCAAGAGGGATATGCCACAGTGGCCAGTATATTTGATTACAATGCTCTTTTCTCCATAGCATTTCTCAGGGAAATACTGGTGTATCCAGAAGTAATACTTTCAGTCCTGTATTAATTTCCTCTTGCAGTTATTAACAAATTGCCTCAACACAAGTGGTTTAAAACAACACAAATAATAGTACAATCGTTTTGGTGGCCATAATACTGAAACGAGCTTTACCTGACCACCATCAAGGTGGGGGCAGGGCTGCTTCCTGGAGTCTTCAGGGGACAATCCTTCTCCTTGCCACTTTTGGTCTCGAGGGGCTGGCCTCATGCAACTTCTGTTTCTGTTGCCACTTCTCCCTTTTTTCTGCAAAATCGACAAAGACCATCCTGGTATCACATTTAAATATGTCTCATTATTATAATAATTTAATTCAGAGTATGTACTGAGTATCTACTCTGTGTGTTACTTTCGCTCCTACTATGTGACGTGCTCGTTTGATTCAACACAGTCCCAGCCCTCAAATCATTAATCATTTAATTATAGATAAACACCTACTTGCCAGATATCCACATCCCAAGGAAGAATATAAATGGCCTAAAACTAGTCACCAAAGTGCTTGAAGATTCAGAGAGCAGATCAAACATTGAGTTGGGGAATTATAATGGGGCTCACAGAGTAGGTGGGTAACAGACCTTAAATACATAGGCTGTGACCAGTTAAAATGTGAAGAGGCTAGCAGGGGATTAAAAAAATCAGTGCAAAATGAACATCACAGAGGCTGACACATAGAGCATGAAAATATTTTGGTGAAATGCATAAATTCAGTATTTTGAAAGTGCAGCTAACAGCCAAGTTGGGTTGTAATGTACGAGATGTGGAAAAGTTTGGAAAAGCAGGTTGAAGACAGATGGTGTATTTTCTTAATGTTTTGAATGAGGTGATTTTTCTTAACTTGGTAGGTAATTAATTTGGTAATTTATCATTTTTTTTCAACATGTAATTAGAAGTACCTATCCGTGTCTGACACTCTCTAGGTGCAGGAGGAAATGTAGCCACGTCATCACTGAGGAAGTGGTAATATCACATGGAGTTTTAAAAACAGTAAGTGCTGGCTGTGGTATAGAATGAATGGGGTACTACGTTGGTTTGCCAGGGCTGCCATAACAGAGAACCATAAATTACGTGGCTTTAATAAAGGAAGTTTACTGTCATTGTTCTGGAGGCTAGAAGTTGAAATCAGTACTCTCGCTGAAAGTACTAGGGAAGAATCAGTTTCAGGTCTTTCTCCTGGCTGCTCATAGCTCCTTGGGTCTTCCTGTAACGTTCTGTTTGCCTGCCTCCGATTCTATGTCCAAATTTTCCCTCTCTATAAGGGCAAAATCATATGTAATCAGCGTTCATGCTGATGGCCTTGTCTTAACTTAATCAGCCTTAAATGCTCTATTTCCAAATAGGGTCACATTCTCAGGTTAGAACTTCAGCGCCTTTTGCGGGGGGGGGCGTGGGGAGCACGGATGGAGTTCACCCCATAACAGACTGGAAGTGGGCAAGCGAGGAAGGGAAATCCAGAGCTGTTCCATGTGTTAGCAGAACGGGAGAATTTGCATTACCCCCTTAAGACGTAAGCAGAGCACAAGTTAGGTTCCTAGCAGTGCAATGGGAAGAAGCACTGGGTGTAGCGTGGAGCCTGCAGGCCCCAGAATTATTTCGAATGAATCTATTTTTAAAAACTTCCAAGTAAGCAACATAATCTCTTATTTAAAGTTCATCTGCTAAAATGCAGCAGAACTATAAATTTGCTGAAAACTGCATCTCCCATCCATTTCTCATCACGATTCTCTTTCTACTATTGACCGGATGATGGAAATAATCAGCACTATCTACACAGCATAGATATTTTTATTTGTATTAAATTGAATATGATTTTTTTTTCTGAAATGATAAAACATTGCATTTGAAAGTGATTTTTTTTTCCTTTTTCCTACAGACTACATTTCTGACTTTATGTCTTGGCAAGTTGAAGATTTTAACATTGTTTTAAATTTGAATCAAAAGCACATACTTTTTTTTAATGTAAGCAAATTGCAATCACCTGGTGGTAAATGTTGTCAAGAATCATGCAGTCCTTAAGTGTTTTTCAAGAAACTTGTCATGCATAAAATCCTTGATGTATGAATGCTTGCAGTCCTGCCTTTCTTAATGAATGTTCTGAGAAGACTTCAGAAAGACGAATTAAAATCAGTTGTCCCTGACATGAATATCTAGGGAATATCAGGAGCTTTTAAATAAATTCATTTAAGGATGAATATAGGCCAAAATATTTTTATTTTCATTCTTAGAACTGACAGATTGTCAACATTCATTAATGTGGATGTAAATCACATTATATGACAAAAATCATCAATGGATAATAAAAATTAAAGGGAGATGTCACATATATTATGATGAGCAATTGTTCTACTCCTGCATATTAAAATTATACATGAATACCCTGCAACCTGTTCTTGGTCACAGTGTTCACAATTTCTCCTGAGAAATGTGTAACTACTTGCCCTCTCCACAACCCCTCCACCAACTTTTGGCTCAAATCTCTTCTTTGCTTCTGAAATTGCCCAAGGTCACCTCCTAGGCAGCCAGCCAGTCTAAAAGAATCAAAGTAGCTGTTTTACAGGGTTTTGCTCATTGTTATTTTAGCAAACTCCATGTTCCGTGTTTCCCTCTGACGCACATCTCAGAAGAATGAAATTTGCTCACAGTTGTGCATTTGTATTCTCAGAAATCACTGTTGCTGCATAATTGCTTTATATTCAGAATTATCTAGCAAGAATCTTCTCTTTCTTACAATTAGGAGTGGTAGAATGTAGTTTGTCATTCCACTGCCAGGAACAAAACTCCAGTCTCTCAAGATTCTGAGCTGGCATGTCATGAATTCTTACAGCAAACAAAAAGATATTTAAGGAGGTTTAGAAACAAAGGTGTAGGAACTTAGTGTTCCACTATTTCTTGCCAAATCAAATTTTGCTGAGTTATAAATAGTTCAATTAGAAATAGGTTCCATTTTGGGGCGCTTGGGTGGCTCAGTGGGTTAAAGCCTCTGCCTTCGGCTCTGGTCATGATCTCAGGGTCCTGGGATCCAGCCCCATGTCGGGCTCTCTGCTCAGCGGGGAGCCTGCTTCCCCTCTTTCTCTCTGCCTGCCTCTCTGCCTACTTGTGATCTCTGTCTGCCATATAAATAAATAAAATCTTAAAAAAAAAAAAAGAAATAGGTTCCATTTTCCTTGAAATGCATACAGATTTGTAATCCAAAGGAATGTTGTTTTGTGCCCTTTCTCTTCTCAACATCCATCTCTCTCCCTCCCTCCCCCCTTCTCTCTCTTTGTCTCTCCCCTCATCCCTCTCCCATATGCAAAGTTGGTAGGAACTAAAAAACAATTTGCCTACTTCCGAATTTTGTCTGTGTCTAAACCTTGGCCTACAACTGTTAATAACTCCCAGCCTTTTTGAAAAGGTGATAACAAGGCAGTCTTGACATTTAGTGCAAATTCATCCCTACTGCTGGGAAAACCACTAAAGCTGGGCCTGCTAATGGTGCATCAATAATCTTTGTGTCATAGGTGAAGACTAGTAAAATTAGCACTTAATGTAGGCAATTCTTCCTGGCCTTCCTAAGTAAATTTATGGAAGGAAGTGGATTAGTCTTTCTCTACTCTTAGTTCTACTATATTTAATGTATACTTTCTTCCTTGAAGACATCATTCATTTTCATGGATTTCATATCAAGCTCTTGGAGGCTGACTTGGTGCTCTCATAAGCTGGACTACAATGCCTATTACCTGACTCCAGTCTAATTTTCTGGTCTCATCTGCTTCTTCTCCCTTCCTTGTCATTCACTCCTGCCTCCTTTGGTCTCCGCATGGTGGAATTTCTCTGTTCCCCACATGGATTCCCTTTTACATTGCTGTCCTTATTATTCTAATGATCTTCTTTAATTTCTTTACCAAAAAATGTACTCAGCTTAGTAGTTTTCTCCCTTGCGGAGTCTTCACTTGAAATCCTCTTTTCCAAAGGCATAGTAAATTCTGCCCCCCCCCGCCTTTTTTTGAACTCCCAAAGCACTTAATTCAATTCTAATATTTAGCATATATTTTTTAAACTATGTAAGAATTGGGGTGCCTGGGTGGCTCAGTCAGTTATCAATTCTTGATTTCAGCTCAGGTCAGGATCTCAGGGTCATGCTCTTTAAAATAAATAAATAAATAAAATCTTAAAAAAAAACAAAAAACAAAAAACTCTGTAAGAATTCATACAGAGAGATGCTCAATAAATATTTTCCCCAGCTTTACTGGGATAAAATTAACATAAATCATTGTGTAAGTTTAAGATGTATAATGTATTGATTTCATATTTTACAAAATTACCACCATAGTCTTAGCTAACATCTCTACCACATCCCATTAAGTACACTGTTCTCTCTGTAGTGAGAACATTTAAGACTTACTCTTTTAGCAAGTTTCAAGTGTATACTACAATATTATTAACTATGATCACCATGGTGCACATGAGGTCCCCAGAACATCTTCATCTTATAACTGGAAGTTTGTACTTTTTCACCAGCATCTCTCACTTCCCCCACTCCCTAGCCCCTAATAACCACTACACTACTCTCTGTTTTTTTAGATTCTACATATAAGTGATATTGTATACTATTAGTCTTTCTCTCTGACATTTCCCTTAGCATAATGTCCTCAAAGTTCATCCATGTTTCCTCAAATGGCAGATCTCCTTTCTCATAGCCAAACAGCATTCTATTGTGTATGAATACCATGTCTTCTTTCTCCATTCATCCATCAATGGACACTTAGGTTGCTTCCATATCTTGGTTATCATAATAATGCTGCAATGGAAGTGCAGATATCTCTGAGATCTTATTTGCATTTCCTTATACAACTCAACAGCAGAACAAACAAAAAATCTGATTAAAAATGGGCAGAATACTTGAATACACATTGTTTCCAAGGAAGACATACAAATGATCAACAGGTACATGAAAAGGTTCTGGATATCACTTATCATCAGGGAAATATACATCAGAACCACAATGGGATATCATTACCCTCTTTAGAATGACTTTCATCAAAAACACAAGGAATAAGTGGCGAGGAGGTAGAGAAAAGGGAGACCTCATGCATTGTTGGTACAAATGTTAATTGGTACAGTTACTATAGAAAACAGTATGGTGTTTCTTCAAAAAATTAAAAATAGAACCACCCTATGATCCAGCAATTCCACTTCCAGGCATTTATCCAAAGGCCATATTTCTTTAATTAATGAATTATTTGTCTTTTATTCTCAGCACTTCCTTCACCATATTGCCAAGGGATCACTCGCCCCCTCCCCCCAACACTTGGAAGCTAGACATTTCTCTAGTGTGGCCTTGCTTGCATTGCTGCACAACTACTCATCTACATCGTTTCTCCTCTGATCTCGACTCCATGAGGTTCCAATCTGTGCTATATTCTCAGAGTCTAAGACTGTGCCTGGCACACAACAGTCACCAGTGAGTGCTGAATGTGTGAGTCAATAAAGTCAAAGGGCAGAATATCCAGTCATAGGATTTGTGACTGCAATGACTTTTTTCCCCACTGATGTCTGGCTTTACTTCTCATTTGCATCATTCAGTTTAACTTGTGTATATAGCCAATTTTTTTTCTTACTTTACTCTTTTTTCTTTTTTCCTGTTTGCAAATATTGTCTCTCCATTGAGCTGTTAACTCATGGAGGTCTTACAGCTCACATCTCCCTAACACAGAAGAATAGATTGCTACGGTGATGGGGGTTCTTAGTGACAGGATTCTTTTCTTTGCAGGAATTACCTCTAAAACAATTGCACTGGAGCTTCTGTAAAACATAGTTACATGTTCAGCCAAATGAAATTGTATTATGGGGAATATATGAAAACCCAGTGAAGGTGGTAAGGTTCTTTCAGAAGGGATCTCAATGGAGATTCTCATGGCACATTAACAACAAGTGCATCATCGATTAATCTGATTGGTATTAGATTCAGTTCATAGTCTAAGTTTTCCAGAAGTTATCATGTAAAACTACAAATTTGGGGAATTTTTATTATGACTCTCATCCAAAACACTGAATATTGGATTGGATAAAGAATCTGAATCTTTATCTATAAAACCATGATAGGGGCGCCAGGGTGGCTCAGTGGTTAAAGCCTCTGCCTTCGGCTCAGGTCATGATCTCAAGGTCCTGGGATCGAGTCCCACATCGGGCTCTCTGCTCAGCAGGGAGCCTGCCTCCTCCTCCTGTCTCTCTCTGCTTGCCTCTCTGCCTACTTGTGATCTGTCTGTCAAATAAATAAAACCATGATAAAACCATTTTACTGTAGAAAATATGCAAAAAGTTCAAATCACAAAATATTTTGTCTCAACTATCTAGTGTTAATGAGAGAACGAAAGATTTTTTTTTTATCTTGAAGTACATTTACAGTTGACTTCAAAATACCACTTTTCTCAGGCAGATAAAACTAGATTTATAATTACCTTTTAAAAAAGCTGTTCTAATTAATGGCAATTTAAGTGATATAAGCATCCAATTATATTTTTTGATTGTCATAGATATTTAATCCTTTTATCCAGGAGCAGCCTATATCATGTTTTCTGCTTGCCTTTGTTTTCTGAGGGAATAATGATGAAAATAATCCCTAGAGAATAAAGGATCAGAAGCCATAAATTACCTGAAAGATTTAGGGATTTATGCCATTTGAAATCTAAGCTTAAATGAGGTTTTTGTAGGAGGAAATCAAGTCTAGAAGCTATTCCAGTTGAGTGGAGTTGGTCTCAAAATGCTGAAAAGTTGTGGAATGTAACATTTTTGTTCCTTTGTTTGTTTCAGGCCTCTATACCAGGAATAATTTCCAGCACAATGTAAGGTCAAGCTCAAGAGAGCCAAAAATGCCATCAGTTCTAGATTCTTCATGAAATTATCAAGTTATAGTTCCAGAACTGCACAACTTAAACTTATTCTCTGCCTAGGTGACATATAGGTTGTCCAGGTTCTATGTTTTTACTGTAGTTTTAATGTTTTATTTCTGGAGAAGAAAACAAGGTTGTTGGTCAACTGTATTAAATTTTATTTTAATTTTTTTAAAGATTTATTTATTTATGTGACAGAGAGAGAGCTTGAGCATGAGTAGGGGGAATGGCAGGGAGAGGGAAATGGAGAAGCAGGCTCCCCGCTGAGCAGGGAGCCCAACATGGGTTTGATCCCAGGACCCTGAGATCATGACCTGAGCCCAAGGCAGCCACCTAACCAACTGAGCCACCCATGTGCCCCAGCTATATTAAATTTTAAAACAGCACCTTAATTAACACAAATGTATTCCCTGTGGCTTATTATGTGGTGTGACAGATGGACAAAACATGATCATTACCATCACAGGGACATTTACTATGTAATAATTTGCCACTCTAAACTTTCTTCTTTATAAAAAAGATATCAATGCATTCCTCATACAGTCGTTGTGATGATTAAATAAGACAACATATTTAAAGGGCTTAGAGTAAATGCTTGGTATATTTAGGCCATTTTATAAAATAGTTATGCTTTTATGTGCTGAAAAGTTCCATGGCAGCAAAGTCACTGCAAAAATGCTTAGTCAAATAATATGACTGACTTAATATCTTACGGATTAGACAAGTAAGGGATTTATAGTTTTCATTGAGAAGTCTGGAGTTGATTCAGGACAGAGTCAGCTTCTCCTGAAATGTTATCAAGGACCTGGATTCCTTCTATCATGCTGTTCTTAATCATTGGTTGTGGTTTTCATCCTCAAGTTCACAAGATGGCTCCTGTACTCCCAGTGTCACATCTGAATTCCAGACACAAAAATGGCAAAGAGGTAAAGATCTAAAAACCTTCTCCACATGGAGATTTTGTTCTTTTTTATTTGTAAAGGTAGTCACTTCCTAGCAAACTTTCAATTATAATTTAAAAAAAAATTCTCAACACTTTTAATGATTTTTTGAAATTACAAATAAGAAAAATAGCTTTCAGAGATATGTATTCTGTTAGTTGTTTTTATCACAATTTAGTATAATAGGATCATGTTTTGTCTTCTTCACAAGTGTGAGAAAGTCTTCAGGGCTCAATCCCATGGTTGATGGTTGAAGCATTGGTCACTGGATGAAAGTACATCTTTTCTTGTCCCCCTTCTAAAACAGCAGAATCTAGAACAAATTTCTCATCTCCATCATCACAGAAGAATGCCAAGGTGTGGCACAGCCTTGGCCAGCTTTTAGTTTTTTCTAGCATGGCTGTTTCATCAGCAAACAGAAGATTCACTCCCAACACCTAACTGTTTGGCAAGATTATTTGAATTAATTTGTCTATCATGACGAAGTGTCACCAGCCAATAGCCTTTTGTCTTCAAGAAATAAGTTCTTACTTTGTGTTCCTTTCAAATGTTGGATAAGAGGCATCATTTCTTCAATTGTAAATACTTATGCAAGCTCCACAACCTCTGTGCAATGGCTGCTGCTTGAGTGCCACCCGCCCCTTGGCACCGGCCACTCGGCTGTCCTGGCCAGCGGAGAGGGAATGCCCAATTATATTTTATCAATGACAAAAAACATACCACATGGTGATTCAACACAAAAAGGACCGAGAGCTTTTAGGTCTTAACTAGGATCATACCCATGCCTCTCTGTTGTGTGTATTTCTGTGTAGATATATTAAAATAATAATAAAGGAAGAAAGGGAATTGGATAGTCAACCAACAGTGTAAGCCACACTCATATTCAAACTATGTATTTTGCAGCTTATATGAAGACATGTCTAAGTATGATCCCAAAAACAAGTATAGTTAAAATATTTTCAATCAATTATGCCAATTATGAAGGTATATATAAGATAGTCCAGCTTAGCGAAAAACATTAGAATGGGGTTAGAGTCCTGAGTTTTGGCCTTGGATCTGTCACTAGTTTACTGCTTAGCTTTGTGCACACTACCTAATTATTCTGCATAGCCTTTCCTCTTCCATCAGTTGTGGAGGTTGAAAAAGATGATGTCAAACATCACCCTCAGGTCTTAAATTCTGTGGTTTTATGATTGGAACATTTCTCTCTTCCTCTTTCAAAAAGTTATAATGCCAAAAATTTAATAATTTCTTGGAAAAATTGATCTCTGATTAAAACAATCTTCCAAAGGTTTTTTCCTGGTTTTAGCACTACTCTAGGCTGACTATAAGACACAAAACAAAACAAAACAAGCAAAAACAGAACAAAACCCAAAACAAACAAACAAACAAAAAAACCCTCAAACAACAGCAAAAAAAAAAAAAAAAAATTAAAAAAAAAGACTGAAAATAAGTTAAAGACATGTTCCCTATTATCCGCTTATGAAACTAAGTATGCATGATGTGGCCATAATTCACTGTGTGTGCAGAAGATCTGAGAAGAGACAAGTCAGTAGGAAAGAGCTGGAGATATCATACCATGACTGAAATGGAAGTGGAACACATCTCAGCAGCATTTGACATAAAATCCAAAGTGGAATGTAAGGATTTGGCTAGGTACAGAAGCTTTGAAGGAATATCTCAAATGAAGGGTTACAACATTAACAGAGACTAGAAGGGAAGTTTACTGTTTTGGGGGAAAAGCCCAAGGAAAAAGCCTATCCCAGTTGAATGAGCAAGCATATGTTGGTGACTAATAGACCATAGGTTGACCAAAGAATTTACATACCTTCTTCCTGCAATTCTTATTCTTGGGGCACCTGGGTGGCTCAGACAGCTAAACCCTGGACTCTTGATATTCAGCTCAGGCCCTGATCTCAGGGAGGTGACATTGAGACCCGCATACGGGTCTGCACTCAGCGTGAGTCTGCTTAGGATTCTCTCCCTCTCCTTCTGCCCCACCCTACCTCTCATGCATGTTCCCGCTCTCTCTAAAAAAAAATTAAATAAATAACAAATCTTATTCTTCTGCAAATATCTAGCTAAAACCAGGGTGCTGCTTCTCCTTCAAGTCTCTTTACTACTTGCACACACACATCACACATATTTAGATCCAGAGCCACCTGGACCCAGATTCCTGTGACCAAGAAAGTATAATACATCAGTTCATTACTGTGCCATGTACCAGACTCAGACTCACACTGTGTACATTTTGCTAATACTAAATCTTGACGTAGCTGACTCCTAGATCTTGGATCCTAAGCTAGAGGGAAAAAAGTCTTCCTATACTCTTTTGTTGGATCTTTAATTATGAACTAATCAATCATAAATTGCAACCTTATTCTCACTCTTCTTTATCTAACTGGTCATGTTACCTATGTGTTGGTATGAAAGATAGAAGAAGAAGACATAGTATTGCCTCATTGAGCGATGAGAAGCCATTATTGCTACTTGAAGAGAAAGTGGACTCTTCTACAGTTTTGTCCTAGCAGCATTTGAAAGAAAAAAATAAAGTAGTGTAGCATCAGGAAGACAAGGTAAAGGTACTATCTTGGAGGAAAATCATGAAGATCTAGAGTAACGGAGTGGACTTTTGAGCAGAAGGGGAAAACATCAGATTTGAGCTATGGATTGGGAACAAGGACCAAATCAGAATATAGATTGTGGGTGTTTTTGTAAGACATGTGTCTGTACCATATTTATGCCTTTCCCACTTGGGCTATATGACCTAGATGGCTCTAGAATCTGAGATTCCAGCTGAGAAGATGAGGGTATCAGATCAATATGATGGGGAAGAAGTCAAGGGTGATCCCATGCATTTTTGTTCATTTCATGTAATTCAGCCATTGAGAAGGGAATCTGGCAGGAGCCAAGATGAAGCCTCTAACTTTGTAGCCTGCTTAAAACTGGGATCATAGCAAGAAATTCTGATAGTGATAGCCTAATTAACATTTAAAACTAAAGACATGAACAAAACTTTAAAAAGTCCTCCGCATTTCAATATTCATGAACCACTTTAGACCTACATTATCTTAGCTATAGATTTTGTGTTTCTAGATGTAATCTACCTAATATCTTTATAGCCTCAATTTATAAACTGCTCAATTCTTAAAATACTTAACCATCTATATCCCCATTATATAGATCCTTGTTAAAAGTTTGACAACCACAAACTTAAAAAAAAAAAATTTATGTTTAGTGAGTAAGGTAAAGAAGAGGAAAGAAAAATATGTGAAAGTATTTTCAAATAATGGTTATAATTTTAGTTCAAGTTCAATTATTAAAATACACTTAGGAGATTTTTTTAAAAGAAAAAAGAAAATAGCACATTTTGATCGGAGGCTTTTAAGCACTAATTGGGAAATACACCTTTTATAGTCTAGTCTCTTCAAATACTTTTTTTTTTTCCTTTTCAAGTGACTTTTTGACATAATGCTATGGTTTCTCTTTGTAGGTAGAATAACTTTCCCTGTATATCCCTGCAGGTTCACATGCCACTGACCAAATCAAACTTCGCAGCTCCTGGGGAATCATTAAACATTATTGCATCAATTTGCTTGCTACATATGTAGTTAATGTTAGAAGTGGCCTTTTTTTTCTTTTTCTATTTCAGGTGATTTTTTTTTTTTTTTGTTCTTCATAGTATTTGAAGGACAGCTTTCATATTTAAAAGCTGAAGTCCAAATATAGTTTATTCTGACAGTGCTTTGTAATATTTTTGGGTCAAATCACCCTTTGAGACACTGATGAAACATTTGTCCACACAATTTTGGAGGGTTTCATGGACCCTGAAGCCAGTCTACGATATTGAGATGAAGAATTCTGTAAACCACAGGATTAACTGGTAACTGGTCAGTGGAACTGAAGGACTGTTTCCAGGTGGAGTAAACCTAAATTTATTCACTATGCTCTGGAGCACATGTCCTGAAGATGCTGATATGGTTTCTCCTCAGATGTGAAAGCCACAGCCTTACTGAGCCACTGTTGCTGATGGAAAATGCTGTCCCTTCATATACATGGAGAGAACCACTAACTGGTCGTCTATTCATGTTCTCCCCTACCTTCCCGGAAGACCACAGCCGTGGGCACTTCATTCCCTCATTATCCACTCTTCTATCTACATTCTCCCATCATTAGTGTGACAAATATTAGGTGTCTAATACATATTAGACAGTTGGGACAAAACAGACAGAACTCCCTGCTCTCTCTATGACTTATATTTCAGTGGGGATGACAGAGAGCAGAAAATACACGTTAGAGGATGATTAATGTTATGACAAAGGTAAAACACCGCCCAAAGTGCTTTGATTCTCCTCCCAACAAGAAGTAGGGGGCAGGACCCCCACACCTTGAAATTCTCCTCCCCAGATACAGTTCTCTGTTCACTTTGAAGAAACAATTCTGGAAGCAGCTCTGTGCTGGCTTCCAGTTCCAGACCCACAGAGCCTGGCTGCTTCCTTTCTGGAGCCACCGTGTTAGAAGTCTGGATCATCTGATGGGATTGTGTTTAAAATATCCCGAGAGTGCGTGGAGAGGGATGCAGGTGTGCAAGTTCCAGCCATCCCTGCCAAAGTGCCAGACACAAAAGTGAAGCCTGCTTGGAACCCCCACATCCCCCCAGATACCTGAAGAATAAACTGAGTGACCCAGTCAATGCCACGTGGAGCAGAAGATCCACCAGGTATGCTGTACCTTCATTTATGACCCAGAGATTATGAATATAATATAAGGACCATGGAGTTCAGTCACTGGAGGTGGGATGGTTTATTTGTCAGCAGTAGATAACTGGACCCATGGCGGTGGCCTCCAAAAAATGGAACAAAAAGTCATGCTATTTATATCAGGCAAGAGCTCAGTGCTGTTGCCCATTCTTTACTGAACGCTAACTGACTCCTTCTCTTATTTCTGACAACACTGTTCTGGACCTTTCCTACCCTATCCAAACTCAAAAACCATCCCTCAGTCTCCTTACAATCATTGTAAGACCTGCCTTTTCCTAAATGAATATATAAATGATGTCCTAATTTGATACTGAATTATCAATATTAAATCTCTACCATGCTTTACCTCAGAGTCCTGTGTCTTCAACCATATTCTCTTCCTGCTCTCCTTTCTTAGAGAAAAGAATCTACACTAATTTCCAAAGTTAATTTTTCCACTTTGCATGCAGTCTCAATCCCCCTGGTCTCCCTACATTTCCCTGGTGGTTATGACAAAGGTAAAACACCTTTGTCATTCTTCCTCTCCACCCTTGCTGGTCCCATGCCTACAAATGGCCTTTTCTCAGTTCTCATCCAGTTCCAAAGAAGCAACACTTCTCTCAAAATACGTTCTTTCCTGGATTTTTAAGACACTGAATTTTAAACCATCTTTCCCATAACAAGTATTATACTATGTAATTCTCTTTCTCATGAACCATCAGTGGCTCCCAGTTACCCTCTAAATAATACAACAGACTTAACTCTCCACAAATACCCTCACTTTGTTTCTTTTGACTTGTTTTGTAGGCCCTTATTCACCTGAATGTTATAGACATCTCTGATTCCTTTCATGTTGAATCTTCATCCTAAAAACTTTCCTCCCTTCCTGAATGCTACCCATTTTTTAAGGCACTGCTGAAATCCACCTCTCCAACCCAAGCCTCACTATTCACCAGCACATTATGGACCCTCCTTCTTCCCAACTACATTTAACCCCCCCTTTGCTCTTCTCTTACAGCATTCTTTCCCTGCTTTGTTAAATATTTTGCATCACCTTTTACTCTTTTCACTATTAATCTACTGAACAACAATTTTAAGGGCTAGATATAGCAGACACTGGGATTCATGCTAAAGAAACAGAGGCAACAGACACTGCTCATTCTTAAGAAGCACACATTCTAGTATAAAGACAGTGACTTACAACAATTTTCTTTCAAACTCTGATAGAAGTAATGGCTCATAGGATATCTGAAGAATGAATGTTTGAGTTTATGTAAGAAACTAAGAAAAGACTTCTAGTAGGAGGCTGAAGTTGAGTCTTTAAAAAAAATGAGAAGTTACTCAAGATTAACAACGGAAAGACATTCTTAATGGGGGGAAGGGCAACAGCATGCCTGGTGGATCTTTGGATCCACCAAAGATTCCACCATCTTTGGTGGAACATTGAGTCACAGCAGCTGCTCTGAGAATCAACTCATCCATCCCAGAACTGTTTATAGAGAAGGGGCCTCCAAGGGCAGTGCCAAAGAAATTGGGTGAGGAATTGCACCTTGGTGTAGTCTTTGCTGAGTGTCACATTTTTCCTACTTCCTTCTCATCCATTTTACTTCTCTGTATAAGTGGTGCTGACAGCAAACACATGATACTTGGACATGTGAGTTTTCGGAAAGGGAAGGGGAAAGAGATGACCTCAACAGAAGTACAGACCACATCCATGTCAACAAAGTGTAGGAGAATGGGATCAATAATTACACCATGC
This sequence comes from Lontra canadensis, assembly GCF_010015895.1. NCBI lineage: Eukaryota > Metazoa > Chordata > Mammalia > Carnivora > Mustelidae > Lontra > Lontra canadensis. The sequence goes on along the minus strand of NW_022631096.1, from coordinate 1,011,803 downwards.
GTGAGAGGTGCAAAACCTGGAGGATCTCCATTTAGTGGTTTCCACAAGGTCATTGCTGGCATAGGCAATTTGGTATAGGTGAAACTGAAAGAGTAGCTTGTAAAGAGCCCATGTCAGAGTATGCTCCTGTTTTCTGTCCCTTCCTGGTAATATTTGCCTGGTTTATGAGCAACCTCTTTACTTCCTTCTGGTAACCCCTGGGTGAATATTGCTTCTTTGAGAGTTTCAAAATTCAGATACGGTCTGAAGAGCAAGCTTTGTAGTTTATCTTGCCTAACAAAATTGCCAGCAAGAGAAAAGTGCAAACTTTTCTTCACATAGCTCTCCCATTTGGATTATAAAATCTTTGCTGAGGGGGTGATGAATGTGATAGAAAACACATAACTTGTTTCAGATGTAAAGAATGCTGACAGCCTCAAAAACATTACTTTACCTGACTTTCTTGGCAAATTCAATTTGTAAGAAAAGCTGGGAGTAGAAAATATCCAGATGTCATTTAGGGGTTCACTTTCCTAAGCACAGCCATCTTGATTATGCAGTTATACTCACTGCAGACCTCTGTATCACCAAAGCTTCACCTGGAGATAAATTCCCCAGTTTGTGTGGCAGCTGTACTAAGAAGTTTCATATAAGGAAGAGACATTTGTTTCTTTGCTTATTACTTGGAAGTAAATGTTGCAAGGAGGAAGGATTTTTAACAGACATGGTTTGGAGCTCTGGCACCCTGAGTGGTGGGTCATTGATAAGTGGCTAAGTTTCTTTGAGCCTCCATTTTTGTGTCAACAAAATGCACAATACAATCTACTTTATGAGAATATTGTGATACTTAATCACAAAATAAATGTCAAGCAGTTAGCCCATTACTTGGTATTTGGTAAATGGGTATCTATTACTACTATTTCATAAACCCTTTCGTACATATCACTAAATAACACCATCCAACACTAAAAGTATACATGAGTTTCTTTTATGTAGAGAAGCTCAAAATTCTTTGTATAGTTATTCTTATCTCTCCAAGGATCACATAAACTTGACCCTCTCATTTTTCTATCAGCCATAGTTTTTTTAATCTTTTGCCAGACAAATACATGAACAATTTACCACCACAGTCATTCATTTCCTCAACAAATATTTACTGAGCACATAGCAGGGAACATGTGCTAGTGCCAGGAACTGCTCAAAGCTGTGAGGACACTGCAGTAAGTCAACCAAACCCGTGCTTTCATAGAATTTATATTCCAGTGCATAGAGGCAGGGGAGATGAAGAGAACCGCGTAAGAAACAACGAAGACATAGGTAGTATGCCAGATAGTGATAAGAGCCATGGGAAACAGTGCAGGGCAAAGGACAAGGAGTGTAGAAGCAGAGATGTTGCTATTTATAGCACATGTATAAAATCATCAAGCAAGGACTCCTTTGCAAGATGTTGTTCAAATGGAGATGGAAAGAAAGTTTGATTATTATGAGCACATTGTACACTACTTTGGATGGCTGGAATTGAGGTGACCATTCAATATGCAAAACAGTCAGAAACTGGTGTGAAAAACAATCAACCATTCCCACCCTTTTGCCTGTTTCTCAGATCCTAACTTCACTATATGCCAACAAGCTAAGACCATGCAGCAGTTAAAGGATGAGAAACCTCTGTGCTTTCTATGAGTCATAGCAGATAGAATTCCAAGTGTCTATATTTGTCTAGGGTGAGTAAACTGCCTTTTCTAAATATATGCCTTACCACTTCCCATTAACCAAATTCCCAAACACATATTTCTGCTGGGAAAACAGGACACCGACCATTTTGTTCATGTAAAGAGCAGCCAATTTCTCTGTTGCTATCAGACTTAGAGGTGACACAGAGCTTAAAAAGGAAAACTAATGTACTTGATGACAGAATAAAGATTTAAAAGACTTTGACATGCTGGAAATATAACAAAATCAACAAGATAAAATTAGGAAAGATATATGTATAAGTCTAACATTTACATTTTTTGAAAAAGATTTTATTTATTTCAGGGGTAGGGCATGAGCAGGAGGGGCAGAGGGAGAGAGAGAATCTCAAGGTGACTCCACACTGAGCACAGAGCCCTACTCCGTGATCAAAACCAGCACAATGAGATCAAAACCTGAGCCAAAGCGAAGAGCAGGACATTTAAACAACTGCACCACCCAGGTACCCCTGACATTTAGACTTTAAAAAATCAGCTGCACAAATTTGAAATTAGGGTGATCTTGATGATTATCAAATCATCTGAGAAAAAAAAAAAAAACAAACCCACAGATATTCAATTGTCTAAAAACCTAATGTATGAGTTCACTTGATGATCATATTTTGCTTATACCTTAAGAATTGTACTTCGATAATATCAGAATTTATTAAGAGGGTATTTTTAGGGGCACCTGGGTGGCTCAGTGGGTTAAAGCCTCTGCCCATGGTTCAGGTCATGATCCCAGGGTCCTGGGATCGAGCCCCGCATCGGGCTCTCTGCTCAGTGGGGAGCCTGCTTCCTCCTCTCTCTCCCGGCCTGCCTACTTGTAATCTCTGTCTATCAAATAAATAATAATAATAAAAAATAACCATTTGCTATAGCCGACTAATAAGCAATTAACTCAAGAACATTTAAAAAAAAAAAAAGAGGGTATTTTTAGTTTGTGTTAGGTTGTGGCCTTCTTGAAGCAAAGATTCTGCTTACTCATCTTTCTAATTCAGCCCCAAGAACAATTCTTGGCAAAGAGTATTTTGATCCCTTTATGCATTGAATCTAATACAATATTTTATTACAATAAAGTTGTATATACATATAAAGTGAGGAATGTCTCCTTACAGGTTACAATGCTTAAGCTATGTCTGCAGATCTGTATTCATATTTGAGCACCTACTGGAGTTTGTCCATTAGAGTATAACCAAAGAGATATGAAAGGCTTTAAGGTAAAATCACATAAGAAATTATTACACGAAATGGAGTGTTTCTAATCTTAGAGAAAGGAAGCTTTGGGAAAAATGATAGCTGTGTTCAAATACATGTAAGGTTTTCATACAGAAAAACAATTAGATGTAGTTTCAAAAAAAATAACAAAAATCAACAGAATAAATTATAAAAGGACAGATTTTAAGTTAACTCAAGTAATGCAAAATTAAATAGTTACTTCCAAAACAATGAGATTCCCATCACTGTGGAAGTGCTCAAGTTGAATCTGAATCAGCATCTTTCCAGAGTAAGAAGTTGGAACCAAGTGGTATAAATGTTTTTATCCAACTTTGATCTATTGATTCTAAAGTTATTCTCAACTTGCCAATAGTAAGAAATATCCTTCCGAATCAATTGTATCTTAGAGAGAGGGACTGTAGCTTCTCAGGCCATTATTTTTAGATTTTTTTTCCATGTGAACTCTGGTTTTCTTGACCTAACCATACCATTCCACTGAGCAATATTCTTGCTCAAAGTCTAATGTTGATTTTAGACAATGTAGTGAAAAATCTGTGTGGATTTCTAGGTAGTGTAAAGGTTAATATGTCATCCTGCTTGCAATTTCCCAAGATACATGCTGTCATACTGCTATTCCCTGAATTCCAAGAGACTCAGAGTTGTTTGAATTCATGCTATGTCTATAGATAAATTTCTTTGTCAGAGATTATTAGCTCTAATAAGGAAAACCATGTCCTTTTGGCACTTGTTAGTGTCCTAATGCTCAAGCATAGAATTATCTATACATTTGGTCAATGAAAATTCATTAAACAACATTTATTTAGTTCAAGGGCATGCATTGTAAGGATATAGTGACAAATAAGATGCCCCTGACTCGAAGAATTTCCAGTTTGTTAGAGGAAACAAACATAGACCAAATCATTACAACATAGTGTAATAGCTGATGTAAGAGTGTTCATAAAAGACTCAGTTCTGGGATCCTTGGTTGGCTCGGTGGATTAAGCCTCTGCCTTCGGCTCAGGTCATGCAAGCCCAGCATTGGGCTCTCTGCTCAGTGGGGAGCCTGCTTCCCCCTCTCTCTCTGCCTGCCTCTCTGCCTACTTGTGATCTCTCTCTCTCTCTAATAAATAAATAAAATCTTAAAAAACAAAACAAAACAAAAACAAAAACAAATGACTCAGCCCAAGCAAAAAGAAAAGAGCTGCCAATTCTGGGTAGGTTCAACAGAATCCCATAGAGGAAACTTCAGAATGGGTTCTGAAGGATAAGTCAGGGTTTTTCAGGCAAACAAGGCCATTCCAGCAAAGAGAAAACGGGGTATTGCCATGGAGGAATATTGTCATAGGATTTGCATGGGCTATTCAGAGAACACTAAGGAGCTTCATGAGTCCACTGTAAAGCATGTATGGTAATCTGAGGAGGTACTGGGCAAGGAGGACATGAATCACATGAAAGGCTGACCGAAGAGAAAAAGGAAGAGACGGACAAAACTACTTCAGAGTTTTTTGCAATTGTCCACATGGGGGAATGACCTAATGTGAAGAACTGGGACTTAAAAGGAGCTGAGGGAATATTGAGGAAATATGGTTAAAAGATAAAAATTCACATCATTTATTTAATACTTACAGGTGCTGTGCTGGCATGAACTAGTAAAGGTAAATACACATAATCTTTTGCTTTCAAGAAACTAAAAGGTACTCTCCGTAGAAATATAGGCTTCAGTATCAGAGAGTCCTCCATTCAAATCTCTACTTTCCTACTTGGAAACTCTGTATTTCACTTTCTTAATCTGTTGCTTTGAGATCCTTTGATCACTTTTCTGGTCTGGAAAATCAAGGAACACTGTCCTGGTTGCCTGCCCAATGGAACCTTTCTCCCAAGACTCTCTGACTTTGAAGGAGAAGTAATTCCCAGAGGTTGGTGTAAAGCTTAACTGAGGGGATGGAAGAAGTACAGGACACAAAGTAAGTGCTCAGTAAAACACACATGGAAGTTTGGTAGTCTTTTTTTTTTTTAAATGAACATATCTGACTACATAATAGTGTATGTTTGTTTCTTTTAATATATCGGTCCCATCAAAATAATTATTTCTTTAAATTTAAGGGTATGCCCCAGAACACTGAGTTTTGGACATTTAAAGTTATTTTTAGACTAATTTATCAGTATTCTCTAGAAAAAAATGAGAAAGAAAATAACTCACAGAAAGAAAAGAAAGAAGGATAAATGCTGTTAAACTAAGTGATATTTGATTTCTAAAACATAGGACTAAGTTATAAAGTGTTTCTCATAAAATTCTCTTCCTATTTTGTATATTCCCTCTTTTCTTTTATAGTCATGAGGTCTTGTTTTGTTTTTTTTTTTTGTTTTTTTTTTGTTTTTTTTTTTAAGATTTTTAGTTATTTATTTGACAGACAGAGATCACAAGCAGGCAGAGAAGCAGGCAGAAAGAGAGGAGGAAGCAGGCTTGTTGCTGAGCCAAGAGCCTGATGCGGGGCTCGATCCCAGGACCCTGGAATCATGGCCTGAGCCGAAGGCAGAGGCTTTAACCCACTGAGCCACCCAGGCGCCCCAAGGTCTTGTTTTTTTAAATGCTCTTACCAAAATGGCTATATTAATTAGTTAAGAATTTGCATAAACTTTTCTCAGGCCAATCCTTCAGTCCAAGAATTTACAGTTGTTTGAAAGAAACGTTGGTTAAAACTAACCACCCCCCAAAATTTCATTCATTATATAAGTAAAGATAAAGTGATTTTTAAAATAGATTTTAAAATATTACATCAATATTACCCCAGATATTATCTATTTTTAGCCTCCATGCTTATCCACATTGATTCCTGGGATACTTTTGAATTAACACCATCACATCACCTGATTTAGCATTCATGAATGCAGAAGGAATAGAAAAGGAGACACATACACTTGCCAAGCTCTTGGCATTTGGTCCTTTTGATTTTAAGTTGTTATACTGGCAAAATGATCTGAGTACATGTCCAAAATACTCATTCATATCAATGGTGAGGAAAATGTATCTGCACTATCAATTTTCATTCTATTGTTTAGTCCCAATCAAATAAATAGATTCTAATTCAGAAAAATAAGTTTCTCTAGTGCCATCTTTTGTTCAAATGGCAGAGATACTGAAGTAAAAATTCCCCTCCAAAAAAGTCAGAAGCAATGACAGAAAGGAAGAAAGATTTTTGTTGGTTTCAAATGAAAGAGCTTGGAGTGTTTACTTATGCTGGATAAAATATACCCAAACGTTACCTTCACTAATTAGAAGCTTAAGTCTGTATATAAAGATCTTCCCAACTGCAAATTTATCCCAGGAGCTGAAGCGGAGAGATTTAAAAATCTACTTATTTTTTTTTTTTTAATGATTTTCACCAGATGCTTTATACCTCTGTTTGGTGCTTGGTACCCAGGAGCTCCGTATGAAGGCAGGTTAGCTGTGCTCACATACACCGCTCTCCCGGGGTTCGCAGCATAACCAATCTCTGATTAATGGAAAGGCAAAACATTTGCAGTGTGTAATCTGACACACCGATGCTCACAGCAATGACTACCGTGCACTGAGAATGCAGCCCTAATAAGAGCAACTGCCCCTTTCTTATTAGTTTTCTCCTTGGTGGAATTATTCTCTCTATATGAAAATAAGAATCTAATACATGCCAGTGATAACTGTATTTGAACATAATGTGAGATTGGCTCTGACTTCTGTTTAGATGATTCTTTAACCTGGCAGGTACAAATTCTGACCTTGTGATGGTGGAGGAAAAGTAGGAGGGCCAGCTGGGCTGTGTGACATGGCCAGCAACTTGGTCTGGGAAGCATGGAGGAGGAATCAGCCCCTGACTGTCCAGGCTGAATCACCCCGGTGTAAGGCTGACAGGCTGATGAACTGGGGCCACCAGCTAACCTCACTACTGATGCCCTGGGAGTCAGAGAGAGCCACAAGACCCAGAATGTCCGGCTGTATTTAAAAGCAAGTGGATAATCCATCAGGTGAAATCAACTGGAAACAGGGAGTGGACCATGCCATACATGACCCACATTTTAATTGAATCAATGAAGTTTTTGGGCTCCCTTCATTGTGGTATGGGGAGATTAGGGAGGCCACTAATTGGGGATCGTATCTGTTGTTTTGGTTTTTGGAAACACAATAAATATATATCTAGATCATATAATCTGAACTACTTCCAAAGACAATCTCCTACAATTTTTTTTTCAACCCTCCTAGAATTACCTGACATTATACCACTGAGTTATAATGAAAAAATGTTGTACTAACTTATAAATATTTAAGTACATTTATTATAGGGGTGCTTTTGAAGCTATTTAGCATATCACAAGGAGTTTTATATATAGATGCCTCTCAGATTTAATGTGCAAAAAGTCACTTGGGGACATTGTAAAAGTGCACATTCTGATTTAGTAAGTCTGGGTGGCATAGTGGAATCCATGTTTCTGGATTTATAGGAAATTCCCAGTGATGATGATGTTGATGCTCTTTGGACCACACTTTGTACAGCAACCTGTATCAGTGTCCCATGGTAGAAATTTACTTGCAGAAAAGCTGCAATTGATGGCAATTTTTTATTCATTATGCAGTACTGTGAATTGGACTGGTTTGGATCATATGAAATTACCAATGTTGAATCATCTTTTAACATACATCATTACAATTTCTTGTAATAATAGATATGGTATAGCAATGGTATACTATAATCAGAGTTTTCTTTTTTTAATATTTTATTTATTTATTTGAGAAAGAGAATATGCATAACCTGGGAAGGGAGTGGCAAAGGAAGAGGAAGAAACAGACTCCCCCCTGAGCAGGAAGTCTGACAGGGTGCTCAATCCCAGGACCCTGAGATCATGACCTGAGCTGAAGGCAGACGACTAACCGACTGAGCCACCCAGATGTCCATTCAGATTTTTTTCTTTGAGTTGAGAGCCAGGTGGCTTGTAACTAAAATTGTGCCCCTCTCTCATAACAAAGTACACAGAACCATTTATAAGGAACATATTTTAGGCACTAACTTCCCCTCTTTGTAAGTAAGGAATCTTTAAGTTATAAGAAACCAAGACCTAAATTGACTGGCTTAAGAAAAAAATAAACTTACATAATGAGGAATACCAGATTTAGACCTTTTCTTATGGTGTGCATAGATACGGGAACTCAAATACTGACATCAGACCTCAGTTTATCCATTCTCTGTTTTATTTGCCTCTATGATGATTTTATTCTTAGGCAGATTCTGTCTCTAGATGACTCCTTGTAATCCAGGATGACTGCCTATCTTCTTTGCAGCTCCAACACAAAAAGAGCTTTTCCATTCAGGAACTGAATTTAATTGGATTTGCTTTGGCCAGAAGAATGGAAACCTCTAGTTAGCTAACCCGAGCTCTCATGCTTTCTCTGAACCTGGGTCAACTCTGTCAAACCCATATTGGCTGAGAGTTAGGGGTTATTCTTCAAGAGAAAATTGGGTGACTATTACCAGAGAAAGGAAGAATATTGAGAATCCTTCCTAATAATGCCTTTCCTCTTGAGAAGATTATCCATCCCCACCTCAGTGTTGTCAGCATTGGCTTGTGACTTGCTTTGGCAAATTACCTGTACAGAGAAGTGGTATGTGTCATTTCTAGGTGCAAGTTTCAAGAACCTGTGTGTGTTCTTTCATGCTCTCTCATTTCACTGCAGGATTCCAGATAAGAGCAGCTCTATCCATGTGGATCCTGGCATGAGAACCTATAATGTGAGCAAGAAATGTGCCTTTGTTGCTGTAAGCCACTGAATACTGGGTTGAACACAAACTAATTCTTAGCCTAAACTGACTGATAAAATAGGCAAAACAACAGATGTTCACAATAACTACTCATCTCATTCCAACACGCACATTAATTCTTCTTTTCAAACATAAATTTAAAAAAATATCCACGCCAAATTTAATGCATATATTAAACATTGCTCTAAAACCCACTCAATTCCTCCCCAAGGAAAGAGATCATAAAATCTTGTCCTGCAGACAAGGATCTGCCTGCAGAGCAAAGGTCAGGATTTTTGAGTGCTGGGAATGTTTCTAGGTCAAATCCCGATTAACCTCTACTGGTGGAGCAACCTGTAGTTAAAGGATATATTTAAATATATTTAAATGATGTATTTAGTTATCCCCAATACACATAATATACAATGGTGGAATTACAAAAGAATAATTATAAAATAAAACAAATTCCTATTCTTCTTTTGAAAAGAAGCTAACAGAAAACAGCAGAATGGTCATGGGTCCATAGCAAATAAGAACTAGAGCCCTCCTAGCAGAATGAGTTTCCTGGTTCACCAGCCTGTCTTTTCCAATTCTTCTTTCTGTGAGCATCTTCTCTGTTTACTTCCATAGGCACATCTGAGATGACCTAAATAGAATTCTCCACTGGGGCTACTCTATGTTAGCTAGTATGGAGCTCATCTGGGCCTCCAGCAGTGTTAAAGAAGACGCCTTATGTTAGGAGTCCAAAGTGACCTGTCCTTTGCCCTCAGGCTTCATTTTTAATCTTGGCTTCTGTGGATGAAGATGTTTAGGAGGAGGTGCTTGAGTGGGCCTGCCATATTTATCTTCCTATCTTATCCTCCACTCTATTTCTTACCTTACTGCTTTTTGGGCACTGACTGTAGCTGAGCTCATCAAGCCTAGCTGTGTATCTTCCAAGACTCCAATCTCTTAGCTCATAAATTTCCAGCCATAGGCAGAAAAGGGCTCATGAATAGACAAATAAAGCAAAACACAAATTATTTTTACTTTTTGTTTTTACACAATCAAGTTGTAACTAAAGTAAAGATTGTCTCTTTTTTATAGAATCTTTGAAAATCAGACAGCACATGCCAGACTCTGTTATTTTTCTACCAAGTCACTCATCTCCAGCCTAGGGAGTATGTGGACTGATTGCCCCAGGCACAAGACATGGACTTTAACCAACCACTTGGCTATGTCACAGGATTCCCAACTTTCCAGTCCAGGAGAGGGTTCTCTTTGTGCCTCATGTTACTTCAGCTCAGCTGGTGACATAGTTAAGATTCTGTGATTTGCAAAACCTCACTTCTAGGAACTTTTTAAACATCAGGTTAGGGTTCCTTGGGTGAAAGCTAGAAAAACCCTCTCTGGCTGACTGGAGGGAACAGAAGTTGATAAAGGTCCAGATTATCTCACAGAACTGAAGGAAAAATCAAACAACCAAACTTTGGATAGGATGAGACCCAAGAAGCTCCAGATATATAAACAGCAAAAACTAACGATTTTTATTTTGTGAGGGGGATTTATTTTATAGAAATATCCACCACAGTCCTGAAGTCCTCATTTCCATTTTACCCTACTTTATTCTGTTGGCTTTTTAAGCTACCAAAAATCCTCAGGAAACAAGATATAGAGTAAAAACAAATAGTATCTAATACGGGTATCTGGTGAAACAATTCTTTCTTGAAATGAGAATCGCTCACAGTCCCTTGTTGAGTGTAAAAGGACATAGTGGGTGATCCTCTCAAATTCAATCACACTCAAAGTTTTTCTTATTCTCCCTCTATTATTACTCTTTTCTCCCCCTGAAACTTGCCTTCCAATGGCTTCTCTTCTTCCCTCTTCTAATTTGGTTGAACAGCATCAGCAATTCTCCCAAATATCTTTGGTAAAAAGCATGAAATAACTTCAATTTCTCCCCCACATCAACACCTCCACTTCCTCCACTTCCCAGAATTCATCCAATGTTGATTCTACCTCCAAACTATCTCCGAAGACTCATGTCCCCTTTTCTGATCCCATTGTTATTCTCCTAGTCCAGGGAACCTGCCCTTCTTCCTTAGAATAATTTCTTTTTTATTTTGGAATTTTCCATGATCCCTTAAACAACACCTAAGCACATGATACATATTAGTTAAGTAGGTAAGTAAATAAATATATGTCTGGGTTTGGAAATGCCCTAAGAGCTGTAATTATAATTTTCTTGCTCTGTGTTAGGTCTACAATACCTAACACAATATCTGATATGCAGCACATTGGCAATAGATGCTTGAGAATATTCGAGAATGAATATGAAAATGAATTACTTTTATAGGTTTTCACAGAATCTTGAAGATCCCATTGTGTCTACCTATAGCAACTCTTCAGTATAAATATGAATTTGGGTGGCAGAGAGGAAGTTTTCAAAGACTCGTACCAAAATGGAAGTACTTTTTAGGTTAGCAGAGTGACATTTGCGTACACACGTTTAGGAAAGAAAGATATACTGAGAGTTTGCACCAAAGTAAAAGCAGAGATTGGAAGTCTCATCATTCACCTGTGTTTGGCAGAACTTAATCCTGGCCCACAAGGAGGCTTTCTGCAAGGGGAGTTCTGCAGTAAGATGCATGCAGCCGGAGGTAGAACATAATGTAGGCACTGAGGGAGAGCAGTGGTGACAGTCACTTCCTACGCTGGGCTTTACTTCTAGGCGGTGTTTCTATTCCACAAACTCCTGGCAATTAGGAGTCCAGCAAATCCATCATAAAGTTTTAGGGACGATGTAGGAACATGCAGTACTCCCATACATTCCATTGCTATCCTTTAGGCTGAATCTCCTCTGAGTTAATTAAATTCAAATAAGTATCTTTCCATTCCCTGGGACTTGGAAGGAGGAGTCCAATGCACTTGAGAAGTCACAAAACAGCCATTAGATGTTAATAACTAAGAACTGTTCCAACCTCTGCTGGTTTCAAATGAGAGGACCAGAAGCATAAAGCTCCATAGGGCATTACTAACTTCCTGAGGCACTCAGCTGCTGAAAATGAATTCCTCAAATAATAGTTTCCTTTTCCAAAATTTAGCTGGATCAGATATTTTTAGTTTAAAGGTCTTAATGAGACTTTGCAGGAACATGCACAGCAAGAGGGATTCCTGTACAATAAATCACTGGAGGTGTGCCACCTTACTGCTGGCAATTTGAATAAATAACTTTGTTGATTTACAACAGATGTTTTTTCACTTAGCTGTCGCCCACCAAAGCCCACATTCGGCAGTAAAGTCCATGAGACTCAGAACCATTTCTGTCTTACTCACTGCTGTCATAAATAGACACATGCTCTCTCTCTCAAAGAAAATCTTTAAAATAAATAAATACAGTGTAATATTCTCTGGTCAATTCTACAAAGAGCAAGTGATACCTAGTTTTGATCTTCAGACTCAAGGAGTAGAAAGAACCTATTTTGAAGTAAAAATGCTTTTGCTTCTTCCCCATTCTTTGATGGGGCTAGAAAGAATAGGCTAAAAGCCTGGAGAAAGGCATAGCCCTGAAGGTTTTATGCATAAAATATTGCTCCTTGATGATAGATTGCTTTCCATACATAGGATAGTTTCACATATATTTCTCAATTTTTATTTATATTACATCTATCTATTTTCAGCTCCCAGTTCCATGCCTGTAAGTTCAAGCTTAACACATTTACACTGAATGAATATTTATTTTGGTTAAATTGATTAAAAATACTCTATTCCATTGGGTATTTGCTCAAAATTTACTTCTAGCTGTACAGATGTGTCTCTTCTGAGTCATCTTGTCCTTACCTTTAGCCCTGTTCCCAACTGGAGGTTTTCTTGAAAAGAAGACAAGATGGACATAATGCAAAATCAATAGATGTGATGTTTGGCAGTTTCCCCATCTCTAAAATGATAGTTACAATAGCACCTAATTCGTAAGGTAATTTTAAAAATGATTTATTTATCTAAAATATGCAGAACATTCCCCTACAGCACTTAAGCTTCTACCAAATGTTACGTATTATTATATTTGTTGTAGCTGCTGTGATGGGTTACAGCATCAATTACTCATCCCTCTGAAGATCACAGGTGGTTAAAAAGAAATCAGTCTAAACTAACAAATTATTGGAGAAAATTAAACAGAATACTTGGTCTGATTTTTGTTTGGTTGGGTTTTTCCTGTAATACATAAGATACTTTTTCAGAGAATTTCTGGAGACCATTTTCTTACCCGAAGCAAGAAATGGCCTCTTACATTGAACCCTGCAATTTCTTATTGCAGAAATGCCATGGCAGGTTGTTCAAGGCAGACTTTAAGATCCTATGGTGCATTATGTCCCCATCTGTGAAGATGGACATGCTTAGCCTCTATCCAAGCCAGTTCGCTTCTTTGCTTTGCTTCTATGGCTTTTCCTCTCTCATTCATGCTTTCCTTCTCTCCATCCTCCTTCTCTTCTAGTCTTAGTTCTGTCCCATGGTCAAACTCTTTTTCTTCTCTGGTGAGGTACAACTGTGAGGGTGGTGTAAGCTCTCTCTATGGGCAAACATCCATAGTATTTATTTTGTGGCCCTTGATGGGTTCTCTGATTAACTGACAATGCACACAAGAAGAGGGTTCTCCACATAGCAGTGGTTCTCCAAATGGCATTAGGGGTCTGTCAGAGGTCTAGGGATTCTCTGCAAGACACTTTCATTTTGTGCTTTAGTTTTGAGAAAATAGTTTGAAAATTCATACAAGCATTATCTCGGTCATCTAGATGACCACCTAATGCTTGGGTATTGGTGTAAAATTTCAGTACCCACAATAGGTATTATTGTATATTATCTCTGTATTACTAATAATCACCAAAAATATCAAAATTCATTTATAATGAATTTCCCCAACTGCTATCAGCAGAACCCTTGAGGTCATCTTGGGATCCTGCAAATTCTTAAGTTTGAGAAACAAAACAAAACAAAACAAAACAAAAAGAAATTATAAGACTGAAGAGAAGCAGAATCCATTTAAATAAAAACTAAAGTGAATACATGTTGGGATGCCTGGGTGGCTCAGTCATTAAGCATCTGTCTTGGGCTCAGGTCATGATCCCAGGGTCCTGGGATAGAGCCCCACATAGGGCTCCTTGCTCAGCAGGAAGCCTGCTTCTTCCTCTTCCACCCCCCTGTTTGTGTTCCTTCTCTCTGTGTCTCTCTCTGTCAAATAAGTAAATTCTTTAAATAAATAAATAAATAAATAAATAAATAAATAAATAAAAATAAAGTGAATACATGTTTCCCAATGAAAGGCAGAAATTAGATACAGAGAACTCCCGAGGGTGAAATTTATGGCAAGTCTTCATCTTTATCAACAAATACAGAGTGAGTGCTAATTATGTACTAGAAAATGTTAACTTTTCTCACTACAGAGACAAATAAAGCTTGGCCACTGCCCTGAAAGGTTTAGACAATTGAAAATAAGATAGTCACTTACCCAGGAGGGCCTACACTATAAGTTATGGAATGGAGACATTTTTTAAAAGTGCATTGGGACAAAAAGAAGGTAACACAAACTTCTGCTTAAAAAAAAAAAAAAGTTGGAAAAAGATTTAGATAGAAGATGGCATTTGAGTTGGGCCTTGAGGGCTATATGGACATTTATGAGGCAGAGAAGAGAGTGAGGTGGGATGAAAAAGATATTAGCATGGCCAGAGTTTCACTTCCATGAACAAAGTTTAAGGACTACAGTGGAAAACCTACATTGGGATTAGATTTTAAAAGATCTCCCATGCCCTGTTAAGCAGGTTGATCTTTACCTTGTTGTCCATAGAAAGCAGACAGAAGTTTTAAAGGAGGTTGGGACAGGATAAATATTTTTCCAGGAAGCAGTAGTCTATCAATAGTGTGGAAGATGAGTTAGAAAGGAGGAGAAACTGGTCAGAAGGTTGAGACAATGATCCAAACAGTGGCAAAACCAATGAAAATCTTTGATTCATGTTTTATGACAAAAGAGTTGGAACAGACAAAAGTGGAAGAGTAACTGTATGTGGGGAAAAAATCAAAGAGGATACTGCAGATTCTAGGCACAGCCTGGGTAGATATTGGTGGGGGTGGGGTGAGGGGTGGTTGCAAAGAGACATGAGAGTCAACAAAGAAAATTGTACTTAGCCGCTAGCAGGAGAAGGTGGGGAGGAAATGATCAGGTTTATTTTGGAAATACTGAATCTGAATTGCTTTGATTCATTGTGAAAGATCTTACCTACCCCTTCAGCTACGATCCTCTCCTCCCATCTCATTCACTCTTGTCAACCTACCTTAATAAAACTGCCAGTTATTATGCTAGCAAAATGTGTTTATTCTGGAATAGTGGAGAATTACAATTCAGATTACGCAAGTTAAGGCAAAACCATAGGCAAATCCAGAGACTAAAGGAGAAGAACACTCTGTTACGCAGTAATGTTGGAGATAAGGGTTTGAGAGGGGCTGCTGTGAACAAAAAAGGAGTAAAGTGGGAGTTCAGAGTGCGGTGGCTTGTCATTGGCTGAGCCGTGACAGTCTCTCATTGGCTGGACTGTTAACAGGGGTGGAGAAAAGCTACCTTCCCCCTGCTAGGGCAGGAAAGTACAGGCTCCTTCTGGTTGGTTCTGCCTCAGGCTGCAAGGAGTGTTAGTCAGGGGAGCGCCCCCTTCTGGCCTTCCATTTCCATTTAAAACTAGGTTTCCTTTTTTCTGTTTCACTCTTTAATTTCAAGCCCCGCAAATCTCCAGATAAATGGCTTTCTCAAAGACCATTGAAATATTCCAATCACTAAAACCCATGTTCTCTTTTCAGGCCTCAATTCACTTGCTCTTTTGTAGAAGTTGAATGTAAGTATAGATCCATAGGTAAGGCCGCAATATAAATTATTCTCCAAGTGGGGACACTTTTGAAAGTGGAAGGGTCAGTATTAACAATTATGTTGGGGCATAATTATGTTGGGACAGTCCTCCACAAACCAGAACTTGTAGTCTCCAGAGAGTTAGGAATGTGCCAGGTCTGGAATTTACCCTCCCAAAAGGCAAGTATATACTGAGAAATAGTAGGGCACCCACAGTTTATCTTGAATAATAGTGGAATGAAGAGCCTCCTATTTCCATGACAGTAAAATGTTCCCATTCTCCATCAGCACTGGGGCAGGGTCTGGGGGCAGGATTCCCTGGAAAGAGCAGAACAATAGATGGGGGTAGGGGGGCAACATGACTTCTAGACATCCAGACTAAAGCTACTTGGAGGATGAAACTAAAATACAAAAGACAAATAACTCCCGATTTTGCCATCACAAAAAGACTGATCATCTGAAAGAAAAGAAGATTGGTCATATGAAAGCAAATCCTGTGTCCTGCTTTCATAAATTTCCAAAATGGGCATACGTGTGGGAGTTCTAAAGGGTTAGAGAAGACATTGTGGACTCAGATTATTTCACTTTTTAAAAAAGAATGATACAGGGACACATGTTTTTGTGGCTCAGTAGGTTACATGGCTGCCTTCAGCTCAGGTCATGATCCCAGAATCCTGGGATCACATCCCACATAGGGTTCTTTGCTCATCGGGGAATCTGCTTCTCTCTCTACCTGTTTTTCCCCTGCTTGCACGCTCTCTCTCTCTCTCTCTCTCTCCTACAAATAAATAACATAAAATCTTTAAAAATAAATTTAAAAGTATGATGCAACTAAATGAGAGAAAACAAACAGCAAGGAGATTGTAATGTTAGATATTTCTTGATTTTTGAGACCAAGTGGTGGGTTCAGTTCAGGGCTAGACTGAATTCATGCATATTTTTCTTTCTTATTTTAACAATGTCTCCCTGTGGGGAAGATAAATATCTGCCTTAGAACTTTATTTGTAATCAAAATATTGTATCTTCAGCTTTTAAAAAGAGACCCGCACCAGGCTCTCTTCTCAGCAGGGAGCCTGCTTCCTCCTGTCTCTCTGCCTGCCTCTCTGTATACTTGTGATCTCTGTCTGTCAAATAAATAAATAAAATCTTAAAAAGAAAAAAAAGAAAGCATTTCTAAAGTATAGACCATTTGAAGAGGGTTTTTTCCAGGACTTGGAGCCACTTTATTACCATTAAGAAAAAAAAAAAAGGAACATAAACTTTAGATTTTAAAAAGTACATTTTGCAAAAGCTTTTGCACAGCTTTTGCACAGCTTTTTGCACAAGGAAACAATTAACAAAACCAAAAGACAACTGACAGAATGGGAGAAGATATTTGCAAACGACATATCAGATAAAGGGCTAGTGTCCAAAATCTATAAAGAACTTAGCAAACTCAACACCCAAAGAACAAATAATCCAATCAAGAAATGGGCAGAAGACATGAACAGACATTTCTGCAAAGAAGACATCCAGATGGCCAACAGACACATGAAAAAGTGCTCCATATCACTCAGCATCAGGGAAATACAAATCAAAACCACAATGAGGTACCACCTCATACCAGTCAGAATGGCTAAAATTAACAAGTCAGGAAATGACAGATGCTGGCGAGGATGCGGAGAAAGGGGAACCCTCCTACACTGTTGGTGGGAATGCAAGCTGGTGCAACCACTCTGGAAAACAGCATGGAGGTTCCTCAAAATGTTGAAAATAGAACTACCCTATGACCCAGCAATTGCACTGCTGGGTATTTACCCTAAAGATACAAACGTAGTGATCCGAAGGGGCACGTGCACCCGAATGTTTATAGCAGCAATGTCTACAATAGCCAAACTATGGAAAGAACCTAGATGTCCATCAACAGACGAATGGATAAAGAAGATGTGGTATATATACACAATGGAATACTATGCAGCCATCAAAAGAAATGAAATCTTGCCATTTGCGACGACGTGGATGGAACTAGAGGGTATCATGCTTAGCGAAATAAGTCAGTCGGAGAAAGACAACTATCATATGATCTCCTTGATATGAGGGAGAGGAGATGCAACATGGGGGTTAAGGGGATAGCAGAAGAGTAAATGAAGCAAGATGGGATTGGGAGGGAGATAAACCATAAGTGACTCTTAATCTCACAAAACAAACTGAGGGTTGCTGGGGGGAGGGGGGTTGGGAGGGGGGGTGGGGTTATTATGGACATTGGGGAGGGTATGTGCTATGGTGAGTGCGGTGAAGTGTGTAAACCTGGCGATTCACAGACCTGTACCCCTGGGGAAAAAAATATATGTTTATAAAAAATAAAATTAAAAACAAAACAAAAAAAAAAAAAATGAAAGTGACCTGCTCTGATTCTGTATGTTTTGATTTTAAGTCTTGCTTATGGATGGATACATATCCTGATGGTTGTTCTATCCTTGTTATCTAATAAATTATGCAGATAACAAAATAAAAAAAAAAGTACATTTTGCTAAAATAGTGATAATACTGCCATATGTTGTATTTGTGCTGTTGATTTGTGACAGAGAAGTATTTTCTTAAGAAGTAATAGTGATTTATATGTAATTGTTTTTCTACAACTAAAGAGCCAAAAATTATTTTTTTTCTACTTTAGCAATTAATAGAATGTTAAAGCCAAAGTCCTTTCTTGAAAGGTCACATCACAAACACCTACCTGTAATTTATAATTCTGTATGACTATCATTTAGCTTTTAAAAAGTACCATTATTTTCTGGGCTACAAAGTTGTTATTTTTCTATTCAATGAAAGAAATAAGAAAATTAGGCATATCAAGTAAGGTCCTAAAGCACAGTTAGAGAACAGAGGAAACTCTCTGAGTAGAACATTTTTAAGTACTTCTGTTGGACTGAATTTTATAATGGCCAGAGAGAGAAAAATGCAGAGCTCTATTAAGAATTGAGCTTAAATATATGTTATGAATCTCCTAGGCTGGTTGTTTCATAATCTTAATTACTGAAGTAGAGCATATGAAAGGTCTAAGCCCTTAATTAGAGTAAGTGATATGGTATTCAGGTGTCAGGAATAAAAATCTGATTGTAATTTAAAAAAAAAATAGATAAAGGATTATGACTTAGGGACATGCTTGACAAGTTAGGATGTTATGGTTTTTGTGTTTGCTTTGTTTTTGTTGTTGCTATTCTGAATTCTCTAGTTTTGTTCTGAAATGAAAGGAAGCAGAAAAATGCAATAAGCAGAAAAAGAGGGGAGGGGCAGGTGTTGGTCCTTTTGCTGAAAAGGGGTAAATACAATATTGAAGAACTCAATAGGAGTATCAGATGGGCAAATCAAAATCATCTTTCAGGTAAGTCTCACAAGACCATGAAATATCATTAAACTGCTATGAAATCTCACTTATTTGAAGTAGGAAAATGCATGGGCACTCAAGAAGTTTTATTACATCCCAAGTCGCTGGAACTGTTGATGCCTGAAGAGTGAGAAAAAGTTAAATAGGTTTCCTTTAATTTTTAAGGAATGTTAGGGTTGGATGAAATAATGAAAGAAATCATTTCACATTCACTTCAAAAGATGTAATTAACTTAAATATAGGTATTTGTTTAACTTTATCCTATGTTCTGTCCATTTATTTAGAGCAAATAATTTAAGATTGATTAACATTTTATATTTACTATTTTAGTAAATAATGATATTTTACAGAAAAAGCTTAATTGAATGTAATACAAGATAAAGGTTCTCATATCCAGCAATTCTAGCCATGGATATGTGGTTGGTGGAACCATAGAGTCATAATCCAAGGTTTATACTTGTTGGATATATTGTAGCTATAAAGTCAGGAGAGGAAAAAATGAGCTTCCATAAATCAAAATCTGGAAATCCAAATTCAAAATTGATGTAGACAATCAAAGAGGTAAAGAAAACATAATGTAAGAAATAAAACTCTCTTCATTTCTTTATATCTTATGTTTTTCAATGATTTTCTGAAAATTCCAAGTTGGTTTCTTATAGAAATAAAATTTTGAAGGTTGGTTATTAGTCAACAAATATTTTTTGTGCCTCTCCTATGCACAAGTAAAGCAAGTTTTCCTCTAGCTACTATATCCCACCCTCAGTGTTTCTTCTTCATCTCCTTTACCACTGTGGATCTCCAGTCCTGAGAACCCTTTAAAACTTCCTACATCTATAAGCACAAATATTTCAAATAAGTGCATGAGTAATTTTCTTAGTTTCTTCTAATGCCTGAGGCAATATCTGTACAAGAAAACACAAAGCATCTCATGAGTTCAGTTAGCATTTGAATCTGGTCATGGATTTGACCTCCGTGCCAAGAGGGTCACCTTACACTCAAGGCATTCACTCAGGTGATGGTGGTCTCCCTGAGGATTGGTATGCCTCTAGTCATGGAAGCCCTTGGACTCTGAATGTGCTAGATGAAAATGTGCTTTATCTTTTGGAGTCCCCCATTCACTGAAAGCACTTAATATAAATATCTGATACCCTCTACATCACAAAGATAAGCTCATGTGCACCTCAGTTCCATTTGTTTTGTTAATTTTTTATTTTTATTTTTTTCCCCAGTAGTCTTATCCTGCCTGTAAATTCCATGAACACTAAGTTAGAGAACAGTCAGAACTAGATCTTCAGATCCAGTCTTTCCCTTTTAGAACAGTGATGTTATTTCAAACCATATTTTTGTTTGCCATAACCTCACATCCTTTAGGATGCACAGACCTGCATGTAGACTTCTGTGCAGGGGGGGGGTCTTGAGACCAGTATGACTTGTGACCATGATTCTTCACAAGATACTGCAGTGTTTTATGTGCAGGGGAAGAAACACACTTTATGAGGTATGAGCCATGCCCTTGGAGAACGTACAATCTACTAGAGAAGATAAGACATATAGTGCTGATTAGAGTACAGATTGAAAGTCACGTCTGCCACACAAGTAGCGGTGAGAAGAATTGACACAGATATAAACTAGCAAATGTTGTCATGCCCACTGGGTGTGGACATGGTGGACAATTTCAGGCTGCAAAAGGAAGAAAGACTTAGTCTGATCTAGATGCAGGGTTCTGAGCTGGTGGTTTTGAAGCTGAGAACTTCTACCCAGTTCTCTCTCTCTCCCCTTATTTTCTCTTTCCCACCAAGGATCAGAACACCAGAGTTGTACTGGACTCCATTTTGGTAACCGGAGCAGATACTTTGCCCTCAAGACAAGCTTAAAGTCCTCCCATCCTTTCTCTTTCCATTACGGAGCACTCAGGCTGTGGGTTGACTTTTATTTCCTGCCTTTCTTATGTGTAAGAGTTAGGTCTTTGTCCATGGTGTGAGGGAAGGTCCAACTCTCTTCCCAACTGCATTGTCCTTCCTTGCATTCACCTGAGCCGGGACCCCTTCAGGGAAGCCCACCCACCACAGTGCCCACTCGCCTGTGTTTACAGACTCCTTGCTGAACAGGGAGTCTGGCCTACCTACTCCGAGGTCAGCCAACCACAGCTCCCCAGGCTGGAAGAACTGCTTTCTGTGGGAGGGAATAGGAAGTTTCATTTAAATAAATACATGAATAATAAAAATAAGAACTTTGGGTTAGTTTTGAATCTGTAAGTGAATTTCAAGTCCCACATTTCAGAAAAAAAGGCTTCTTGAGTTTTGACCGTTTTAAGCTCAGTTGTTTGTTAATCTCACCGTGAGAGGGAAAGCGTAAAATCAAAAATGCATAAATAAGAGAATCTTCTGAGAAGGCTGTTATTCAAGATGTAATTATTTGTGGGGAAAAAATGTGCCATTAAAAAAAAAAGTAATTCCATACAGGAGTTATAACTAAATTCAAAAGAGCATACACTTTTCGCAGCCTATAGAAATACTTTCTACGTTAATATTAGTGAACTCAAAGCAGATGAATTAAGCTCTTTAAAATTACAGAAACTGATTTTCTCTTCTTATAACTCAGTGAATTTTACAAAGAACAAGTGTCTCAGGTAACAAGTGCTTTACAGAATGTGTCTCGGTTTACAGAGTTTTTGTAAACTTCTAGTATTGGAGAAGAGCTTCATATTTTTATAAATACTAATTCTGTTTTAAATTCAAGTTTATTAAGTTCTGCTTCAGCTATAAGCTATTCTCAATAATTTTTAAAAATTATTCCTATTGGCCTAAGAAAATAATGTCTTTCCCATCAGAAACTGTAAGTAGACTTTAAAAACTTAAAATTAAAAAAAAAAACTTAAAATCATAAAAATATCCATCCTCCCCAAATGTATCTACAGATTCAGTACAATGCCAATAAAAAGCCCAAAATATTTTTTCACATATTTTGACAAGTTGATTCTAAGATTTATACAGTAAAGGGCCAAGCAAGTGGGGGCTTACTATCAGACATGTCTCAAAACTTACTGCAATGCAAAGGTAATTAAGATAGCACAAGATTTGTCTGGAGACAGACAGATTGGCCAAGGAAGCCGAGTAGAAATTCCAGGTACAAAACCCACATATACAAATCTGATAATTAATGAAATGGGGCTTAAAGCTCAAGAGTAAAAGGAGGAACGGTCTATAAACAGCACTAGCATGTTTAGTTTTAGATACAAAATCATGAAGATTGCATTTCAACTTCACAACCTCTACATGTATGACTTTAAGGTAAGTGACAGAATTAAATATTTTAGGCAAAATGACAAACTTTTAAAAGACCTTATAAGGAATATCTTAATTACTTCAAGATAGAGCATTTTTAAAAAAGCATGAAAGAACTAACCATGAAAGAAAGATTGATAATTTCACTACATGAAAATAAAGGACTCCTGATCATCAAAAGAACTCATTAAAAAGAGAGGCAGAAGACATGAACCTTCTCCAAAGCAGACATACAAATGGCTAACAGACACATGAAAAAATGTTCAACATCATTAGCCATCGAGGAAATTCAAATCAAAACCACATTGAGATACCACCTTATACCACTTAGAATGGCCAAAATTAACAAGGCAGGAAACAACAAATGATGGCAAGGATATGGAGAAAAGGGAACCCTCCTACACTGTTGGTGGGAATGCAAGCTGGTACATACTTTAGAAAAGTGTGGAGGTTCCTCAAAAAAGTTAAAAAAAGAGCTACCCTATGACCCAGCAATTGCACTACTAGATATTTATCCCAAATATAAAGATGAAGTGAAAAGAAGGGACACATGCACCCCAATGTTCATAGCAGCAATGTCCACAACAGCCAAATTCTGGAAGGAGCTGAGATACCCTTCAACAGACGAATGGATAAAGAAGATGGGATTCATATACAATGGAATATTACTCAGTCATCAGAAAGGATGAATACCCACAATTTGCATTGACATGGATGGAACTGGAGGGTATGATGCTGAGTGAAATAAGTCAAGCAGAGAGAGTCAATTTTCCTATGGTTTCACTCATATGTGGAACATAAGGAATAGCATGGAGGACCATGGGGGGAAGGAAGGGAAAATTGAATGGGAAGAAATCAGAGAGGGAGATTAACCATGACAGATCATGGACTCTGGGAATGAAATTGAGGGTTACAGAAGGGAGCAGGGTGGGGAGATGGGGTAGCTGGGTGATGGGTATTAAGAAGGGCACGTGTTGTGCTGAGCACTGGGTGTTATATGGAACTAATGAATCATGGAACACTACATCAACAACTAATAATGCACTGTATGGTGACTAACATAACATAAAAACAAAACAAACAAAACAAACAAACAAACAAAAAAACCCCAAACCCATTAAAAAAAAAAAAAAAAGTGAGAGGACAAGGGGTCCCTGGGTGGCACAGTCCGTTGAGCTCCAGACTCCTAGTTTTGGCTCAGATGGTGTTCTCACTGTCTTGGGATCAAGCC
The DNA here is from genome assembly GCF_010015895.1 of Lontra canadensis. Classification (NCBI taxonomy): domain Eukaryota; kingdom Metazoa; phylum Chordata; class Mammalia; order Carnivora; family Mustelidae; genus Lontra; species Lontra canadensis. The sequence goes on along the minus strand of NW_022631096.1, from coordinate 988,367 downwards.
CCATGTTGGGCTCTGGGCTCAGTGGGGAGTCTGCTGGAGATTGTCTCTCTCCCTCCCTCTGCCCCTCCCCCAACCTGCGTGCTTGCATGTGCTCACTCTCTCTCAAATTAATTAATTAATTAAATTAAATCTTTAAAATAATAATAATAATAATAAAGTGAGTGGACAAGTAGGAAGAATGTATTTGCAGAACAAAGTTGTACCAGCACAGGTTTTGTGGGAAGAGCGTGTAAAGAATTCTTATGAATAAAGAGAAAAAGCAACAAATTACATAGCAATTGGCAAAAGATATGAATAGGAGTTTCCCAGATAAGGAGGCACAACTAATGCCTCACATATGAAAACGTGCCCCCCTCCACGGCAGTCAGAGGAGTGCCAACTGGAACTACAATGAGACAGTACTTCACATCTGCCTGAGGGGTGTGCCTTACTAAACACGAGGCTGGGTAGCCCATTTAACTTTTGGTGCCTTAGTTTTTCCATTCTGAAAATGAGACTTTTCTTTACCCATGTTTGCCACAGTCTGGTCTGTTATTCTACATTCTTTTAAATTCTAATACCTTACCTGTTTCGTTACATCCGTTCTTCTCGCCCTTGTATCAGTTTCTAATGGATTTAGCAGGAAGCAGACATTTCTGTTCGGCATGTACAAACCTGTGAAAACATGAAAGGAATGGAAGTGGAAATGGAAATTTCAGGCCACCAGGTGTCTTTATGCATAAACATAAATAATGCTGCCATAAAACTGACCCCAGCCTACCTTTTAAGTAGGAAAACATTCTCCTTTAATCCAACATGGGTAATTATGAATGATTCATTTGTTACTAATTTGCTGGAAACTCCATTCAGAAAATGCTAACGATACATATATTAAGCCTTTCCTTAACACATGACATTCGACGGGAATCTGTTCACTCTGATACTGTTCTTCTGAGGAAGTCCTTAGATGTGTCTCCTAATCAGCATAACGAGCTCTTTGGAATTTATGAAATCTAAAACTCCTTTCAGCTTTCAAGTTTCAGCTCTGTGCTTTCACTGTGAAGGACCGTTTACTTCCATAAAAACAGACTAAAGAGCTATCTAGGGTCTCCCTCCCTCCTCCCCATCCGCTCTGCTTCTGGGTCTAACTCCAGTTCTTTTTTCCTCTTCCCTTCTTCCTCTGCCTCTCTCTCTAGCTTTTATCCCTCATACTCTACTGCTCTTTCTCTCATTTACTCCGTGATTTAAAAATAAATAAATGAGATAAAATAAACCAAATTAGAAATGTCTACTAACTTTCTAAAAAGTCATCCTTAACAACAACACTGAGCAGCACTGCTAACATGCTTCAATGTACAATACATAGTTATGAATTTGACAAAATAAGTATGACCCATATTTCTCCTTGTAACCATGGTCTTATACAATGAGATATATTCGCTAGCAATGAACAGATGATCCATCTTTCTCGTATCAAAAATTAGCTTCCTTAAGTCTTCCAGGAATTTTTAGGAGTACTCAAAGCAATTGCTCACAACCTGGTCTGTCAGCAGGAGATCCCAAGCCTCCCAGACACTTCGTTTGTGATTTCTCTTTGGCTCCCCTGGAAGCCATCTGGGCAGCTTGACCTCTCATCTGCCCTTCTAGAGGAGGTCACTGACCTGTAAGACACAGACTCCAGATGCTGACGAAAGCCCAGCTTTCTGGCGTCAAAGAATCTCCAGATTCCCCGTAGAGGTAGGGAAGACGGCTTCCTCTTGAACAAATCCTACTTCATTATCTGGGCAATGAGGTAGTTTTGCATCTATGCTCATCTCAATTCTTCATGAAAAAGAGCATTGTCAAATTCTGGTCCTCTCTGGGGTAACCCAAGGCTCACTCATGGTTCAAGGGGTGTGTGTGGAACAGACCATTTCCATGAGGGAGAGATAGAGCCTCCTATTGTTCTCCTAAACCATGCCCCGACGTAGAACTTCAAGTCCCTCCTCCCATGTTGTCCTCTAAATAATCTATTTCCCATGCTATTCAACCTCCTAAAATATATCCCTGCTTGGAATTAAAAATTCTTTCTTTCTCCCAGTTACCAAAGCCGCTTCTCCCTTTTCCAGCCATTCTAGTTAAAATCAATGGCTTCCAGCATGTCAAAGATATAAGCATATCCTGGAAGAAGATAAGATCCCAGCCCAACCATTCCTCAGGGCCTAATTAAATAATTAATTAGACTGACCCGCTAGACCTGGAATTCGAACCTGATGCATGAACTTGGTGGAAGATACTGATTGCTTGTCCCACTAAATGAGAGCAAAAACTGCATTCGCCTAGCTCGAAGGGAAAGTTAAGTGTGGACTAGACCTTGTTTTTATCATTTGTCTGCAATGCTGTATATTTTTCTGACTGCATGCAAGCACACTGTAAAACACTTGAAAATTGCACATGTATAAATCATTCTGAAATCTTATCACACTGGGACAACCACTGTTAAGATCCTGACATTCCTATTTCATGTCCCTCTTTGAACATACATGCAGATGTAGACTAAATTTGCATAAATGGAATCATATCCCACTTCCTGTTTACATTTTGGAAATTTTTAATGTTGTCTTTTTTCATTCTGCCCTCGTAAGTGCTCTTATTTTTTTTTATCCCTCATATCATTTACCTAGCGTTGCTTATTGTGAGTACTTCTTTCTCCTCCTTTGAGTGCAGAATTGCCTTAAGAATGAGACCACAAACATCCGTGTAACCACCACCTCACTAAAACTGAAATATCACAACACAGCTGATACCTCCTCCTCTCCTCCCACGTGTTAACCACCATCGTAATTTGGTGTTTGTCACTAACATAATTATCCTTAACCACGCGTCAGATACATCTTTGTCCCTCAACAACATATAACAGTTTTATATGTTTTCCACCTTCATACAAATAATCACACTTTATATATTTTTCTGGAACTTCTCTTTCTGTGGCTCCGTGGGATAGGAGTAACTCTAGTTTGTTCATGTTTGCTATTTTGTAGCACGCTAGTCTGTGAAGGTGCCTGTTGTTTATCTAGCCCCCCGTTAATGGACATTGGTATTGCTTTCAGCTTTTTTGCTATCCTGAGGTACATTGCCCTGAATATAACTTTTCAAGTTGAGAGGCAGTGCAGCATAGCAGTTTGAACACTGACTGCACCGCCATGAATCTGCCACATGGCAGTCCATTTAGTAGCTAAGCAACCTTGGCAAAGTTATTTAATCTCTCCAGGCCTCAGTTTCCCATTTTAAAATGGAGATAAAATTTACTTCATAAGAACATTGAGATGATCAGCTTGAAGCATATGTAATTGTGATTTCTGTAGGCCAAAGAGAGTCAAATATCAGCATTTTCATATGGTACAAATGCCTATGAGTTGATACACACATGTTTAATATTGTAACTATATGGTAAATAGTCATGTTAACTGTGACAATAGTGATGATGATGGTGATGATGATGATGATGGTGATAATGATGTCATTTCTTTGTGTTTATGTGTATCAGAGTTTCCCCAACCTACACATCTAAGAAGAGAAGTGCTGGGTCACGGGATCTGTATAAATTCAATTTTTATTTCCAAAATTTTTGCCAGAATTTTCCTATCCAAGATATGATTTAGCTTACCATATATTTCAGTCTCCTTTAATAGATCTCAATAAAGTTTTATAGTAAGTTTGTAATAAATTCTCTCTCTGTGTGTGTGTACACATTTACTATTATTTCAACAAAGCAACTTGCAACACTTTACATGTTTAAAACTGAACGCATCTTTCCTTTCCAGTGAACAAAAAGAAAATCTTAAAATAAACTGAAGCAAAATTAAAATAGAGAATGTCAATTCCAAAGAAGATCCTACAGGTTCTACGGAGTCTTCCATCAAGTCATCATTAAGAGTGAAATCAAGTTTTTCTCCTATTCCCTCCCCCATCCCTCCTCTTCCTCCTCCTCCTGCTGTCTTCTCCTGCTTCTGCTTTTGCCAATGAAATATTTTAAAATTATACATTCTAGATATTGATTGCTGTTACATAAGAATTCAATTGATTTTTTTTTTTTGCCTTAATATTCCAGATTCAAAGGTGAACATCCTCTGATGTTCTGATGTCAAGGGGAGACAGGACTCTGATGACCTATTCAGATCCTGTGACTTCTCCATGTTTCTGCAAGATTAGCATGACCTTCCTCAAAATGATCAGACACCATCTTTGCTTTTCATGGATCAAGAAAGTTCTTTGCTGATCTCTCTCTAGGACTGTCAACTGTCACCCGGAGCTCTTAGACACGGTTTCTTTGGTTTGCCTTAGCTCACAGAGAAAAGCTTGCTCTAACCGTACCCAGAGAAGCCCTTGGCTCTATTTGCTCCTGGCACCCTCCCCTGACTCTCTGTGGCCCCAGCGGCCACATCTGTTTATTGGATAGAGCTGCCATTTTCCCTAGATCCACCTCTACTCTTTGTTTTCCCTCTCTATTCAGAGGATCAAGAGATTCACTCTGCTGTATAACAAAGGCTCGTTCAGTCCCAAGAACAAGGTTCCATCTGAGAATAGATACAAACCACTGAAAGTTCCCAATTAAGTCAACATTTTATTAGTCATATGAGCTGATATGACCTAGGAATTTATTTGTAATAGGAGAATGCTAAGTTAATATAAGAGACTATTAGTCAAAAGTGTTATGAATAATTTCAGGACAAAGCATAGTAAACAATTCAATGCCAAATGATTAAATAGTAAAATTAAATTAATTAATATTAGAAGAGTGAGAACTACAAAGAGACTTTCCATGACCTAACATGGAGTAGAATATTTTTCCAGAATAACATGTGTAATATTTTAAAGATACATAACTATTTAAAATCCCATTCTTTCTGTATCTCCTATGCCAGTGATTATCCTCTGTTGTTTTTCTATCTCCATATTTATCCCCCTCTCTGCTGGACCCTTTCCAAAAACATTTAAATCAAACTTAGTATCTGCCATCTTTAAAAATAAAAACAAAACTACTCCCTGCAACTGTGGTTTTATCTCTCCTTTTCAAAGCCAAAATTTTCAAAAGCATTAATTATGTTTTTTATTGCCTCTTCTCTACCTCGCATTTACTACCAACCCATTTCATTTGGGCTCACCATGGTCATCCATCTACACCAAAACTCTATTTGCCGGAGGCACACGCAGTCTTCCACACAAGGCATCTCTGAGTCCTCATCTCCCTGAGCCTCTCAGAAGCAGGTACTCCACACTCCATGGCGGCATCAGGCTTCTTTCCTTGCTCCCCAGATCCACCACCTCCTCAATCTCCATTGCCAGTGTCAGCCCTCCTCTCTAGCTCAGAGTGTACACGTTCTCTTTCATTCTAAGCACATGCCCTTTCAGTTCCTAGAATATTCTCTACTCTCTTTTTTCACATGCTCTTTCCTCTCTTTGGAATGCTCTTCCCTAGCCTTTCTCATGGAAATACCTACTCAGCTTAACTACCATCTGCTCAGGAGGGCCCCTTTGACCTCTCAGCCTAGTCCAGTCTACCTGCTATACACTCCTCCGGCAGCCTCATTAAAAACAAATTTAAAAAATATATAATATGAAATATAAATATAAATGTATATTATATATAGTAGGATATATATATTACATAGTACATGGTTGATCTTTGTGTTCACAACTAAACTCTAAGCTCTAGAGAACGAGAGACTATAATTTCTTATTCACTGCCACAGAATTAGCATATAGTTGGCATAGCAAAATATTTGTTAATTGAATAGATAAAAAAATCCTAGGAGTGCCAGTCGGTTAAGCATCCAGCTCTTGATTTCAGCTTAGTTTATGATCTCAGGGTTGCGAGATGGAGCCCTGTGCCCAGTTCCATGCCGAGTGTGGAGCCTGCTTGAGATTCTGTCTCCCTCTTCCTCTGCTCCTGCCCCCACAATACACACACTCTCTCTCTCTCAAGAAAACAAAAACAAAAAACCCAAAACCCAACATACAACCCATACAGAAGAAAAAACTTGTGTGATGGAAGCTAACATAAATTTTGCCTACTTACAGAAAGAGATCACTTGAAAGTTTTCCTTGGATTGAGAGGATTCTTTGCTATAAAGGCAAATGGATCTTGAGTCTGGATAATATCCATTAACATCGGTGTAAGTTCCCTTGTGGGTCATACTGTTGACTTTTGAAGATATTTCAGTATACTGGCAGATCTAAATGTAAACGGTCTTTCTCAAATCAGCTATACTTTTTGCGAGCATCACCTTTTGTGAAGAAAAGCTGAGATGCTTTCCCATTAGAATGATTTAATACTTTGAATGAAAATTAAAAAAAAATAAGTTCAAAGCAAAAAGTAAATATAGATTTCGAAGAATATTTAATAAAAACTTTTTAACGTATTTTGTTTTAGGTAGCTCACGTTCCTTTTTTATTGTATGGTGGGAAAACCCCACTCGGCTACCACAGGATTCTATGATGGCTTGGAGCTTGCATTCTAGACCCAGTAGCTTCCCGGGGTGGGGGGGAGAGGCAACCAGCCCGGCACATTTGGGCCTTTCCAAACCACTGAGATTATTCTTTGGAAAACTATTCATCTCTGGGAAAGGATTATGTAACTACTAGATTCATTTTTCAACATTTTTCATTTTATGTATTTCTAAGAAATAAAAAAAAAAATCCCTCGTGTAGTCATTAGACAAGGATCATAATCTTCCTTGGTAATATGTGCTACTTAATAACAAATGCAGATTAGCTCTGGTAAATGGCTTGTAAGACGTTAAACTTAATTCTATGGATGATATAATAATATGATGTTAAAACCAGTAGGAAATGACAGAAAGATGAGTGCAGAGGGAATGCAGTATACAATCTTCAAGGAAACATTATAAATATGGATTTAAGCCACAGATATACAGACATTTTTATCATTTTTGTATCCCTCTGCCACTAATATAAATGTCAGAGGCTCCATGCCCTAAATTATCATTACCGCCGTTTTTGTCTCCTTTTTGCCTGAAGAATTGGAAAGCCACTATGTTCTACTCTGCCTCAAGGCACCTCCTTCATGGTGGGTAGGCTGAATTAATTGAAGTGAAGGGGGTCCCTATAAGAAGAAGTCAAGACTCCTCTGCGCTGTGCGCTGAGGATTTGATTCACATTTTATCAGGCTTAGAAAAGTGTTGTCGAGCCAGCTTCCCACGCAGTTACCCAGCAGCAGAACAGATCTGAAATACTTCAGCATCTCAGCTTGTTATCTCTGTGGCCCTTGTCTTGGTCTTCCCTTCCTCCCTCTCTCCCATCCTTTCTTTCACCCTCTCTCCTTCCTTCCCTCTTTATCTGCCATCTATCTAGTCTGTCAACCCTCTCCCTCTATGTTTATGACTCTCTGATCTCTCTCTAACATACTGTATCCATCTTTATTACTCATCTCTACGAGCACTGTCCGTGTCCAATAGAACTTTCTTCAACGCTGGCGATGTTCCAGATCCGCACTATCCCATCCAATGACCACCGGCCACACTGGAGCTCTTGAGCTTTCACAAGCACTGGAGCACTTCAAATGTGGCTTTGTGTCACTAAGAAAATGGATTTTAATTACGTATTTTTAATTAATTGAAGCATTTATTTAAATACCCACATATGGCTAGTGGCTAGGATACAAAATAAGAACAAAATGCCATCCTGACCCTCTGAAATATCACATTTCAGGGTACTTGTACTGGTATTTTCCCCTGGATAGCTGGAAGTTTGCTGAGTTGGCAAGCAGAATGTTCCTTACTGCACACGAGTTTGACAAACTAAGAATATGGTAGAAAGTCAGGATACATAAATTATACATGCACAAATTGGTTAAGATTCAAGATAGTAAAAAAAAAAAAAGTGCATGACCGACATACTACTAAACAACAAAATAGAATAAGTAGGTCTTTGATCGAGACATTTGTTTTCTGAGTGTTTTAGATGTTCCTCAAAATAACTTTATCAACAGAGCTCAGACTTGTGTTCTCAGCTGGACTCTTCTACCATCTAGCTGTGTGACGTTGAACAACTCGGTGAATCTTCTCTAGGAACCTTGAATTCTCCACCTTTTGTAAAACAAAGAACAGGGTCAATGATATAAGCACCAACTGCTATTAGGCTGTGGAAGTCAGGCCTTTGGAGATTTTTTCCTATGACATATTTAATACGCAGCTTGCTTGTCTTTTAAATATTAATCTGTAGACGTGAAATACTTAAATCACCTCCATGTCTTAGTCTGCTGTATTTTTAGCACAGATGTCAAATACAATCTTAAATTCTTAAGAAAGAGGGAGGGAGACACCATCAGAGAGAGAGTGAGAGAGCGAGAAGGCTTACTAACCACAAACTATAGTTAATTTTTAATATTATTCAAATCTTTTTTTTTTTTCCAGAGGGGTAGTCTTCAAGTACAACTATGCATGTTGATAGCGCATTAGATTGCTATGATTTTACTGGTCATGGAAATGCTCTTTATAGCTCCTACTTAAAGGATGGTTTTCGAGAATATGCTATGAGTATTTTCTAGAGCAGAATCTTTGTAAAGAACTTTTTGGAGTAGACTACATCTTTCTTACTTTCTTATAAAACTTTTCATAAATATTTAGGAGCTCAGGTCTGGGGTGGTGGCTAGACTATTGTTTAGAAAACTCTAACTTATGTTTACTTTAATAAAGCAAGCCTGTAGCTCTCTGAGTTTGGGCAGACCACAAATTGTCTTTTTTTTTTTCTTACAATTTTTAATAATTATGGTATTTCATTTCCCTTTTCCCAGCTATTAAATCTATTAAATACCTCAAGGAGTTATTATTTATTCTTTACCTACTTTCAGGAAGGATTTATGGTGGGCAATATGCACATTCAGTAATTGTGATAGTCATTTTGTAGACGGAAGGCCTAATTCGATTGTTCTTGCATAGAAATGTTCAGTCAATTTTCTCTTATCCACACTAATGGATAGAAGCAATCGAGCAGATAATTTAAGTCACCAAATGGACCAAAATGCATTTTACATTTTCCTTGGGAATATACTTTAATATTTACATTTGAATGTAGGCACCGTGGATGTTTAGCTATTCTATGTAAATGACAAAAGCAACCCTGTGGGAGATCTATTGGGAAGAGCTGAAAGGATTCCGGTATCAGACCCCTCTCCCGCTCTTCAGTAATTCCACCCTCCCTCACCGCTCACCGCTGAAAACCGAATGAATCACTTAACATACTGATGAGAAACAGGAGCCTGAAGCAGAATTTCCTTATCTCTCTAAATTTCTGGCTCAGCCCTTTCCTGGGACAGATCGGCAATGAAATGTTCTGGTTTCGACCCTTTCTCTTCCGGTGACTGCTGGAAGAGAAAGGTTTAATTACTCATGGCAGATGATAAGGCCCATGAAGATTCTGCCTGGAAGCCACTTTGAAAGCCATTTGAAGAATTCCCCTCTGCCACAGTTAGTTTCCACTTGTGAAATATCTCTGTAACTATGTTTCACAATGCAGAGGCTATTTTCTTCCTTTCTCTGCCTGTTGTAATAGAGGGACAACTGTTGTAGGAATGTCACAAATTCTACAGAGGGTGATGTTAGTGCCCTAAAATAATTCACACACACACACATATACAATTACTTTGTTAATTATAGATTTGGGATTTATTTTGCCTATAACGATCAAAATTTTAGTGGCAATAATAATTACATATTTAAGTAAGGCCAAAATTAATTTTTTTAAATCATTTTGGAGGAATGTGAATTTCAGAAGCACCAACAGGTCTTTGCAAGTCTACTGAAAAGGAAATTGCTATTATGATAACATTGATGTACCCACATATAACTTTCTTAAAAGATTATTTTATGCTTAGAAAACAAGACCTTTGCATCAAAAGCAGCTCATCAGTGAATATTCATCTCTAACTTTGTGAAGAAAAAATTATTGTCTATTTCTTTTTTTTTTTTTTTAAAGATTTATTTATTTATTTATTTGACAGACAGAGATCACAAGTAGGCAGAGAGGCAGGCAGAGAGAGAGGGAGAGGCAGGCAGAGAGAGAGGGAGAAGCAGGCTCCCCGCCAAGCAGAGAGCCCGATGTAGGGCTCGATCCCAGGACCCTGGGATCATGACTTGAGCGGAAGGCAAAGGCTTCAACCCACTGAGCCACCCAGGCACCCCTATTGTCTATTTCTGTCCTTTCCTAATATTGATACGGATATTGCAAATATTGTAGATTTGTCTGCAAATCTTCTTGAGCAAATCAATGATTAATGTCTTTTAATAACCCAGAAGGACTGCAACTTCACATATGAATTTCACTTAAAAGCTGCTGACCAAGTATTAAGATCTGCGTTTAAATAATCCGTAAATACATTAGTCAGATTTCCATTTACTCTTCTGCAAGATAGTTGATTTCAATAAACTTTCAGTTGGACTTTGCTACTTGAACACATTTCTCTTATCATCAAACAAGTTCCAAAGAAAATGTATAACCCTGTCAATTGTGTTCCTTCATGTAAACTCCAATTTTGTTTCTAATATCCCTAGTGTCTTTATCTGCTTATCTAAAATGCATCACTTAATAGTGACATTGTCATTTTTAATTATTAAAGAAAATAAGGAGAGTTACATGGCAACTTGCACAAAAGGGAAGATTTAGTGGCCACTTATTTTACTACTTTTAATGCAGAAACAGACTGGGATTATAATGAGTTAAGGTAGTATATTTTTAAAAGGATTTTTAAAAAGCTACAATGAAGGAAGATAGTGCATTATTTACATACTTAAGCATTTTAAATTAACTACATCAGACAAGCATGACCAAGGAACTAATGGATCCTTCATTATCAATAGCTACTAATGGTTATTCTATGTTCATTATGACTTTGGGAGTGATGAACATGAAAAAGAGATATATTTTGTGTTTATAAAAAGCACAAGTATAAATGAATTATCATACAGTAGAGAATCTACTTTTGAACCAGGGATGCAATGTACATTAATCTATTGCATTTGACTTTAAGTTGTATTATATTGAGATTCCAGCTGGAATGGGGAGGGGGTTGACTTCTAACTAATTTATAGAATTTTAAATGATTCTCAAAGTCTGTTAGGGCAAATGAAAGACTGCTAGAATACAATACATGCAGTATAATACTGGTTTCAATTCTGAATTTGAGAACTCATTGTACATGAACAGAGAGGATGAGTACCAGAATCATTAATAGCATCTGAAAAGAACAGAATAAGGTTGATAATCATCTGATGTGTTTTTGAGCATTTTACTTTTGACCTTGGTAAGAGTAAGTTTAAGACTGAAAATTTGGTCTCAATTCTATACAACTGCAAGAATGCAAACACATCTGGTTCAGAAAGAAATTTAATCATAAGTACTATTGTTTATAACATTTAAAAATTTTTGTGGGTTTTCTTTTAATTGTAAAATATGAAAGGAAAATTGTATATAGCAAAGTTTTACACAACCCTCTGTAAATGCAGTAAAGATGAGGTGGTTAATTATAAAGAAGAACTAAAATAAATGTAGCTTCATTGTAAATATCACATTATTGAATGGTTGGACTTGTGTCTTCTCTGTTCTTTGTATTCCCAGCCTGACTCACTGTTGGTTTTTAATATATATGTGTTAATTAAATAAAAATATCACCACATATGGCTGAAAGCAAACTGAATGAGAAATTAAGGAATTCAGGGAAAAAAGGAACTCTTGCCCAAGTAGATGAGGGCTTCTTTGTGGAAAATGATCTACTCCAGTTGGGCATTGAAGGGCAAATTGGTAATGACAAGGAAAGACAATATATTATAACATCTGGCTTTCGAAACTTTGGCTTTTTACTTCTAGAAAACTATTTAAATATATTTCCACAAGAATATAAACCTAAACCACTATTTCCCACTAGGTAAATCTATTTTCAGCAAATAAATAGGCATTTGAATTTTAAAAGAATAGTAACAGAAATTTGATCAATGGAGATACACTGAGAAGAGAAGAACATATTTCTGACACAACCTCAGAGAAATAGAGAAATACAGCAGCTTTCAACAAAAAATAAACAAATTCCTGTTCAGAATATTGAGAGGTCATTTCTTACCTATAAGTCAGGCAGTTGTCTCAAAATTCAGAAGGGAAGAAAGAAAAGAATTTGTATCTATCTATATCTATATATATATCACCTCACCCATTATCTCATTTAATCCTAACAATAGTAATACTATAGGTTATTTTGTACGGATTTAAAGATTCAGAAATGAATGATTTCCCCAGGACGACATGAGTGGTGGATCAGAAATCTAAGCCCAGAAATAGGAATTCAAAGTCAAGGCCTTTTTGCTACAATATTTAGTGTTAGAAGAAAGAATAGAGCACAATAATTACTGAAAATGTTTTATTTATATTTTCTGAAAAACTAATTAAAATTTGTTAATCTTTAATAAACAGTTTCAAAGATAAATTAACCATGTGAAATAAATTAGCTCAAACTCAGGGAAAAAGGGAATTGAGAGAACTTATAAATATTAAGTTTTAGGTGTAATTATTATTTCAATTTCTATTACAAAATAGTTCTTTTTTATTAATTTATTTGCTCACTAAATATTTACTGAATGTCCCCAATGTGCCACACACTGTGTTTGGGATTAGCTATGCAATTACAAAGGACACCATTTTGCCCTTGAGAAGTTCATAAATTAAGACTTTTCATATTTTCAAAGTTTGCTTAATGGGAAATTCGTTGCTATGGGGATCAGCATGAGACAAATGTGAGCAGATTTAAGAGCATGGTGTGATTCTGAAGTAAGAAGACATTTCCATAAGCCACACAGGAACATTTATCTCATTTCTTTACAATCACACTGGGTGCCTAATGATTTATTTTTAATTTGTTTCTACTAATAGGCTCCCTCCCAAACTCTTCCCTGTTTTCACCTTGCTTTCCTTCCCCATTTTCTCATCACTCAGTCTCTACCCTTCAATTGCTTTTCGGGCTCCTATTTGGTTCAGTGAAACATTTTTCAGTGGGCTCCCAAGGTCAGTTCTGCCCACCCTTTCAAACGCTAATGCATTCTTTTACAAGGCCTTGCCAGCATTAAGAATTCCTCCCAAATATGCAGAAAGTTTTATGACTGGCAATAAATATAAGATCAACCAGGATTGGGTGCATATACATGAACAGAAAAGGGCATTTATCACAAACATTTTAATTAAGAAATTTTAATGTGATTGAAAAAGTACTGTTCTTTTTTTCAAAATTCTGCTAGTATATGATGGCTTGTGTGATTTTATAATAACATACTCTATTCTTATTTAAAAAAATCTCCTATCTGTCATGGCTCATCTTTTTATTTTAATTACAAAATACAGAAATTGAAAAGAGAACAAGGGGACCCAGTATCCTATAATGGAAAAGAATAATAACTTCTCAGAAGACGTTTCTTTTCTGGAGAATGTCTCACTATATTTGCATACATTTTTCTATGACTACATCCAAAATAGGTGACCATGTGTTTCATTTACTTCAGCTCACCAAGGTAATTCTGTTGGTCTTTGGGTCACTTGTTTCTAGAGCCTTCTTTGATTTTGCCCATCTACTTGAAAATATATGTAATGTATCAGTCAGGGACCAAGAGGTGAGAAACTATGTTGTTTAACACAAATCCATCCATATGACTGGAAAAGCACTTAGTACATATTTTCTATTGAATTTGGGCTTTTTCTGTCTACAATAGACAGGTCTTTGTTTTTATTGCAAAAATGTCTGATGCCCTGCATAAAGTATACTTTAAAAACTTGAGAATAATCCCAACTCTTAATATTTTTGCATATACTAGGAAACTTTTAATAATGAGAAAAAGTCATAGATATAGACAGAAAGCAAGTACTTTCTTTTATTTTCTCAGGTATTTAAGACCTTCCTATGGATTTAAAAAAATTGTCCCTTTCTCTAAACTGAGTCATATTGAACCCACACACACAAACACATGAACACCGAATCATAGAAGCATAATGCAGCCTCTGTCCTAATTTTGTTCTCACTTTACTTTTATTTGGACAGGCATTAGCTACCTCTAATGCAAAAGATCTTCAACTTTTCCCTACTAGTGTTATATTTTATTCCAACAGATCAATCTGTAGACCACCTATCTCCACTTAGCTCTGATTCTATTGGGAAAAGAAAAAAATCTGAATTAGATGAAGAACAGATACCTTTGATAAGGAATAAAATTACCTTTGGAAGACTGTTTTTTCATAATATCACAAAGTAAATATTCATAATAGAAATGTAAGGATAAACTGTTATAATGTTAATAAAATCAAGTGATCAGTTTCCAGAACTAAGAAGACTCTCACGACCCTTACAAATCCAGGAATCATTGCCTCATGGCAGCTTTTGCTAGTCATTATGTTTCCTATTAATTTGTCATTGCTTATTCCTTTGGCTAGTGTCAAAAAATTTTTAGTCTACTCTTTATCACAATTTTTTCAAAACATGAAATTTTTTGCTAACATGAAAACATGAAAAATTTGCTAGTTTTGTGAAAAGGCACAAAACTAGCAGATTTTGCATTCCAATTATATACTCAAATTTTAGGTATTGAAAAACTAAGAAATTAAGAAAGACTTGAAGGGAGTTGGAAAAATAGTCAAAATATACTTATTTCTTTAGTAACCAAAAGGGAGTAGTACTCCCAATCACTACGATAATAGCCATAAAAGTGACTGCTTTTATTTTCTATTTAATAAAATACCTTAATGTTAGTTTTCTAATATTAATCTTCTCCATCATATAAACTTACTTTCACTAGACATTAGGTCACTCATCCTTTTAAGATAAATGGTAGCTTTAGTAAGCTCTCTGATTGCTTATATTTGAGATTGTAACACTGCTGTAATGAGGAATATGAGAGGGAAGGTACACATGTAATAAGATTGTTGGAGAAGAAATGGCCCGTGTTGACTAAGAAATACCTAGTTATGTAAGAGAAATATCAAAAACAGAGAGCAATTTAAACTTAAAAGTAGACATATGGGATTTTATTCAAATAACTGAAATTACATTTTCTGGTGAGAAAATGGCTAAACTTGAGCAGACAGAGCTATGACTGCTAATTACTATTTTTTTAATATTGGAAAAAAGGGCATAAGAATTCTCTGTCAATAAATATTTCCAGGTAGAGAGACCAGAAGTTGTCATTCTATGAGAGTGTATTATTTAGGAATCTTTTGCATGTAATGATAAATTAAATTCAAATTGTCATTGAATCACTGGCTCAGAAGACTTGGTCAGGTGGCACAATGATATTACCAAAACCAAACTTCTCCCATCTCTTCCCTCTCTGTCTTCAGTGGTATTATTTCCGTTCAAAACTGGCTCTAACTTTAATCTAAACCTCTCCTTCTGGTCAAAAGATGGAGACCAGCTGCTAACAGGAGAGACATGCTTACTTAATTATACTCAGTAGGAAGAAAGATTGTTTCTCCCAGTATACTTCTTGGAAAAACAATCCAACTTCTTTCCAAGAAATCTGCAGAAAATGTCACAATTTGCATTTGCCCAAATTGTGTTCTGATTCCAATGAAGGAAGGCAAGATAGTTTCCACAAAGTACTTGTGCTTCATAGACAAGGGGATACAAACAATTGGGATATAGTGAAAAAGATAAAAGATGAAAAAATCCCAAGCAATCCTTATGTCAAATACCTGCTATTGGGAAGTTATTTGCTTTTGCAAAAGATGATGGGATTGATCCTGGTTTTTGCTACTGTCCTTGGTTGCTCACTTAGAGAAAGGAAAATTCTGTGATGAGGTCTCTCAGAGAAGCTGTCTACCTGAAGTTGAGAGAGAATGGTGAGCTTTATCTACTGATGGTAGAGGAATCTGTTATCTTTAAAGCTAAGGTCATGTTCCTCTCCTTCACTGTTCCTTTCTTTTCCCACTCAACCCTCACTCTCAGCACGCAGACACCTATATATAATAGAAGCACCAACCCAGGGGTATAGAAAAAACTGACATGGTTCCTCTGAATCCATCCAGTTGTTTTGATAATTCTTTTTCTTCTTTTCTTCCTTGTCTGCTGTCTCTAGTGTCTGATCATGTCTTTATTCTTCTGCACCTTCCACTAGTTTGCAGCATTTTGAAAAATTGAGTATCTTAGGATTCTTTCAAAGCACAATTTAAACATTTTAGGGTTGAGAAAATTAATGGATAAATATATGCATTAGTGTGATATATATTTAACAAGGAAAGTGCTTTGAATTATAGAAAATGAATTCTAAAAGAAATCTTATTCATTCACTAAACATTAACATGATTATTGGTTCTATGAGGGACATTTTATTTACAAAACCTAAGAACTCCACTCTATTAAAATACACAGACACATACATGCACACACATGGATTTTTTATTATGTATTTTACTATATTCTACACACATTTCATTATATTCTTATGGTTAGATCATAAATGATGCTAAATAGAACCTTCACTGATTTTACTTTTCCATGGTTCCATGTTCAAAACCCTTCCTACATGTATTAGAGGACATTTTTTCAATTTTTAATACCCAACATCTCAAGCCCTTTCTTTCTCAAGAGATTCTCTAATTATGAAGTTAAAAGCACTAGATACTCTAACTTCTTGGCTTCAGGGAAGTCAGCAGAGCACATGAACTAGGTTCTGCCAATCACACGATTCTGTTTGGGACTTTTGAGTCTTCAGGTAGTGATTAAAAAATAATAAGATAACTAATATTCATATACTTCTTATGTTTTAGACCATGTTTTAAATGCTTTACTAGTTTAATATTTACGACAACTTTATGAAGTAGAGACTTATTTTTCACATTTTACAGACACAGAAATGGAAGCTCAAAGACAAAAGCCCAGTTGGTTTAGTATTGATGGCAATCAGCTATGAAAGTCCAATGACATGACGGGCACTAAGATTTGAGCATTAGTTCATTTCTGTTGCCAATCATGCTAAAGTAAATGTTGGTATGATCAACCGTAAAACTTGGTAGAATACACAATAAAATGGTTTCCAGGCATTGGATAACAGGAGCAAAAGGAAATGATCCCTGAGAGAGGGGAGGTCCAGGAGATGATACCCAGTTACCACAACCCCACACACAGCTTTCAGCCTGGAACAATTTTCTGACAGAAACACAAGTAGCTAGAGTCCATGTAAAGAATGAGGGTCCCACTGAGATGAGAAGTGGAGGTCAGAGTCTGAGACTGATAAAGGGATGGGTATTTGCAGGGCAAAGTGCTGGAGACACTCAATATTAACAAGAAACCCATTCCTTCACATCTAGAATTTCAATGCAATGTCAATCAAAATTTCACCAGGCTTTTATTTATTTTTGAAATTGGTAAACTGATTCTGAATTTCATATAAAATCAAAGGACCTAGTAAACCCAAATTTTCTCTTAAAATAGGTGGGGGTGGAGAATAAGAACAACAACAATAAAGTTAGAATATTTAGCCTACCTGACATCAGGACATAGTATACAGCTATAGGGAATAAGAGAGTTTGGTGTTGGCACAGGGATCACCACAGAATCCAATGTGGGCCCACCTACCTGAGCAATTGATTGTTTTTTTTTTAGAGATTCTATTTATTTATTTGACAAACAGAGATCACAAGTAGGCAGAGAGGCACACAGAGAGAGAGAGAGGAAGCAGGCTCCCTGCTGAGCAGAGAGACGGATGCGGGGGTAGATCCCAGGACCCTGAGATCACGACCTGAGCCAAAGGCAGAGGCTTTAACCCACTGAGCCATCCAGGCGCCCTGAGCAATTGATTTTTTTTTTTAATAAAATAATTAAAGTAATTTAGGAAGAACAAAAAATAGGCTATTTTCAACAATAGTGGAAAAGCATAACATCCAAACAGGAAACAAAAATAGAATCAAACCCTAACTCTATCTCACACCAACACAAAATTCAATTCAAAATGGATCATAGATGTAAATGTAAATCCTAAATATATATATATATATATATATATATATATATATATACATAAAAAGGAAAAAATAGAAAAAAAATGTCATGACCTTGACATAGGCAACAATTTCTTGGAGAGTGCAAAAAAGCACTAACATTTGTTTAATGATAAAATGGACTTTATATTAATTCTGTTCTTTAAAAATCACAAAAATTCTAGCCAGTCTAGGAGAAATATCTGCAATCATATATCTGACAAAGTGCTAGTGTCCAGAATACTAAGAAAACCCTCACAACTCAATCATGAAACAAACTAATCCAAATACAAGATAGACAAGAGATGGGGCGCCAGGGTGGCTCAGTGGGTTAAAGATAGTCAAGAGACTTAAACAGACACACCCAAAAGATGGACAACAGGCAATAAACATGAGCACATGAAACAAACATGTGAAAATATGGTCCATCTTATTAGTTAATAGTGAAATATAAACTAAAACCCTGATAATACACTACTTAGCACTCACTAGGATGGATAAAATTAAAAAGAGTGAGGGTATGAGATACTGGTGAAAACCAGACCTGGAATATTGCCAAGAGAGCTCTGAAATGATAACAGTGGTCTCTGAGAACTCTTTGCCAGTTTCATGTTGAGCAAACACCTACAATTTGATACAGCAATTCCACTTATGTATTTGTCCAAAAGAAATGAAACCATATATTTATACAAAGGTTTTTATAAGAAAGTTGATATCAGCATCGTTCATAATATTTCAAAGGTAGAACTAACCCAAATGCCCATGAAATGAAGAATGCTTGAGCTGATTATGATATATTCATTTATTTTATTTTTTAGATGAGATTAGCTTTTATTTATTTATTATTATTACTTATAATGGACTACTACTTCACACTAAAATGAAACTGACAAGAACTAACATAATAATATGGACAAATCCCCAAACATTATGCTAAGTGATAATAGCCATATGCAAAAGATGACATAATGTACTCCTTCCATTTATATAATCTTCTAGAACAGGCAGAATTAATCAAAAGTGATAAAAATAGATCAGTTTTTGTTTGGGATATGAGAATAGAGATTGACTGTGAAGGGAATGTTCTGGGGCATAACAATGTTCTGTCTTGATCAGGATGGTAATTACAGAGGTATACACAGTCATCAAAACTTGATTAACTATACATTAAAATTGTGTACATGAATCCTATGTAAATTAGATGTTAATAAAGTACAGTTTTAAAAAATCCCAGCACTGGGGCACCTGGGAGGATCAGTCGTTAAGCACCTGCCTTCAGCTCAGGTCATGAGCTCACAGTCCTGGGATTGAGCCCCACATCTGGCTCCTGGCTCAGCGGGAAGCATGCTTCTCCCTCTCCCTGACCCTGCTTGTGTTCCCTCTCTCGCTCTGTCTCTCTCTGTCAAATAAATAAATAAAATCTTAAAAAAAAAAAAAAAAATCCCAGCACTAGCCTTGGACTCTTGAATTTACCAGCAAGAACATCAAGTGTCCTAGAAATCCATTTTAACCACTGTGTTCTCATGGTTTGACCTTGGCTGAGTTTGCTATTCCTTTGGTTCTTCTCTGGTTATAGAGCCTGAATTTCCAAACTCTACCTTGATTCTGTGAACTCTCCAATATTCTACTTTCTTATTTTCTGCTTCATTTAATCAGAGTCAGTTTCTGTTACCTGCCCACTAACAGAGCTACCTACACAGATCTGTAGGAACAGTGTGAGCAAGGTCTAAATAACTCCCTGGAAATTTAGGGTCTGTTCTTTATAATCCTAGATCTTATAGTAACACTTTGATTTTTAGCAAGCCTTTCTTCCTACCATGTGACTCAGTCTCTTAATTTGGTATTTGTACCTAACTTACTATTCAAGTCTTCATTAGTATTGTGTCCTCTGCCATATTGGTTGGTTGAGAATTTTGCTCCTTATATAAGGCCTGACTACATATCTAAGTGGTGTGTGAGAAAATAAGTTGGTCATTTAGAGCATTTTTCATCCTATTTTACCCTGTATAATTCTTTCAGGATATGAAAAAAAAATATATATATATATATTTATATATAAATATAAGTATACTTACATATACTTATATATAATATATAATTATATATTAAATATTAAATATTAAGTATATATTATATACATAATTACATATATATTATTTACATGTAAATTCTCAAGCAACCTTGTTTTGTTCAACATAAACATTATAGGAAGTCACAATTTAGGCTGTGAAAATGTAATGAAAATACTGATTTAGAAAGTACAATTATGTCAGGAATATTACTAGGTAGTTCTTTAATTTCAAATTAAGCTGATATCTATTAAACAAGAGAGTTCCTTATTAATAGTTTTTTATTTCTTTGGAGATAAATTTCTGCCCTACTAAATGTTTGTTTTTAAATGCTCATTGAAAAATATAAGGCTTGTATAATTTTATATAAGTAAGTGGAATTTTAAGATTATATTGCATCATGAGCTTATTATTTTTATATTTTATTTGATTATATACATTATAAAATAAAGATATCCCTTCAATTTACAGAGTCCATAAATGTGGAAAATTGTATTGATTTTACTCTATTTAGTTGTCTAGATAAATTTTGTAATAAAACCAAACAAATTAGGTATTTAAAATAAAAGCATTTCTATAATTCTTGACTGCTATATACTTATAGTCATCATGCGGCTCCTAAAAATTTGACAATCTGTCAAAAAATAAATAAAACTAGTCATTAGAACATTCCCTTCCCTTTAAGACTTAGATTGCAACAATTTCAATGCCATGAAAATAAGTCATTCAGTCCCAGAAAACAATAAACATGTACAATCTCAAATAATAGTTCACAGTGTTGTGGTTTAGTCTAATAAGTGTAATAAGTTGTACACAACGATAACTGGGTTCACAAGTATAGCTTTAAGTGATTATAGAGATTGCAAGGCATTGTGAAAATGATTAAATAGAAAATGGATAAGAACATAAAAAGATGCTCAACATCACTAACCATTAGGGAAATGCATATCAAAAGCACAAGGAGATACCACCTCACACCAATTAGGATGATTATTACAAAAAACAAACAGGAAATAACAAGTGTTTGTGAAAATGTGAAGAAATTGGAATGCTGGCACACTGTTAGTTGGAATGTAAGATGGTGTAGCTGCTGTGGAAAACAATATGGCAGTTCCTCAAAACATTGAAATTCGAGTTACCGTAGGATCCAGCAATCCTATTTTTGGGTACACACCCAAAAGAACCGAAAACAGGGCATGGAAGAAATATTTTACACTCATATTCAGAGCAACATTATTCTCAACAGTCAAAAATTGTAAGCAACTTAAGTGTCCACTAACAGATGAATGATAAACAGAATATTGTTTTTACATAAAATGGAAAATTATTCAGCCTTAAGAAGATAGAAAATTCTGATACAAGCTGCAATATGGATAAACCTTGAGGACATTATGTTAGGAGAAATAAACCGGCTTCAGAAAGACTAATACTGTATGATTTCACTTATATGAGGTACCTAGAATAATCAAATTCATAAAGACAGCAACTATAAGGGTTGTTGCCAGGGTCTAAGAGGAAATGAGGGGTGGACAGTTCCTGCCTTATGGGTATAGAGTTTCAGTTTTGCAAGATGAAAAGAGTTCTGGAGATTGTGCTCAAATGTGAATGCTCTTAATATGAATTAATGTACACTTAAGAATAGTTACAAGGATAAATTTTATGTTATGTATATTTTACTATAATTTTTTAAAAAATCTTGAATTCTGAAACACATTTGTTCCCAAGGATTGTGGAAAAGGGATTTATAGTCCCGTAATGATGAGTTACCAATTCTAAGCCAAGTGGGGAAGGGAGGGTGTGAGGGAAACAATGAGCTATAAAAGGGCACATGGATTTGAGGTTCTGATGGAGTGGGCTTGAAGCATTGATGGAGTAACTGGGAAAGATATCAGGTGGTTGTCAGAGATTTAGAAGCTTGAAGATTTAATTTGGAAAACTCGTAGCCTAGATTATGATTAAGAGAATGCCGAGAGGAACGTGCAATTTTGAGGCAAAAAAAAAAATCTAAATACCAGAGTTTAGAAGCTAAGATTAGTGGATCCTGAAATCTTCAAGAATGATGGCCAGGGTTGGAAAAAAGATCAGCAGCTACTTCTCTGTCCTCCCCTCCTACCACTCTTCCAGTGAGGGTATGGTAATAGGAAGGAAGAAGGATAACAATCACCCCAACAGGGACAAATACAACTGGGTTGTGAAAAAAAAAATCCCGAGAGTGCTTCAGGGGAAGAAGTTCTCAGAAGAGTAGGAGATTTCAGTAAAATTGAGGGTAAATAAAATATTTGGAGAAGTATGTCTCCAAGATAAGTGATTAGAAAGAAAATAAAAGTCCAGGGAATGGAGACTCTACCCGTTTTTAACCAAGTCTTGAATGGATGGTAGTAGCATATTTAATTAAATCTGTAAACTTTTATTGTATCTACCACATGCAAAGCACTACACCAAAAAAGATGGAAAAGATACTTTCTGACTCTTTAGAAGTTCACAAGTTTAAACAATATCAAAGAGCCGTTTCACAAAGCTAACCAACGAAACAAACAAAAATTAGAACTTTTTGGAAATTCCAAATTCCAATGTATTTGGTACTGAGTAGGCATCATGTTGAGTGAGGGTATTGAGAGATTATCATACAAAGCTCTTTTAAATTTAAAAAAAAGAGAGAGAAAATAGAAAGTTTTGGAATTGGGATATAGATGCTACTAGAGATGTAGAAGAACCTGGAGAATAAATATCATAAGTGTATCAGGCATTACATATTAAGTGAGAAGCATAAAACGCAGTTTTGAGCTGTATATCCATCCATGCTTTTCAAACTAAAGGTCATTTGATTACACATGGTGTCTAACATGGTATTTAAGACTTTAATTAAAAATCTAATCTATCTATTTATTTATTTATCTTATAATTTTTTATTATGTTATGTTAGTCACCATACAGTACATCATTAGTCTTGGATGTAGCATTCCATGATTCATTGTTTGTGTTTAACACCCAGTGCTCCACACAATCTGTGCCCTCCTTAACACCCATCACCAGGCTCGACTACCATTCCACCCTCTCCCCTCTAAAACCCTGATTCTTAGAGTCCATAGTCTTTCATGGTTCATCTCCCTCTCTGATTCTCCCCCGCTTCATTCCCTCCCCTTCCCTAATGTCCTCCATGCTATTCCTTATGTTGCACAAATAAGTGAAACAATATGATAATTGTCTTTCTCTGTTTGACTTATTTCACTTAGGATAATCCCCTCCAGTTCCATACATGTTGATGCAAATATTGGTATTCGTCCTTTCTGATGGCTGTGTAGGATTCTATTGTCTATACGAACCACATGTTCTTAATCCATTTGTCTATTGAAGGGCATCTCGACTCCTTCCACAGTTTAGCTGTTGTGGACATTGATACTTTGAACATTGGTGGTGCATATGGCCCTTCCTTTCACTACATCTGTATCTTTGGGGTAAATACCCAGTAGTGCAGTTGCTGGGTCATAGTGTAGCTCTATTTTTAACTTTTTGAGGAACCGCCACACTGTTTTCCAAAGTGGCTGCACCAACTTGCATTCCCACGAAAAGTTCAAGAGGGTTCCCCTGTCTCCACAGCCTCTCCAACATTTGTTGTTTCTTGCCTTGTCAATTCTTGCCATTCTAAGGATTGTAAGGTGATATCTCAATGTGGTTTTGATTTGAATTTCCCTGATGGCTAATGATGCTGAACATTTTTTCATGTGTCTGTTAGCCATTTGTATGTCTTCCTTGGAGAAGTGTCTGTTCATGTCTTCTGCCTCTCTTTTTAATGAGTTTACAACTGTATCTATATGTACTTGAACTATATTACACACATATATATAAAAAAATTTATTATTTGAACTTGAAGAACATGCACATTTTTGCACTTGTAAGAACTTAAAAGTTGAAAAACCTGTCTCTATCTCAGTGGTGGACAAACTTTTTCTTTAAAGGACTAGGTTATAAATATTTTAGGCTTTGTGGGTCAACAGGAAAAAAAAATCAAGGATACCATGTAGGTACATATTTAATAAGAGAGAAAAATTTATACAAATTTTTATTGTTGAAGATACATATTTGTAATACAAATCCACTAATTAAAAAAATACCCTACTAATGAGATGAATAGAATTTTTTTGGAGGAGGGGGTAACATTTTGCACAGTTGAGGTTCAAATTTAGTACTCCCTATCAGCAAGGGGCGCCTGGGTATCTCAGTCCTAAAATGTCTGCCTTGGGCTCAGGTCATGATCCCTGATTTCTAAGATCCATCCCTGCAGCAAGTCATCAGATTCTCTCCTCAGCGAGAAGCCTACTTCTCTCTCTTTCTCCCACTCCCTCTGCTTGTATTCCCTCTCTTGCTGCCTCTACCTCTCCATCAAATAAATAAATATTTATAAACAAAAACAAAAACAAAAAACAAAATTAGTACTCCTTATTCAATCAATTGCAAACATTCATATGTGCAGGCAGGTTCTTTGTGGACCAATTAAAACAACAACAACAACAATAACAACAAAACCAAAACCAGGACAGGAGGTGGACAGGGTCAGTGCTGCAGGTTGTAGTTTTCGGACTCCTGCTGTCCCATTTAGCTACAATCTAAACTTAGATCTCTTGACTATCTATGGTTAAAAATCAGGTTTTGTTTTGTTTGTTTTTTCCTATTTGCTGCAGAATCAATACTTTGTTAAGTAAAATAAAAACTGAATTACTAGAAAATTGAAATTTTAAAAAATTCAAAACATAACCCCTAATTTCTTTATTATTAGAATCAATAAACATAAAATTATCCTGTTAAATTGCTATAACATTTTCTCAACACGACTTTTAATTTATATGTTTATTTGGTGGCAAAACATACTAAAGAGTTTTCAGGCTGGTACTAAGTAGTTCATGCATGATTCTGGATTTTTTTTTTTTTTTTTTTTTTTTTTTTAGTATGTTCTAAATGGATTGTGATATAATTACTAACAGACACGGTGCCGGCAATATATGGAATGTGCTCATCTGGGTCACCAGAACTTTCTTGTTCCTCCAATTGAACCACACATGTGTTTGTTTTCTTTGCAGGCCTAATTGGCAAGACTTTTACAGATTTTCTAGAGGGAGTGAGAAAGAAGTAGGTAAATCAACCAACGGTTCTGTTTAGGTCTCTTTGGTTCTTCCTTTGTGAATTTTTCATGTGGTGGTCACCCTTACAATAAAGCACTAAGAACCAGATTGAGTCTATCAACTCTTTTCATGGAGCCCGACCACCATTTCCTGAATTCATTCTTCAATATTCTGTAGTAATTTTCTTGTAGTATTTTGTTGCTATAAATGCATTTTTTTACTGATGACATATATCTACTAAGTGTCCTCAGTTCCAGTTTTATCACAATTCTCCATTTCGAATTTAACCAACTCATATTCCAATCGAATAGATATATCCTGCTTCAACACTCTATCTAAATGAGTCAATTACTGTAGTCAGACATTTCCACAAATGCCATAGGTACTCACAGAATATTATTTAGGTCCACCTTCACCAGCCACGCTCATCTGGCTATGCAAGTTTAAAATGTGAGAGCTAAAATTTTCATTTTGCTGTGATCTTATTCCCAAATACATTATGTTCATTTCTTTGAGAAGAATCTATTACATTTTTAAGCACAATTTTCATCATTTTCTTTCTTTGCAAGAATAAAACAGTTTAAAGATACATCAGACTCTTAATTACCTTAAGAAAGGAAGAAAAACCATGTTTCCTTTCTCTTTCTCTGCTAGGCTGCAAGAGGACTACATTCTTGAGCTGGAAATCAAAGATTTACAACTATTTAAGGCTACAGTTTTTAATAAGATGCACATTCTCTTTCTGACGTAAGCCTCTCCTCAGGGTTCTGGAAACAATAGGAGAAACATTCTGTCTGCATCTCTTGCCAGCTCTCACCTGATAAGTTCTTATGGAGTATTTTCATTTTAGGAATGCTTTACCTTTGTTCTTATTTTCCTCATTAAACACCTCTCACATGGCATATATGTTTAGTCCACTACATAGGAGATGAAATAACTAAAGCCTGTTCATGGTAACTGTTTACCTAAATATCTGGAATGTTTTCTCCAAATTATAAAATTCTACTTTTGAAATAAATTATAAGTTAATTATTAAATAGTATAAATAGTATTCTGGGCCATAACTTAAAAGACCCTAATTTCTCTCATATATATGATTTCTAATGACCCAACACAAAATGAAACACTTCCCATGCCATTTACCCCAGTGGCATTAGATCTAGTCTGTGTAAAATCATCTTTCTTGGATACAGAGTTGGAGCTCACTTGTATTTGGGTGTTTCCATGTTACTGTTGGAAAAACAAAAAAGATTCTTTTTAAGATCAAAGAAAAGTACAACCCCAGGGTAAATAGTGGTGGTTTGAAAACAGTTGTAGAAATGTGAATTCTGATCTTAAAAGACCAGTAATAGAGTTTGTGTACTGGATTCTGCCACAAACAAGTTAATACCTATATACATACATATTTTTTTATGTGTATGAATGAGTGTATTTTTTATGTGAGATGCCAAATATAATCATATTAGTCCAATGAATGAATATCAGGTTGTATCAAAAATACAGCATCTTGCTTGCTCTGGTTAACTATCTTATAATGCTGTTTTCAATCTTCTTCTCAGGGAGAAATGTATCTGATGTCAGCAAAGTTGATATTTCTACAACTAATGTAATTTTAAACTGTGTAACCTAACATAGAGCAAGCTTGATGTTTTAAGATATTTTTCTTCTAGAATATTAGGACTTGCAAGTACATTTCTAAACCTACTTTATAATGCCTTGAGTCCTTATCAACACTGACACTAAATTATCCCAGGTACCAAATTATAAATAAAGAGATAAGAATATTCTCATATTCCCTGCAATAAAAAAGATGCTATGTGTTTTTTTCTTTAAGATTTTATTTATTTATTTGACAGAGAAAGATTACAAGTAGACAGAGAGGCAGGCAGAGAGAGAGAGGGAAACAGACTCCCTGCTGAGCAGAGAGCCCAATGTGGGGCTTGATCCCAGGACCCTGAGATCATGACCTGCGCCAAAGGCAGAGGCTTAACCCACTGAGCCACCCAGGTGTACCCAAAAGATGCTATGTGGTTTATACTTCATAGGAGTTTCAAAAATTGAAAATTTTGGCTCCACAGCCTTCATTTTACACATCTTCCAAATATGTGCCATTTCCACAATCAGAGAGATGGTAGCTGGTCAGCAGTCTGAGGCTGCTGATGGAGATGTTCAGGGATGAATCCAACAGACCAGTTCAGGTCAGGGACCTCATTGGTTCCAGTGTATTCCACAGTGAATAGAGAAGATGGAGTAATCAGAGTTTCAAGCAGTGGTGATTGGCACTGAAAACTTGTACACATTCTATAATAATAATGTGGTAATATCACCTAAACTTTTTTTTAAATATTTCATAGTAATAATAACTAATGTAGGTTGATTGCTTACTAAGCGCCAGTCACTGTTCTAAACATATTTACATATGTTAATTCATTTGATTTTCATAGCAACTTTATAAGTATATTGTTATTCTACAGTAAGGTGGGTAATGCAAGCACAGAGAAATTAGTAGCTCACTTGAGATCACATAACATGTAACCAGGATTCCAATCCTGGCAGTGTAGTCTAGAGCCAAAGCTCTTAACCACCAGGTGTTATGACAAACATGTCACAGAAGGATTAGCTCTTGTCTAAAACTATAGAAAGTAATCTTCACATCATCATCATCATCACTATGATCCTTTAAATTGTAGCTAGCTTTGGATTCAAATCATTGTTTCGCTATTTATGAGCTCGGTCACCATTATCAAATTTCCTCACCTTGTTGAGCCTTATAGTATTTTAATCTGTAAAATGGTACAATACCTATTTTGCAAGGTTATTATGAGATGTTTAATGTATGTTCATTCCAAATATAAACCACCGACATAGTTTCCCGGTACATAGAAAGTACTCTACAAACGGTATGTATATTACAAGTATGGAAATGAGAACAATAAATGCATGCTAATGTACACTAAATTAAATGTTTACCAAATGATTAAGGAGATACACTCTGACCACGAATAAATGATGTAAATGCCAAAGTAGCAATTTTCTCAATGAAACATTCCCAA
Organism: Lontra canadensis; assembly: GCF_010015895.1. NCBI lineage: Eukaryota > Metazoa > Chordata > Mammalia > Carnivora > Mustelidae > Lontra > Lontra canadensis. Next base: position 960,149 of record NW_022631096.1, on the reverse strand, counting down.
CAACCTGTTAGCTCTTTAGGGGAAGTGAGCACTGGCTGCTATATGCAAGTAATGAACCGTTGAACATTATATTAAAAACTAATGATGTACTATATGCTGGTTAACTGAATATTAAAAACAACAACAAAAACAAAACCCTTCAGATGAAGGGTATTGCTGTTGTAGGGCACATGGGACTAAGTGAGCAGCAACTGATGTCCTGAGAGACATCTGGGTTCAAACTTCATACCCTCAAAATGAGAAAAGGGAGTCCAAGAAAGATGTTTTATATGTGATTGGTGCTGACACTGAGGCTGAGTTGAGGTGATCATTCCTCTACATTGAAGTATTTGGCTGAAAATGTCAATATGCAAGTAGCATATGAGTGCGGAAACTCAAGATGATGCCTCTCTGATGCAAATAACCCGTGTGAAATAAACTTTGATGTTAGAATCACAAAAGCTCCAAATCAGGCCATTTTGCCATGAGGCAATGGTTCCTCATCTGCCAGTCCCCGGCAAACCAAGATGTCCCTCATTTGACAACTGCTATTTTCCAAGGACTCACAAGCTGCTATTCTGAATGACAGGTAGCAAAGTGACTTAAAGAGATTGCTAAGGTCCTAATAGCTTGTGTACAACAAGTACAGAGAACTTCCCTAACCCCTTTGCTTCCACACATGCATAGCTTCCCCCACTATCAACATCCTGCCCTGGAGTTACAATCAATGAGTAGACATTGATATATCATTATCACCTAAAGTCTATAATTTACATTACGGTTTATTCTTGGTTGGGTACATTCTTTGGGTTTTGATTAATGTATAATGACCTTAACCCACCATTTGTAGGATCATACAGAGTAGTTTCACGGCCCTAAAAATCCTCTGTGTTGTGTCTATTTCTCCCTCTCTCCTGACAACCATTGACCTTTTCACTGTTTCTGTAGTTTTGCCTTTTCCAGAATGTCATATAGCTGGAATCATATAGTAGGTAGCATTTACAGATTGCCTTCTTTCACTTAGGAATGCACATTTAAATTTCCTGGCTTGATAGTTCATTTCTTTTTATTGCTGAATAATATTCCATTGTCTGGCTTTACCATAGTTTATGTTTCCATTCACCTAAAGCAATCAAGATGACCTTGAAGTTTGGCAATTATGAATAAAGCTACTATAAACATTAATGTGCAGGTCTTTGTGGGGAAATGTTTTCAGTTCGTTTGGGTAAATATCAAGGAGGGCAACCACTGGGTCATATGGTAAGAGTCTGCTTAATTTTGTAAGAAACTGTTTAATTTTCTAAGTACTTCCAAAGTGGCTATACCCTTTTGCATTCGCACCAGCAATAAGAAAGATTTCCTGTTTCTCCACATCCCTGCGGGCATTTGGCATCATCGGTGTTCTCAATATTAACTTTCTTATAGGTGTGTCGTTTTATCTTGTTTTATTATAGCAGCTTCTATTATTATATATTTTTCAATACATAGAAACAAAGTATAATAACTTAATCATGTGGGAAAAGTCAAAATTTTGATGTGAAAGAGGAGTCCTGATATTCTCAAAGGCTGAGAACCACATAATAAGAGGATCCTGATGGAAAAATTGGACATGGCCCATTTTACCTTCTGGCTACACCATATTCCATTGCCTAAAATTCAAGTACAGCCCAATAAGCCAGGCTGTGCCTTCTATATTCTCCCTGGTTCACATTCCTCATTAGCACACAGTGGAAAATCAGCACCACCTTTCCTGAGATAGGCTTCTAAAACTGCTCTACAGGACACTAATGTACTATGAGATGTCATTAAGGGTTCCATGGTGGGGGAAGGGGGAGGAGAAATTTTATGTGTCTGGCCAGAGTATTATAGTTCTCACACTCGCCCCCATCCATGGGAATGCACACAATCCAATAACCCATTAAAAGGTTTGAGAAGTTTTAGAATTAAATAATAAAGTACCATTCTAAACTTTTTATATGAAATATATATTAACATGGCAGAGGTCCCACAGGTAACCAGGTGGGGAAGGAGAAACATTCGTCTGACCAAGTTTTCCAGAAAATATGTCACAATGAAAAGAAATTGTGTATCAGGGATGCTGTCCTTTCTGAAACAATAGGGCACCTTCTACATTAAAGACTTTAAAAAAGTGAAGGAGAACAGTAGAGAGACGGGTAAAGAAGTCAAAGAATGCACAACACAAGCATTTTCCTGGTCTCTTCAAATCTTCGGTAAGTGTCTTTACAGTCAGGAAAGTTTCAACGATAGTGGGTTTCCTAGGAGGATAGTGAAGGACAGATCGACATCCAAGCAGCTACAGAGACAACCTGTATGTACAAGGCACAGAAGAATCCGGTCTTTGAACCTTGGATTCCTAGGCTGCCAAGTTCATTCAATTGTCTGAGGGGCAGCAAGAAGCAAGAGTTTTGTTGACATGCAGTAAACCCGAGGAGCTCCACTCCAGATGTCTTACAGTGCTTTGGAATGCAATATGATAAAATGTAAACAAAATGACCCAGCTCTTTTTTTTTTTTTTTTTTTTTTGGATGGCTTAAAGTAGCCAGGCATTCATCGGCTATCTTAATTCATACCTGGCTAAGCCACATGGAATCCTAAATCCTGAACCATATTTTTCTTCCCACAAAGACTGAGAAATGATTTTCTGGTAGTTAGAACTGAAGTTTTTATCTCTGCCTCAATATCCGCTCCCTTTTATATCCTTTTATAAAAAGCTGTTTCAAGAAAAAGAGACATCTTAATAAAGCAGAGTTCTGTAAAAATTGTTGTTTTTTTTTTTTCAGGGTTGATTTTCTTTTTTTTAATTTAATTTTTTTTCAGTGTTCCAGAATTCATTGTTTATGCACCACACACAGTGCTCCATGCAATACGTGCCTTCCATAATTCCCACCATCAGGCTCACCCAACCCCCAGACGCCCTCCTCCCCAAAACCCTCAGTTTGTTTCTCAGAGTCCACAGTCTCTCATGGTTTGTCTCCCCCGCCGATTTCTTTTTTGATATTAAGTAAGTTTTGTGTGCTTGTAATATACGATGATCAGCATGAAGTCAGCTGGTAGTCACACAGCCTGCAATTGAATGGCTTGGTATTAAATAAAACTGATCAATAAGCCAGCAAACCATTTTTTTCCCCCATAAGGAAGGATCCACAAGATATCTGCTGCAGAAATGACAACAGGTGTTCCCTCAACATGCTAATTCCAAAGACCCCCCTGGATCTGTTAAACCTAAAGCACTACGCACAGAAGCAAGGAATCTGAATATTAACACCTTTCCCTCACCTGTGCTTCTTGGTTGGCTATAATTTGGTCAGAGAATCACTGGGCTAGATCCTCAGAGATGCAAACATCGGCATGGAATTTAGTCAGAATGCAATGAGAATATGTGAGAATGAAGAAATACTAGTTGGAATTATGGAATTTCCGGGTTAAAAGGGTCTGAAAAGATTGTCTAGTTCAACCCCATGCCCTTATAGAAAAGAAAAAATATGTCATTTCACCAGGGCCCCTGAGTTCAGTCTGTTGAGTGAGCTTTTCCTTCTAAAATGTCATTTAGCTGAGGCACTGAAGAAATGGAAGAAAATCTGAAAATAGAAAGCAAAAAGAAAGAAACAGGTCTCTGAAGAAAGTCAACAGACCCATTTCAGAGAAAAGGCTTAATCTGTCAAGATGCACTCAAATTGGACTTCTGATCTTTTAAAATGATTTTTAACCCATGAATTAGCCAGCAAGTTTTATTTTAAATATTGACACTGCCGTAGAAAACATAACTTACATGTGGACAGTAATCTGAATCGTGACTATGTACTCTCTTGGACCAGCAAATTATAGAATAAGTAATCACTTCCTAATTTCAGGGTCCTCAGTCGTTCAGAATTCAGACTTCCAGCCAGTCGATGAATGCCAGGTTTCTGTTCATTACAAACGATTTATCTTAATTAGCCTGAAAAACCGTTCTAACAAGAAATAAATTATTGAGCGCAAAAAGCAAGTTTGCAAAATGTTTAACGTTCCTTTAAAATCCCTTTAAAAAGAAATGGCAGCTTAGAACACAGAAGGTTGGGAAGAGAACTTTTGTTGCAGGATTGATAGCAAATCCTACTCTGGTTGCGTGCAGGTGTAGTAGTGTTTACATAAAAATTTATGGTAACAGATCACATCCTTATAATCAAGATGGTAATCAATATTTATTAAGCCTACAGCAAACATTCCGTGATTAAAGTCCATTTATTTCATCCCAATACGATCATTTATTTATCACTGGGCAAAGTGTTACAAATTGCTCACTCTGGGGCAGGAGGAACAGGGATATATGAACTGGGAGATGAAGGCTAAATCTCCTTTACTGGGTGAAATTTTAGCAAGTGAAGCCGAGGGGGTGTGAGGCACATGTACAAAGGGCAGGCAGTGCTCTTCCTCATCACCCGGTCCCACACTGTGATCCGATGGTACTAGTGCTGGACTTCCTTCCACCCGAATCTACTTGGTTCCTCATTTTTCTAAAGGATGTGCCTTTGGGCTTTAGCACAAACTGTTCCAAACAACATGGAAACTGAGCTGTTCCCTTTCTGTAATCCCAGAAGGCACTCCTGGCTGCTGTGCTAATGTGATAGGAAGAGAGTGGGAGATGTGATAGTGGCTTCCTCTTTTTGCTTGTTTTTGTTTTTGTTTAAGCCTAAACAAAAGTGTCAAATCCATTCTAACTGCGAGAGTGGGAGAGTCACACACAGATTGGATGCAGGGACATTTCACAGAGAAAGGAGTTCCTCCCTTGAATAGATACTCCTTTTAAGCCATCTAATTCGAATAAACACTGTCACACTTCGCAGCCACCAGCTGGATCCTCCCACTCCCCATTCAAATTCCAAACAGTCAGTGCAAACAAATATTTTTTTGAGACAAATTCAACTGCTCTAGTGTAAAACTGCTTTGGGCTCATCTCCAGGCCTAACGCACTGGCTCACGGAAATCTCTTTGCTGTCAGACAAAGGCTGTTACTGTAATTCTCATTCAGAGTTGTTCTCAGGGGATTGTCTCAACTGGTCAGACAGGGTGAGTCAGATAATCTCAAGGAAGGAGAAAGGGAAATACCACCCACCCACTCCTTGAAAGGCTCACAAGAAAGTTCCCTGTCCCTGTCCCTTGAATCAGGGTGGGGGACACAGCAGCACTTCGTCTTTACAATTTACTGGGCTGTAAATATTTCTGTTTCCTTGTGTCCAGATGGTATGTTTCCCCCAAGTCTCCTTTTTAGAAGACAAAGGTGTACAGAAATACCCAATATGGCCAGCAGTTGCTCCTGTCCCCAGGAAAACTTACTGTGTGATCCCTGAGATCAAGCGAGAATCTGATGGCGGTTTGGAGTTGAGTCAGGTGGACAAGTAAAACCCATCACGAGGAAACATGCCAAAGCCTTTTGCTTGTTCTGACTTTAGATTCCCCCCATCTGAGCTCATGTTGCCAGATGTCCCGACCGTAAGTGAAAAACGCAGACATGAATATTCTTTTCATGCAAAACCAAAATCTAAAAGGATCATACCTTTCCTTTCTTTTCAGACATTTGATCTGTAAATTCGCAAGTTTATCTCCTAAATCCCCAGTTCCTATTTTGATTTAGACAATGTATTGGTTAAGAGGTGATGCTCTGGAGGGAACTGGCCAGGATTAGGATTTCACTCAATGCTACACTTAAACCCTCTCACTTTACCTCACTCAACACGATTAATTCTATAAGCTAGAATTTCCCACTCAATGAAATGAAGAATAGTATCTGTACCATGAAGTAGTAATAGAATTAAATAATATGATATATAGAAGCCTGCTATACAACATGATTGGCAGTGAATAGATCTTACACTAGGGAAAAAAAAAAAAAAGAAAGAAAGAAAAAGAGAAAAAAAGAAAAGAGAAGAAAATTAAAGATTTATTTTGAACTAAAAGTTTAATGAGTAATTTCATGGTCATGTTTTGTTGTCCTGGATATAGCATAACCACACACAGAAACAAAACCAAAAAAGACAAAGTATGCTTAACATAGAAGCCTGATTCTATTAGTATTTTGGTAGATTTTTTTCCCAGGATTTTTTCCTCCATGCATTTTAAAAAATAAATATATACATCAAAATGCATGTGAGACTTTGTATCACAACCATCTTCTTGTGAGCTATGAAGTTGTAATCACTAGCATTTATGATGGCTGCCTTATATGCCACCATCCCCACGGGCCAAGTCCTGCCTTCTCCCCGAGAAAGCGCTTGCCCTTCTGGTGACAGCCCAGTTGGCTGGCAGGCAGGGCACAGGCAACAGCTCTCAGTGCAACAAAAGATGGTAGAGGAATCTGCCTTTCTTCAGAGGCCGTCCTTCCTGCCCTCAGAGCTAGCTGTCTGCCTTCTTCATGTGGTGGAAGAGGTTACAGAAGAGCTCCTACGAGAAGAACACGAAGTGGGTGGAGAGAGCAGCCTTCAGCAGGCTGGGGGACAGGCCCTTCAAGCGGCCGGTAGACCTCTTACATGCCACCAAATGGGTCATTTTATAGACACCTAATCACTCCCTATTGTTTATATAAGTTGTTTCCAGGGCCTAAAAATATAAAGTAGAGCCAGTGATTAATATTTGTATACAGATAGCTTTTCCCTAGTATTTCCATATTTCGTATATTTATTTTTATGTTCGTAGGGTAAACTTCAAGAAGAGGGATTACCTTCTCACAGGCACAAGAGTTTTTAAGGCTTTTAATGGTCATTGCCAAGTTTTTTCCTGACTCAGTGCTGAGGCAGTGTATGAAAATATCAATCATGTACTGTCTAACCGCCATCAGATTCATTCTAGCTTTAATCCAAAAATACATTAATGGCATTAATCAATCAGACTCTTTGCTGGAATTCTTTATCTGCTTTTTGTCTCTCTTCATTCTAAGTCAATTAAGAGAAAGAAATAGGACAAATTATTAAGTAATTATTAAGTTAAAACCCTTTAATATAATAAAGAAATATTGGAGAAGCTATTAGGACCTAAGCCTAAATCTTAACTGGCTTGAGTACTGATGTCTTTATCTAGATACTATTTTGCTTAGGTTACTACAATGCACACAGGTGGGGATATGCCTTTTCCCCCTCCCAATAAAAGCTTGCTGTACCCTAAACTCCACAGCACTCGGCCATCTTTAACTTTGGTTTTTACTTTGAGACCAAGTATACATGATATACACAATTAAAGTACCCCCAAAGACTTAGCATGGCCTTGGGAAGAAATTCATAATGGTAAATTTAAAGCACAGAAGCGAGGTTACCTTGCTGAAATGGTTTTAGTTTAACAAATGATAATCAATCAATCCCGTGATTTGGATAACCCTCAATGTTACTTCTATTTGCTGTGTACTCACCTCAATATAATTCTAACACCTCTGAGAATATCTCTGCAAAGTACATATTTATTTGTTGCCACATTTGATCAACAGAGTATGCACTGTGTCTCTATTGTGATGTAGTTATCAAGGATAAAACAATAAACAGAACTAGTTTCTGCCTTGGAAGAATTCACCCACTTATCTATGGGCTGGCGAGAACTAAGGGTGAGTCACGGTCAGCCTGAGACAGTACCAATCATAGGATACTTCTTAGGTATCAGTCTGATTTTTCATCTTCTAAAATGTACTCCATTTCTTACTTAAATAAGGAAATGCACCTCTTTATGCATCCCGTTCTATTCATCCACACATGATTTTAGATTCTTCATAAATGACCCTGCCTCCTAGTATCAACAAATATTGATACTTCCTTGTTTTCTCTTAGACCACATGGGCTCCTGTCCCTTGACATAGTAGGTATGCTTCTTATATTCTGGGCTAGTAATATTAGAGCAATTGAAAAGATGAACACAGTGAAAGATATATATGAAAATACTTATATTGGTGCCTACCCATGGAATTTCTGTGAGAACTGGAAGGAAAGAGTGAGTAGACCTATAAATTATCTATATAACTACAACTATGTAATTCGACATAGGGCCCATGGATCAAACAAATACCACGTAGAAGTAAATAGCTGACACAGTCTTCATTGTCAACATAAAGGTAACAGGACTGCTACAGACACTTTGAAAAGCAACTGGGCACTTTTTTTTTTTTTTCAAAATATTAAATATAAAACTATCATATCACATGGCAATTCCACTTCTAGGTATTTACGCAAGAGAAATGAAACATATATCCACACAAAGACTTGCACAGAAAGATTCATGGCAGCATTATACATAATTGCCCAAATCTGGAAACAACCAAACCATCCATCAATTGGTAAATGGATAAACAAAAGGTGGTTTATCCATGTGATGGAATACTATTCAGTAATAAAAAAAGAATGAACTGTGGACACAAACTACATTATACATGAACCTCAAGAACATCATGCTATGTGAAAGAAACCAGACATAAGAGATGACAGACTTGTGATTTAATTCATATAAAATGTCCAGAAATGGCAAATTTATAAAGATAGTATATTAGTGATTGCCTGGGGAATCGCTAGGTGGAAAAAAGGATTAATTGTAAATAATTAGGTGGGATAGGAAATGTCCTAAAACTGAGTTAGGTGATGTTAATGCCACTTGTCAGTGACCAAAAATCGTCAAATTGTATACCCGAAATGGGTGAAGTTCATAATACGTACAATATGCCACAGCGAAGTTCTTTTAAAAAAAGGTAACAGAACTAGGGCTAATATATACCAATTTTCTCACTGTCTCTTTTATATATTTAGAGAAGCTATGTCCACTGTAATGGCATTTACACAAAGTTAGGACTAAAAATTATATAATCCAGTTGATAACCTCAACCTAACCGATATGGATAATTTAAGCATTAAGTGATATTTGGATTCTGAATGATATATTCTTTTGTTAACTTTTTTCTATCATAGAAAGTTGTATTCCATGCATAAATATGGTGGTAATCACATAATCTGTAGCACAAATGATCCAGTCCTTCCTCATACACACATCCATACACACAAGTAAAACAGCCAGCAGTGCCAGAAAAAGTGGGCATAACCTTTCCCTAATCACATAGCATCTCCTCCATGGGACTCTCCAGCCCCATAAAGGAGCCAACCTAAGACAAGCTCCTCAAGTCACTTGGTAATGGTGGTTTTTTCCTTTGGCACCACCCTTACTGGTTCCAAAACCTTCTCATCCTAATCCTCTCTATCCTCAGTGTCATGTGCCCAGCTCTGAACTCCCAGCTCTGGGAGCCCCATCTTCATTCCTGACCTGCACTTACGGCTCAAAATCAATCTTTCCCACTTTGAACTCTTTCTCTGCTGTGTGTCTGTCTCTGGTGGAAATCCACAGTTCAGGTCACCTCACCTGCCATCCTGACCCAGGTCTCCTGGCTCTGCCCCCACTCCTGTCTCACCACTTCTCAGACCGTTCAAAGAGGAAATCACCACTTCTTCATTACTGCTCACAAAGTATTTCATCTGCACATGTACTAGTAAACATAATGTTTTCTATAATGTATTAAATATAATTATTTGTGCAGTATCCTAATTCCAACTGCTTCATCCTTACTGAATGTCCCCCACAGCATTCAACACAGAATTTAGCTCATAAAAGTATGTTTTCAGATGTGTCCTCCTTGAAATATCTGTTATGATTATATCATTGGGTTGACTCTGCAATAGCTCATTCCAGTTACCAGTACAGTGCACAGAGATGCTTGATCCATTGCTGGAAAATGCTGCTTTCTTGTCTTCTTAAGGCATTTCAAAAGGTGTGATTAAAGACTCTGAATCAATCCTAAGTTTTCAACAAATAGAAGATAAGTTAAAGCACTATCGTGGCTTATTAACATTAACTTTTTTTTATATCTACTTGGTTTTTTTAGATTGTGGGAAAACAGATATTTGGGGTCTTTGCAAAAGGACTGCCTGGTTATAAAAAGATTGGAAAGACAGTCTCATGCAACAGTGCATGGAGATACAGAATTCTACATCTAGAGGGAAAAAAAAATGCCAGCATTCCCCTCCATTTCCATTGTGTTATTCCTTAATGCTTCACTTGGCACGACAAAGGAAGTCTGATGTCTCCAAGGTGAGTTGCAAAGTGGCCAAACCACTCTTCAATGTGCTATAGCTTGACATCATATTTGCTGCCAGGTTTTTCTTTAAAAATGCCATCAGTTTAACATTAACTGAAAAAGTAATTATTCTCCAGTTTCACTGAGCTATTAAGAAAAGAAAAAAGTTCATTGAAACTCTAGGAGATGAAATACGGTGCTTTCAGGACCTGTTGGAAGCCTTTCAACATTTGGAGCAGAAAAACATAATTTTATTTTTTAAGAAGGAGATTTAGGAACTTCACTAAATGGAAAGTGAGAAAATTAACCTATATTTCAGGAAAGATAGTTCAGATCAACAAAATTCTTCAAAGTCTGCTTTAATCAGATTCTTTCCATATATTCCAGAAACTCAATGCCATTTATTGCTATGGAATCCTTGGTTTAGAGACATGCCCACATGTACTGAAATCAAAGAAACTTCAAATTAGTTTGAACTATGAAATGCTATAAATTACACTAATGACTAAACATTTTTTTAAATCCAGTCGCCAAATGTTACTGAGCATATAATGAGCCTGAAGAGGTTAAGGACTTGTGGGCACTGGAGAGAAAGATGAAAGAAACAGCATAAGAAATCTCTACAAGCAATAACCTTCCCAGTTTAGTTATGAACACTGAACATACCATCCAAATAAAAATCGAGGCAAGTCTTGCCAATGTATGCAGCATAAACTCAGTTTATACAAATTTGAGGAAAAAAGGGTAAGGAGTGGAGAGATAATGCAAGGTTATGGAGATGGCAGACTGCTTTCAGAGACATGAAATTTAAAAATCAGAAAATGTGGCTGCGGATTCTGCATCTTATTTGCTAGGCAACTTTAAACAATTCTTTTCTCTGAACTACAGCTAAGTAGAATTGAAAGTGCTTTGCAAACTGGAAAAGTTTGCTCAAATGTTAGTTATTATTTAGAGACTACCTCCTGCAGCTTTAAACAGAAAAGAATATTGTTTGAGTGAATTATAAATATATAACTATATCTTTAATCTTAACATCTTCCTGACATTTTTATGAAACATTTTAATTCATGTTTCACTACTGTGTGTTACTCAGTAATTTTAAGATGTATGATGAAAAAGGAAAGAAAGAGATCAAACTGAAAGAATGTTGCTAAGTGAATTGATCATGGTACTGCTTCATTTTTATAATTGAAAAAAAATAGAAAAAAGAAAAACAACCTCAACACTCATCCATGGTTGCTTGAAAACTAATTAAATAGAAAACTATTCAGCTATCATAGAAGATAATATTTTAATCTATTAAAAACTATTACAGTAGAGAAGTTTTAATTTAAAAGTCTAGAAAACACTAGTCGGCACCAAAACAGTTATTTCGTTTCTTTTTGCAGCTTTAGGTTTCATTTGCTGTAAAAAAAAAAAAAAATGAAGAAAATAAAGTATAAGTGAAAAAGAGACTATATTTCATAAGATGATTTACTTTAAAATACTTTTTTGGCACAATTAGAACAGAGAGCATATGAATAAGAACTAGCATATATTGATGGTTTTGCAGTCAGATTATTTTTAACAACTGCTATTTATTCTGAGAACATAAAGGATCTGAACATCTCATAGGCAGATAAGAACTTTTTAAACTTTATGTGTTAAAAGATAAATATGGGAAGGGAAATAAAATATAAATGAAAATGTAATTCTTTGGGGAACCTCCCTTCCTTTGCCAATCTTTGTCTTAACAGTCCATCAACTTATTAAGGAAAAACATTTCTTTGTTGCCTTCTAATCCCCAAATCCTGATTTCTTTTCTTGATATTATTTCCTAGAGGAGTTAGAGGGAAAGGCAAGAATAACCACAAAATGAACTTTTCTTTAGATGGAATTATTTTCATACTTTCTATTTACAACAGAACTAGTAGAAAGAAAGACAATAAAATATTATAGTAATGAGACTAGCACAAACGCTGGGATACAAGATGCATGGAACAGTATATGGTAGCAAAATGCAATGTATAAATAACACTCCCAAGACCATATATACTAAAATGCATACAATTTTGTGATCATTCCACTTATGGGGCATTGAACTATTTCCAAAGGTAACTTGAAAGTATTAAACAAAAAACAACGACATGCCCAGTGAAGGCCTTGAATGGTGGGATCGTAGTTACAGAGGCTTGAGAAGTAGATTATCATATTTTTTGAAGATTTAACTTATTTATCTGAGAATGAGGGAGAGAGTGAGAGAGAGCACAAACAGGACACGTACACAGGGAAGTGTAGAGAGGTAGAAGGAGAAGCAGACTCCCCACTGAGCACGGAGTCTGATGCAGGGCTCGATCCCAGAACCCTGGGATCATGACTTGACCCTAAGTCAGTCACTTAACCAATTGAGCCACCCAGGTACCCCGAGAAGTAGATCCTCTTAACATCAATGGATTATTCAGGGTTGACGAACTTTCAAATGTGTCTTACACGTCTTTCCATTTGTAGCATCGACAAGGTAGATTTCATTGATTACTTCAATTATTCACTCTTCCCTGTTTCCAGCTTCCTTGCTCTATGACTTTGCAATTCCTTACACAATAGATGACTTAGTCCTGCAATATGATCAGCTCTAGCCACTAAAATGAGATAGAACTGCGCCTGAGCTCCAGAGGACTTGCATGTTTCACCTTGCTCTATTGTGCTTCTGCTCCAGTGAGCTCTTGGGTCCCAGGAGGAGGATAAAAGACTCCTCCACTCGGGTGTTCCAACCCAACCAAGCTAGCCAACCCTGGGCCTGCCACTTATGTGTGAGCTGAACTAGAATTTTCCTTCCTTGTCTTGTCTGGATCCACCAATCCTCAAACTAGAAAAGAAAAAAAAAAAATGTTTGAAGCCATTGACTTGGAGTGCTTGTTACATAGTAGTTTGTGTATGTGCCTATGACAACATGCCCTGATACAAGGTAGCTAATCTCAAAATAGTGGTCTTTCCTATTTCTAGGGCCTCTTTAGAAAAAGTCATGCTTTCAGCATATGGAAGATTACCTGCTGGGGCCCCTGTGTGGTGCAGTGGGTTAAGCATCTGGTTTGGCTCAGGTCATGATCTCAGGGTCCAGGTGTCCAGCCCTGCACTGGGCTCTCTGTTCAGTGGGGAGTCTGCTTCTCCTACTCCCTTTGCCCTTCCCCACCACTCATGCTCTCTTTCTCTCTCTCTCTTTCTCTCTTTCAAATAAATAAATAAAATCTTAAAAAAAAATTACATACTGGACTTTTGTTTTAAAAAAAATATGTACATGAGTCATGCTCAATCTCAAGATAGAGCACAAATGTAACTGAACGAATTAATCAATCAAATGCAGAATAGAAAAAAATTCAGTTTCACATTAATAAAAATATAAGAAGGTCTCCAATTTCCATATTCTCTGAAACAATATAATTTCTATTGTTATGATTTTGCAAATGGGATATACTTATTTATATTTGTTCTGCTTGTTGAATTATTTCCTTTAAGAAAATAGATTTGGAATCAAATACATATCTCCATTCAATGTCTTCTGCATATTTCCATGTGTGTAAATAAGTGCACAATTTTTATTTCATATTTGAAATATCAACCACAACCATCTGAAAATTATAAAGAACTTTAAGACTATATAGTGATTAATTTTTTTCTTAAGAAAACTTAATGTAAACTCGTCCTTCATTTGATGGGTGAGAAAGAACAAATTATGTTTTTCTCTTTTGTTCCTGTCTCCTTCAAAGTCCTTTCCTTTCGTTTCATCTGTCTCTCTTTAACCAAATTTGTGAGCCAAAGTTGGCAAGCACACTTAGCCATTGTTAAGATGTCAGTGTACATTTAACCCTCGAAGGAGATATCAAAAGGCTACACTAAATTTGCTACAGTGACTTGATCCACATTTCTTTGGTTTAATTATCTAACCCCAAATCAGAAAGTACAAAGAAAGTAAAAGTATTTTTCAATTACTCCGGTAATTACTTTGCACTTGTTATCTCTCTCTCTCTAACTCTGTCTCAAGTCTCTCTCTCTTTCTCCATTCCAACCATACCCCATCTTTTTTTTTACCTTGAATATTCTTTCTCAAATATACTTCCATACATATTCTAATATACATATGTAGATATGAGCCTTTAGCGCATGAAGGTGCCCCTTACAGCACTTAGCATAAATGAGATTTTTAATAAGAGCTTGTTCCACTATGAATCAATGTTGTCTTGGTATGATAACTGGCCTAGAATTCATTTTGAAAGTCTTTGTGTTGCCAAGGTTAATCTTTTCTTATTCACAAACTTCTTGAAAATGTGATGAATAGCATCAAGTACAAAATTTTGAGGTGCTGCATCTAAAATTGTAATCTGTATTTATTAAAGTCTTAGTGAAATTTCACTAAGAACTTCACTATTAATACTAAGATTAATAGAATTACTACTATATTTCATAAAGGACTCTCAATGTATAACTATGTATTCCTCAACTTTAAAAGAGCAACAGAAGAATTACATAGAAATTCTATAAAACATTCTGGTTTATTTTTTAATATCAGCCAAATTGTAATTTTGATATTTTTACTTGTTTCCCCAGCAAGGCTTTGAGAACATGCATTTCATCTTTCTGATCTTAAGTTCTCAACAACACAGAAGCTCTCCAGCTTCTATCTGTGCCCAGATAGAAGTCAAAATTATATCGTGTACTGTATGCTTAACACTGAAACCTGAAATTAATCAGAACTCTACTTGAATCAATGAAACATATTCAATCAAGAACACCTAAATATTATAACTACACAGTCATGGAAACATCAAAGACCTTAAAAAAGTTAATAGATGTAGTGCTGATAGCACAGTATCACACAATAACTAATAACTATTAAAACCGAGGTTCTAATGTCATTGAAGAAGCACCTCCATGAATAGAGTTGAAATGGTCAAATGACCAGCGTTCTTTGAGGAGGTGTGAGTGAATTACCTGAAGGGTATTGAGGTTTCTCCAATTCTTACCTATATATTTCTTCTAGTTTTTCTTCCTATACAGAAATTAGAAACATGTATATCCTCTTTACAATTTTATATTTGAAATATGGAAGGATCACAAATTAAGCAAGGCATTGAAAGAAACCTAAGCAGGTGTATTTTAGCAAATAGAATATATTTGTTGCTGAGAAACTGCTTGTAGAATCATAAAGGTTTTAAATCTTCATGTTATTACTTATAATCCTTTTTTTCTCTTTTATTAGAGGTTGCTGTAAGATTTATAATATGCATCTTTATCTTCTCACAGTATTATAATACTTTGTGTAGAATATAAGAATCTCATGAAATTATACTTCCTACCATCCCTGCCCCCTCACCTCATTACTTGGGCTATATTTTCATACCTTTCACTTTACTTTCTATGTCTTTTAGAAAACCCACAATATGTTGTCACTATTATTATTTTTAAAACAATTTTAGAAAGACATTTTAAAAATAAGAGAGTTTTTTATATTTGCCTATACAGATACTATTTCTGTCATCCTTCATTCATTGCACAGAATTAATTTTTCATCCAGGATAATTTTCCTTCAGCTCGAAGAACTTCCCTTAACATTTCTTAAAGGCTGGTCGGCTGTTGGCTGATTCTCTCAGTTCTTTTTTGAAAATCTCTTTATTTTACCTTCATTTTTTAAAAAAAAAGATTTATTTATTTACTTGAGGGAGAGAAAGAAAGAGCACGCATGAGTAGGGGGAAGGGCAGAGGGAGAGGGAGAAGCAGACTCCCACTGAGCAAGGACCCTGATGCCAGGGTCAGTCCCAGAACCTGGGATCACAACCTGAGCCACACAGGCAGACACTTAACTGACTGAGCCACTCAGGCACCTGGCAGCTTAAGGTTTGACCTATATTTTTGCTAGATATAGAACTTTAGGTTGAGAGGGTCTTTTGCTCATTTTTTTCAGTACTTTAAAGACATCTTGTTGTCTTACTTTCATTGTTTCTGGCCAAAATACAGCAATATTTCTTATCTTTCTCTTTCTTTGATCTCTTATTTCAAGAATTTCTCTTTATAGGGGCGCTTGGGTGGCTCAGTGGGTTAAAGCCTCTGCCTTCAGCCCAGGTCATGATCCCAGGGTCCTGGGATCAAGCCCCACATCAGACTCTATGCTCAGCAGGGAGCCTGCTTCCTCCTCTCTCTCTGCCTGCCCCTCTGCTTGTGATCTCTGTCAAATAAATAAATAAAATCTTAAAAAAAAAAAGAATTTCTCTTTATAATTGGTTTTCAACAGTTTGGTTATAATACACATTGATGTGTTTTCTATGGTGATTATCTTGCTTGGTGCTTTCAGGGTTCCTTGGAATGACAGACTATACTTTTTCTTCAAAAAATGGGATCATGAGGAACTGAGATATTAGCATTGGTGGGAAGCTCTTATTACTCCTATGACTGTAGAGATAGTGGAAAGAAGTAGTATTTCTAGAAGAAGAATCATAGTGGGATTTCCTAGCAGGGGCAGGGCTATTAAAGAAAGATAACTGGGAGAGAAATACTTCAGTTTTTCCACACCTCCTACTCCCTGCTCTGCCAGTACCTCTTATATGCTGAGCTTATCCAGAGTCAGAAGGCAAGAGAGCCTGAGGAAATGTTGAGCCCCACCACAAACAGCAGAATATGAGAAAGTTGGAAACAAAGCAAAGTAGCAAGTGACGGTCACAGAAAGGTTTTGTTCTGTCTTCCTCACTGTGGAATTCATATCACTTAGAAGAAAACCAGGCATGTAACTGATGAATGAATGAATGAGTGAGTGAGTGGACAGATGAATGAATAAAAGATAATGTCCCCACTCATGTTTTATTATTGAAGAAATTGAAGCACATGTAGATTCACAATTTACTCAAATAGACGGTGGAATAACTGGACTTAAAATAAGGTTCTCTGATTAATATTTCAACATAGCTACTGCCTCTGATTTCTGTAAATTGAATTGTACTCTAAATTCATATGGGAACACTTTTTGTAAAGACACTCTGTATAGACTCTCTATAAAACTGAAGGCAGATTTTTCCTAGATCTTTGTTAGATAGATTTTTAAAGTTTCAGTTTCTCTCCAAGCTTCCTGGATTATTTGTATTACTAGGAGGTTTTATATAACAACGCTATTTTAAAAGTATAGAGCATTCCAAAAGGATAGCTGTTTTTTCATCTTGGTAAAAGAGTCAGCAGAATGTGAAAGAAAGAACTTGGTTCTTGATATCAGGTAGGATTAAATTCTGATCCAGGATTGGCAACGTAATAGCTGTTGACCTTACACAAAACATTTAACTTCTCTGGTCCCTGGTCCCTTCTCCCTAAATTGAGGACAATAATATCTCCTCTCATCACAGAACTATAAGAGAAAATTCGATGATTCCTGTGCTGTGCAAATACATGTGTAACCATAGCTTACCTGTGAATCACCCTTTCCGCAGCTCAGTGTTTATTGCTCAGATAAAATCCAGTTCCATGGTTGCCACAGGTGGAAGTGGCTACAGACAGAAGTACGGGTTCGAAAGTAAGAGGCCATGACAATAAAGACTTCATTGTCAAATGAGAGCGAGAGAAAACAATAATGCTAATAGCAGGTAAAGGCATTGCAAGGGGTTGATAGGAGTCAGTAAGAAAGCACCTATTTATCCTTATCTTGTATTTCCCACATTAATGATCACTTTCATTGGTGAGAACAATCAAGTAATTTTTAATAAGAGACGGGCATCCCAGTAAAAGAGAACCACTGAGATCCTTCCAATGTGTATTCTTGGGACCATTAAAGCTACGTGGCTTTTTGAACAGTTTTAATGAGATATAATTGACATGCTGCACAATTCACCCATTTAAATGCCCATGTCCACGGTTGGCTTTTAGTGGACACACAGAGTTGTGTGTCTATCACCACAACCAATTTTAGAATATTTTTATTATCCCAAAAAGAAATCTTATACATCCTTCAGCCATGACGCCACTGTGACACCACACAACCTCTCATCCACTTTCTGTCTCTATGGGTTTGCTTATTCTGAACATTTCACATAAATGGAATTGTAGAGCTCTGTAGTGTTTTGTGTCTGCCTCCTTTCACTTAGCATAGCTATTTGAGGTGCCCCATGTCATAGCATGTGTCGATATTTCTTTTTATAGTTGAATTGGTTATATTATTTTTTACCCATTCCACCTTCGTGCTGCTTGAATTTCCACTGGATTTACATATTCTAACAACTGAATATTTAAGATGAAAAGAATCATGATGATCATTAATTCAACCACCTTTTAATTTTGAAGAAAGGGAAGTCCAAATTCCTTGAGTGTCTAGTGTTACACTAGACAAAAGTTACATGTTTACCTGTGTTCAGGAGGACACGGGTCCAGCCTCTGCTCATTAATCTGCAAGGCTGGCTTCCTATATATCTGCTCTAAAATGATAGCAACTCCTTTTCAGATGGCACCTAGTATATGAAATGCTATTATATACATGAACTCATAGTCTGAACACAAAACCTGTTCTGGTACATAGGTAAGAGAGCTAGATAGTTGAAGTATACATTACTGATCAAAATCATCAGATAAAAATTGGACATATCCTGGGGCACCTGGGTAGATCAGTTGGTTAGGCCTCTGCCTTCAGCTCAGGTCGTGATCCCAGGGTCTTGGGATCAAGCCCCAAGTCGGGCCCTCTGTTCAGTGGGGAGCTTCTTCTCCCTCTCCCTCTGCCTGCCACTTCCCCTGCTTGTGCTCTCTCTCTCTCTCTGTGAAATGAATAAATAAAATCTTAAAAAAAAAAAAATTGGACCTATTCTAAAAGGACTCCCCAAATAGCTTTTGGAAATGACGAATGTAAAATGCTGGCATAGTCTCACTGACTAGTTAGTGAATTCCAAATACTGAGACTTTCTGTTCTTACAATGCACAAAAACAACAGATGGAGAAACCCAAGACCGTCTTGATGGCAATGAAGAAGCCTGTCTATGTTGACAAAGTGGTTCTGCTTCAGGGCTGTTAGAACGTGGATGCTCTGAGCTAAAACATGTCTCCTCCTTTTCCTCCCCAAAACATGTCATAAATTTTCTGGGACCTTTTGTAGCAAAGTGACCCAGAACATTACTGTACATCTATATGCAATTTCTGAAGTTTGAAATGCAGTAATTTAGTATCAGTACTGATGGAATATAAGCTACAGAATCAAATGCTATCAGGCCTGCTATTTAGTCCAAAATAAGTAATCCTAGTGTGAGTAATGGTGAATGCCTTTCAAACCCAAAGGTTAAAATCTTATTTCCTTCCTTAAACTTCTTTTCATGTTTTCTTCAGTGCAATAGCTCTGTGACTTATTATGCCACCACTGAGCTGCTCTCTGACCTCATTAACATTCTTATCTCTCTGAAAAAAAAAAGATGTAAGAGATTTGTCTGGTTATTATCTCTGCCACCAAACATTTAAAGTTTGGCTATTTTTTTTTCTAAACATCTGCCTTCAAATATCTAAGGCTTATGCATCTCTCCACTACTTCCCCAAATGTGCTGGGTTCTAATGCTAGAGGTCCACTCAATCTGTTTTCTTTTTCACACTTCATGATTCTTCACACAGGAAATAGCCCAAAGCAATAACTGTGTTTAAAAAACAAAACAAAAACAATAAAACAAAAACAAAAACAAAGGCTAAGCCATAAAATTCTAGAACCATAACAGTAGGATATACAAGAGGATACAGTAGAGAAGAGGTCCACATTTGTTCCACTTGTTTTAATATATATGAAATTGATTTTTGCAAAGAGAAAATTGTGAGATTATTATTTATTTGTGGAGTGTTTGGTATACTAACTATGAATTTTGAAAATTAAATCACTCCATTTTCAAATAATAGCACAGCATGGAAACTGTGAAATGATAAAAAGCCATATACTAAACAATTTTTAAGATATATCAGGAAAATAATATCTTCAGTAATAACTTATGATTGAACTAATATTATTTCTAATCATATGTTTTATGAGCTTTTCATGTTTATAGTAATGACCCAGTAGCTCTCCTCTCTCTCCCAAATCCCTCCATTTCTACTCTAAATTAAAGGAAATAATGTGAATTTTTTTTTTTTGATAACATGAAATCTTAAAGAGAATTTAAAATACCATTTGGTTTGAGAATTTATCTTTCTCATGGAGTACTTATAACTCAACCAAAATGCTGTGCTCCCTTTTTGGCTTCCCATTTAAGTCACCATGCAGGTAGGTTGTAGAGTCCTCTGCCCAGAAAATTGTTGCACCAAACGCTTGTGTTTATGTGTGAATGTGTGTGCATTGGTAACCATACCCGTATCCATCTCTTCAGAGTCTCTGCTATCTATTTGGCAGACAAAAACAGAGAAAATATCCAGGTTTCACTTCATTCTTCTATTTCTGGGTGGCTGGGGGTGGACAGAACCCAGCCTGGGAGTGTTTACAACTGGGGAGTGGTTTTCCATATTTGTTCTCTACATTTTCCTCATTAATAAACCCTGAATTTTACATGGGCACATGTCTACTCAGAATAAAGACTGTATCTGCTTTTTCCCCTTGAAGTCAGTAGCAGTAATGTTTACAACTGTCAGAACCTGTGTTCCAAAAGAGGAATCTGCTTCCTTTTTCCTTTCCTGCTGGCGGGAACGCACATGCATTGGGAGAGATGGAACAGCTCCTTCATGCAGCATCCATGCTGCATGTCTCAAGGAGTAAAGCAACAATAGTTGAGGCTCCTGACAACTAGGAAGCTCCCGTAGCCATGCTGGACCAACTACCAACTACAGTTGTGGATAAGCAAATATTGCTCCTTCATGTCTCATTGTTCAAATTTGAAGAGTCTTTTGTAAATGCTTTTGGGTTCATCTCCTCTTGCCTCCCCATGTCTTAATTCAAGTATCCTTAATTTCTCAAATAGAGTTTTATAATGATCTCAAATTGCTCTTTCCACCTCTAGTTCCTTCCTTCAGCTATTGTCTTCTACGTTGCCTTCAAAATAAACTATGTAAAGTAGAAGCCTGCTCATAGAAAATAAGTAACAGGGTCAGGATTGTAACTCACCCTTGTCTTGATACAGAGCTAGATATCTTAGAAACATGGCAGACAGCCAGTAAAAGAAAGAGTAGATCCACTTACAAGAGGTACATACTAAGATCAAATGACAGATTAGAGGTATGCATGGAGACTGAATAAGACATAATGGATATAGTCCTTGTGTTATGTTTCAGATGTTGCTGGCATGTATGTCACTTATATCTTTGTATCTAGCATTATATCTGAGTTTTTAAGAAATTCAGCACAACCTGGGATTACTACAAATGACCAGCCACTAAGAAAGAATATTAAGACATGATGGGGCACCTGGGTGGCTCAGTCGGTTAAGCATCTGACTTTATTTTGGCTCAGGTCATGATCTCGGGGTCACGGGATCAAGCCCCACTTCAGGCTTCACACTCAGCAGGGAGTCTGCTTGAGTTTCTCCTCTCCCTCGCCCCCTCCCTCTACTTGTACACTTTCTCTCTCTTTCTCTAAAAAATAATAAATAAAATCTTAAAAAGAAAAAGAATGTTAAGCCAAGAGAAGTAAATAATATTTTCCAGCACCCAAAACACTTCCTGCATAAAGCCATCCCTAACATGCACCTCTGCAAAAAATTCTCTTGCTGTAGATGCTCTATGATGACTAATCACATTTGCTCAGTTATTATCATTGTTTGTTCACATGTGGTGATCTTGTCTATTCTACCTACTTGAGAATTCTGTACTTCTCCATAACAACCCACAATATGGCAGTATATTAAAGAAAACACTAAATGAATATACTTAATTGAACTATCTTGTAATTGATGTGGTTATTTTTTTTTCTCAAGATAAAATCCTTGATTAAATACATTAAGTAACTCAAGCCCAGTTCAGTGATAGAAATAGATAACAGGATTTTGATTCTTACATCTGTGCTTTTTCTACCATATCCAAAAGGTAACTCTAAAATGAAAGAAATGATTTTACTAACTTGACTAGACTTTCAGCATAGATCCTATAGGAATACTTTATAATCACAAATGAGAAATCATCTTAGACCTTCCCTGAGTCTTAAAACCAAAATTTAAGTGAAGCCAAATCAGATAAAGCAAAATGGTTGCTTTCAGAGTAAAGAGAAACAAAGTAGTGCTTTTATATAAATGAAACACCACCTGCATTAAAACATAATATGCAATAAGATCGTATTACATTAGAAAAGCTGTGCCCTTCAAAATGCTTTGTCTAGTTATAAATATGCTTTAAAACAGAATTTGATGGTCAAGACATTTTCTTACCAAGTACGTCTTTACAATCCATTGTCTCCAAATACTTTCTTTCTTAAACTGGTTGGTGGCCTTTTATTCTGGAGGTGTGTAACATTTAAGTCTTCCCACTTGCTTTTAATTTACCACAACGGTATGATTGCCTAATACCTCTGAACTATGACAGAGACGCCCTCTTCAAAAAGACCAAGCTACCATTAGAAATGGGTCATGAAGCAAGAGTCATTAACTCATTTTAAAAAGGGCAGTGCCCAACAAAGCATTACTGACAAACTTCCTTCCCAGTGTCCATTTGTCTTTATTAAATATCACATTTAATATCTATCACCATGCATGAGAAGTATCTCCCCATGAAAAAATTAAAACCATTAGAAATTAAATTTACTTTCAGGTCTTTACTTTGAAAGAGAAACATAATTCTCTTATGCAATATTAAATAGAAAAACAAGTATTAATAATTCCCAGTAATAAATATAATGATTCCAAAGTTGCTAGCTTGAACACATCCATTAATCTTAAAAGAGAAAAATTCATTTAATAGAGGCAATGATGAAAAACAGGCAGATCAAGGTAGGGTCTTTTATTTTTACCTTGATGTCGGATGCAAAAAGATGACAACATGCAATAGATATTCTCATCTTCTCCACACACCAAATGAAAGGTTTATTAAAAATTAATGTTAAAATAATAACAAAAATGATAAGGAATGATATCTCTCTCTCTACATAGGTAGACTTCCCGTATTAACCTTTTAAGATTCACTTTAGAATGAGCTTCTGTCTTCAACATTCAAGCGGAAATTTCTTAAAATAAGGAAGGATAATCTATGCTCTATAGATCCCCTTCTTGAAAGGAAATGGGTAGAGTCAATTTTTACATCTGTTTTCCTCTGTTATATCCCAGAAAATACAAATTTTATGTATTTTCTCTCCTCGGGGATGTCAGTTACAGATGCCACTGCAAAAGGAGGCCAGTGTCATTTCTGGTGAGAGCAATGTCCAGTCACACAAAATGCTGCTTCGGAAGCTTCAGAACAGATGGGAGAAAGGTTATATGAAGTAAAGGTCTGCATTTTTGTCCCACAGCTGACCCCAGGGAAGGAAGCCAAGTGCTGGCAGCTTTGATTATCTAATAAAAAAATTTCGGTTTTGTTTTACTGTTTTAGTGTCCCATAATCTCAGATATGCTTAGAAACAAAATAATAAAAGTGCAAACACTCAGATATTTAGGAATATATGCAAGACAATCTGTTTTCATCTAAATCAGATATAATACTATTTTATAGGCAAAGCAAAGCACATAATTGTATAGTTTAAAAAAATCTGAGTTTTTGCCTTTTATTTCTACCATATTTTATTCTTGATAATAACCTGTCTTTACTTCTTTTCTCCCTCCTCTCTTCTTCCCTCTCCCCTCTTTCCTCTTTTGCTTATTTATACTGTCTTCATTTTTTTCATCTCTTTCTTTTTCTTTTATCTTTTCATTTAGGATGATAGCCACCCTTGAACAGCACAGGGGTTAGAGGTGCCTTCCCCCCAACCCCCATGCAGTCAAAGATCTGAATATAACTTTTGATTCCCCCAAAACTTAACTACTAATAGACTACTGTTGACTGGAAGCCTTACCGAAAAATAAACTCAATTTACCTATATTTTGCATGACCTATGTATTATATACTGTATTCTTTTTTTTTAAAGATTTTATTTATTTGACAGAGAGAGATCACAAGTAGGCAGAGAGGCAGGCAGAGAGAGAGGGGGAAGCAGACTCCCTGCTGAGCAGAGAGTCCGATGTGGGGCTTGATCCCAGGACCCTGGGATCATGACCTGAGCCGAAGGCAGAGGCTTTAACCCACTGACCACCCAGGTGCCCCTATATACTGTATTCTTATAATAAAGCAAGCTAGTAAAAAGAAAATTTTAAGAAACCATAAGAAAGAGGAAACATGTTTACAATACTGTACTGTATTTATGGGGGGAATCCACATTTTAGCAGACCTGCATTTCAAATCAATGTTGTTCAAGGGTCATCCATAGTCACATTTTAATTTTATTACTATTAATTTTTTTTAGTAAGGGACAGGGAAAGAGAGGCAGGGGAGGGGTAGTGGAAGAGGGAGAGAGAGAATTTTAAGCAGGCTCCATGCCTAGCACAGAGCCCAACATGGGGCTGGATCTCATGAACCTGCAATCATAACCTGAGCTGAAATCAAGAGTCAGATCTTTAATCCATATAGTTTTCAATTCTCACTTCCCAGTTACAATAGATACTAGATCTTCTGTAGCAAATCCACTCAGAGCCCCAGCATTCCTCATAATGGTCACTCCACCAATGGATCCCAATGTTTCCTTCTCAGAGCCGCAGCACCACATCAACCTGGTTCCTACCTATAGCTACCTTCTCCATTCCACTGACTCTCCCGTCAAGTGCAATCCTACCCCTGCTGATGCTTCTGAGTCCTTATCTGGACTCACATGTTCCTCCATGGCTTGTTGCTAAATTCTTTCTTGTCTCGATGGTGTCTGACTCTTGACTTAGTTGCACTGCAGTGGTGACTCCTGTCTCCACTTTGTGGCTTGTATAAGAAAATGCCACACTGGGGCACATGGGTGGCTCAGTGTGTTAAACCCTCTGCCTTCAGCTCAGGTCATGATCCCAGGGTCCTGACTGGGATCGAGCCCCGCATCGGTCTCTCTGCTCAGAGGCGAGCCTGCTTCCCCCACTCTCTCTGCCTGCCTCTCTACCTACTTGTGATCTTTCTCTCTGTCAAACAAATAAATAAAATATTAAAAAAAAAAAGAAAGAAAGAAAATGCCACACTTTCTTTGTTTCAAATTTGCTGGTGTATGCTTTCCATCCTTCTTTTTTCAGTCTCTGTATTTTTCGTTTTTGTCTTTTCCAGACAACATAATTCTTCATCCAAGTATGGAGTCTTGGTCTTTCAATTAGCAAGTTTACTCTGTGTTTCAATGGGTGTAGTTACTATGAAATTAGATCTTATTTCTACTATCTTAATCCCGTTTTCAATTTAACTGTAAATTGAAATTATTGTTAAATTAAGACTTCTTTCTGACACCCTGTGGTTTTTTTCACTCTTTTCTTTCAATAACTTCCCCCCCCATCTTTTCTCCTCCTTTCAACAGAATAAAATTTTCTCCTTCTGTGTTAAAAGTTACATATTCTATTCTTATTTAGATTGTTGTCTTTATCTTAAGACTCATACTCTCAGGTTTTCTTTGGGGAGGTTGTTCTTATTGATTTCCTAAATTTGTAAATATTGATATCTTCTTCCCAATGCAATAAAAACTAGATAATTTCTAATATTTTTCTGTCTTGCCTTTCCCTATTTTTATTATTATTACCTAGAATTTCAGTTTTAGATGGTTGTCAGTATACTTTTCCTTTTTTTTTTCAATCCTTACTTTTATTTACCTAACATAAAAATAAGCTTAACCAGGATAATTATTCATGCTTACTTTCCATTTTGCTTCTAGCATCTCATAGTTTTGTTCTTCAAAAGGCATTTTTAAATGAGGGCCATTTTATGGTAAAAGTTCTGAGGACTTTCTATGAAAGAATATTTTTTTAAGCCTTAATCTTTATATGTCAACTTTTCTAGGTAAAATATTTTAAGTTCATGGAAAATAATATTATATTATCTTACTATTTTTAGTTTGCTATTGAGAAATCTATTGCTAATCTGACTTTTGTTTCTTTGCAGATCTTTTTTTAAAAGTTTTTTTTAAGTAATCTCTATATCCCATGTGCAGCTCAAACTCACAACTGTGAGATCAAGTCACACATTCCACCAACTGAATAAGCCAGATACCCTGCCAGTAATCTATTCTGCTGAAATCCTTTCCACTCCCCTTTGCTTTTGAATTCTTCATTCTCATGTTATCTAGTGTGACTTTCTTTATTCTCCATTTGGCCCCTTATCAGCCCTATCAATTTAATGTCTTTCAATTTTAGTGTAAATACCTAGTAGTGCAATTGCTGGGTCATAGGGTAGCTCTATTTTTAATGTCTTGAGGAACCTCCATACTGTTTTCCAGAGTGGCTGTACCAACTTGCATTCCTGCAAACAGTGTAAGAGGGTTCCCCTTCTCCACCTCCTCACCAACATTTGTTGTTTTCCATCTTGTAAGTTTTGCCATTTTAACTGGTGTAAGGTGATATCTCATCGTGGTTTTGATTTGTATTTCCCTGATGGCTAGTGATGTTGAACATTGTTTCATGTGTCTGTTAGCCATTTGTATGCCTTCTTTGGACAAGTGTCTGATCATATCTTCTGCACATGTCTTGACTGGATTATTTGTTTTTTGGGTCTTGAGTTTGAGAAGTTCTATAGGGATCTTGGTTACAAGCCCTTTATTTGTAATGTCATGTGGAAATATCTTCTCCCATTCCATAGGTTGCCTCTTAGTTTTGTCGACTGTTTCCTTTGCTGTGCAGAAGCTTTTTTATCTTGATAAAGTCCAAGTTCATTTTTGCTTTTGTTTTTCTTATCTTTAGAGATGTGTCTTGAAAGAAGTTGCTGTGGCTGATGTCAAAGAGGTTACTGCCTGTGTTCTCCTCTAGGATTTTGATGGATCCCTGTCAACTTTGATTTGAAAAGTATCTATTAATTCTTCACATGTTTTCTTTTGTCATTTCTCTCTCCTTTGGGGATTCATCCATTCATTTATTCTCTATATCTTTTAGCTTTTCTATTTTCTCTTTATTCTTACCTATTGAGGTAAGTTTCTAATCTGATCTTCAGAGTTTCTAATCTGATCTTTAAATTCATTTATTTGTTCCTCTGGTATACTCATCAAACTATCCCATGTATTGTGTTCTTTATATCAGTTATTACATTTTCTTACCTAATATTTCCCATATATTCTATTTCATGGTTTCTTGTTCTTGTTTTATATTGATAATAGCTTATTATCTTAACTACATTATCATTTAAAAAATTCTTGGTTTACCTACTCTAATAATTCTCATTTACAGGATGTATAGTGACTATTTCTTTGTATTTCTTTTATTTGAGTTTATAAATGCATGTAATGTGTAGGCAACAAAGGCCAAGCGATAGCCTCAGTGAGTCTTAAGAGTGAGATCAGAGAGCCTAGTACGATTGAACCACTAACATCAGTGACTACCAGACAGTCCTTCAGATCAGGTTTATGCTTTAAACCTTGAGATGAAACTTCACAGGGAGGGGGTAATCTCTCTTGGATCTAGTCTGCCAAGCCTGACGGTAGTAAGCAGGAAGTGAGAGGAGGGAATGTCTCAAGGATGCTGTTAAGTTTACAACTTTAAAAAAATTCTGCACCCCAGGAGAAGTTTTGATCTGCCTTGATATAACTCCAGGATACATGTGCAAGAATGTGGGCTGTTGCTAATTTCTGCCACTATGCAAGAAAAAAACGTTTTTATTTTATAACCTATTCTTTTGTTTTCTTGCTAAAACTTCCGGCCACTCCCCATCCCAGGATTCTACTACCCACTTTCCCAACCCACATCACATTAAGATTGTCTTCATTTATTGGTGTGTTCCATGTTTCCTTTCTTTTTCTCTTCTTTCCTTTTTCTTTTCTTTCCTTCCTTCCTTCTTTCAACTTTCTTCTTTCTTCTCTATTTTTTTGTTCTTTTATCTTTTTATTTTCTTCTCTGCATCTGTAGTTTCTCCTGGATTAGTTTTGGGAAAGATACCAGACACTGCATACCTGCTGAACCCACAGCTGCTGGGCCCAAGAGGGGTTTTCAATTGGTTGGCACTGGGACATAATTACAATCAGAATGCATTGAAACTATCATATCCCGAGAATCCTTTTGATTTTAATACTCTGTGCAATAATCTAGAAATTAAACCACTAGAACAAGTTTCATGGTTATATGAGGAAACCAAATCATGGAACTTTTCTTGGCTTCTGGCATCTATTTTGGTGAGTGCTATCATGTGTCTTACTAGATGGCTCTTCTTGAAAGCAACTGTGGAGATTATGGTACAGAGAAGAATGAGTTAAGTTCTGGAACACACTACCTTTCAAATGCAAACTAAATATATAGTGTCTTTGTCCAGAAATCCTAATTTAAGATCAAATAATACAAGTACCTTTCATCTTTGTTTTCCTAAACCGCAAGATAAATAATCCATAAAATTGGTTTTGATTTTGAGCCTTCCCTTGTCCCTATTTGTGTCTCTTGTTCTGTCTTCCACTTCTTACAGTCTCTAACTATATCTTCCAGGCATAATCCCTAAATGGTTTCCCTAAACAGCTGATAACTCTCCTTCACTTCCAAGTGATTGCAGATTCACTCTGTAATGGAATACTCTGCTTTTTTCAATGTTACTTCATTTTTCTGCCTATCATCTGCTCATGCTAAACAGACTCTTTGATGTGTTTTTATGTGGCCTCCTCCAACAAGCATACCCTCATTCATCCTTCCCAGCTGGGTTTCACAGTCAGGTCTCCCAGCATGTTATGATCATACTCTGTGTGATTTCCTGAAGCAATTTTTGACTTCTCTTTCATAGGAAGGTAGTCTTTGAAGTCAGGGGCTGTGTGTCTTGTACAATTTTACACCCAAGCTTAGCCCCGAATAGTTATTGGGCAATTGCTAACGGGTAGTAACCATTCTTTGGGTTTCACTGGAAGTCTGTTCTAAAACACAGTTGAGTTTGATGACCAAAAGCTTGGACTCTAGTGTCAAATCATCATTCAAATCACTCCTCCATTACTTACTAGTTGAATAACTGTATGGCTATGTTACTTAATCTTAGTCAACTCTCTGAGTGTGCATTTCCTCAAAAGCAAAATGAGGCTAAGTAGACTTAATATACCCAAATTGTAAGGATTAAAAGATAATTCATGTAAAGTGCTAAGCATTTTGGTTTGTAACACAGTAAGTTATCAATAAAGATTAGCTATTATCATTTGGTCCACTCAGGTTTCTTCCATGAAAAAAAAAAAAAGTGAAATAGATTACATTAATCTTTGGTATTCTCAAAACCCCTTTCCCATCTTTTCAGCAACTTCTCTGTGTTTTCATGTGTTTCTAGACACCTTTCGTCAGGGGAGAAAATAATCTGATAAAAGAGATTAAATTTGTATAAAGGCATGCATGAGAACGATTTAATAAATTGTCTTTGTTAGTATAGTCAATGCTAATCCAAAGGAGAAAATCCCTAGAGCTGGAATTTCAAGTATCAATATCAAATAAGCTACTGGAAATAGTTTTGGGCAAGATGGCCTGTTGGGACTCACACTAGAGATTTTACTGTGTAAGGAATCTGCTTATGCATTTATTCATTTAGTTGAAAACATGTACTGAATTCTTTCTGTATCAAATATCCTACTGGGGGTGTAGAAATATAAAGATTTATATTACTTATTCTTATCCCCAAACATGCTTATAATGTAGTAGAGCAGATAATAACAACTTGTACTGATATTGCTTTAACATACATTATCTTGTTTACTTATAACACCTATCTTGTGGTGAAGGTTGCAAGTTTTATTCTTAATATGCATATTTGGAGAAATTATTGAGCTTACCTCAGGCCACACAGTTAGGAAGAAGTAAAGTCTGGACTGAGAAGTGGTTCTCCTGAATAGAATTTCTTTTTTTTTTTCCTTTCTATACCATAACGCCTCTGCAACTAGAATCTAAATATACTGTTAAGTATTATAAATAACAAAGTAGTAGAGACATTTAGATGAGGGCAAAATTAATTTTTGTAATTAATCAGCAATGGTTTCATAAATAAGTGGCATTTTTCAGTACTTGGGAACTCAAAGGATAAACTAAATGTTGACAATGGAGGGGGTGGAAATGACATTCCCGACTGGGACTTGACAGAGATGGGAAAGAATAAATTATATTTGGAAAGTCAAATGTCCTGACTGACTGATATACAGGACATAACGAAAGAAGTGATCTTGATAAGATTTAAAAGATAGATTGAAGCCAGATTACAGAGAACTGAAAGTGTGCACTTTTTTCCACAAGCCAATAGTTTCAGGCCTGGCTGAGTATCAGAATCAATTTTATAGCTTTTTTGAAATACCCATGCCCTGGCAACCCTCCCAGAGATTCTATTCATTAGTTCTCTGGGGCACAGACATCTGCATATTTTAGAACTCGCCTATTGATTCTGCTTTATAGGCCCAGCAGAGATCAGTGACATAGGCATTGAATAGGGGTCCACTCGACGTGCTGTCTGTGGATGGTTCTAGTCTTCAAACTGTTACATCCGTGATAAGCACTGAGAGTGGGAGTGTAAAAACTGTACAGCAATGTAACAGGGTTATTTTCTATCCACTATAGCACAGAACTTAAAAAGTGGTGCTGTACTTTGTCCTTTCTTTATTCTTGTATAATTCACTTTATTGTATTTTATAAAGTTTTTTTTTTTTTTTTTTTTGCAAATTAGAAATTAAAAACAAAAACAAAACTGGCCTTCAATGCAGATGGTTTAAGAAGTATTGTTCTGAGCCATGGTGTCTTCTGTGAATATGAAACAGCATTTTGAAAGTCGTGTTCTCACATTAATGAGTCTCAGCCATATTAGACAGAGGAGAGTGAGGGTGAGTATTTCCAAGTGGTATGATGTGTTTGGTCTCAGCTATGCCAATGGTAACAGAAAGAAAAGGGAAAGGAATCAGAGAAATACACAAAGAAGGAAAATAGAAATTGTCAATGTAATTTAAGATAAAATAAATGGTCAAATATAAACTGTTTCTGATATTTCATGCTTGAGAGACAGAAAAATTAAGCACTACTATTAAGAGATATGTGAATATCAGTAAGAAAATTTGGGGAGCGAAGTGCAGGGCAGTGTGTGTGTGTGTGTGTGTGTGTGTGTGTGTGTGAGTGGGAGGGGGGATAATGATTTTAGTTGTAGAGCATGTTGAGTTTAAACAAACCGAGGGTTGCTGGAGGGGTGGGGGTGGGAGATGGGGTAATGGGGTGATGAATATTGGGGACAGTATGTGTTGTAATGAGTACTGGGTATTATATAAGACTGATGAATCACAGACCTGTACTCCTGAAACAAATAATACATTATATATTAATTTTAAAAAGTGAAAAGAAGATGAAATGTTTGAAACAAATCAAATGAAAATGTATCCAAGCCAAATGAAAATATGGGACTGAAACTTGTTAGAGAGGTGGAAGTTGGAGATGATAGTAGTAGTAATAATAATAATAATAATAATAAAAAGAAGAAGAAGAAGAAGAAGGGTGGTATTCAACATATCTAACAACCAGTGAAGCACAGCTCCAAGAAACCCGAATGTACAGGGTACTCCAGTGCCCACCAGCTGGCTATTAGACCATGTGTAGAGGGTGAGTGGGCAGTGGGATCGCTGGGGGAGAGATACAGAGAAGAGAAAGAGTTTGGGCAAGCCTCTTAGGAACCTTCCACACCTTGCAGATTTCAAGTGAAGAAGAGAAAGAGAAATATTGAAAAGACAGGAATGTGGTAAGAAATTGATTTTTGCATAAAGGCAGGAAGAAGAGAAATGTTAAGAGGGAAGAAAAAGATGATAATTTTGTTGAATTCTACAAAGAAATTGAAGGCAATGAGAAGCAAGAAAAGGTATTTGGATTTAGTGAACTTGAATAAATAAAAAGCTTGAAGAAACCAGTTTTGGTATGAAAGGAAAAAATTAAGAGATAGAGCAATAAATAGTGATACTTGGAACGGAAGTGGAGCCAGTGAATATAAATTCTTCTTTCATAAATATCACCAAAAGAATGAAGGGAAAAGACAGAATTACAGCCTAAGAGGATAGAGGGAGAAAAAGGCAATATTTGAAGAGGAAATGCTGACACCTTTCTAGGATTGTTGAAAGACACCAATTCATAGATACTAGAATCACAAGAAACTACAATCTACAAAATTCACACATTACTGAAACTATAGAGTATTAAATACATGGAACTCTTGAAAGCAGCCGGAGATAAAAGATCCAGGTAAATGCTACATAAACTTAAAACAAATTTCTCAGTAGAAAAAATAGGAGCTGGAAAATAATGAATCATATTCTCAGATTATTAAAACTCAGAAATCCATAGCCAGCAAAAAAAAACCTTTAATGGGAATGAAGGTAAAATAAAGATTTTCAGATAAACAGAGTTGAGACAGCTTGCCACTAAATTTCCTGGTAGAAGGAAGATGATCCCAACTGGAAAGCTGTAGTTATAGAAAGGAATCAAAACCAACACAAGACTGGTAAATATGTAGAAAATTTAAATAAATACTATATAAAACTATAATTATGTCAGGTGGAGTTTAAAACATAGAGCAATTAAAGTACAAGACAGCAGCATGTAAGTTATGAAGGGAGAAATGTAGTTGAAATGTTTTAAGGTACTTGCAAAAAAAAAAAAGAAGAAAGAAAGAAAGACTGTGGAGGGACCAGAGCTTCTCGATGTTCTAGAAAAGCTATCATTACCATGGTGGTGTCAGGGTGCAGGTAAAGCCAGTAGGAAACTAACTAACTCCTGGAAGAAGGAAGTGTCAATGTCACCTTGAAAGTGAACAGAGGAACTGCTGTTATTAAAAGAAGAAACAAGGGGTGCCTGGGTGGCTCAGTGGGTTAAAGCCTCTGCCTTCGGCTCAGGTCATGATCCCAGGGTTCTGGGATCGAGCCCCGCATCAGGCTCTCTGCTCAGCAGGGAGCCTGCTTCGTCTTCTCTCTCTGCCTGCTTCTCTGCCTGCTTGTGATCTCCATCTGTCAAATAAATAAATAAAATCTTTAAAAAAAAGAAAAGAAAAGAAAAGAAAAGAAGTAAGTCCTGAGGAAGACAAATGCCATTGATCTTGCATGGTCACAAGGCTTTCTATATATTATCTTAAATTATTTAGTTCTGCCTATTATAAAGCATTTATTATTACCTGCATTTTACCTCACTGTATGAGGTAAGCTAACTTATCCTGAAGAAGAGTAAGTTGCCAAGTAGGGATTGTTATGACCCAATACACCATCATCCCCTCTAGAAAGAAGGCTGTTTGGGGGAGGAGGGAAGAGATCCATGTTCACCATCCTTTGGGTTTCAGGAGAATTGGGCTTGCAGGGTGTGGCTGCCCATGTTTCTTCTAGGACCCAGGAAAATGCAAGCCAAATGTGTGAGGAGAGAAGACTTCTGAGGCTTTGATATGTTATGAGAAAGTCCCATGCTCTGGAATCCACTGATCATCTTGATGAATCGTTTTTCCTTCCAGACAAAAATCCACATCTATCAACTGCTCTTTTGTAGACTGCATTGCCCCAAATTTCCCCCCACATTTGATTTCAAAAGCAGCCATAATCTTACCTAACTCCCTTTCTTCATTCTTTTTTCTTAGGAACTGAGTATCTGGTTGTTTTTTTTTTTTTTTTTAAGCTTATAGTCACTTGCTTCATGTTTATCTTATTTTCCCCCCTTTGTCTTCTTTCTCTAAGCAAATTAGACTTTGCTGCTGTTTACCAAAATCGTTATTTAGCCAAAAGTCTAGGGTATTACTCTACAACATCTACAAGTTCACAGGAATTTGCTAGAAATATGCCAACAATTAAATGACACTTTATTTCTTGGCACAAGTAGGGGCTCATGTCGTCCAAGCTCGGTCTGGCAGACAGAAGCAGGGTTTTTAAATGACCACTGCCAGCCTCTCTGATGGATGCAGCTCAGCCAATATACCAGGAATATGATCATCCAAATTAAAGTCCACGTCTTATTATAAGAGCAGTCTATCAATGACAATCCTCCACACTGTTCTTTCATAAGAAAGAACAAAAAAGTAAAAATTACATGTTCATTAGAAGAGGTAAGACATGGAGATACAGCTACAAAAATATCTTCAGAGTGTATGTTTTAGGAAATATGGTTCATTACCCAGTGTTTTAATTACTATGAGGTTGGACCTTCAAACCAAAACTCATAACCTAATTAAGGAAGTCCATCATATAGACAGAGCATAAAGCAACATGCAATTAACATTTCCTAAAAATGAAACCGATGCAAGAACATTTTGATTTACTCTAATTATACTGTTAATCCTGCACCTAATGCCTTCACATTAAAAAAAAAAAAAAAAAGTCCTTTAAAGGTCTTCCTCCAAATTGCAGTAGGCTTACATTTCTCTCACTGTAGCTGCTCGTAATGTACATAAAAGGGAGAATAACAAAGAATTCTCATTCCAGGGATATTATAAAGTATAGATGACAGATACCTGGCCCTGAATGTTCCCACAAGAACAGTTTGCAGCAATCATACTACAAAGAGTTTTTAGGATACCACTTTGATCAATCTGCTTCATTCATCTGCATGTACTTTACAGAAATGTCTTAGAAAGAGCTAAGAGCCAATATTCCTGAATTCCTAAATATAGGCTTGCTCTTGGCACCTGATATCGAGCCTTACTACTCTGCTTTGAGCTTGCAAACCCTTCAGGCAACATTTCTTTCTAAGCACAGTGGTACATACTTTCCCTAACAGTATATACTATAGCATGTAAGTGACCATTTGGAAAGTTAATGAATTGCACGTCACTCCTGGTGTTCAAAGTTCCTAAAAGCAAAGATATTATTTTCAAAATTCTGAAGATTCAAAATGAATAAAGTGGAAGAGAACTCAAGGGATCACTTAATTGGTTCCTTTTTACAAAAAAGAATCTAACACCCAAGGAGGGGTAAATGCTTTTGCCTATTCCTATAACAAAATTTCTATACTATGTGGGGGTAAAAAAAGCAGCTCTATTGACCTCTAGATGTTTGGAATCAGAAAGATCTGGCTTTATTTTCTTTTTAAGTTTTATTCATTTATTTGCTTGAGAGAACACGTGTGTATGAACAACAGGGGTTTGGGGAGGAAGAGAGGGAGAGGATGAGGGAGGAGCGAAGCAGACTCCCTGCTAAGCCCAATGCTGCTTGGGTCGTACTCTGGACCCTGAGATCATGACCTGAACAGGAATCAAGAGTCAGATGCTTAACGAACTGCTTAACAAACTAAGCCACCCAGGTGCTCCAGAAAGATCTGCTTTTAAAACGGACTTTTGCATTTAACATGTGGACATGAATAAGTTACTTCCTTAACCCTTGGTTTCTTCATCTTTAAAATGGAAACAGTAAAATCACACCCATCAGATGTGAAGATCAAATAAAATAATACATAGGGAACCTCTGATGTTCTCACTGTTCCAAGCTGCACCCTGAATGTAATGTTTTTCCTTCTAACGTTGTACTCTAAGGTGGTTACAAAGGAGCAAAATGTGAGGCAAAAATTTGTTGGATACTTAATCACAAGGCAAACTAGAGGAAAAGAACTTTCATATACTCAAAATCATAAAGTTGACATCTTATCTAAAGTACTCAGGTTGACTTTTCATATAAGCTGTATAGCTGGTGTTTCATAGTGCACTTCTCTTTTTTAGTGAAATAAGAGGAAAACTTGTATTTCCAAACACAAATTTATTATCAGCTCATGAGGCGAAATGGGAAAAGTAATTTCTTTGGACAATAACTAAGTAAAGAGAAGGTTGAGTGCTAAGTTAGAAAAACAACAAAATGACCACAATTTTTTTAGTTAATAATTATCCTACATCAGTCTTATACCTTAAGGAATAGATATAAGGCATTTTAACATCATAACTGAATTAGATATACTATGTATTACATAGCCTTAAAAAAGGTCATATAAAAAAGATAATAAAAATAAGAATTTAATAATAGGACCCAATATAAATATCTAATTATTAATTCATTTATTAGTTTTAATATGCATTTATTAAGTCCCTTCTTTGTGCCATAGTTGTGCAAGTTTAGGGAATATAAAAATGAACAAAATATAATCCCAGCCATTAAAGAATAAATGACTCTAGAATGACAAAGTAAATCTTGTAGCACTGAGATATTTTCCTGGTGAGCCGTTTCTGCTATAAAGTCCTCCTGCCAATATTGCAATGCTACTGTCAAATTACATACAAAATCAGAACATATTTAAAAAAGAAAATAAATAGTCATATTTCACAGCCATACTCCAACAAATACCATTCCTCTACTAAGAACAGGGGTTTTCAGATGTCTTGAGTTAAGTCTTTTTTTTTTTTTTGCAAATAAATTATTTACAAAACGACTTTTTACCTTATAAAAATTTCTTTTTCAAATAAAATAAAATGTTATTTCAAAGAGTCTCAATTTTGCTACATATATTTTATATAATTATACTCACAGAGTACATTCAATTTTGTGGCACTTGTTATATACCTAGTACTTTATTCTAAATATGTCTCCAAGTGATAAATTACTTTTTTTAAGGCTGCACTGTATTCAATTTAAGTAATTATTTACTTACTATCTCCTTATTATTGAATATTTAGACTTCTTCTGCTTTGTCATTATAATAAATATAATTGATACAGAGTTTTAAAATGAGAGTATTTTAGCCTTAATTTCACTGAGATCCCCAAATAATAGTGCAAGAAACCACGAAGGACTTGTAAGCAAAGGGTCCAAAGGGTTTGGAAGATTAGGGAAAGAAAAACGGATTTTTCGAAGTGGAAAGAGCTGCCATGAGGTACGACATCTCTCTGAACCCCACGGATGAGGGTGAGGGTGTTTTCTCCTCACCTCAAGCCATGGAAAGGGATCAAAGAGCTTGGTGTGAGGTCCCTGGAATTTGGGATCCAGTGGTCTGATCTGACTCAGACATGAACAATCGAAAATACAAGAGACTATAGCTGGCAAGGAGAAGTTCCTGCATTGCCGGGCAAAGGGTATGTGAGAATTATCTTAAGTACCCCAATAATCAGAATGTCAAAAAGAGAAAGACCGCTGAATGCTTCAAAGGTTAGTAAAATAATCAGTGGACTGTCATTAAAGATACATCACCAATATCAAGAAAACTGTAAGTAAGAGACCCTTAGAAGTAAGAGAGTCTTCCAAGAAGCCACGTTTGTTTTGCAGTTAAATTTTGCATTCTTTTAGCATGTCTTCTTTGGATAAATTCTCACAAATAAGAATGCTGGGGATTTCTTGCAGGTGCTGTAATTTGCTTAAATAAACCCCATTTGTGACTGCTCTGGATTTTTTATTTATTTTTGTAACCATGATCAATGACATTGAAATGAAAGTATTTTTGTATAATAGATATTTCCTACTTTTGAATTATATGCTTAAAATAAATACCAATAATGAGGTTTATGGGTCAGTGGCTATGCATTATTTTTGCTCTTGATAAGTATTACCAAATGGCTTTCTAAAGATATTTCACACCTTTATTACTTTTTAATTACCACAAAATATTCTCTCATACATTTACCATTTTTTAATTTCTCCTCTGTGGAATGGTTTACGGTTTTGCCAATTCATGCCAAGGGGATTTTCTGATGACAGGATGCTCATGTGTTACACCAAACTCTTTTGTTGTAGTTCTGCCATCAGGAAGGAAAGGGAACTGTAGGGAGTGGGATAGTCATAAATATTTGTAGAAATGCCACTGCCCTAATCCCCAGGGCACTAGTACTTAATGCTTTGTGAAAGACAATAGAATTTTTAGAAAGACCCTCTTCTTGGTAAAAAAAACAACAACAACAACAACTAAGTTCCTTTCTTTTGTAAAATATGTAATACTTACAGGCATGATTTAGATCAAGGATGGAAAGAGAATAGGGAATTTTTCATCTTTCCTGTAAAGTGCTTCTGATATGTTTTATCAATCTTAGACACTGACCTAAAGTAAAAAACTAAAGTAAAAATTTATTATGAAAGAATACTAACTAAAACAGAATAAGAAAACTCAGATCTATTAGAAATTCTGCTTTCTTAAGGATAGTTTGGGCTTTGATTATTAAACATAACTGCATTTTTCTAAAGGTGAAGATGTGGTTTTCATCTAAAGAAGAGGTGCTTTCATAGAAACATTTAAATATTGAAACACTGCAAGTATTAATTCTCACAGAAAAATGCACAATCTTCACAGAAAAATGCAAAAATTGCAGAGAAAATGGATAATGATAGCCACCCGCACATGCACACAGACACTGTGGTTAGAAAGATATTTTATGATAAGGAACATCATTAATATTTAGTTGTAGAAATCATAAAGAAGAACTATATTATCAAAATCAGTGATATTTACCAAACATTTAAGTCTTAGTTAATAATATGTTTCTACTCACATGAGGTTTGCAATTACATCTATATGACAGTTGCCAAATTGGCCTGAAAGGAAATTTGGCTGATATGATTTACAAAAGTTCATCCATTTAGTTTAAGCAAATAGCAAGGACCAGAAATATAGGCTCAGGACATATCTGATTGCAAAGAGCAATTCACACCGATCAGTATTTTCTTCTACTCAGACCTGGATGGTTTTGTAACTTTGGGCTAGGATATAATCATATAGGCTTTGACTTCAACTGGCATGGAGTTTGGGTTGTAAGATGCCAGTCCTCTTACAGTGGAATCTGCCACTTTTCCCAGGGGCATCAAAGGAAGGTCAGAAAGAAGGGAAAAATACAGCTTCCTATCCTTGGTCTCCTTTGGTTCCTAAGAGCTTCCCCCTTTTCTCTGGTATTCCTGATGCTTGTTCTACACTTCTACTTAATTTCTTTGAACCTCACTTCATACTCTGAACTTGCATAGTCATTATGAGTATTGGAAATAAGAATTCTAGAGAATTATTTGATAAAATCCACCCTCTTTGATCTTTCCGTACGATTGGTAGGATTGTAAATCCAGTAACCATGGAAAAAATTATGGAGCTTCCCCAAAATATAACTACCATATGAACCAGAAGTTCCACTTCTGAGTATATATCCAAAGAAACCAAAATCACTATCTCAAAAAAATACCTTCACCGTGTGTGTGTGTGTGTGTGTGTGTGTGTGTGTGTGTGTGTGTGTGTATTTCTCAGCAATAATAAAAACAAGGAAACCCTGCCATTTGTGACAACATGGATGGACATTGAGAGCATTATGCTAAGTGAAATAAGTCAGATAAAGACAAATGTATGATCTCACTTATGTAAAAATCTTTTTAAAAAGCCCACAAAATAGGGCACCTGGGTGGCTCAGTGGGTAAAGCCTCTGCCTTCAGCTCAGGTCATGATCCCAGGGTCCTGGGATCGAGTCCCATATCGGGCTCTCTGCTCGGCAGGGAGCCTGCTTCCTCCTCTCTCTCTGCCTGCCTCTCTGCTTACTTGTAATCTCTCTCTCTGTCAAATAAATAAATAAAATCTTAAAAAAAAAAAAAAGCCCACAAAATACAAATAGATACAGAGGACAGATTGGTGATTGCCAGAGGTAGGGTAAGGATGACGGAAATGGGTGAAAGTGGTCAAAAAGTATAAACTTTTAATTACAAGATAAATAAGTTCTGGGAATGTAATGTACAATATGGTGTCTACAGTTAACAATATTGTTGTATACTTGAAATTTGCTAACTGAATAGATCTTCGAAGTTCTCAGGCCAAGAAAAAATCTTATAATTGTGAGGTGATAGATGTTAACTAAACTTATTGTGGTAACTATTTTGCAATATATTAATATATTAAATCATTAAGCTATACACCTTAAACTAATATAATGTTGTATGTCAATTATATCTCAATAATACTGGGAGGAAAAATCCACTCCTTTCCTTAACGCAAACAAATAAACCAGCACACCAGCAAACAGATTTAGCAAACAAAAATAGGGGACAACTTCTTGACAAAATGTAGGTACAGTAATATTTAATCTGCATCATACTTGGCAAGAAACATTAGAAGCACTCTTAATAATATCCCTAAAACAAGATATAAATACCTACTATTATCAGTACCATTATTCAACATTGTATTGGAAGTCCTGTCAAATAAAATACAAGACAAATACATTTGTGAGGGAATCATTGGAAACAAAGAAAAAATATATACCTAGGAAAGTCAAGAAAATCTCCTGACAAAATCAGTGACTTTAGCCAGCTCACCATATAAAATAAAAGCAGACAAAAATTAATAACAATAGCAATAGCCAATTTGAAAATATCAGTAAAAATGCCCAATCACACCAGCAACACAGATATTTAGTTAGTTAGGAATAAACCTAATGAGAATAATGGAGTCCTGTTTAAGGAAAACTGTAAAATTGTATGAAGAACATAAAGGAAGATGTATATACTCTGATCCGACAATTCCATTTCTTAGGGTCTGCCCTAGATAATACTCTAATCTTGCAAAAAGTTATTGTTTATAATTGGGGAGGTGGAAGAACCTCTAAATGCCAATAAATATAGCTAAATAAACACTGGTTCATGGTCCAAATCAACTGCTTAATAAAAGAACAAGGTATATCTACACATTGCCAAAGAATTTTCAAAGTCAAACCATTAAATTTAAAAATAAATTGAAGAACAATACATAAAAATTGATCCCACATGTTTTAAAGCCCACAATATAAAACAATATGATACATAATTTATATATAAATGCATATAATAAAGTATATTTATAGGACATGTGTAAAACTATATAGACATGCATGTAGGTATAAAACACATGAAAACAGTGGTTAATGCTGGGGAACAAACATACAGATGTGGGTAGCAGGAAAAGAATTTTATTGAGATTGATTTTTATTTTATGTGTATTAACTAAATGATTTACAATGAGAATGCATTCACTTCTTGATTGTGAAATTTTGAAATTTAATAAAAATAATGAGACCTGGCATATAGAAAGCACTCATAAATATTTGCTGTAGATATGAATATAACCATCTTAAAACTGTGTACTAGTCTCTTGCTCTCATGGCACCAAGAGCCTACTTTTCTGACCACCAGAATGACACACACAGCTCTAAACACATTTTTCATACCAGTTTTGTATCACTAAAGCAAAGTGGAACCTTGCATAGTTTACAAGTGACCAGGAACAACTGTCTACATGGATTAAGATGAGAGAAAAGTTTCAGTCCCCCTCTCTCCTTCAGTAGACCTGGCCCAGCTAACACAGAGCTTGGTACTTGCAGAGAGAATCACACTTTGAGATACAAAGAACAAGAAGAGAATTTACGCTTTAAAGGTTGTGTCTTTTTCTATCTTAGTTACTTACACTTTATCTTCATTTGGAAAAAATGAATCCCGTTAACATGCTCTATCTGTGTAGTTGACAGAAATAGAATATATTTGAGAAAGGCGAAAACAAATTGCCACAGTGTTTTAATTTTGATTGTTAAAAATATGATATAGTTAATAGTGATTTGAAACCTCAGAAAACAGATTCTGCAAAATTCCAAATATATTTAAATAAAATGTTAAATTTTCTATGACAAGTTTATAGCACAGAAGCATCAGTAACTCTGGGTCTGCCCTTCAGCTCACCTCACTGAAATCTCAGTTTTTTCTTGGTCTGACCTTCAGTAATAGAGGTAAGGTCAACAGTTTGGTATATTATACTTAATGTAATGGTTGTATCCGATTTATCCCCTTCTCATCTAATGCTAATTCTTATTAATGTAAGTTACATGGAATAGATGGAGTCAGGCCATTCCTGAACTCCCCTGACTGTAGTTATGAAATATGCTCAACTTCATAATGATGGAAAGTCATATCTGGAAATTCCGAGGGTATCTTCGACTTGGAAGTTAACTTCTTTGAGTAAATTAGGATTGTCCTTGGCAAATGGTAAAGTACCTCACTAAATGAAGTGCATAATTAGATTTACAGTGACATAAATGTATTTCTCTATGCCTCAATTTATTCAATTGTAAAATGAGATGGATTAGAGGACCTAATCATATCTTCTAGTTACAAAAAAATCTAAATCTAAATACACGATTTCCTGTAGAAATCATTCCATATAAAATTATACCTATTGTAAATAAATGTCAAAGAAGTAAATAGAATATAGATATATCCTTGATGAAATTCCAGATCAGATTATCAAAGATGTGGTCCAATACTACTTGACAAAGAAAAGTAAAATAATAATGAAGATGGTAATAAGGATTTAACAAGGGCTGCATAAGAAAATTTATCAAACAACAGTTTCTTTTTTAAGCAGGGTAGAGTTACTATATTTAAAATTACCTTTTGTCTAAAAGTGTTTCTAATATGCCTTTAAATTTGGTACCCGGAACTAAAAAGGTAACCATTATCTTTTAAATATGGTAACTAGAACTAAACAAAGATTTCCAGGGTAGACTAACCAAACAAGTGACTCTGTATACTTAACACGTTTATAACACTAGTTGCTGAATTTAAACTGCAGCCACTTTGGAAGACAGGGAAGGGTAGCCAGTCTCACTACCAACTCATTTTGAGATCGTTTTCTACATGTAAAATGTAGAACTATGTCTTATTCCTAGGGACTATTGGTCAGCTAGAATTTTTTTTTTTTTCTTTTTGCTGCTAGGCAAGATTTTTATCTTTTTTACATTTCATCTCATTTTAATCTCATCATTTTAAGCCATTAAGCTTTTGGAATCATGTTTTTGTCACTGGATGTACATACAGTTAGTCATGCTTCCTTGATTTAAATGATTTATAAATTTGATACTCTCTATATCGACAAGCTACTGATTTATAAAAATGTGAACTCAGGACCAAGAACTTCAGACGAAAACAGATAATGAACTAATAACTGGCCCTTGAAAATGATAATGAACTGAACAAACTGGTTTTATATTTACTTCTTTTTCTCCTGTCTTTCTTTTAAACAGAAACACTTAACAAAGATATAAAGAAATATTAGGATTATTTTTCACAGCCACCATTTTTATAATCAGGAAGAGAGAAGTGGCAAGAAGAGATATGTAACCTTAATCAAATCAAAACAAAACATTCTAATAGTGTTCATGTTTCTTCATGTTTATTCATCCTTATGTATTTAGTGTCAAGTATATTGACAGGTAAATGGTAGATATGTAGTGAATACTAGTTAAATGAATCAATAATAAAAAATGAATATGTAATTATAGAGTGAATGACTTGTGAGGTCCAATCAATGTCCCTAGCAAAGCTGGGTAACTATCTATCAGGGATCTCATAGAAAGGACTTCTATCAATCAGAGAAAGACAATTATCATATGATCTCTCTGATATGAGGAATTTGAAAGGCAGGGCAGGGAGTCCTGGGCGGGGAGGGGAGGGAAAAAGGAAAAAAGATGGGACTGGGGGTGGAGACAAACCATAAGAGACTCTTAATCTCAGGAAACAAACTGAGGGCTGCTGGGGGAGGGAGGGATAGGGTGGCTGGGTGATGGCCACCGGGGAGGGTATGTGCTATGTTGAATGCTGTGAAATGTGTAAGCCTGACGATTCACAGACCTGTACCCCTGAAGCAAATAATATATTATATGTTAATTTAGAAAAAAGGACTTCTAAAAAAAATGGATGGACTAGATGACCTTTACGATGACTTTTATATGTAAAATTATTTAAGAGATCAAATAAGTAGTTATTCTCTACAAGTTCTGATTACTACTACAGTTTAAGCATTAGATTTTTCTCAAAGAAGCTTGGAAAACAAACTCTTATTTATTAAGGGGAGAATGATATAAAAATGAAAAAA
Organism: Lontra canadensis; assembly: GCF_010015895.1. NCBI lineage: Eukaryota > Metazoa > Chordata > Mammalia > Carnivora > Mustelidae > Lontra > Lontra canadensis. The sequence goes on along the minus strand of NW_022631096.1, from coordinate 916,247 downwards.
AAAGTTAAGATTTCTGGTAAGTAAAAGCCTGGTAAAGCCTTTCAGTATATGTAAGTAGATTATGTTGATTTAATTTTATTTGCAAACTAGAATGCCTTACAGAAAGCAAATAAAGTATTTAATTTTAATGGCAATGTACTATTCCACTTTTGTCATGAACTACTGAATCCCTTCTACAGTTTTGGCAATATACATAGCAATTAAATTATAATATTTTAAAACAATATGTCTGTCTTTCATTTGGGATCTTAACTTACCATGTGGCTTTAATACATTTTAAATGTATTTAAATGTGTATTGTGTTGTTTTGTTTCTGTCCTAGAGAAGTAACTGCTATGAATGGTAGCTACTTCTATTTCATAGTTATTTAAGTTTTTTTTTATTATAAACATTTTAATGCTACAACTCAAATGGATGTACTGTTACTTTTATTTTTTTAACAAAGAGAATTTTTCGTTCAAGTATTTAAAATAAACAAAACATATTATAAACATTGTTAGCTAAACAAGGGAGATATAACTTAGATAACCAGAGGTTTTAACCATATCCTGTGGGATATTGAAAAAATTTATTTTTTTAAGTACATTATTGAGATGTAGCATGGGTTTGGATACACAAAGGATAATAACTTTATATCAATAACAAAAATCAGTAATCTGAGGTGATTTAGAAGAGAATAATTATGTAGGAAAAAAAAGACTGACATAAAACACACACAGTTTAATGGTGTTTGTCTTTTGCTAGTGGAACTACGAGTGCTTTTTTTTCCCCATTCTTTCTACATTTCTACAGTAAGCCTCAACTATTTTAACAAAATGTAAAAATGGTTTATTTTACTTTTATTTGAAGAAAACCGCTATAAAGTAAGAGTAAAATAATAAAGCAATAGTCTATTTAAAAAGCAAAATGTTGATTTTACGTTAGGTACAAAATTATTTAGCTTGAATCTCTTTTGTGAAACTGATAAAAAGTTCTCCAATTACGTATCTTAAAGAGACCTAGGCAGGGTGACACTCAGCATGACTAGGAAATTAATTATCCTACTAAACTGAATTCTCCAAATTAGCAAAGTCACTTTTTTTAAGTAGAAAAATTGTTGGAAATAAGCGAATTTATAATTTCATTTTCATAAATCATTTTAAGCTCCAGTCTTGCTTTCTTAATGTGATCAATGTCTTTCAACTTCCTTTAAAGATTCAGAGAGAGCCTTATGACAGTTGGTGACTCTGCCCTGGGGTACTCGGTGCCTGCTATGGTGTGGGGGGGCATTACCTAACATGGCTTTGTTTCTTTTAGTTACGGTGTTTATTTTTTACAGAGTTTCTGTATTAGATATGGCTACTTATTAGATATTACTACTTCTTATTAAATATTACTACTGTTACCATATCTTTTTCTAAACTTCTCCTCTTTTTCCTTCAGTTTCCCCTAGTTTATGGTTTCTAATGTTCTAAGGTGTGAAAATTAAGTTAATAATGCTTATGGTTGTGTTTAATAATAACATCATTAATATAGTCACCAATAAATATCTTCTAGGGCCAGGCACCCTTGAAGGTCATTAACCAGCTATGAATATGAGCTTGAGAAAGTCTGAGTGACCAGAGCACAGTACAGACAGGATGGTGTAGTAGAAGATGACCAGAGATGAAATAAGGCCCATGTCATGGGGTACACTGTAGGCCACATAAGGATTTGGTTTTAACTCTGAGTGGGGAGCCACTGAACAGTCTTGGCCAGGAAGTCATATGTCTGATGTAAGTTTTTAAAAACCACTCTGGCTTTTCTATAATAAATATATTTTAAAGAAATGAGAGTGAAATGGGGATAGAAGTAACAGAGGCTCAACTAGGGTAGTAATGAATGGTAGAGATGATAAGTGCTAGCATATAATTTATGTTTTGAAAATCATGCCCACAAGACTCCACTGGATTAGTCATGAGATTATGACAGAAAGAAAAAAAGATGCTGCCCAGGTCTTTGTCCTGGTTAATGGTGGTGCCACTTACTGAGGGGGGATGCAGTGAGGAAGTGAATTTGGATGGGAAGAAACTGCTAGGACACTGAGAGTTTAGACTTTGATATGTTAAATGTAAGCTGCCCGCCAGATATTTGAGCCATGTTGAAGGTACAATTCAGGGGGCCAAGTGGAAGTTAAGACTGGAAATATCAGTAGGGGAGTTATCACATTAGTAATAGAACTAAAACCTGTAAGACTAGATTCTCTCAGTTAGAGGTAGGTAAGGACAGAAAAAAATCAAAGTATAAGGGGGAAAACCCCCATAAAACTTGAGAAGTCCATTATTTAGATCTCATGGAGAGGAGAAGATCCATCAAAGGAGAAGGAGAAGATTCTACTGGGATAAGAAAAAACCCAACAGCATGTAAGGTCCTTTAAGCCAAGTGAAGAAATCTTTTAGAGAAGGTGAAAACAGATGAACTGTGTCATCTATTGCTAAGAGAATGAATGAGGTGAGTCTATGAAAATGACCATTGCTCTGTGTTACAGAATCTGAGTCTGAAGAGCTTACACAAAAGACTTAATATTTTAAATGTGTAATATTTAGATAATGTCTTATCCATCTCCCAAACTTTCTCCCAAACTCACACTTCATTCAATTTTCCTGTCTCAGTAAAAGACTTTGGTTGACCCATCTGCCCATATCTAGTGCATTACAAATCATGGTGGTTCTAACTTCCAAAGTATGTTTTAAATCTATTCCCTTCTCCTCATCTTCACTGTCACCATCTTATGTGAACCATATCCTCTTCTTCAGGAACTACTCTATTTCCTTTTTTAATTATCTCTCAGTATCCATTCTTATCACTCTTGGCCTTTAAAATCTGTCATGTAGTGCTCTCGGGATTTGTTATGGGTTAATCATGAGATATTACAGGAAAAAAAAAGAAATGTTTTGGTCTGAAAATTGCATGACTGGTGAGGTCATTAGTAGAGACAGGGAGCTCTGAGGAAGATAAATATGGTGAGGCCAAAAGTCAACATAATTTTGAAAAGTAAGAATAAAGGTAAAGAACTTACACTCCTGAATTCAAAACTTCCACAAAGGTAAAGTAACTAGGAAGGTGTAATACTTGTGTAAATACAGAAACAAAAATCAATGAAATAAGTTTGAGAATCTGGAAATAAACTCTTACATATAAGATCAATTAATTTTTGCCAATGTAATTCAGTGGGAATTGTTTTTCAACAAATGTGTTGGAACAACTGGATAACTTCATGCAAAAAGAGGAATTTAGACATTCTACTCACACAATTAAAAAAAAAAAAACTGACAATGAAACACAGACCTAAATGTAAAAAACTAAGATTATAAAATTTCTAGAAGAAAACAAGAAATTTTTTGGGTTGGGCAGAGTTCTTAGATGTGACACTAAAAGCACAATCTATAAAAGAAAAAAAGTTACAAACTGATCTTCGTCAAAATTAAAACCTTTTATGCTTTCAAAACTCACTATTAGGAAATGAAAAGGTAAGCTACAGGCAGGAAGAAAATATTTGTAAATCATATATCTGATAAAGGACTTGTTTTCAGTATATATAAGAGACTCTTACAAATCTATAAAAACATAAGTAACTCAGTTAAAAGTGAGCAAAATTTGAATAGACATTCACTAAAGAAGAAATATGAGTAGCTAATAAGCATATGAAGAGATGCTTGATGTCATTAGTCAATCAGGGAAATTCAAATTAAAGCCACCATGAGAAACTATCCATTATACCTATTATAATTAAAAAAACTGAAAATGATAATATAACCCATACCATATCAACCAGCAATTCTACTCCAAGGAATTTAACCCAAGAAATGAAATATACAGCTACATAAAAATGTGTATGCAAATGTTCATACCAGCAAGAAATGGCAAGACTTGTATACAAAGAAAGTAGATTAGATTAGTGGTTTCCCAGGGCTGGAGGTGAGGCGGAAGATTAACTGAGAATGGGCATAGGAGATCTCTTTGGAGTTAAAGAAAAGTTCTAAAACTGGATTACAGTGATTATTGCACAAGTCTATAAATTTATAAAATTTACTGAATTGCACACTTAATTCCGGAGAAGTTTATGGAATGAAATTATAGACCAATAAAGTTTTTAAAAAATATAACAGTCTTCCCATAAAAATATAGCAATTGATTATTGATAAAGGAACAAAAGCAATTCAGTGGTGAAAGAATAATCTTATAAATAAATGGTGCTGGAAAAATTAGACACTCATATGCCAAAAAAATTAATCTACACAATGACCTTATATCTTTCACAAAAGTTAACTCAAAACAAATCTTCAACCTAAATGTAAAACAAAATACTATAAAACTTCTAGAAGAAAATATAGGAGAAACATCTATGTGACTCAAGAGAATAAAAAGATAAACCACAAACTGGAAGAAAATTTGCAAAAGACATATCTGATAAAAGACTATTATCCAAAATATACAAAGAGCTCTTAGGGGCGCCTGGGTGGCTCAGTGGGTTGGGGCCTCTGCCTTTGGCTCAGGTCATGGTCCCGGGGTCCTGGGATCGAGCCCCGCATCAGGCTCTCTGCTCAGCAAGGAGCCTGCTTCCCTTTTTCTCTCTCTGCCTGCCTCTCTGCTTACTTGTAATCTCTGTCCAATAAATAAAATCTTAAAAAAAAATTTTTAAAAAGAGCTCTTAAAGTTCAACAATAAGTAAATAAATATCCCAATTAAAAAATAGGGCAAAGATCTTAATAGTACCTCACCAATAGAAGATATATAGATAGCAAATAAGCATATAAAAAGTTGTTCTACGTCATGTGTTTTCAGAGAAATCAAATTAAGGCAACAATAAAATATCACTACCTACTTATTAGCTAGGTCAAAATTCAGAATGCTGCCGAGGATGCAGAGCAAAAGGGACTCCCATTCATTCCTGGTGAGAATGCAAAGTATATAGCCACTTTGGAAGACAGTTTGGTAGTTTCTTACAAGGCTAAGCACACTCTTAGCACATGATTCAGCAATCATAATCCTTGGCATTTACCCAAAGGAGTTAAAAACTCAGTTCCACACAAAAATCTGCACATGGATATTTGTAGCAGCTTTATTCATGACTGCCAAAACTTGGGAGCAACCATGATGTCCTTCAGTAAGTGAATGGATAAATAAATTGCAGTCTATCCAGACTATAAAATATCATTCATTGCTAAGAAAAAACATATTATCAAGTCACGAACATACAGAGGAAACTTAAATGCATATTGTTAAGTGAAATAATCGAATCTGAAAAGGCTACATATTACAGGATTCCAAGTAAATGACTTTCTAGAAAGGACAAAACTATGGAGATGGTAAAAAGATCAGTGGTTGTTAGGGGTTGGAGAGGGAGAGATGAATAGGTGGAGAACAGAGGATTTTACGGGCAGTGAAATTATTCTATATGACCCCATAATCATGGGCAGATATCATTACATGTGCACAGAAACCCATAGAATATAAAACACCAAGAGTAAACTATAATGTAAACTATAGACCCTGGGTGATTCTCATGTATTGATGTAGGTTCATCAGCTGTAACTCTGGGGAAGTGGGAGGGATGATAATGGAGGAGTCTATGATGTGTAGGGGCAGGGAGTATATGGGAAATCTCTGTGTCTCCCATTCAATATTGTTGTGAACTTAAAACTGCTCTATAAGAGCAGTTCATTACAGAAAAAAAATTTATGTCACCTTGAGTTTTTAGATACAGGACCAAAGCCATAATCAATTAAAGGAAAAATAATTAATAAGTTGGATTTTATTAAAATTTAAAACTTCTACTCTCTGAAGATAGTTATGAGAATGAAAAGACACACTAGAGGCTGAGAGAAAATAGATGCAAAACACGTATCATAACAAAGACCTATATCTAAAATCTGCAAAGAACTCAACAATAGGAAAAAAAAGTAAAAAATAGAAACAATTTCAGAATAAATACCTCCCCAAAAAGAGATGGCAACTAAAACTAAATGTATGAAAAGACACTCAAAATCATGTCATTAGGGAATTGTGATTTAAAACATCAAAGGGATACCTACTAGGCTGGCTAAAATCTAAAAACCCCAAATTCCACATTACTAAATGTTCATTAGAATGCAGAACAACAGGAAGGCCTATTCATTTTTGGTGTGAATGAAAAAATGCACAGACACTTTAGAAGACCATTTGGCAAATCCTTACAAAGGGAAGCATACTATTACCATACAATCCAGTAATTGTGCCCAACTTTAGTTCAAAACATATATCCATACAAAACCCTAAGTGTTAATGTTTATGACTGCCTTAGTCACAATCACGAAGAACTGGAAGCAAATATGTCTTTCTATAGGTGAATGGATAAACAAAATGTGATATAGCCATACAATCAAATGATGTTGAGGGATAAAAAGGAACAAGTTATCAAAACACCAAAAGACACAGAAGAAATTTAAATGCTACTGTAAGTGAAAAGAGCCAGTCTGAAAGGTTTTATACTGCATGATTCCAATTATGTGACATTTAAAAAGGCAAAACTACAGAGGCAGCAAAAAGAGCAGTGGTTGCCAGGAGAGGAAGAAAGGTGAATCAGCAAAGCACAGTGGATTTTTAGGATGGTGAAACTATTCTGTAGGATACTGTAATCGTGGGTGGATAACAATGCATTTGTTAAAATTCATAAAATTTTATAGCATCAAGTGTGAACCATAATGTATGCACATTTTAAAAAATAGGTGGCCAGGGATCCCAGAAATAAATGCAGAATATGAGAAGAAAATCTTATTATAAATACATGATATAACCTGACTGAAGTGTGGGGGTGGGGGGAATGTGCTGACCTAAGTGTCTTTGGAACTGAGGGGAGTCCCTAAGACTAAAGGAAAAGGAACTGCACATAAGCACTTTACCCTAGCTGATAAAGTTGTTTCCATCAGGGTACAGTTGAACAATTCCTACACTGTTACACATGTTTATTGGAACTGAACATCTATGTAAATGGATCATGAGAGGAGGAAGTCAGTTTTCTTACAGCTGAGGTGAGAATTTACAGTTAAACGACAAGAGGTTAGAAAGACGTATGTGCTAAAGGAGTTTGCAACATCAGCGTAAGGTCATGTTTAGCTGAATATAGGTACAAATATATACTTCTATACATGCGTGAGGATATATATATATTTCTGTGCTCTGTCAGCTGAGAAGATCTAAAAGAAATTGCACTCCAGTAGCAATGAACACAACAGATCTTGGCTTTCCGGTACCCTCTTCAATAAAAGACACTAGGGATTTGGGGGGGAAATGGGTTCTTCTAGCACCATGGCAGGAAATGCATAGGATGAGCTTGAAGTGTCTCATACAGACAGGAACTAAAGCAGCTGCCCTCTGCCCAAAATGAAACCCCACATTGTGAGTACATTGTGAGTACAAAGGGGCACAGAAGTCAACTGAAAGGGCTCCCAATGTCCAAAGTTGGAATAATTTCAACAACACAAAAAGTAAGGTCATATTGGATTATAACCCAATGTATAAATTAAGTATCCAAGAGTCCTCACTGGTATGAATAAATGATTGAATAAATTAACAAATGGGGAGGTAAAGACAAGTCTCCTATACAGAATAACTCCAAATAATTGAGGCAGGTACTCTGCTCTAAAGGAGGGGAAGTATAACATTCTGACCTAAGTGTGAGCTGCACATAGAGACGGCCTTCCAAAGGGTGGATTATGGAAAATGGTGGTAGGAGAAGAGTAACTGTAGAGAGGAAAAAGAAAAGTTGACAAAACCAACCTTGGTCAGGTGATCGAAGTCATAATCAACAATCATAAATCATGTTGAGAGTAAATGTGTATAAGATGTGATCAAAATTTAGCACTTTACTTATATGAGCTTTCTCCCAAAAAAACATAACCTCAGTCTAGTCATGAGAAAAACATCAGAAATATTCCAGTAGAAGGTATCCTGTGAAATACCTGAGTGGCACACCTTAAAACTGTTTTGATGTTAAGGTCATCAAAAACAAGTAAAGTCTGAGGAACTGTTATAGCTGAGAGGGACCTAAGTCAAAAAGGTAAAGAAATGTAATGTGGCACCTTGGACAGGATTCTGAAACACAAAATGGACGTTAGGTAAAAACTAAAGAAGTCTTAATAAACTATGATATTTAGTAAGAATTTAATGGGACACCTGGGTGCTTAAGTTGGTTAGGTGTCTACCTCTTGATCTCAGCTCAGGTCTTGATCTCAGAGTCGTGAGTTCAAGCCCTACATTTGGTTCCATCTTGAGCACGAAGGCTACTTTAAAAAATAAATAAATAAATAAACAAATAAATAAATAAATAAAAGTGAAAATTGACTTTAGTTCATCAAATGTACCATACTAGGGTAGGATTTTAATAACGGTGGGACTGGTTTGGAGTATATGGAAATGATCTGCAATATTTATCAAGTTTTAATAAACCTGTAACTGTTTTAAATACACACACACACACACACACACACACACACACACTGCATATATCTCAGTCCTGCCTACTCTACAGTCTCATCTTTGTACCTCTTTCTCTCAAGACTTTGAGTAATTACTGCTCTGCCTGGAACACTCTTTCCCTTGCTATTTGTCTGGCTTACCCCTGATCATTTTTTGGATCCCACCTTAAATTACATATTTTGTATGATCTATATGTTATTAGTCGGTTAAAATATATCACTTTCATAGACTATGAGCTCCATGAAAGCTAGGGCCATATTTGTTCCCAGTAACTAGCCTGAGGATAATATTCAGTATTCAACAATTTTCATGAAAAATGACTCTTCACCTCTCAAAGATTATTTACTTACTTTTGCTTCCATTTTGGCAGTCTACAGGGTTATTTATATTCTAAATTATTGATAGTGACTTCTATATAACCAATGTGGTGTTATAAAAGATATTTTAACTAATTGTGTATGACTCATATCTGGGATATATAGGCATAAATGTCTAGTTAACCTCCATGAATGTGTACTATTTTGGTCTTTGATTTGTATTGCCATTTGTGTCAGTACTTTACTGAAGCCACATAAAATCTCTCAATTTTTTAAAAACCTTCCAAAAACTTTGAAACTAAGAAACAAGTAAAAAATAATGGACTGCCCAAGCAGCATACTGGTTAGTATGAAAAACGAACAACAAAACATCGAAATCAAAGTGGATAATATTTACTTCTTCCCTGACAATGATATGTGCATCAACATAGTTGAGTAGTTCCTTAATCAACATTATAGCTACATAATAGCAAGAAAACATCATTGTGCATTTGTAACGGTTGGCGGTAGGAAGTTCTTAAAGGCAGGTGACAATAATAAATAAAACTGTGCTAAATGCAAAGTTTCTTCTATTATGAAAATATCAGGAGGGGTGCCTGGGTGGCTCAGTTTTTAAGCATCTGCCTTAGGCTCAGGTCATGATCCCAAACGCCTGGGATCAAGCCCAGCATCTAGCTTCATGCTCCCTGGGAAGCCTCTTCTCCCTCTGCCTGCTGCTCTCCCTGCTTGTGTTCCTGCTCTTGCTCTCTCTCTCTAGTTAAATAAATAAAATCCTTAAAAAAAAAAAAAGGAAAAAAGATATCAGGAAATTCTTAATGTCTGTGTAAAGAAAAAATAGATCTGTCCTCTTTTGAAAGAAGAAGTTAATTTAAACTTCAACATTTCTTTGTTTAAAATTGAGCTAATTTAAATAAATGGCCTGTGATATAAAACTATCATCTTAGGTACTCCAGAGTTATTTCTTAAGCTCTCAGACCAAGTTTCCTTAAAACTATCTAACACCATGAACTAGTTTTAATGCCTTGAACTATGTGTCCTCTTATTGTGAGAATAAGATATGGTGTAGAAGGAGGAGAAAGCTGTTGAACTTTTAATAGAAAACGTAATATGGAAAGTAATGTTACTATCACCTAAACAAGGTTGTAAACATTATTAAACACCAGAAAGATTTTTATATACCAGCTACTGAAAGAAATTTGAAATAAGTTGTGTATGCACTACTGTCTCTCAGCAGACCTTAAATTTGAATGTCGACTGATGGTTAGATTTGGCTAATACCAGGACAGGAATTAAGGTTTAACACAGTTCAAACTGTCATCATGCCTACTTGTTTCTTAGACTTGACAAGTCTTCGTTTAAAATCACTCAGGGGAGCGCCTGGGTGGCTCAGTTGTTAAGCGGCTATCTTTAGCTCAGGTCATGATCCTAGGGTCTTAGGATCAAGCCCCATGTGAGGCTGCCTGCTCAGGGGGGTGTCTGCCTCTCCCTCTCCCACTTCCCCTGCTTATGTTCCCTCTCTCACTGTGTCTCTCTGTCGAATAAATAAAATCTTTTAAAAAATAAAATAAATAAAATAAAATCACTCAGGACCAGAATAAGAACAAAAAAATAAGTAAATAAATCAACCCCCTTCACTGGTTTGTTTAGCAAATGACCCATTGCTTGAGGTTTGCTTTTGAGAGATCAAAGAAGAAATACTGCCACACCAAAAGAATTTATAATAATTAATGTGAGCAAAATGAGCACCAAAGGAAGTGATAATAATTTGCTACTTGTGAATGTCACCCGGTTTTCCAGTGTGAACACGTCACTGTTTGCTCCGGGAAAAAGAGATGCAAGATACTGTTTCTCTTTTTATGACTCTCTCCTACCTCACTCCTTTGCCTGGTGTCTAACTTGTGGAGAACTTGATTCCCTGTCAATGCTGAAGCTGCATTCCTGGAGTGTCTTGCTGCTACCTGTCACCCTTTGGGCTAAATAACCTCTCTGCTCTTATGTCATAAGTTCTTTCCACAAAATTACCATCCTGTTGTCCTTGGTGCATTTGCCGGCTAACCATGCCTTAAGCTTCTGTTGAGCCTGCAGCAAAAACTTTGTAAAATATTTGAGGATGAAATGGAGACTTTGAAGCTCTTGACGCTACACTCAGCATTGAACAATTTTGGCAAAGCAATGATTTGAAATTTGCCTACTCTTCAATTTAGGAGCAACTGTGATGATACATTATTTTAATGAGCTGTAAGTTCAAAGGTAGAAAAGAACTTGTTCTTCCTAGACAGTTCTGGCAAAAAGGTGCATTAGCTGTTCCTTGATTCTTCCTGCCAATTAAGCCATATTTGAATTGTTCCTGCTTCATGGGATGTGAATATCTAAAAATGCTAACACAGTCATCTGTTTATTTCCAGAATTTGCAAAAGCCACAGACGTTGCTGCTGAAAGGTGGCTCCCACAGGAATTCACATAATTCTGTGGTATACCACTGACTTTAAATGGCCCCAAATACTTTCTTAAAATGCCCTGATGTGATCTATATTTGTGGTAAGCTTCCACATAAAGCGCTGGTAGAGTGAGAAATATAAATATATACTTAATAGTAAGTTGCTAGCTTGAAAATGAGTGCCTTGCATATATGACATTGGATATATCAAGGAGGACTCTGGCTTGGGCAGAAAACAAATTTAAAAATGAATGCATTATTTCAGGTAGCCAAATAATGCCAGTTTTTAGTAACATAAATTTCAGCTCAGAGATCTGAAATAAATCACATAGCATTCAGAGTTTTGCAGGTTATTGTTTGGGCTACAGAGAAAAGATTTTGATTGAAGGATCAAAGTGTGTCCACAGGCCATCGTGTAAGTGAGCTCCCCTAGGAAATGCTTTCAATAGCTATTAGTAATGATATTGCACATGTGATTCATAAAGTATGAAAGAGTCTATAGCAAGAACTGCTCTTTCTGTATTATAAGTTTTCTCTAGTTTGGAATCCCTAAGCCTGTTATTTTTAAGTTATTTCTCATAGTGTGACTTATGAAAAATTCCCCACAGGATTAATTTTCAATATATATGATGCATGACCTTCCTTCTTATAGAACCATATAATATACAATTTAAGGTTTTTGGTTAAAGACATTATGGCTGACATTTTGCCTTCAAGAGAAAATGCAGCACAACCATCAAAAAATGTTTTATTTTTCTTCTTTTTTTTCCAAAGAAGAAATAATCATTATGAAAGGCATAATGACTTTTTACTTTTAAAAAAATCCACTTTTCTGAGATTATCATAGTTTGGGTTACTGGATTATTCCTTTACTCTCAAATTCTTACTTGCTATTTTGGAAATCATGTTTTATGTTTTTAAATAGCAATGACTGGGCAAAGTGCCTTGAATGTCTGTGCTTTCTTGTTTGTTTGTTTGCATTTTATACAGTAACATTTACCATAACCTTGGCCCTCGTGGCAGATGATTTCTAGTTCTACAGCTGTCTCTTCTATGTGTTTAAATAAATGCTGCCATCTGGTTGATATTCAAACCAAATCAGTCTGATTTTTTGAAAGAACAATTTGTTAGATTTTCAATTAGCATAAAGAAATAAATTCATTTTGTGATTTTTAAAATTTTTCTTATGTTCTGGCCATTTATTGTATAGCAACAATAGTAAAACCTACAGCTATCTATTTGGGGATTTTTTTTTTTCCCCAATTAGAGAAGTTTTTGAATTTGACCTGTTACTTCATCTTTTTAATGGACACCACCAAGAATATTTTCAGTATTCTTAGTCCTAATGTCTATTCAAGTTTCATTTGAGAAATATAAATTAACTTAGCTATTCTAGATAACAATTAAGCTACCCTTCATTTGTTTTTATGTTATTTTGAGCATATTTTAACACCACTTTGTCAGGTGACCCAAGTAATTTCCTTTCTATTATGTTTCAACTTTATAGTACGTGCTGTCATTATAATTTACTGTAAGGTATGTAACAATGACTTGGGGCATTATAACTAATTCAAGGTCATTTTTCAAAAAATACAACTCTTTGTTTCAAAAACATTTTTACAAACATCTATCTACCTAATCTAGTTATCACTGAACATGCTGCTTTTTTTTTTTAAATTTTATTTTTTATAAACATATATTTTTTTCCCCAGGGGTACAGGTCTGTGAATCACCAGGTTTACACACTTCACAGCACTCACCATAGCACATACCCTCCCCAATGTCCATAACCCCACCCCCCCCTCCCAACCCCCCTCCCCCCAGCAACCCTCAGTTTGTTTTGTGAGATTAAGAGTCACTTATGGTTTATCTCCCTCCCAATCCCATCTTGCTTCATTTACTCTTCTCCTACCCCCTTAACCCCCCATGTTGCATCTCCTCTCCCTCATATCAGGGAGATCATATGATAGTTGTCTTTCTCTGATTGACTTATTTCGCTAAGCATGATACCCTCTAGTTCCATCCACGTTGTCGCAAATGGCGAGATTTCATTTCTTTTGATGGCTGCATAGTATTCCATTGTGTATATATACCACATCTTCTTTATCCATTCGTCTGTTGATGGACATCTAGGTTCTTTCCATAGTTTGGCTATTGTAGACATTGCTGCTATAAACATTCGGGGGCACATGCCCCTTCGGATCACTATTTTGTATCTTTAGTGTAAATACCCAGCAGTGCAATTGCTGGGTCATAGGGTAGTTCTATTTTCAACATTTTGAGGAACCTCCATGCTGTTTTCCAGAGTGGTTGCACCAGCTTGCATTCCCACCAACAGTGTAGGAGGGTTCCCCTTTCTCTGCATCCTCGCCAGCATCTGTCATTTCCGGACTTGTTAATTTTAGCCATTCTGACTAGTGTGAGGTGGGATCTCATTGTGGTTTTGATTTGTATTTCCCTGATGCCGAGTGATATGGAGCACTTTTTCATGTGTCTGTTGGCCATCTGGATGTCTTCTTTGCAGAAATCTCTGTTCATGTCTTCTGCCCATTTCTTGATTGGATTATTTGTTCTTTGGGTGTTGAGTTTGCTAAGTTCTTTATAGATTCTGGACACTAGCCCTTTATCTGATATGTCGTTTGCAAATGTCTTCTCCCATTCTGTCAGTTGTCTTTTGGTTTTGTTAACTGTTTCCTTTGCTGTGCAAAAGCTTTTGATCTTGATAAAATCCCAATAGTTCATTTTTGCCCTTGCTTCCCTTGCCTTTGGCGATGTTCCTAGGAAGATGTTGCTGCGGCTGAGGTCTAAGACGTTGCTGCCTGTGTTCTCCTCAAGGATTTTGATGGATTCCTTTCTCACATTGAGGTCCTTCATCCATTTTGAGTCTATTTTTGTGTGTGGTGTAAGGAAATGATCCACTTTCATTTTTCTGCATGTGGCTATCCAATTTTCCCAACACCATTTATTGAACATGCTGCTTTAAATACCACCACAATAACCTGTTGCTTAGGCAAAGCTGAACTTACTGCTTGTGGTGATAAAGAATATCATTAACTTGTTTTTTTCTTAAGATTTATTAATTTGAAAGAGAGAGCGAACATGCTTGCACAAGTGAGGGGAGGGGCAGAGGGAGAGGGAGAGAAATCCTCAGGGAGACTTCCTGCTGCCGGCAGAGCCCATAGAGGCTGGGGCTTGATCCCAGGACTCAAAGATCATGACCTGAGCTGAAATCAAGAGCCGCAAGTTCAACAGACTGAGTCACTCAGGGACCTTAAGGCACTAACTTGAGAATCTTATACACTTAGACACTAATCTTGACAGAATCTTCCAAGACAGAATCTTGGAAGGGGGATAGCAAAGATAAGGTATTTATAAAGATTTTGAAATAGATAGTTTCAAAATGGGACTTTCAATGCAGAGGCTTTATTAGAGGTGAGTAGAATTTATGATATAATAATTTAGAATAGTGGACACCGTGAGATGATGGCTAGCTTGGCATTGCACCAGTTTTGGAAAATAAATAATCTTAAGGGGCTGTGTACTGAAGGTTGAGAAGCCTAATGTTCTTAGATTTGGAGGAAATTCCCCAAGTAAATCATATAGGTATTTATAATGTTTAATTTTTGGATAAGAGTTTCTTGAAAAAGTAAAATCATGTTGAGAAAGACAGTTTGAATTTTTTGAGGCCAGAATTCAAATTTATAAGTGAACCTTTCTAATTAAATACTATTTCTTTTTTAGGGTTAATCTAGATGTGTTTACCCAATATATCTGCCTAAACGTTGTTTTCTAAAATTATAGATTACTAAAGATAGGATCAAAATATTTTTAAAGTCCTTATACATCATAGAGTTTAATGCCCTAAGCATAAAGCCAACTTCCTTCCTTCCTTCCTTCCTTCCTCCCTTTCATTAAATGAATAGACAAACATTACAATTCTGGGTAAGAGGAGCACATTTACTTTATAAATGATGTGCATCTTACCAATGAAAAGCCCTCTCTTCACTCTGTGTATCAGCAGTAGAGTACTGAATCAATGACTGACAACTCTACAAAGTTCTTGTTCACTCTGAAATGGTCTGGTTCTGCAATGCTCTGAGCAATCTTCATAAAATCATGGGATCTACACTGAACTACACTAAACTAAAGTTGCAGTTTGGGATAAGTACCAGTAGGTGGCAGTGCTTTTCACACCGCGGCCCACTTCTGCACCCTTTCCCAGGCGGTATGCTATGGATTATAGAGAACTCAGGAACGTGTCTACGTAAATACCCTCTTTGTTGACACAAAGTAAATAGATTAATCAAATAAACAGGTAAAGAAAACAATACCTGAAAACCGAAAAAACAGTATTAAAAGAGAAAAATCCTTTTAAGTTCTACTTTCTTTTCTCCTCACAATGAGTTTAATTGGATACTTCGTTTTACGGACTCTGCATCTGCCTTGCAGCCTCAAGTTTAAGCTTGGCAGTATCCCACAGGAGGTCCTAAGGTTTCACTGTTGTTCAATAGGAATAATCTCTTAAATTTTGTCATAAAACCACTGAATTTATGGATCTTATCAAAGACAGTTTCACTAAAGGCAAAATAAATACAGGTTTAATTTAATCAGAGAAGCTCAAGGTTTATTACCCTCTTTCTCAGTAGAGCCCCCTCTTACCTCACAAGCTCTGGAGTTAACAGTCCTTTTTACCCTCCCAATTCCTCAACCCAAATATGCATATTTAACAGAAAAATAGCAGGTTCTCGGGCTCTTCAAATGGCCCCAAGAGTTTCTGATCCTTCAAGGAGGCATGCTACCACTCTAGTTTGGGGACATTCTCTCTCTGATACAATCAAACTGAGAAAAGATAAGCAATGATTCAGGAATACTTGCTCTTCCATTAGTGACTTTATGAACTGAATCCAACATTCTGAAACAATGGAGTTTGATTATACAATTTTTAAGGTTTTTTGTTTTTTGTTTACAAATATAGCCCCAAGATATTTGTCTATCTGTAACTTCTGTTCTTATTGTGTGCCTGTGGCTGCATGGGCTTAATCAAAGGCTACTTGATGAAGATTACATTAGGATCCTTGTTCATGGTGGTTTGGCATTATATCAAATGCTATTTCTTCTCTAAACGAGCTTGTCTTCATAACGGAGCTCACCCCCTTTCTTCCCCATTTGAGCAAACGTTAGTATTTTAAGTGAACATAAAATGAACAGAGAATATTTTAAATGATTAAATAGTGACGGCTCCATGGAGTGTGAGGAAATTTGTTCAAGTTAGGAAGTCTATGGAAATTTCATAAAATGGATAGAAGTTCTAAAATTAAAAGGCAGAAATCACTAGCATAGGTTATATTCCAAGAATGATGAATTAAGTTAGATCTTAAAGGGAAATTTCTGTTATAATGACCACTATTCAACTCTCATTTGTATTTTATATTTTTGGTGGGGCCTCTAATAGTCTTGTGATTTAAGTTTATATTTTATAGAAATCCCGAATTTTTAGTTGAGGAATCATGGGGAGAATGTCTAAATATCTCACACCCAAGGACACACAGTTAGCTCCTTGGCAAAGCCAGAAGAACTACAACAAAGCTGCATTTCTGCAGTGGATTAACCTGAATCACACTTTCTTGGAAGACTAACAATTCAGTATTGTAATATTTCTACTCTAGTAACTCACAGCAGACAAAAAAAAAAAAAAAAAAAAAGTGAAAATCTGATGTTCGACACACATCTTAGAATCCCTTAAAGTAAATGAATATTTACAATAATTCAGACTAAGTCCAAATGAAGAAAATGGTTCTGTTAGCAGCTGGCATATTAGTCACAGGAAATGAGTGATGACCAAGACAGCCAATGGCCACACAAGATGATGAAAGCTAAATTAGCGTGGGAAGAATTTTCACTGGGGCTGGCAATAAGAAGCTCCTGGAGCAGAAGAGTGGAGGCATGAGTGGTGGGAGGGTGGCAGAATGACTCTTGCTTTCAATTTTAACACTCCCATTGAACACAGCACTGGGTTCTGCTGTGAATGTGGGAGCTCGCCTTCCCTTTCCACTGGAAAGACCCTTACAGCAAACAACTGGAGGTGTCATGAGGGGGAAATGTTGAGTTAGAGACTAGACAATAGATTTCATCTGTAAAACAAGAAGGGAATGAAAGTTCCTCTTGAAAATAAGTACATGAATATAAGTATGCTTTTAAGTGTGTGTATATTTGTATTTTGTCTTAAATAATTCTTTGCTTTACAAAGCTATACAATAAATACTGAATCTTCTACATTTAACTCCTAACTTTCCTTAAAAGAGAACATCTAGGGTCACCTGGGTGGCTCATTCGTTAAGCGTCTGCCTTTGGCTTGGGTCATGATCCTGGGGTCCTGGAATTGAACCCCACATCAGGCTCCCTGCTCAGCTGGAAACCTGCTTCTCCTTCTCCCACTCCCCCTGCTTGTGTTCCTGCTCTCTGTCAAATAAATAAAATCTTAAAAAAAAAAAAAAGATCATCTTGTCTGAAAATTTTACTTTTCTGAGATTTTCAGATTTTACTTGAACATTTGATCATCAAATATTAGACTTCCTCAATTATAAAATTGTTTTTAATAAGTCAAAGTTACCAAATCATGTATACAGTGATGATCATATTGAATTTAAAGACTGATAAGACATAAAAAACTGAACACTATATATATAATATATATATACATATATATATACACATACACATTATTTTTGATGCAAACTCATAATAGATCAAAACTCTATAAAATTTAGATTTGTAACTTCTTTGCTCTTTAATTTGCGAAATCCCATAAAAATACATCCCACAATTTTATTTCAAGTATTACTTCGTAACAGTTTTACTGATTTTATATTAGTATATCAGCAAAAATAATGTGATATTCCAGCAGGAAACAGTGATTATTTTTTGTGCACTGGAACAAATGGAAACGTACTGATAGCTGTATTAAAAAGTCACTTTTGCAAATAAAATACTTCTTCCACACCCCATCAAAATATTATTGCTTTCTTTTATTTTGTATAAGTCTTTGGATACTTTGTTTTAGATGAGATGATCAGTTATTCATCTTAAAATTTCTAGGTCTGCTTGTTAAAAAAAATTAAAAAAGACTGCTGGTTAGATAATGGTTGAATTGTTTTCTCACTTTTTTATTGAAAATAACCCTAGGGAAGAATTTCTAAAGGGTTGGAGGAAGCAGAAAGACATCGTTCTAACCAAGTGGTTGTATTTATAATTGGGAAATCTGTTAAAACTGCTTGTCAAATGTCTTAATTGATATGAAAATTTGATTGGGGCCTGGGGGACTTATTTTCCCGGGATGATTTCTTCAAGAAATTCTGAAGTAACGAATAGTGCGATATCAGAAGTTGAAGAGAAGTTTGGAGAAGTAACCAGGTTGTGCCTTTGATGCAAAGCATATCAAATAGCTGAGACTTTTATTGATAAAAGAAAATCAGCACAGGTGGATCGAAAGAAAATAAAATCTACTGAAAGTAAAGTCTGCTTTTTAAAGTATTTGAACTTAAACGACAACACATAGCTGAGCATAAATTGGTAGGGTAAACAATGAAACAACATTGTAGCCGAGGTGATCTTGTCCTCCAAATTTCTTTACTACTTTGCTGTGCAAACGTGAGTTTAAATGGCTGCTGGCAATTCTCTGCCAGAAAATTGGTGTCTTCATTTCTTGGTCATTTGTTTGGATGTTCATTCTCCAGAGCCCTGATCTGCCTCGGGCACTGTGTCCAAACTCTCTATACTCACATTCGCTCAACCAAAAGCTGAACCAATGAAATAAGATGTATTTATGAAAATTTCACCATGCACCTCAACCCTGTAGGCTGGGATAGGGAATCTAGGGCTAGATTCTGAGGGGATGGATCACTTACAGGCGTAGGGGATGGGGAGAGGCAAGAAAAAAGATTATTTTGTGAAAATAGAAGAGGTCATTTTAAACAGATAATTTCTTTCTCCCCCCCCACCCCCAAAAATTCATGGGCAGGTAACCGCAGCAGAATCATAAAGTAAAACTAGTTTACACAATGTGACTTGGGAAAAAAAAAAAAAAAAGAGTGATAAACTGCAGGGATCAGGCCCACACTCTGCATCTTTCAAAACTCATAGGTCTTCTCTTTGTGGGCCTCCTGGTTCCTATATGAGATGCCAGAGGAGACTGGCAGCGACATTATCTTTGAGCAAATTTACTTATGGCGACAGGACAGATAAACGTACCATATCAGGGGTTTATTCATCTTTGTAACAATGGTGCTAAGGAAGGATGCAGTATCAGTGGTTGACTTATTTATTCCCTACCAGAAAAGGTGCTTTGGCTGCAGAATTCACATTGAGAAGAAACATGATCTTTCGGAAAATTTGCCACCAATTACTTAGTCTCCAGTTTCAATCTATCAATTGAATGATCTGTCCAGGCTTGTAATATGTACTGGGGCTCTAGTCAGCCACTTGGCAGTTTCGCTATCTTATGACCTTTTTAAGGCCTGAAAATAAATAAAGTTGCAACATTCTTGCTTTGTTAGCTCTTAAGTCCCCAAATTTCTACATACCAAATTGTTCTGGCTAACAAATATTTAGCAAAGAATGTAGTATAGTGATAAATTAGTATTTGATTTATTTTATTTTATTTTTTTAGTAATGCATTTAGTTTTCTTTAAAAAGAATTAGAACAAAGGTGGGACTTTTGACCACAGCTAAGTGAGATCAGGAAATCCTCTCCAAAAAAGGTAACTTGAAAAGTGAACAAAATTGACAAAAACATCCATTTCTGTCGTCTAGAAACTGACTAAAGGTTTGAAAATTTTAAGAGGCATCAATGCTTTAAAAACTGCTGAACTAGTAAGAACAGTGGCCTGGGACTGCTCCTATTTCACCCAGGGTGGGGCACACTCTAAAGGCTGGCAGATTCTCTGCTAGGGGTAAAGGGGGTTCCCTACATTTGGACCATGGGGTGATACCCACCTCCAATAGTGTTGCTGACAGATTTGGGAGGATCAACAGTTCAACCTTGGGGACAGGCAATTTTTTTTCTGAAAGAATCAGATAGTAGATATTTTATGTTTTATGGGCCACATACAGTATCTTTTTTCCCTTCTCGTGTTCCCTCCCCCCCCCCTTTTTTTTAAGATTTATTTACTTTAGAGAGAGAGACAGAGAGAGAACAGATGGAAGGGCAGAGGGAGAAGGAAGAGAAAGAATCTTGTGCAGACTCCGTGCTGAGCATGGACCCAGGGCTCAATCCCATGACCCTGAGATGATGACCTGAGCTGAAATCAGGAGTCAGATACTTAACTGACTGAGTCACCCTTCCCCTCCCCTCTTGCTATTCCTCCCCTTTTCCTTCTTCCTATTTCTTTTTCTCATCATCACTTTAAAAATGTATAAATAGTTTTTAGTGCACAGGTCATACAGAAACAAGCCAAGGACTGGATTTGGCCCATGGGCCATAATTTACCTGCTGCTACTCTTCTGGCCTGAGGTTGGCACAATCAATGCACACAGATGCCTGCAGGCACCCTGGGCACTAGAGGGAGGATTCAAACTGGCCCAACAGTCCTTGCTGATCCCCAGGCTGAACAAGCATGACAGGAGGGATATGAAAGGGTATTAAAAACAGTGAAAGCCAAAGTAGACTTAAAAATTATTTGAGCTCTGAATGTGTTTCTTTACCAACACACAGGTACAATGGCAGGGCAGAAAACCTTTCTAAAACTAATGGAAATACAATGAAATATTGTGAACAACATTATGGTAACAGATTAAACTACTCAGATAAAATGTACAAATTTCTAAAAAGATACAAATTACCAAAACTGAGTCAAGAAGAAATAGAAAATTTGAATACAAGTATGGGAAATACAGAAATTGAATTAGGAATTAAAAATCTTCCCACCAAGGAAATCCTATGCCCAATAGCCTCAATGGTAATTCTGTCAAATATTTACAGAAGAAGTAACACCAATCCATTACTTAGCATGATGTTTCAGAATGTAGCAGAGGGAGGAACAATTTCTAAATCATTTTATGAGGCTAGTATTAACCTAGCAAAGCCAAACACATGACAAGTAAAGAAAACTGCAGACAAATATCCTTTACTAATGGATATAAAAATCCCTAGCAAAATGTTTATAAAGTGAACCCAACAAAATATAAAAAGGATTATATACCATGACCAAGTGAGGTGTTTCCCAAGAATGCAAGATTAGTCTAACATTCCAAAACTAATTTAATGTAATACAGCAATCCTATTGAAGTCATAAAAGAGAAAAGCCACAAGATCAGTTCGATAGATACAGGAAGACTTTGACACAATTTAAGACTTATTCTTGATTTTATAATAAGTCTTATAAAACTAAAAATAAAAGGGAACTTCAACAAATTGACAAACGGAGTATATAAAAACACTACAAACATCATACTTAGTGGTGTAGGACTGAAACTTGACCCCTAAGATCAGCAGCAAGGCTAAGGTGTCAAGTTCACTATTTCTATTCACAGTTATATTGGTTTTTCCAGCAAAATCAAGAAGAAAAAAAAAAAGAAAGGAAATATCAACCAATCAGTTAATTAACTAGTTATTTAATGCATCTATACTGGAAATAAAGAAGCAAACTATCCTTAAAGAGTAAATTATTCTAAATGTGGAGGATCTCAAGAAATGCATAAAAAAAATCTACTAAGAAGTAATCAATGAGTTTAGAAAGGTCTTGGGATACAAGAGCAATGCACAAAAATCAATCGTATTTCTATATACTAGCAATGAAAAGTACAAAAATTAAATTAAGAACATAATTCCATTCATACTTGCATAAAAATATTAAATGTTTAAAAAAACCTTAAATAAGTTTGAGGTTTATATAATGAAAGCTATATAACACATTGCTGAAAGAAATTAAAGATCTAAGTAAATAGAGACATTCCGTATTAATGAATGGAAAACTAATATTGTCCAAACGGCAATATTCTCCAAATTAATATAGAAATTCAACACAGGGAGCCTGGGTGGCTTAGTGGGTTAAAGCCTCTGCCTTCGGCTCAGGTCATGATTCCAGGGTCCTGGGATCAAGCCCCTCATTGGGCTCTCTGCTCAGCAGGGAGCCTGCCTCCCCCCCACCCCGCCCCACCTGCCTCTCTGCCTACTTGTGATCTCTATCAAATAAATAAATAAATAAAACCTTTAAAAAAAAAAGAAATTCAATACAATTTCATTTATTTTTAAAGATATATTTATTTATTTGAGAGAAAGAGCAAGAGAGAGCATGAGTGGGGGTAAGGGGCAGAGAGAGAGAGGGAGAGAGTCAAGATAACTCCCTGCTGAGCAGGGAGCCTGACATGGGACTCACTCTTATGACCCTGAGATCATGACCTAAGCCAAAATCAAGAATCAGATGCTTAACTGACTGAGCCACCAGAAGCCTCCAGAAATTCAAGACATTTCTATCAAAATCCATCAGGCTTTTTGTTTTGTTTTGGGAGTTTTTGGCAGACAAGCTGATCCTAAAATTTACTGGGATATTTCGAGATCCCAGGTTATCCAAAATAATTTTGAAAACATAGTCCATCCACAAAAAAATTAAAATTAAATTAAAAAGTATTTCCATACCTCACACTATGCACAAAAATTAACTCCAAATGGATCCTACCAAAATGTCAGACCCGAAACTATAAATCCTCTAGTGCAAAACATAGGAGAAAACCCTTGTGACTTCAGGCAGAGCAAAGAGTTCTTAGATATGACCAGAAAAGGACATCCCATAACAGGAAAACATTGATACACTGTACTTCATCAAAATTAAAAGTTTTGTGCCTTAAAATACCATACAAAAGAAAAAGAAAAGAATATATACATCTATCTGATATGCACATGAAAACATGCTTATCACTGTAAGTCATTAGGGAAATATAAACTAAAACTATACTACTTTATACCCACTAGATGGGCAATAATCAAAAGGCAGGCAATAACAAGTAGAAAAACTACAACCCTTATACATTGTCAAAGAGAAAGGGAATTTAAAATAATATAACCATTTTGGAAAGAAAAATGGGCCATTTCTTACAAATTAAATGTAAAATTACCTTATGACCCACTCCTAGGAATTTATGCAAGAGAAATGAAAATGTATTTTCATACAAAGACATATGTGGAAATATTTATTGCAGGCTTATTTATAATAGTCAATTTGGATACAATCCAAATGTCTATCAACTGGTAAATGGGTAATGAAAACACATTATGTACAGCCAATGGAAAATAGCCAATGATAAAGGAATAAACTATAGATAAATGATAAATATGGATCAACCTCAGAAACATTATGCTAAATGAAAACAGCCAGATGCAAAAGACTAAGTATCTTTGTTTGTTTGTTTTTATTTATAAGAAATGTCCTGAAAAGGCAAATTTATAAAGACAGAAAGCAAATCAGTGGCTGCTTAGAGCTGGGATCAGGAGCATATGTACAAACTGGCACAAAGAAAATTTGGGGGAGTGATGAAATATATTCTATAACTGGTTTGGATGATGGTTGTGCAATTTTATAGATTTACTACTAATTACTGAATTGTGCACTTATGGTGTGTGAGATGCAGAATAGAGACCCTCCAGAGACATCTACTTCTCAATCCCCTAAAAGAATTTTGTGGATACAGTTATGGGGACAGGTCTTGAGATGAAGACATTATCCTAGATTATCTGGATGGGTTCATCAAATTGCTTGAGAATCCTCAGAGTTGAAAAGGAAGGCAGTAGAGTGGTCAGAGATGCAACACATTTGATCCTACATTTCTGGAGGATCATTTAAAGATAAAGAGAGTGGGACACCTGGGTGGCTCTTTCAGTTAGGTCAGCTCAGATTATGATCTTGGGGTCATGGGATTGAGCCCCATGTTGGGCTCCACACTCAGTGCAGAGTCTACTTCAGATTCTCTCTCCCTCCCTCACTGCCCCTCCCTGCTTGCACTCTCACACTCTCCCCCCAACTCAAATAAATAAATAAAATCTTAAAAAAAAAAATGAAGATGAAGAGAAGGACCCATAAGCCAAGGACTGTGACAGCCTTGAGAAACTGGTAATGCTTCTCAGCTGACAGTAAGAAAATGGAGGCTATATTTTTATAATCATAGTGAATTCAGTTCTGGCATGAAACTGAATGAGATTGTCCCCTAGAGTATCCAGAAAGGAATAGAGCTTGGGGACATTTCAATTTTGGTTTGATGGGACTCATACCAGATTTTTCACCTACAGAAGTGTAAGATAACGAGTTCATGTTATTTTAAACCCCTAAGTTTGTCATAAATTTGTTAAGGCATCAATAGACAAATAATATACACTAGGAGAAAAGTATAAAAATAATAATAGGAGGACTTATGTAAACCATAGTAAGGAAAATTATTTCAAAAAAGGGCAAAGAGGTGGACATGTTTTTTTCAATGTCATACTGGAACATTCTAGAAGGTTGCACCCATTTTGATTTTGCTAATTTTATTAAGAACTCAGATTCTGTGAAGTAACATACTAACTTGAGAGTTTTTTGTTGTTGTTAGAAAACACATCTCCAAAGGTTATGGTTTCACTGCCCTGTAATCAGCTTTATACTAACCTAGCAACCTATGTCAAACTTTTTAAAAAATGTCTATAAATACTTTGTCCTTCAAATGCTTTTAGAAACACTTTTTATTCCACTAGTTTGCTCATTCTTGAGTTGATAAATCTTTGACATATATTTTTTATATTTGAATGAGTCATATTTTTAACTTTTTTAAAGCTTTATAACAATTGGGCAGGCTTAATATATTACAGGTTTAATGTAATACTTAATGTATTAATTGTATTACTTAGTAAAAATTGGGGGCATACCAAATTAGGCTTCCTAGTGAAAAACAAAAAATAAACATTAAAAAAGTTATTCCAACATCTGAATAAATAGAGGATAAACAAGAACAATATAAAGGTTGACAGGAAAAGGCCTTGATAATTTTGAAATGTTACATGATAGAGGAATCAACTTTTGTTTTCATTTTTAATAAACTTATTCCTATCAACATGAGGTTTTTATTACCATAGATATATATTGGGAATCTGAGGAAAAAGTGGCATTGTTTTAAGTGAAGTTGGGAAATTAACAGGAAGATAAGGAAAATACATATCACAAACTTTCCACTTAAGGACACTACTTCTAGGAAAGTTAAAATAAGAAAGCATGGTGACTGTTAATATTAACAATGATAATTTTGACAGAATTTGTGAGGAAATTGATCAGTAAATTTGTCCTAAATGTCCTAGAGGCCCTAATGCAGTTGATAATTTGAACAGATATGTAATAGATTTTTAAGGATGTTTTTATTGACATACATTTGGCATGGAACATTGTGTAAATTTAAGGTGTTTAACATGTTGATTTGATACATTTATATATTATAATTCCCATTGTAGTGACAGAACCTCTATCACATTACATAATTATTTCTTTTTCTGTAGTGGAAATAATTAATATCTGGCCTCTTAACAAATTTAATGATTATAATATTGATTATGTTATAATACAATAATTACAATGATTATAATACAATATTATTGTTTCAACTATACTATGCACTTGAGCTCCACAACTTACATGAACATTAGTTGCAAGTTTGTACACTTAAACAACAATTCTCCAATTGTTATGAGTTTGGCTTTTTTTTTAGATTTCACATATAAGTGGTGTCACACAGTATTTGACTTTCTTTGGTCTGCCATTATCTCAGCATAATGTCCTTGAGTGATTTTCTTCTTTCTCAAAGCTGAATAATAATTCCACTGTATGTGTGTGTGGGTATACATGTATGCACGTGTGCACAAACACACACACATATCACATCATCTTTATCCATTTTTCTAAGGTCGTTTCCATATTTTTGGCTATTGCGAACAATGCTGCAATAAATATGGGAGTGGTGATATGCCTTGAATATCTTATTTTCATTTCCTTTGTGTATATACCCAGAAGTGGAAATGCTGGATCATATGCTATTTCCATTTGTAATTTTTTGAGGAACCTCTACATTGTTTTCTACAGTTGTTGAACCAATTTACATTCTCACCAACAGTATATAGTTTCCTTTTTTCCACATTCTTGCCAAATGTGTTAACTCTTGTCTTCTTGATACTAGCCATTCTAACAGGTGTGAAGTGGTATCTCATTATGCCTTTGCTTTGCATTTTCCTGATAATGAACAACATTGGGTATCTTTTGGAAAAATATCTATTTAGTTTCTCCGCACATTTTAAAATCAGGTTTTTTGTTGTTGTTATTATTGAGTTGTGTGAATTATTGAGTTGTGTGAATTTTTTATATATCAGACCTTATTTGATAAATCGTTTATAAGATTTTCTCCCTTTCTGCAGGTTTCTGTTTCATTTTGTTAATCACTCTTTTGCTGTGCAGTAGAATTGTTTATGGTGACATTTCCATGGCTAATTCTTGTCTTAAAGATCCCCTAGGTACAATTTTGAAGTTTAACATCTCTATAGCTAAGACTTGACTCTTCTTCCTCAGACTAGATAGATTCTTGTGCCTAGAACAGAAGCTCTGGCAGAACATCTTATGTTTCATATTAATTCTATATTAGTACAATGTCCTTCAAGTGAAGGACAATGGATTTTCCAGTTACATTTAAAACTCTCCTTAACTCTGTAGCTGAGACTCATGGTACTTTATATTTACATCACAATTACAGCTGAGAGAAATATAATAGTGTAACTGTGAGGGCCTGGGGATTGCCACATTCTTCTACCAATTTAAAATAGTTCAGGGGCATTTTTAGTCCAAAATGTTGCACTGCATTGTCTATTTTCCTTGACTCAGTCTCTTGACTTGCCCTTTAGTCTCTGACAAAAATTATTCAAACTAAATCAATATCATGGGAAAAACATTAGAAAATGAATTATAATTTTAGTTATTCAGTATGCCTCTCTGTTCAGTAAGCCTGGAAAATGGCCAGTCTTAATTAATGGTTTTAAAATAAGGAACTAAGGACTGGATGTTTACCCAAAGAATACAAAAACACTCATCGGAAAAGATATATGTACCCCCTCTGCATATTGAGACATTTTTTTTTAATGGCATAATGGCAAAATGACATTTTGTCATTTGTAACAACATGCATAGACCTACAGGGTTTTATGCTAAGTGAAATGAGTCAGACAGAAAGAGACAAATACTGTATGATCTCACTTTTATCTGGGATGTAAAAAACAAAATAAATGAACAAACAAATAAAAGCAGAATTAGACCCATAAACACGGAAAACAAACTGATGGTTGTCAGAGGGGAGGGAGGGAGGTAGGGGATAAGCCAAAACGGTGAGGGGGAGTGGGAGGTACAGGCTTCCAATTATGGAGTAAGTCACATGACTAAAAAGCACAGCACTGCCAATATAGTTGGTGGTATTGTAATGGTGTTATATGCTGACAGATGAGAGCTCCACTTGTGGTGGGCACAGCACAGAATTTTTGAATCACTGTACTGTATACCTGAAACTAATATAAATTTGTGCGTCAAATATACTTCAATTAAAAAATAACAAGCACAATCAGCAGCTAAGAAAAAAAAAGCTAATTCATCTGTAAGTATTTCTTTTCCTGTAACCGAGTTTACATCATGCTTATATGCTGTCATATGTACTGATTCTGGGGTATGTGACATACATTGTGGCCTGTCTTAGACATTTTATGTACATTTCTAATCCTCAAAGCAAACTTAAAATATAGGAACTACCATCTTTATTATTTATTTTTTTAAATCACTGATGAGGAAAGATTGGCCCAGAAAAGTTAGGCAAGTTGTGTCTGAGATCACACAGCCAACACCCAAATCCACCTCTGTCTGAATCCTCGGGCTCTGTTCTTTCCATCAAAGGCAGGGATTGGGACACCGGAGTTCTAGAGATGCTTTGTGACCTGGAATTAGTCATTTTTCTTCTTTAGTCCTTTGTTTCTTTAACAATAAAAGAATGTGGTCAAGCTAAGTCATGCCAAACATCTCTTCTAATTTGAAATGCAGATATGATGCATATTGCTTTGTTTACAATGTACTCCTTTTTTGTGCTCATCACTAGATCCTTTAAGGAAAAAAGGGGGAAAAGGTGGGGTTCACACTTCCTCTTAATTGCCTGGTAGCCTGCTTTCCTCTCTGGTAAATATGATAGAGCCATTTTCTTCCACACTGTTACCATATTAAAATTATCCTAGGATTGTACTATTGACCCCATAGATGTGCATTTGGGCAGATTCACATTTTGCTGTATGAACAGGTAGTCTTAAACAAAACACTGTGTTTAAAACAAATGGTCTTAATAATCACTTTGAAATCCCATACCGATGAAATATCTATAAATTGTTTGAAAGAAATACAATCCATTTTTAAATATTTTCTCATTTAATTTGAAAGTTGATGTGTTTAATACACCCTTCATGAAGATTTAAAAAGATTTTATTTATTTATTTGACAGAAAGCAAGAGATCACAAGTAGGCAGGGAGGCAGGCAGAGGGGGAGGGGGAAGCAGGCTTCCTGCTGAGCAGAGAGCCCGATGGGGGGCTTGATCCCAGGACCCTGAGATCATGACCTGAGCCGAAGGAAGAGGCTTAACCCACTGAGCCACCCAGCCTCCCAAAAACACTTCTTATTTCCTTAAGAATTGTTCACAGAAGTGTGTTAGGTAACTGGCAAACTCCATGAAAATGAAATCAAAGCACTAAGAAATAGATTGTGGCAAAAATAAAGAATTCATTCTGGGCGGGGGGAGTTAAGATTGGACTTAAAATAATTTACATGTACCCACTCAGACCTGAGTTTAACAAAATATGATTTATGTGCAAAGCATTTTTGCTGCATAATTTATGAAGCAAAAAAGTGGAATATAGTCAGCATATGGTGACTTGGGTTTGGAAGAGAGGATTTAAGCATAATAATTCAGCCCCTAGTTTATGCCATATTTCAATAAAATATCTGGCTTCCTTTGCTCCCTCCCATCCCCAGCACTCAAACCCCTACAGACACACATGCCATCACATCTTACACATTTTCTGCATTGCTTTCCATATTCATTGTTTTCAAGCTTAGAAAAGTAATGGCTTCTTATTATGCACTTTTCTTTCACACACCTCAAGTGATGTGCATTGTGCTTCACTGAAAATAAATAACTAGCAGGGCTGATTTTTTTAAAATTTATTTATTTATTTTCAAATCCCAGCTTTTTTGGGGTGTTTTGTAAAGTAAAGAGAAAAGGAATAAGGAAAGTAGGTCTAGCAACTCTGTTTCATTATTTCAGACATGCATGGCCTTCTATACAATTTGCTTATTGATCTCAATAATGAAGACCAGAAAATTACATCCTCTCTTGTCTGTGTAGCTATGAATCACAGATTGCTCAACCATTGTCAAATTAAACAACTTGCCTGTGCCTGATAAAGGATTCACATAGAAACTAAAATGATCATCAGCCTTCTGTTTAACCCAGTATATCACTTATGTTAAATAGAGTTAACATCATGCTAGACAGCTGTGCCCCCTCCTTCAAGTCAGTTCATGAAACTGTCATCTTCTGAACCACTAGTGTTTCCACAAGGTTTGAGCCCTGTGTTTCTTGAAGGAGATTACACCCAATATCTCTTTTTACTGGACAACTGATGTTCAAAAACAAACAATTAAAATAATAACCAAGCCATACAAAGAGCACTGAAAGACCGTGTGGTTTCTGTCTGTAGGAAAGCTCCCAACTAGTACCAGAAATATTGTTTTCTAACTCTAATATTTGAATATCCAAGGTCATTCATAGATTTATTCCATCAAATCCCTAAGATTAAATTCAGCCTGAGATTGGTCTTCAGAAGTAGGCTTTCATTCTAAATCACACAATTGTATGATTGTATCACTGGACTCCCAGTGTAACTTCCAATGTGACAGCACCTGGAAGTGTATTACTCATTCAAAATCCAATAAAGGAGAGCAAGTTTACGAAACTGATTTAGGGGCTAAAAGCTACCACTTTATCTGGGTCCACTCTTCTCTTTAAATGTGGAATAATGATAGAAAATACAATGTGCAATTTTAAGGGGAATTTGCTTAAAACCAGATAAGTCATTTGGGACAAGTTTCTCAGACTTCTGAACTTCACTTTCCTTATCTAAACCTGAGAGGTTTATAACGTCTTAGATGATTTTCGTACTTTGAACTTTCTGTATTTTAGTGTCTAGATAATTTCCAAATTCCATCTCTATACTGAAATTAAAATATATATATATATTTCTTAAATATTTCAATGATATTGGATGTTTCAAATTTACACTTACATTTATTTATGTAATTATTCACACAAATTTAAATGTTCTATCTCTGCCTTTTAGATCTTAAATTGAGATTTTCATCTAAGTCAGGTAAATACTTAAATATCAACGTACACCTGCTGAAACCCAAATGAAATTCATTATCAAACTTCTTTTGGTTAGGAAGTTCTCCCATTTGTTGATCTCAATTTTCTAAGTTTCTGCTCAGACATTCCTTATTGAAGACAAAGAACATTAGTCTCCATCCTCTTTAAAATCCTTAAAATAAAAATTTCAAAAACTAATTTCTATAACCTTGTCTCATCAAAGTAATAGAGCATCACTTATTCAAATATAAAATCATTTGAATTGTCTTAAATTCAAAAGGCAAAAGCTACAATGGATAATACAGATGTCATGGTGTGTATGTAAAGAATAATGTATACAAATTGGATTGACTCTTCATATGAATTATCAGCTGATTATACAAAGAGGGAAGCTGGAACATAAGAAGAAAAATAATTATTATAAAGACTTTGTCTGTAGGTCTGTCAGTGAATTCCCAAATTTAAATATGACAATGATATTTTTAAATACTATTCAAATTGTTAATACCCACAAGTGAAATTATTCAAAGAATACACAACAACTTTTGTTATCTTGATCAAACAGCATCTTCTGTCTCTAGGTTAAAATGAAATTAAATTTATTTTCAAAAGGATGTTTATTCTCTGAAGCTTAATTTTCTAGTTGCCTAGTGACATGATTCATGTTCATATTTAAAAAGAAAACAAACCTCAAGTGTTATGTCATGGTGAGATATGTCATTAAATTACTATTAGAGGTGGCTTAGATGCAGTTTAAAGCCAGTTTTCACTAATGACTCTTGTGGAGAACATGAAACCAGCAAGAACTACTTGTAGTAATGAATTTCCCTTAATTCTTGGATTGCTACAAAACCAATGGGATGATATCATACACTGACTACTTGAAGATTTTGATAAAACTTACGTTTTCCATGCTAGAATAAGGTTGTAAACACCTATATAAAGCAAAAGCTCCTAAATTTCCCAAGAACTCAGTCTATTATTTCATGTTTTTCTTCTGTCTCATGCGCAAGATATGGTCAAGGCTTCTACTTTAGGGGTGCCTGGGTGCCTCAGTTGCTTAGGCAGCTGCCTTCGGCTCAGGTCATGATCCCAGGGTCCTGGGATTAAACCCCACATTGGACTCGCTGTACTGCGGGAAGCCTGCTTCTCCCTCTCCTACTCCTCCTGTCTGATTCCTACTCTCAATGTCCCTTTATCTCTGTGAAATAAATAAAATCTTGAAAAAAAAAAAAGACTTCTTACTTTAATTAACATAAAACCTTTCATCTTCCACTTCTTTCTTTACTTTGGCATTAGCTTGGAAAGACAATGCCACCATACCTATCTCCTAGGCCATTACCATTAAGGGGTAACCTCTGGAACTTAGAATAACTTTATTTTATTTTATTTTTTAATTTTAATTTTTATTGTTTTTTATTTTTATTTTTTATAAACATATATTTTTATCCCCAGGGGTACAGATCTGTGAATCGCCAGGTTTACACACTTCACAGCACTCACCATAGCACATACCCTCCCCGATATCCATAACTCCACCCCCCTCCCAAAACCCTCCCCCCAGCAACCCTCAGTTTATTTTGAGAGATTAAGAGTCACTTATGGTTTGTCTCCCTCCCAATCCCATCTTGTTTCATTTATTCTTCTCCTACACCCTTAACCCCCCAAGTTGCATCTCCACTTCCTCATATCAGGAAGATCATATGATAGTTGTCTTTCTCCGACTGACTTATTTTGCTAAGCATGATACCCTCTAGTTCCATCCACGTCGTCGCAAATGGCAAGATTTCATTTCTTTTGATGGCTGCATAGTATTCCATTGTGTATATATACCACTTCTTCTTTATCCATTCATCTGTTGATGGACATCTAGGTTCTTTCCATAGTTTGGCTATTGTAGACATTGCTGCTATAAACATTCGGGGGCACAGGCCCCTTCGGATCACTACATTTGTATCTTTAGGGTAAATACCCAGTAGTGCAATTGCTGGGTCATAGGGTAGTTCTATTTTCAACATTTTGAGGAACCTCCATGCTGTTTTCCAGAGTGGTTGCACCAGCTTGCATTCCCACCAACAGTGTAGGAGGGTTCCTCTTTCTCCACATCCTCGCCAGCATCTGTCATTTCCTGACTTGTTCATTTTAGCCATTCTGACTGGTGTGAGGTGGTATCTCATTGTGGTTTTGATGTGTATTTCCCTGATGCCGAGTGATATGGAACACTTTTTCATGTGTCTGTTGGCCATCTGGATGTCTTCCTTGCAGAAATCTCTGTTCATGTCTTCTGCCCATTTCTTGATTGGATTATTTGTTCTTTGGGTGTTGAGTTTGCTAAGTTCTTTATAGATTTTGGACACTAGCCCTTTATCTGATATGTCGTTTGCAAATATCTTCTCCCATTCTGTCAGTTGTCTTTTGGTTTTGTTAACTATTTCCTTGGCTGTGCAAAAGCTTTTGATCTTGATGAAATCCCAATAGTTCATTTTTGCCCTTGCTTCCCTTGCCTTTGGCGATGTTCCTAAGAAGATGTTGCTGTGGCTGAGGTCGAAGACGTTGCTGCCTGTGTTCTCCTCAAGGATTTTGATGGATTCCTTTCTCACATTGAGGTCCTTCATCCATTTTGAGTCTATTTTCATGTGTGGTTTAAGGAAATGGTCCAATTTCATTTTTCTGCATGTGGCTGTCCAATTTTCCTAACACCATTTATTGAAAAGGCTGTCTTTTTTCCATTGGACATTCTTTCCTGCTTTGTCGAAGATTAGTTGACCATAGAGTTGAGGGTCTATTTCTGGACTCTCTATTCTGTTCCATTGATCTATGTGTCTGTTTTTGTGCCAGTACCATGCTGTCTTGATGATGACAGCTTTGTAGTAGAGCTTGAAGTCCGGAATTGTGATGCCACCAACTTTGGCTTTCTTTTTCAATATTCCTTTGGCTATTCAAGGTCTTTTCTGGTTCCATATAAATTTTAGGATTATTTGTTCCATTTCTTTGAAAAAAATGGATGGTATTTTGATATGGATTGCATTAAATGTGTAGATTGCTTTAGGTAGCATAGACATTTTCACAATATTTATTCTTCCAATCCAGGAGCATGGAACATTTTTCCATTTCTTTGTGTCTTCCTCAATTTCTTTCATGAGTACTTTATAGTTTTTTGAGTATACATTCTTAGCCTCTTTGGTTAGGTTTATTCCTAGGTATCTTATCATTTTGGGTGCCATTGTAAATGGGATTGACTCCTTAATTTCTCTTTCTTCTGTCTTGTTGTTGGTGTAGAGAAATGCAACTGATTTCTGTGCATTGATTGTACATCCTGACACTTTACTGAATTCCTGTACCAGTTCTAGCAGTTTCGGAGTGGAGTCTATTGGATTTTCCACATATAGTATCATATCATCTGCGAAGAGTGATAGTTTGACTTCTTCTTTGCCGATTTGGATGCCTTTAATTTCTTTTTGTTGTCTGATTGCTGAGGCTAGGACTTCTAGTACTATGTTGAATAGCAGTGGTGATAACGGACATCCCTGCCGTGTTCCTGACCTTAGCGGAAAAGCTTTCAGTTTTTCTCCATTGAGAATGATATTTGCAATGGGTTTTTCATAGATGGCTTTGATAATATTGAGGTATGTGCCCTCTATCCCTACACTTTGAAGAGTTTTGATCAGGAAGGGATGCTGTACTTTGTCAAATGCTTTTTCAGCATCTATTGAGAGTATCATATGGTTCGTGTTCTTTCTTTTATTAATGTGTTGTATCACATTGATTGATTTGTGGATGTTGAACCAACCTTGCAGCCCTGGAATAAATCCCACTTGGTTGTGGTGAATAATCCTTTTAATGTACTGTTGAATCCTATTGGCTAGTATGTTGGTGAGAATTTTTGCATCTGTGTTTATCAAGGATATTGGTCTGTAGTTCTCTTTTTTGTTGGGATCCTTGTCTGGTTTTGGGATCAAGGTGATGCTGGCCTCATAAAATGAGTTTGGAAGTTTTCCTTCCATTTCTATTTTTTGGAACAGTTTCAGGAGAATAAGAATTAGTTCTTCTTTAAATGTTTGGTAGAATTCCCCCGGGAAGCCATCTGGCCCTGGGCTTTTGTTTGTTTGGAGATTTTTGATGACTGTTTCAATCTCCTTACTGGTTATGGGTCTGTTCAGGCTTTCTATTTCTTCTTGGTTCCGTTGTGGTAGTTTATATGTCTCTAGGAATGCATCCGTTTCTTCCAGATTGTCAAATTTGTTGGCGTAGAGTTGCTCATAGTATGTTCTTATAATTGTCTGTATTTCTTTGGTGTTACTTGTAATCTCTCCTCTTTCATTCATGATTTTATTGATTTGGGTCCTTTCTCTTTTCTTTTTGATAAGTCTGGCCAGGGGTTTATCAATCTTATTAATTCTTTGAAAGAATCAGCTCCTAGTTTCGTTGATTTGTTCTATTGGTTTTTTTGTTTGTTTGTTTGTTTGTTTCTATTTCATTGATTTCTGCTCTGATCTTTATGATTTCTCTTCTCCTGCTGGGTTTACGGTTTCTTTCTTGTTCTTTCTCCAGTTCCTTTAAGTGTAGGGTTAGGTTGTGTACCTGAGACCTTTCTTGTTTCTTGAGAAAGGCTTGTACCGCTATATATTTTCCTCTCAGGACTGCCTTTGTTGTGTCCCACAGATTTTGAACCCTTGCATTTTCATTATCATTTGTTTCCATGAATTTTTTCAATTCTTCTTGAATTTCCTGGTCGACCCATTCATTCTTTAGAAGGATGCTGTTTAGTCTCCATGTATTTGGGTTCTTTCCAAATTTCCTCTTGTGATTGAGTTCTAGCTTCAGAGCATTGTGGTCTGAAAATATGCAGGGAATGATCCCAATCTTTTGATACCGGTTGAGACCTGATTTAGGACCGAGGATGTGATCTATTCTGGAGAATGTTCTATGTGCACTAGAGAAGAATGTGTATTCTGTTGCTTTGGGATGAAATGTTCTGAATATATCTGTGATGTCCCTCTGGTCCAGTGTGTCATTTAAGGCCTTTATTTCCTTGTTGATCTTTTGCTTGGAAGATCTGTCCATTTCAGTGAGGGGAGTGTTAAAGTCCCCTACTATTATTGTATTATTGTTGATGTGTTTCTTTGATTTTGTTATTAATTGGTTTATATAGTTGGCTGCTCCCACGTTAGGGGCATAGATATTTACAATTGTTAGATCTTCTTGTTTGACAGATCCTTTGAGTATGATATAGTGTCCTTCTTCATCTCTTATTATAATCTTTGGCTTAAAATCTAATTTATCCGATATAAGGATTGCTGCCCCAGCTTTCTTCTGATGTCCATTAGCATGGAAAATTGTTTTCCACTCCCTCACTTTAAATCTGGAGGTGTCTTCGGGTCTAAAATGAGTTTCTTGTAGACAGCATATTGATGGGTTTTGTTTTTTTATCCATTCTGATACCCTGTGTCTTTTGATTGGGGCATTTAGCCTATTAACATTCAGGGTAACTATTGAGAGATATGAATTTAGTGCCATTGTATTGCCTGTGACTGTTATTGTATATTGTCTCTGTTCCTTTCTGATCTACTACTTTTAGGCTCTCTCTTTGCTTAGAGGACCCCTTTCAATATTTCCTGTAGAGCTGGTTTGGTGTTTGCAAATCCTATCAGTTTTTGTTTGTCCTGGAAGCTTTTAATCTCTCCTTCTATTTTCAATGATAGCCTAGCTGGATATAGTATTCTTGGCTGCATGTTTTTCTCATTTAGTGCTCTGAATATATCATGCCAGCTCTTTCTGGCCTGCCAGGTCTCTGTAGATAAGTCTGATGCCAATCTAATATTTTTACCATTGTATGTTACAGACTTCTTTTCCCGGGCTGCTTTCAGGATTTTCTCTTTGTCACTAAGACTTGTAAATTTTACTATTAGGTGACGGGGTGTGGACCTATTCTTGTTGATTTTGAGGGGGGTTCTCTGAACCTCCTGGATTTTGATGCTTGTTCCCTTTGACATATTGGGGAAATTCTCTCCAATAATTCTCTCCAATATACCTTCTGCTCCCCTCTCTCTTTCTTCTTCTTCTGGAATCCCAATTATTCTAATGTTGTTTTGTCTTATGGTGTCACTTATCTCTCGAATTCTCCCTTCGTGGTCCAGTAGCTGTTTGTCCCTCTTTTGCTCAGCTTCTTTATTCTCTGTCATTTGGTCTTCTATATCGCTAATTCTTTCTTCTGCCTCATTTATCCTAGCAGTGAGAGCCTCCATTTTTGAATGCACCTCATTAATAGCTTTTTTGATTTCAACTTGGTTAGATTTTAGTTCTTTCTCCAGAAAGGGCTTTTATATCTCCCGAGAGAGTTTCTCTAATATCTTCCATGCCTTTTTCGAGCCCAGCTAGAACCTTGAGAATCGTCATTCTGAACTCTAGATCTGATATATTACCAATGTCTGTATTGATTAGGTCCCCAGCCTTCGGTACTGCCTCTTGTTCTTTTTTTTGTGGTGAATTTTTCCGCCTTGTCATTTTGTCCAGATAAGAGTATGTGAAGGTGCAAGTAAAATACTAAAAGGGTGGCAAAGACCCCAGGAAAATATGCTTTAACCAAATAAGAAGAGATCCCAAATCGTGGTGGGGAGAAAGGTGATAAAAAGAGGTTCAGGAAAAAAAAAAAAAGACACAATTAAAAAAAAGAAAACAAATAAAGAAAAAATATAAAAAAGAAAGAATATATATATATATATATATATATATATATATTAGATAAACTAGTTTAAAAACTTTAAAAAAGTAATGGGTAAAAGTTAAAAAAAATCTAGCAGAGGAAGAAAAAAAATTGAAAAAGAAAA
Organism: Lontra canadensis; assembly: GCF_010015895.1. NCBI lineage: Eukaryota > Metazoa > Chordata > Mammalia > Carnivora > Mustelidae > Lontra > Lontra canadensis. The sequence goes on along the minus strand of NW_022631096.1, from coordinate 878,747 downwards.
AAAAATTAAATTTACTGCAAGACTAAAGAATCATGGGGAGAAAGCCATGAGTTCTGTGCTTTGCTTTCTCCTCCTCTGGAATTCTGCTGCTCTCCTTGGTATTGAAACTGCACTCCTTGGTAGGTAAACTTGGTCCTGGCTGGATTTCTTATTGATATTCTGTGGGAGGGGCCTGTTGTAGTGATTCTCAAGTGTCTTTGCCCCAGGCGGAGTTGCACCGCCCTTACCAGGGGCCGGGCTGAGTAATCCACTCAGGTTTGCTTTCGGGAGCTTTTGTTCCCTGAGTGCTTTCCATCAAGTTCCGGAGGACGGGAATGAAAATGTCGGCCTCACAGTCTCCGGCCTGGAGGAGCTGAGAGCCCGGGGCCCCACTCCTCAGTGCACCCTCAGAGAACAGCGCCCAATTACTCCCGTCTCCCTGGCCTCTGGCTGCGCTCCGAGCTCACTGAGCCTGTGACCCGTTCACGGTAACCCCGAGCTGTGAGCTCACTCCTAGGCTCTGTCTCTGTAGCCAGCTTCCCCATTCTAATACCTGCAAGCGCTGCGACACTCAGACACCCCCGATCCTTCTGTGACCCTGTGGGACCTGAGGCCACGCTGACCCCGCGTGGGCTTCACCCCGGTTTAGCCTCTAGAGTGATGTCCCTCAGCGGAACAGACTTTTAAAAGTCCTGATTTTGTGCTCCGTTGCTCCGACGCTTGCCGGGAGCTGGCCCCTCCCCCCGCGGTCTATCTTCCCGTCGCTTTGGATTCACTTCTCTGCCAGTCCTACCTTTCAGAAAGTGGTTGATTTCCTGTTTCTAGAATTGCTGTTCTTCTTCTCTTCGATCTCCCGTTGGATTTGTAGGTGTTTGCAATCTTTAGATAAGCTATCTAGCTGATCTCCTGCTACCTGAAGTAGTCTCAGCCTGCTACTTCTCCGCCATCTTGACTCCTCCCTCAGAATAACTTATTTTATATTTAATTCCCAGGTTAGGAGAAAATCTAACTGACCCTTGGTCCCTTTTTTTTTTTTTTAAGATTTCCACTAAATATGAAAAGATGGACTGCTCACCAGTGATGCTTTCAAGAAACAATCTTTATCTAAAAGGGAAAATGTGAAAATGGATAAAGAAAACCTCACTCAAAGGGAGTCAGGAAGCCATGAAGAGGGAGCTCTTGCCCTCTACCACCTGTCACCGCTTACAAAGTCTAGGAGGAAGAAGGAAGTTCTTCTAGAGGCCCGGCAATCTCAAATTGCCCTCTATGGTAGCCCATGAGTAGCCACCACCACTTTGAACTCTCATTTTCCTCCCACAAACTTTTGTTCAAAACAACTTCTTCCAGCTTCCTCCTTTCCTCTATAAAAGGATGCTCCCCTCTTTTGTTCTCCAGACTTGTCTATGGTTTGCCATAGTATGAATGTCCTCAATTGCAATTTCTTAGCTATTCTAAAATAAACTTATTTGCAGCTCAATAACCGTTGCTGCTTAATTTTTAAGGTTGACAGCACACTGTCTTACTATAAGATATATTTGATTTTTAGAACAGGGCAAAAAAAAAAAAAAAAAAAAACAAGAAAAAATAAACTTCCAAAAGCTTTAACATGTGTACAACTTTTTTTTCTAATTTCCTTTTGTTTTAAAGCACATTTTAAATGTAGTTTCCTGACTTAGTAAGAATTGTCTAATGTATATAAAGATTAATAAAATAAAAAACAGATAAAAGATTTGGAAAGGAAAGAACAAAACTGACAATGTTAACATTCAAATTAATTTTTGAAAGAGATAGCACTAGAGACTATAAAGATAAGTTACTAAAGCTTAGAAGAAGTTTTGTTGTTGTTGTTGTTGTTTTTAAGATTTTATTTATTTATTTGACAGACAGAGATCTACAAGTAGGCAGAGAGGCAGGGAGAGAGAGAGGAGGAAGCAGGCTCCCTGCCGAGCAGAGAGCCCGATGCGGGGCTCGATCCCAGGACCCTGGGATCATGACCCAAGCTGAAGGCAGAGGCTTTAACCCACTGAGCCACCTAGGCACCCCTTAGAAGAAGTTTTGACAGTTGTTAGCTTATTATATACCTATATGAAATGGTATTATGTAAAACAAATAGTCCTTTAATGTGCCTATACTAATTGAAAAAGGATTTCCACTTTAATAACAATGAAAAAACTAAGACTAGATTAACCCTCCACCAAAAATAACTAGAAACCATACAAATACATGTTTTTAAAAAAGTTTCAGACTTGAACAGCAGGTAGCAAGGACAATCATCTTTCAGAAAAGAAAAAGGAGGACACTTTAAGAGAGCCCCAGATCGATACCTGGAGAGTGTCAAAGCTACGATGTAAGGAGTAAAGACAAAATGAACTCTAGTGGTTTTGCTGAGTTGAAGAGCAAGTTTTGGTGTTCAGGGCAGACTATTGGAAGAGAATGTTACAAAGGAAGAGAATTCTAGAGAGCTGTAGAAGGGTATCCTCGGATGCCTGCTGAGTATAGGTCTGCACTTGCATGCACAGAAATTATACCAGATGAAGAAACAACCACCAAAGGAGAGTACTGTAACAATTCTGAGAACTCACAAAGCCAGAGTAGAAAACCTTGCTAATTAAGAGGGCATTAGGCAGAGGCCTCAGAGGGAATTCCCTCGGTAATGGGGATAAATTAACTAGAAATTAAAGACTTTTCTGTCTGATACTGCTGTAACAAAGCTTAGAAGCAACCCGAAGCATTTAAACTGATTATAAAAAATTAATTGTATCCCAGTATAGAGACCACTATACTTAAAGGAATACAGTATTTGGTATAGCATATAATATATATACTATAGTAGCACCTCAAGTTAGAATATGAAGGTAAAGATGTATATTAGAAACTCCAGAGCAACCACTAGTACTATAAAAAAAAGACAGCTAATAAGCAAATGGAAATAAATAGGATAATAAAATATAATCAATCCAAAATAAGGCAATGGATAGAAAATAAGCAAAACAACAGGAAAAAAAAAAAACATGTGAGACAAGTTGAAATAGATTATAAGATAAGATTATAAGGTTTCAATCTAATTATATTATAATGACATTATATGTAATAGTTTAAATATTCCAATTACAAAGCAGAGATCGTCAAGTGGGATAAAAAACGTAAGAGATACACTTTAGATATAAAGGCCACATAGGCAGTAATACAGATTGTGGGAAAAGATACACGATATGTTAAAAGTAAATGTTAGAAAAATATAGAATATGATAAAACTAGTCCAAAAAGACCTGGAATAGTTATATTAATATCAGAAAAAGTTTTAAAAAAGCAGATTTAAGAGAAAAGAATATTATCAAAGATAAAGAGGTTGAATTCATAATGAGTTAAATCATTGAGGGGAAAAAGAACAATCGAAGCATTTCCCTGGCTCAGTCAATTGAGCAATCAAACCTCTTGATTTTGGCTCAGGTAATGATCTCAGGGTCCTAAGATCTGAGGCCCTTGTTAGACTCCATGGTCAGCAGGGAGTCTGCTTGGGATGTTCTCTCTCTCCCTCTCCCTCCCCAGCCCACCACCCTCTGCTTGCATGCACACATTCTCTCTCTCTCTCTATTAAAAAAAAAAAAAAGTTAGAAAAGCTGAATAGCTCGACTTGTATTAAATCAGTTGAATTTGTGGTTTAAAGTGTTTCAAAAAATGTAATTCCATGCTAGGGAGGATTCCCTGGTAAATACATTCCAAAAAGAAATAAAACAAAGTGAATACATTTAAAGAAGAAATAAAATTAATTGTACACAAACTATTCCAAAAGCACAAAAGGAAAATATAATTCTCAATGCATTCTCTGAGTTGAAAAACACAAAAACTTCGTAAGAAAATTAAAGACCAATAGTTTTCAGAAATATAGACACAAAATCCTCATTAAACTATAAAGAAATTGACTCAAGCAAACATAAAAATGATAATACATCACAACCAAAGGAGGTTTATTCTAAGAATGTAAGACTATCTCAACATCTGAAAATCAATTAATGTAATTCACCATATTAACAGACCGTGTAAGAAAAAACATATGATTATCTCAAGAGTTGCAAGAAAAGCATTTGACAAAATTTGACACCCACTCCTGATTTTGAAAAATAACCCCCCAAAAATCTCTCAGCAAACTAATGAGAGATATCTGTAGAAACAAACAAAAACTTCAGCTAACATCATACTCAATGTTGAAAGATTACATGCTTTCTCCCTTAAATTAGGAACCAAGGACATATGCTCTCACCACTCCTGGTCAGCATGTTGCTGATGTTGTTCAATAGGCCAGAAAAAGAAATTAAAAATGGATAAATTGGAAAAGAATGTATAAAACGGTCTTTGTTCTGAGAAAACATGACTATCTACACAGGAAATTACAAAATATCTACAAAAAAGCTATTAGAATTAATAGGTGAATGGCAAGAATTAATATGTGAATTAGCAAGATCACAGGATACAAGAATTCAAACATCAATTGTATCTTTATATGATAGCAATGGACAATTTAAAAATGAATCTTAAATAGGTACCATTTATAATAGCATAAAAAAATGCCAACCCTGCAGGGATAAAGTTAACAACATATGTGTAAAATTTACCTGCCAAAAACTACTAAAACAATGATGAAAATTTTCAAAGAGCTCATAAATGAAGAGATACATATTCATGAACCAGAGACTCAATATTGTTTGGATGTTAATTCACGCCAAATAGATCTACTGAGTCCGTTCAATGCTGATCAAAATCCCAAAAGGCTTTATTTTCTTTTTTTTTTTTTTAAAGAAATTGATGTACTGGGGGCTCCTGGGTGGCTCAGCTGCTTAAGGATTTGCCTTTGACTCAGATCATGATCCTGGAGTCCTAGGATCAAGCCCCCCCACATCAGGATCCCTGTTCAGCAGGTGAGTCTGCTTCTGCCCTTGCCCCTCACTGCTTTCATGCTTGCTCTCGTGCTCTCTCTCTCACACTTCCTATCTCTCTCCATTGAATAAATAAATAAAATCTTTAAAAATAACTGATGAAATGCTTCCAAAATTGATGGAGAAATAACAAACCTAAAATATCCAAAACAACTTTGAAAAAGAATAAAGTTGTATGAGACCAAACAAAATGCTGTAGGAAGGGAGAAACAACAAACCAAAAGTCCTAACAGAACACATCAAATATGGCCTAGGTTGATCAAAGCAAATTTAAACATAGCTTTGTGAATTGAAACACAGATCTCCCATATATTAATGAGCTACCACTAGCACATACATGACCAAGTTATTGGATTATCTGTTCAACTTATACTCTGGTGTAGAAGATTCTGTGTCATAAAAAGAATACTTATTTTGCTGACTTGGAAAAGTTGCCAAGGCAAACACACACCTGTTGATACACCATTAATTTAGTCACTGTTCTCAGGTTTACTTAAAACTTACGATGAGAAAAAATTGATGACGTCGCAGAAGGGGAAAAAATAAACACAAATAGAGGAGAAAGCATCGATAGGACTTTCAGAGGTTAGGCATGGGTCTTACGCAGCTGAAGAAAATGAACATGTGGATTCCCTGGGTGGATTTTCATTACAGACAAAGAAACAGTGACCAAGGTACTGTCAAATGGAGCAGTCAGTGAAAAGTTCCCCTAAGGAGAAGTGAACGATAAATTTCAATGGAAAGTTGATAAAAATTACCTTTTCATGCCAATCATCTTCAGTCAATGTGTAGAGAAGAGAAAACCTTTCTATACCTCTGTTTTTCAGGCAATAGAGGACAGCCCACCAAAAGCTAATCATTAATGACACCCATCTTTATCATTTTCTTTAGAAAGGCAGTACATATCTTATTTGCACTGCATCATGCACAAAGAATAATAACTTCAGCCTCGCAGAACTTTAATTTTAAATCCTCATTGTCCAGCATTGCTCAGGAGATTTATGAACCATTAATAAATAAATTAATCAATCGTTCCTGTCTCTCCAGTTGGACCTCTGCTGTCAGGGTTGGGCATGGCCAGTGAGTCACAGCTGGGTCAGCAGTCCATGACTGACTGCGTCTGCCCTGGGGAGCTGACTGCCAGCCCCTGTCTGGGGCCCCCTTCCCACATGAACTTGCTCTCTTCCATGTACTTTATATTCTAAGTCAAACGAGTCCAAACACATCCTTTAACATTTCTATAAAATCTGTCTAGTCTTTTTTTGTGACAGAAATACCAAGTAAAAAGTTACATTTATGAAAGTAGAGAATCTTTACTCTGAGGGTTTTCTTAAATTCACAGTCACCCATATGCCAAATTGATTTACTGTTCCTGATTCAGAGACTCTACTGTTTATGACTCAGATCATTTTTGCCCTTATGGAATTTGCTTACTGAACATTCAAGTGACTCATTGGAGCCCGAGTAGCTACTTCTCCCTAGTTTGTATACTCCCCCTTTCATCAAGTATGTCAAAGATCATAAATGTTTCATCAATTGCCCTTGATTTTATTGGATGCAAGATATTCTTCATATTGTTAAAGAGTTAATTATAGTTAAGGAATGAGGACCTTTGTATCTTAAGTTTTAAATGTTCAACAGATTAACTTTAAAAAATACACTTATGGAGATTTCCGATCTTCTCCACAAGCTTTATCAAATGGGCATGATAATATTCTTCCTTGATTTATCTGACCTGAACTCTTCTTGGTTTTGTTTTTTGTTGTTGTTGTTTTTGTCTGTTTTTTCGGTTGCTTCATTTCAGACTTCTTTGCTGTAATCTTCTGCCTGTTATATATTGGTATCTTTGGAGGTTCTAACCTAAACTGTATTCTTTTCCCAGTCTTTACATTCTTTCTGGGTGATTATCCACTGAATTGTTTTTGATTACTATGTATATTATTAACTCTAATGTCCCAATCTGTATCTCTGCCTATTCCTTCCCCCCCCCCCCCCCCCAACTTAGAAAAAGCTGTCTGCTTGCTCAAGCAAGCATGGGATTATCCTGCATCTATCTCCATCTCAACCTGTCCAAACCAAACGCAATAAACATGGCCTTCCTCTCTACAGTTGCTTCGCTAGAAAGTGTTCCCTATTTCAGTGAGTGGCATCCCAGATGCTCAGATCTGATTTCTGGGGCCCATTCTTTGCTCTTTCTCATCCCATACTCTCCATTCCAGCAATCACAACATTTTGTCATCAGTAGATAAACCAGCCCCAGTCCTTCTTCCCCACTGGCATCACCACATGTCATGCTGTCATCATTTCTTGTAGCCTCACTGTAATTTTCCCTCCTGCTTCTAACTTGGCCCTGTTCCAATCCATTTAGCACAATGTAGTCCAAGCGATCCTTGTAAATTTCAAATATGATCACGTCGTTCCCTTGTACAATATCAATCAATGATTTCTCGAGACTCTAAAGTAAAATCTACTTAAGATAGTTTACAACTTCTACATGTCTCTATCCCAGTCTTATCTTTCTAACCTCATTTCTCTCCCACCAAGATACTTTTGAACTCAACAGTCCTACTATGGTGAATTATTTTCATTTCTTAAATGTACTACTTCTCACTTTCAACATTTAGCAGTTGCTGCTAATTCTGGCTGGGATACTCCAGATATCCCTCACTTGCCCGTGCCCACTTCCAACTAACTAATCCCACATATCTTTATCTTTCACAGATCATCGTAGATATAATTTCTTCTGAGATTCATTCTTTTGATGCTCAAGGCTAATCTAGATGCTTCTGATGCACCTTCTTAATTTCTCTGTAATATCAATTTTTATGCTATGTTTTAATGATACTCAACTTTTTTTTTCTTCTTTTCTATACTTTAAAAACGCTCCCCCATCTAACTTATTGTTACTGAGATTCTTTTCCTTTCTCTCTGTCTCTCTTTCTGTATATTGACACACAATGTTACATTAGTTTCAGGTGTACAATTTAGTTATTTGACAAGTTTACATTATGCTATATTCACCACAAGTATAGCCACCATCTGTCCCATTACATCACTATTACAATATCATGGACTGTATTCCTTATGTTCTGCCTTTTGTATATGGTATTTCTCAGTCTGACTTATTTCATTTAGCATAAGGTCATCCATGTTGTCTCAAGTGACACAATCTCATCCTCTTTATGGCTGTGTAGTATTTCACTATATGTATGTTATATATGTGTGTGTATATGTATATGCTCACACAAACAGATACCCCACATTTTCCTTATCTGCCTATTAATGGACACAAGTAGGTTGCTTCAATATCTTGGACATTATAAATAATGCTGCAATAATCATATGGGAGCAAATATCTTTTTAAATTAGTGTTTTCATTTTCTTTGGGTAAATACCTAATAGTGAAATTATTGGATCATATGGTATTTCTATTTTTAATATTTTGAGGGACTGCCAGTGTTTTCCACACTGGTTGTACCATCTTACATCTCCACCAGCAGTGCACTAGGATCCCTTTTTCTCTACATCCTTACCAACACTTGTTATTTCTTGTCATTTTGATATTAGCCATTCTAACTGGTACAAGACGATATCTCATTGTGGTTTTGATTTTCATTTCCCTTATAATCAGTGATATTGAACATCTTTTCTGTGTCTGTTGGCCATCTGTATGTCTTCTTTGAAAAAATGTCTATTTAAGCCCTCTGTCCATTTTTTTAATCAGATTGTTTATTATCAGTACATGAAATTTCAGGTGTGTTTTAAGGGAAGCAAAACAACCCCAAGGATGTCAGGTGTATGTTCACATAATTAATTTCTATTATTCCAGGAGTGAGACCAAATTTATTAGAACTGTGCTTAAGAACAGTAAAGACCTTAAAAACTATCAAAAGCCTTAAAATATGCATACAGAAATTCTAATTCTGGGAATTTATGCTGGTGGAACAATTAAGAATTAGCATCAATATTTAATCTCACAGCATTTTTATAATAGTGAAAATTGAGAACAGCTTAAGTAATCAATAATATAGGATTGGTTTATTAATATATATTACATTTATATAATAAACTAAAACAAACAATAAAAACCATATTTTTGAAATATACTTATTGGCATGAAATATATTTTAATGATACATAATAGCCAAAAAATATTGCCAAACAGTACTCATATGATTTCATATGTCAAATTATATTTAGGTACTTAATATATCGTATATAAAAGAGCATGCACTAACATCCTATATCTGATTCACAGGGTTCGTTGCCCAGGGATAAAATAATTTTTTAAATATTCTCTTCACGGTTTTTGTCTTTGGTTTTTTTTTTTTTTTACTCTGAGTGTCTGTTTCAAGTATCATAAAATGATCCAAAATATTAAGGAATGTGGGAGCCATGGAGGAGTCTAGCTCAAATGTTTACTGAGATTTTCATTCATCACTTTTCTATTAACTCAGATTTTTCCCAGAAGGACTGCCCGATTGCCTCTCATCAGTGGAAGGTTCTTCTAAGGAAACTGAAGGAAACATATGCTGTGTTGTAGCAGTTTCAGACTTTCATAGTTTGGTGTAAACTGTGGCTATTTCCTGGAGGACAGTGTCTTGCTTGATCAGATGATAACCGAGGGTATGGTGTCAACAAGATTAAACACAATCGGTGGCTGTGCTATTATAGTAGGAAATACTGTAAGCTTGAATTATTTTCATAACCAGAATTTGCATGACAGGGTTTTTCAGTGATATATAAAGAAAATGGTGGCTTTTTAATATTTTGAAAATACTGGGCTTATTTTAGAAGACTTTTACTTTCAGTGTTACTAAAATTTAAATGACCATCCTAAGAATTCTTATAGAAAAATCCTATACAATTGTGTTATTTCAACTCATTGCCTTTAAACTTTAATTAAATCCCTTCTGAGACTTCTATCACAAATACACTAGTAAGAATTTTGCATACCTTACCAAAACTTTTGCTTTAAGGTAAAACATATGTTGAATATTTCAGACAAGAGGAGCTCTAAGGAATCGTTGCTGTGATTCATACAAAGAACCTACTGAATTAGGGATTCCTGAAAGGACAGTGGGTATCTTCTGAGCTCACTGTGGTATCAAAAGAAATTTAATGACTCTACTGAAATAATATTCAGCTTCAGTAAATTTTTCTGCCAAGCTATTTTGCTAAAAGATGTTATAGTAATAATCCTCTTCTATAAAATAAGCAGTAAAAGAAATTAAAATAAATGCATGTAAAATCATGTCAATTTCTCAAACTTCAGAGCGCTTGATTTGTTAAACAATAATTGTGATTACTATTTTGATGGAGACCTTGATAAAATCCAGCCAGATTCATTCACTGCATAAGTTCCTCCCAGGGAGTTGAGAGAAGTTTCTCTGCAGCTACGAGAATTCATTCTGGCTAAATAACTCACTGTAGGCAGAACTTACTAGCTAGTAAGAACTTACTAGCAGGAACCTGAGAGGCCTTGTGGATCTCCATGAAGTCTGTGCCTTGTCCTACAGTCTGTGCAGATGATCCAAAGACACCTGGTGGTGTCCACATGAACATAATGACCACTGGCGATGATCCATCTAGTCTGTAGCCCCCAAACATGTCACAGATGTTTTCCTTTTGCCGCTTATGTGTTAGACCTGCCCACTTTGTCCTCTACCTGCCTTTAGCCCTGATTCTCTGTGCTTCCTTCAGTAACTGAGAGCTAGGTAGTCACTTCTATCTGACATATCCAGAAAGTAAAAAATACATTTAAATGTAATAAAAAAACAAAAACAAGGAAATGAGTAGGGATGCAAATAACTTACAGGGTACTAAATATTCTTTCATTTCCCAATTTTCCACTACAGTTGATTTCCATGTTCATCTTCAACTTGAGCTTTTAAGATGATTGCAATGCTGATTCACAGCCTTGGATTATGCAAAGATAAAATAGCTTATATTGGATGCTATACTCAACCCAGGTGCCTCCTCAGCACTGAAGGACATAGTCCCTTAGCTACTTAGAGGGCTGCTGGGGACAGTCCTCAACTATCAGCTCTCTTGGAATTGGTTTTTGGTGGAGAAAGCTATACCTGCTGATGCCACAATCCCTTTGTAGGGGCAGGGTTTTTTTTTCCCCAGTTATGACCAGTACACCTTTCCATCTAGTTTGTATAAAACTAGTTGTAGCTTCAGGTTGGAAGAGATACAGATTGGTGGGTGGTGATGAATAACCTGGAGAAATAGTCAGGGGCCGAGAGAGAGAGAGATCGGATCACAGACAAGGATACGTGGAGTAGTAGCATGTAGCTGGAACTACATGGGCATAATGGATGAAAATCTTTGAACTGCATTTTAACACCCATCAGAAAATATCTACCCTGAAAGGGACAACAAAACCAAATGCCTCAGCCAGCTTCCATCACTGGGAATGTTAGTGGTAGCATAAAAGATACATAAAGGGAGTAACTCTGGAGTAAGGGATAGAGACTATACATGGGATTAACAGCAGGGGCTCCCTCTCATTTAAGCTGGTCTAGCTCTTGGTGCTACCAAACCAAATATTAACTTATCAGAAACAAAGACTAAATTTTGGTTCTCAATATCATAGCATTCTTTCAGGAGATCAGCTAGTCACCTGCTGCAAGTTGCCCAAGAGTACTCCTTTCTTCCTGGAAGAGTCAGTGATTTATCCTGACAGTAATGGAGATATATTCTGAATATGTACTTGCTTTCCTGCCTGCAGGTCTCAGGTAACATCACTTTCTGAGAGTTTACCATGTTGGATTCAAGATAGTCATTTCATTTATTATGTCAATCCAAGGGACCCACTTTAAAGCAAAGCAGGACCATCAGTAGGGTACCTGACAGCAGGATCTGTCTATAGGATATCCATGCCACATCACTCAGAAGATGCCCACTGGGCAGAGTGACAAAACAGCCTGTTTAAACACAATGGAGGTGCAAACTCAGGTATATTTCCCTGTGAGATATAATAACATCTTTCAGATATAGCATACACCCTAAATCGATGAGCATGATATTGTTACAGATCCCTAAAAAGTAGAATACATAGGTGAAAACCAAGGAGAAGCAGAAGTGGTAACTTTACCAACATTCCCAATTACCCCTTTGAGGAATGTGTACTTTTTGTTTCTGAAACTCTAGGGTCTGTGGTTTTAAAGATCTTTGTTCCCAAAGGGATGTTTCTGCCACAGGCATTTCATCATCCCATTGAAATTTAATCTATGGGAACTGCCTGGGCACTTTGAATTTCTTATGGCAAGGGACCAGCGGACAAGGAAAGTATTCACCATCCTAATAGATGTGGTTGTCCGTGATTGTCCATGCTCCTCCGTCGCAGGAGGTAGAGCTATTACTACAGGGAGATTGCAGTGGACTGGATGTCTGTGTACAACTCAAATTCACATGTTGAAATCTAACTCCCAGTGTGACGGTGTCTGGATGTGGGGCCTTTGAGAGGTAATTAGATCATGAGGGTGGAGCCCTCATGAATGGTATTAGTGCCCTTATAAAGAAGACCTTAGAGAGGTCCCTCACCCCTTCTACCATACTGAGGACATAGGGAAGACAGCATCCATGTATGAACCAGGAGGCAGAGCCTCACCAAACACTAAATCTGTTGCCACCTTGACGCTGGGCTTCTCAGTCTCCAGAACTGAGAAATATATGTTGTTGTTTAAGGCACAATCCCAGTCTACAGTATTTTTTGCTATAGTAGCCTGAACAAACTAAGCAGCGTATGTTGGGCATTCAGGTAATCCACTTTTAGAAAAACTCTGACAATTTGTGTTAGTAAATGGACATGTTTGACAGCCAGAGCCTGAAGAAAGTATAGTACCCATGGCCTCATACCATCAGGTGATGCATCTAGAAGAGTAGAGGTTATATTTGAGGGTTAATGTAGTCCAGAATGGAAAGTAGAATATAGAAACTGGGTATTAGATCTGATCTTGAGACCAGCTACAGTGATGAGGTCTATAATTTTCCTCCAGGAAGCCCTCTGGAATCCTTGAAGGTCCTGCCCCAAACTTATACAAAGAAGTAGAACACACGTAGCAAAGAATGAACTGTAGTTGATGCTGCTACAGTTGCCCAGACCTCTTTCGGACAGAAGGACCTATGCCTACCCTTCCCGCTGATTGTACTTAGCTTTTGAGCCTCACAAAGATTGCCCTGGACTGAAGAAAGCCTCTCATCCAAGGTCACACTGCTTTCCAGGGACAACCTATCCAATGACTGGCTGATGGAGGTACATAATTTCCCACTGTCTTTGCTTGAACTTGAAATCTAAAGGGCCATCCCAGCTTCAGAGATCCTCATGGGGTTAGCAGAAGAAGCTGAATTTCCCACTCTTCCTAGTCTTGTTTCTTTCTTTACTCCACAGGTGTTAATTTTAAGAGCTTTCACCAATAAACCTTCCTGTGTGCTCCTCTCTGCCTCAGAGTCTATTTCTCAAGAACTTCCCTGCATTAATGGTTTTGACTGTGAGACTACTGTGAAGTTGGGCAATGCAAAGTCTCAACCCTGGAACACTCCCCAGGAAACTCAAATTCCTGGACTCTACACAAGTAGGAAGCCTTCCTTTTTCTGTGGGGTCAAAGGCTCTACTGAAATTGCAGACCTACTCCAAAGGACTCTTTCTTCTCAGCCCTAGTTTTGACTCTATTTCTCTGGTTGGGAGTATACTTCCCACACCACTAACTTGAAGACTTCAGTTCTCCATCTTCCAAAAAAACATCATAATCTTTCTATCAGTTTTCTTAAAGTAGCACTGCCCAATAGAAATCCAATGAAAATCACATGCATAACTTATAATTTTCTAGTTTCCACATTCATAGTTAAACATGTGAAACTAATTTTAATAACATAGTTTATTTAACCAAATATATCAAAAAATCACCATTTTAACATGTACTCATTATAAGAAAATATTGAGGTATTTCACTTTTTTTATTTTTTGGTACTAAGTTCGTTGTATCTGTTGTGCATTTTATTCTTACACTATATCTCATTTCTGGTTAGTCATATTTTCAGTGCTCGATAGGCACAGGTGGCTAGTGCCTGCCCTTTTAGACAGTGTATTTTTTAGGGACTTAGCTGAATCATTCACCTGTCTCTGAGGAAGAAAGGACTCAATATTCATATGCAGATTATCATAGAGTCAGAGCCCTAAATCAGACTCAGAGTGTCAATGCTTGCTTTAAAATGGTAATCTTTTCTTTTACCAGGAGACTCACTCTAAGTGTGAGTCCAGAATTTGATATGGAGTGCACTTTGGGGCCTAAATTTTAGGGTGTAGGCTTGACCTGCTAATGGTGATTAATACACTGAAGGAGTGGTTGAAGACCTTGTGATTGAGTCATGACAAACACTTTTAATTATAAAATAGCAGTGTGTTGGCTCTTCCTGGCTTTTAGATGATGTATTTGTTAGAGTCATGAAGTTACCTGTCTTTAGAATCACTGGAAGTTAATTCAAAGATAATTTATTTGATTCAAACACTACAATAATCATGTTATGTGACCTATGGGAATAGATATCAAATACTCCTAAAAAAAAAAAAACGAATTATGTCATTTCATGAAGTCATCTTATTAAGGATGACTACAAAACCCGGGAAATAACCCTGTTTTCTAAATTTATATGGACTAGATTTATTAGTATTCTTAAACTAATTCTTAAGAAAGTAATTTTAGTTTTTGGTATAAAAGTAATAAGTATACATTAAACTATACTAGATTTGTGTTATGACTCTAAAGTTATATTTGCTTGAACATATTTGGGTGGTAATAGTATGATGTTTAAAACTGCTGTCTGGGTTCATATCCTAGGCTCACTATTTAGTAGCTGTGTGACCTTAGGCAAGTCACTGAAACTTTCTGCATTTGAGTTTCTGTCCCGTATTTGTAAAAATTAAAAAAAAAAAAATACCATGCTTTCCTTTTAGGGTTGATGTGAGGGTTGTCTGAATCTATAGATATAAGGCATTTAAAAAGTGCTTGGCACAGGGGTTTCTGGGTGGCTCAGTTGGTTAAGGATCTGACTCTTGATTTCAGTGTAGGTCATTATCATAGGGCCCTGGGATCAAGTCCCACTTTGGGCTCTGAGCTTAGCAGTGAGTCTGCTTGAGATTCTGTCTCTCTGTCTCTCCCTCTCCCTCTGCTTGTCCCCCCCCCCCACTCACTCACACACATACTCTCTCTCTCTCAAATAAATAAATAAATAAATCTTTTTTTTTTAAGTGCTTGGCACGGAGTTAAGTTCTCAATCCATTATTGTTTTCAAATGCCTATTATACCTACAACAACGAGAAGTTGCACTTGAATAACTGCTTGAAAAGACATTATCCCATTTAATTCACATGATGACCCTAGGATGTAGCTGCCTCCACCTTACTTATGAGGAAAACAAAGTCCAGAGAAATGGAGCAATTTGTTCAAGGTCACACCTACACAGTGGTCAGGTTAAGGCAGCCAGGTTCAAAGCTAGTAAACACAATCCAGTAGCTATCTTAGTATTGCTTCATAATCTTTTCTTTCTTCCCTCTCAGATTCATTATGAATGTTTCAGTCTGGCCACGTCATCTGTTTGGTCCATTCTCCAGAAGTCAGGAGATTAGATCTCAATCTCAGTCAATCTTGTCCTTGATGCAACAGGCAATTGAAATCCTTTCTTAGAATATATATCAATATAAAGCTTGGTTCTTCCAAAGAACCCATGAGCCGTCTTTGAGTTTGTTGATGAAATACCTGTTCTAGCTTAAACCACAGATATTGCTCTCTGATTTTTTTTTTTTTATTCAAACGAGTTGGCACACTTTTATTCATCTGAGAACAACATTTTCTACAAATCCATCTGAGAACTACAATATATGCATGTGGATTTATATTAAAAACAAATTCACCACTTTGCCCTTCAGTCTCTCCTCAAAGTCTCAAGGATATCAAATTTTGTTACAGCCTGAAGGCCATCACTCTGTTATAAAATAAAGCTGCACATTTATTCACATATAGTTTTCAAAGTATTGCAGAATTGTCTCCTTTGCAGCAAGATTTAACTTTCAAGATCCAATTAGATGGTTCATCACACTGTATTTAACATTACATCATTATTGCTTTACATTAGACATCCTCCTTTGAGCCGAGTCAATCAAGAGTAAAAATCCATCTTTTAAAAAAAATTTCTAAAACACACAAAATTAAAAATCTATTAAAGAGAAGCTCTTGATTTGCCAGAATCTATTTTACAAAGGAATATTTCATCAATTTTCCTATCAGAGAATACAGCATTCTGAACTGAGGGATATCTAATTCCTTTTCATTAATAGAAAATTACTAAATAGTCATGATGCTTGATAAAACTATAAATGATAAATTCTTAGAAACCACAGGCAGATAACAATAAATGTCAACATTTATAAGAAAGGAGAATAATGCTTAGCTATATCTAATATATTAAAAAATACATTTTTAAAAATCACAAAAACCATAGGTTTGTGATTACTTTATTTTAAAAAAGAATTTAAAAGGAAAATCAGGGGCATCTGGGTGGCTCAGTGGGTTAAAGCCTCTGCCCTCAGCTCAGGTCATGATCCCAGGGTCCTGGGATCAAGCCCTGCATCAAGCTCTCTGCTCAGCAAGGAGCCTGCTTCCCCTCCTTCTCTCTCTGCGCCTGCCTCTCTGCCTACTTGTGATCTCTGTCTGTCAAATAAATAAATAAAAATCTGTAAAAAAAATACATTAAAAAATAAGAGGAAAATCAATTTAATTATATATACAAAATATTGTGAAATGGAGTTAATATTTTTAATGTTTCTGGACTTCTTTTTAAGGGCCAATTTTTTCTTTAAATAGAGAAACTGCAGCAGCCATCAGGAAATTCAAATAAAAACCACAATAAGATGCCACTAGGATAGTTATAATAAAAAAGACAGATAAATAGCATGTATTGATAAGGATGTAGAGAAATTGGAACCCTCTTATATTATTGGTGGAAATGTAAAATGGTACAACTGATTTGGAAAACAAAGAATCTGGCAGTTCCTCACATGGTTAAACATAGAGTTGCCATATGATCAAGCAATTTCACTCCTCCATGTATCTTCAAGAGTAACAAAATACATAAGTGTTCATAGAAGCATTATTCATAATCATCCAAAATGCAAACAATACAAATGTCCATCTGATGAATGGATAAATCAATGATATATATCCATACAGTAGAATATTATTCAGCAATAAAAAGGAACTAATTACTGATACAACATAAGTCAATCCTAAAAACATGATACTAAGTGAAAGAAGCCAATCAGAAAGGAACACATATTGTGTGATTTTGTTTATATCACATCGAAAATAGGCAATATGTAGAGTCAGAAAATAGATCTGTGGTTGCCTAGAATTGGGGAAGACAGGGTTTGGGGGTGGAGGCTAAGGAGTACAGTGTTTCTTTTTGTGGTAATGAAAATTTTCTAGAATTGATTGTGGTGATGGTTGTACAACTCAATGAAGATATTAAAAGCAATTAAATTGTACTCTATAAGGGGTGCCCATGTTGCTCACTCAGTGAAACATCTGCCTTCCACTTAGGTCCTGATATCAGGGTCCTAGGATTGAGCCCTATATCAGGCTTCCTGCTAACTGGGGAGTCTGCTTCTCCCTCTGCCCCTTCCTACTGCTTATGTTCTCTCTTTCAAACAAATAAATAAAATATTAAATAAATTATTCTTTAAATGGGTAAATTGTATGGTATGTGAATTATACCACAACAGAGGTATTTTTTTTTGGATTTTTGTTTTTGTTTTTTTAAAGAAACAGCAAAGCAAGTCACTATTAAATTGAAAAAAAAAATCTTTTTTTCCCTCCAGATTTGTGTGAAGGTCTTTCCAAAGTCTATGGTATGTAACACATTGAATTAATATAAAGGTCTTAAATTAGGGTTGTAATTACATTTTACTAATTCTTAATCAAAATATATGCTAGATATATGCTATTTTGTATATAAATACTCTTTGCATGAGTTATAATGTTTTTAAATAGTATTCAAATACTACAGTTATGTAAAATCTGTGAAATGAATATTCTAGTTATAGAAGTACATCCTTTAAAATAATTAAGTATATATATAGTTATTTCATTTCAACCATGTTCACTAATATCGTTTATAATAGTAAAAATTAAGACAACCAAAATGTCCAACAATAAGTATTAGTTTAGACAATATCACAACATTCAATTATATAATACTCACACATTTTTAAAAGGTTTTAGAAATAGTGATTGAAATGGAAGTGCTTATAATACAGGATGTGGTGAACAAAACAGGTTTTAAATGAACATGTATAGTATGATCCTTTTTTATTAGAGAGATGCTCAAAACAGTGATTTTTTAATAGCAGTGACTATTTCTGGACAGTAAGATGATTATGGATATGTGCCTTCCCTTTCATTTGTCTATATTTACAAGTCTTTCTCAAATGGATATCTGTTTTTTGGTAATCTGGAAGATACTTTTAGTTGTTTTTTAAGTAACTAAATAGCATTTTAATGTTGATAGCAACCAGCACAAGGCCCTGTATCACACCCTCAATATTTCACCTGAGGGGTTACCTCAGGTTACCTTGAAAAGAAAAAAATAAGAAATGGTGAACCTGATAGAATATATAAAAAGGCTGAGGAGCAGTCCTATCTACCCGTTTCTCCATGAGAACAGTGGATGATTCATCATGGACTGATGGTACCTAACATTACTCAGGCTGTTTTCATCCATCATTGTGTAGTCACTGAAACCCCCCTACCATCCTCATCTTGTGGGATAAATGACAGACTGTGTGTTTCAAACAAGGTTTCCAGTTGTGAACAATAACAATAACAACAACAACAACAACAACAACAAGTTTGGCTAGTGTAAGCCAAAGGAATGGACTGAAAATATATCGAGGACTCAGAGAATGAGGTAAGAGTAACTGTCTAGAAAACCAGCAAGAACCAAAGGGGATCTAGAAGCTAAGAAATAACAAATTCCTGGATGGGATATCATCACCGAGTACCACCTTATGTCCAGGCAATGAGACGTTGTCTTAAGGTCTGGGTTTTAATGGACTCAACTTGGCCCTCTTCTGAATATGACCTTCTCTATGAAGCAAAAGTCTATGAAACAAAGGGAACACCAAGTTCTGTCTTCTTGACCACGCTCTAGATACATAAGACCCCAGAATTCCTTGCATAAATAGTTCTGAATCCACTGCCAGAATGATGCAGATCTCTTCACAGGCTCAACCCAGTCAAGAAAGAACCATAGCCAGGAGTCGCCAAGGTACCACTTTCTGTTGAGGGGTATAAATAGGAGTTTGGATCTGCATGTGTATATGCACAGGCACAAAACCCCTTACAGAGCAGGAAAGAACCAGGAACACAAAGAGAAAGAGAGAGGGCCAGCAGACTAGGGCCAAGCCCCAGGGGTCCACTCTCCTCAAGCTTCCAGTATCCAGCATGCTGCTCCAAGGGATCTGAGAATTCTAAATTCAAACCTGATCACTTTGTTTTTATGAAAATAACATTCGTCAAGTATAAAAACAAAAATATTATGCATATTATTAAACAGTTCAGTATACTGACTTATAACTTCTAAATATGTAGTTTTATGGCATGTGGGCTTTCATGGTATTGCTGGGCCTTGCAAATGCTTGCAAATGCTACCATTATCAGACACACCTAGTAACAGTATATTCTTGTCATTCTTTCAACTTTGCACTTTTTTTCTCAAGATTCTGTCTTGAAATTAAATTAACTGAGCCCAGCTAATGAACCACACTCTTGCTGCCAGACATTGAGAAGAAGGGGATCTGGCCCTTGACAGTTTCTACAGTGGGAAGCAGAACCCCGCTGACCCACAAGACCACACACACGGTGAGAGCTTACTCCTCCCTCCATTAATTAGGAAAGGGAAGTGCATGCTAGACTGCCAAACAAAACCAAACACAAATACATATGCATTTTGGGGGAAGAGGAAAATTGTTAGTTACTTAACTATCTCGGGTCAATTGAAATCAAGCCCCCTTTTGCTCACACATGACATAACCATAATAATGTCTCCTTCTTAGGATGGTTGAGAACATGAAAAAGATAACACATGTAAAAAATGCTCTCAGAGTACTATCTGAATTATCACATTAGTGTTATCACACTCTGGGGACAGCTCCGGAGGCTGCTAATCAAAAGTTAAGGGAAATATACTGAATGGGGGAGACATGGACAATGAACAAGAGCGATAAGAGGCATGACTGTATCTGTCTCAACACTGTCCTATTCAAATCTTTAGTCGTACGTGTTCCTGCTCAGCCCTAAATTAGAATGAATATCTTTCATATAATCTGCACAATTTCCTTACAATAAATTTTCAGGCTTCATTTGGTCATCCCCATAAACTCAATATACTCTAAGCAGGTTGTTAAGTACATTCAAGGATTTCACAATGAACAGCAGATATCCAGTCCCCATTAAAATGAAGTGCTGACATTGGAATAAGGCCACAGGAATTGTTTACTGCTACTGCTCTGGAATTATAATTATTTCCTTGTTTGGCCTTTGGAGGACTGAACCATCTGATGTAAATCTATCTTGTTTACTAATAAGATACTTGAAATCAAAATGTTGTAATGCCCGTATATGTATGTTTATCAGCATTAGAAACCATCTTAGCATTGAGTTTACAAAAAGATAGCTTCTTTGTTAATTGCCTACATTTATTATCTATGCTGGATGCATAAAATTTTATGAGATAGTCACTTTCCAATTTAACAGAGGATAAGCTAAAGCGTATTGGAGAGTCTGAGAGGAAACTTGACATGGAGTAGGAGGTAAAAGATTAAAAAAAAAATGAAGGGCTTTGTTTTAGGAGAAGATGCACATCCAAAGAGACTGCTGTCTTCGGAGATGGAGGGATTTTGCTAAGAATTTCACCTTGATGTAAAAAGCGTTGGGAGACAAATATCCCAGGCACTTAGAGAATACACATTTGAAAGAGAATGAATCGTGACGGATTTAAGACCCTTTGAAGAAGCCAAAAATGGACACTGGGCAAGTGTAACCTGAATCTGGAACCAGGAAGATCTGTCAAAATACTATTTAATCCTTATGAGTAGAAAGGACAAATAGTTCAAAATGCAGTATCCACAGGGACCTCTGTAAAATAAAACAATTTTGTTGCTCAGCTGTTTCTCCTCTTCCTCTTTGAAAGAACCATCCTGATTCCTTGCCCAGCAGACACCAAATTTGTTTTAACCTTGTTTTGTTATAGTGTTGGGATCTAGAAAAGCTAGGTTCATAAAATATTACTTGACAGGTAAATTTAAATGTTGCCACCTTGGATGTTATATCTTGTTTTTCTGCTCCATATCAGCAGTTTTTCCAAATCCAATGTGTGGGACAAAGTTGTTCTGGGAAACATGGTAGTTGGACAGTGGATTATTGTTTCCAAGGTGAGCATTTTATTATCTTATGAGATATAACATCAAAGGTTATTTACGAAAACATGCATGACTGCCACAGGTTTCTGGTCTATATCTGTGCAAACATCCCTCCAGCACAGCATCACAGCAAAGGTAAAAACTGCAATCCAAAGTTATAGTAAAGTCCACCTAGAACCCTCTCCTCCCAGACACGTGAGTGGTGCTTTCTCTTTTATTCAGGTCCCAACTCCAAAAGCGCCACTTTGGTGAGGTCCTGTGTGATAGCCCTGTATAAAATACCAACTCCAGTCCCCAAACAAGCTCAGAACTATTTCTCACCCCAGATGATTTTTTTCTACACTACTATGGCCACCTGGTGAGGTGCTTTTGTTTCCATATTCAGATTAGGTGTCCCTCACTCATGATAGCCTTGCATGTCCAGCACCACTGGCCCCAGCAGCACGTGTGACCAGGGCCTTGACAGCACTCGGTAATGGCTCTTGGATGCAAGTGAAAGTGGGTGAGTCCGGTGTGTCCTCGGATACACAGGGCCAGTGTGTTTGCCACTTCACTGGGTGACCCAGTAGAATGAAGCTTTACAGGAGCTGTGCTCCTTTGGGACAGTTGAAAAAAGATCACAATATTCCATCATAAATAGTGTTACTTCCCTTTCCTTTTTTCTTTTAATTCAAATTAAAAGTTCTTTCTTTGAAACAAAAGTCGATTGACAAAAATCTTATAGAACAAATTTGAAAATAAGAGCAAGCAATTGATCATTCATTATTCATGAAATAATTCACTGTCAGAGTCTTGGAATAAATTCCCACTTTTTGCCTGTATTCTCACACATCTGTAGTTTGGAGGAGTAACTTCATGGGTTGTTACAAACAGCAATTAATTGTCTGTTAGTACGTTTTAGGTGCCACTTTGTTGGGAGAAAAAAGGTTTTCTGAAAATGTCATCATTCTCAAAAGACCAAGAGCCTAAGTAAAGCAAAATGCAGTGACTGCCTTGTTGACAGACAGTTACAGGGCAACTCGGTCAAATTTCTGTGCCTTACTTGCTGTGGAGCATTAATACCATTGGACCAAACCACTTCAAGCTTCTTCTCTCTCATGCCTTATTATCTCCCCCACCTCCCACCCTCCCTACGAAGCTGAAGGTCAGCATATTTAGAGAAGAACTTTTAGACTTTCCAGCTATAGGAGCAATGTGATGTATATTCTCTGCTGCAGAAAACAAAACTGCACTGCCTGAGCCTGAATTGTAAAGTATGATTAAATCTCTTCAGTTGACAACAACTCCTTACACAGGTCTGCAGGGTTTTCCTAATACAGCCATGCCTCTCACTTACATCTCCCAGTGTTTCCTAATCTGGACATTCTTGGACCATCTGTGCAAACAGTTTTTCATTTATCATGACTATGTAATTTTATTCTTGCCTTTTCTTCACCTTAAATGCCCACCCCTTCCCACAGCACCCACACAGCACACACCACTCAACACCTCTGCCCACATTGTAACATTCTCCAAAATGGTATTTCTCAAAGTTTGGTATTGCTTGATCTGCTTCAGAATCACCTGAAGTCCTTGTTAAGAGTTTAGAGTCAAATTCCAACCCGTTCAATCAGATCCAGAGGGCAGGGCCCTGAAATCTGAATTTTAAAGAGGATAGTTTGTTGAAGCACAGATACATTTGAAATCAGTTGTTTTGTGTTTTCCATGAAGCCCTTCTTATTAACCCAGTTCACCAAGCAATTTCTTCATCCTCCTCTCTTAGAGGTCTTACTCCCTAAACTACTTGTAAGAAATTTCCGGTATTGTGCCTGGTGACATTTCTTACTTCACTTAGTGGTTCTGTAAATGTTTGTATTAATTTTAACCTTTTGTTTTTGTGTATGCATGCAATTTTCTTCCCAATATTCCTGAGGGGGAAATGCTGATGTTTTGCTACTTTCTTGCATCAGCTCTAGGGCCCAACACATTACCTTGTGTGTGTGAAATGCGTAATTCATACCGACTTCCCTTCTCCTTAGTACTGTTTCCCAGTGTTTTGTCTTGACCAAATGTTCTTTTTACCTTTACTTCTCTCTGGATGAAGAGCCATTTATGTGGCTTTCTGTGAGTGCCCTGAGGATGAATCTCTAGCCAAGTTTCTTTTCAATTCTAGGTAAGTATATAATTACTCAGTGGCATCCCTTCATAGATGTCCAACTGAAAGCTCAAATTCAGCATATCCACAATATAGCTTATTACTTTTCCCCAAAACCTCTGTATCTGCATCTGAATTCCTTTTGGTGAATGACAGAATTGTCTTTTAAGTGGGTCCTACCATTGATTTGGAAGTATTGCCTGATGCCTCCTGGTGCATGTATTCTGAAGTCAAACAGACCTGGATCCAAATTCTGTCTTACCAATAGTTATGCAATCTCAATCAAGGTATCTAAATTCTCTGAATCTCAGGTCTTTGTCTTTAAAATGGGTACTTAATACCCACTCTAGAGGTTTCTTATGAAGATTAAATGAGCTTTTTATAAAATACTTAGCATACTACTGGCCTATGATACATATTCAGTTAAGGGTAATGATTATTATTCAGGGTTTGCTCATTTCTTGTACTGAGTCAGTTTTCTGAAGTGTTCTTCTGGCTCTGGTCTTGATTCCCCCAAATGTACTATTCACACAGCTGGCAGCGGCTATATTCAAATCACATATGAAGTCAAGTCAAGTCCTTCAGTGACTCCCCAGTGCTTTCTTGATAAACAACAAATTCATTAATTAGCCTGATTGGGTGCCCACCATTCCTCTAACCTCATGTCTGATACTCACAACATTTGCAATTTCTGCTATAGACAGACCCAACTTGTTTGAGTTCCTCCAGTGAGTCATGCAGATCAAGCCTCCCTATGTTCCACCTGGATGCATAAGGCAAGATTTGTTGTTCCAATTTATCAAGTTAATGCCTACTCAGATCTTAGGGCAACTTCCTTGATAATTTAGACCCTTCTGAATTATCTCTTAGCATTGTGGCTTATGTTCCTTGTAGCGATTATTGTGTTTTGGTGTGGCTATAATTTGCTTGCTTATTTCTCCCAAGCAATTAAATCATATCTAATTCATCTTTTGATCCCACAGTGTTAGACACTGTGCCTGGCACACAGTAGCTGCACAAGGGTCATCTGTCAAGTGGGTTAATATGGTAAAATGAATTCTAAGCAATAAACTTGTCTTTCCCAGCTCACTGAGATCCTTTCTCCTTACTTATCGTGGTTCACTGCAATAGGATCCAATTTTGAATTTTAAGATTGGTTGGGGCATTCAAGGAATAATAGTCAACTTTTTCCTCAGAAATAAGAATCCTCATGACTGCCTGGCCCCAAGTCACTTCATTTCAGAAATAAACATAAAGGAAAATATCTTAGGAAAGATTATCAGTAGTTCTGTCTCTTACTAGCAAGATAAAATCCACTATACTTCATTTAGAGCCACATGGTGAGTCTGCTTCCAGAGGAACAATTCAACGGCTTTTTTTCACATGCGATGCTGATAAAACTCAAAATGGGCCACGAGGCAGAATATCATGACAATGACACCAGATTTTAGGAGGCCCAAGTACTTCTATCTTGGCAGAATTATTTATTAGATGCAAACCAGACTTAAAACGTGTTCAACTTTTGTCTTTTCTTTTATCAGTGTGGGTCAGAAGGATCTGGGGAGTGGATCAATAGATTGCCCCCCGTTGTCCTACTACATCAATGTACCTTGCATTGAACAACAGACAATTTACTTAAGCTCTGCATTTCCTGAACTTCTTTGGATCAATAATTCATTATCTATTATATTTGCCAATATGCAAAATGTTCAATATGCAAAACGAAAAACCTACTGTTTGCAGACTGTTATATGATTTGAGATTCAAAAGGTTTTCTCCTACTTATACTTTCACAGTATTGGCTTTGACCCTATTCTGCTTGTCAGTTTTTCTTTAAAGAATCTGCAATTCCAAGTGCTTCTCATTTAGATTGTAGCCTTGACATATAATACAAGTAGACCACTCACCTTTTCCAAAATACTTAAAGTACTTATCAGATTTCCTGGCTTCTCATTCCACTGTTTTCTGTCAGGTAGGAAGGACTAACCTCTTGGGAGATCAAGGGCCATTAGATATCATTAACTTTCCCTATTCCCTTTTCTTAGGAGATGGATTTTAAACAAGTACTACACATCCCACTGTGGTCTGTGATTACATTCTATTAGACGTGATGAAGCATCTTCAGAGAAGAGAGTCATCATTATGAAGTGAGTTTAAAAACAAATTCCCATGAGATCTGATAATTATCTCATGGAGTAGAGATTATCTGCCTACAGTAAGAGGATTTATTTCGTTCATTACTGTTCTCATAATAATAGCTTGCAGCATGATCTAAAAAGGAGAGAAAAGTACACTGTCTCAGGAGAACAGAGACACCACTTCAGTTTGTATAGGAAATCAGCCATAAGGAGATGAAAGCAGAAGGTAAATAACAATCATACTCTGGAAAAGAACTTGATCAATTTTCAGTTATCTTTCATGGTTCACACTGATATAATTAAACAGAATAGCTAATTGTTAATACCACTCAGTATCTCTGGCTTTCATTCCCACGTGCTGTCTACAAATCAGCAGGATCTGTTTAAACCAAAGTACTTCATTACCTCCCCAAATGAGAAATGTTGTGATGAGAAAACCCACTAGGAGAGAGAAAAAGAGAGTGAGAGAGAAAGAGAGAACGGGGGAAGGCTGTCATACCCTGACACTGGTCAGGAGGAAGAGATGGTGTGAGCTAGCTGTTCCACACAGGGTAGGAAGCCAGGAGCAGCATTGAGCAGAAGACAGGAGGAAAAGTCTGGAAGTAAGACCTCATCCTTTTGTTTAGAACACATTGCTAAAATCTTATATTTGTATGTATATTTAAGTGCAACATGGCATTCCCAAGTCAAATGTATCTTGTATGCTGTAGCACTTCAAACACATAAATAAGGAGAATGGATAGTTGAGGCTTGTGAGCTCTATACAAACATTCCCATAAAGGAATTGGGATCTGAACATCCCAGAAACATACCTGTGATAAGGCTCTATGACAGCATTTTGGCCCTCCCTTTCACTTTGCTCATGAAGACTATAAGCCAGAAAGAAGAATCTTAACACTATTAGACCCAAACTGATTGTCCTTTCCCCATTAAGATATGTCAAGGTTATGTTTAAGTAACAGGGAAGTAAGTAGCATGTTTCTGTGAATAAGTGTGTCTGCACTTTCTTAATCTTTTTAAGAATACAGTGTTTCTATCAACCTGTTGCAAGTATCCTGTGTCTTAGAACATGAAAAAGGTTTACAATCCTAGTGGATGGAAATAATACCACACTGTTTATTGCACACCCCACAGGTATGCAACTAGGCATCTTTTCTATATTATCACATTTAATCTTCAGTCCTGTGAGAAACACCCCACTTCCCAGGTGAGACGCTGAGACTCAGAGCAGTCAGGTGCCTCTTTGCCACATGGACAAGGAAATGGCAGTAACTGAGTTTAAACCTGGGTCATTCATATCCCGTGGTCTTTCTTACCTCATTGTGCCTCCTTCGGTGCATCTGATAGTTTGGCCTCAGGAAATTCTATTTGTGAAGTTCCTCCGTGTGTTTCAGCAGGTGAGGAAGTAGTTGGAAATAATAGCACCATGACTCCAACTTGTGACTTTTTGTGAGATGACCTGTTGGCAACATTCAACAAGATGGATAATCCTGAGGGCTGTCTGAAAAGTACCAGCACAGGCCTGGTTGCAACTTCAAACACCAGGCTTCTTTCGTGTCTCTCTAGGCACCATTCACACTTAGAGTGTAGCCCGATTTTTCCCAAGAGAAGCTATCATGTCCCTTGAGGTTTTCTAGGCTGTAATCGTAAAAGGACAGTAAAGTGGGAAGCTGTCTTTGAAGCTTGTTCACACGTGCCTGATGCTGAATTTAAGTGTAGAGAGTGTTAGAACTCTCAGCATAGCAGTCTTAATAAAGTAGCTGATGAGGTTTCACTTGTGAATAATGAAAGAGGCAGGTCAGTCTGTGTTTGTTGTTTTTCTGAGAAAGAAAATAGGTTGGCCTGCCAGTCTGACTCTGGAAAGAATAATTTATCAGGTGATCTCATGTTTGAACACAAAGATAAGAGTTAAGAACTCTGAAACTCAGTCAGCATTAATTTTCTACTAGCAAACTAGTACCTGTCTTCAAAAATGCCATCCAAGACATTTAATGGGAGTCTCCCATGGAAAAACAGATACTAGACATAAGTTCATTCATTGTCTTTGTCTCATACTTGTGGACACTAGAAAAACTGCCTAATTCAATTATATTTATATTAAGATTATGCAACATAAAAAGAATGATCCAAACTAAAATCCACTAATTTACCTAGAATAGGGGTTGAAAGACTTTTTCTGTAAAGATCCAGATAGTTTTGTAGGCCGAATTTGATAAATCTGTATCTATTTTTTCATAGTTATTGGCAGCAATATTTTTAACATGAGAAGGGCTTATTCACTTATACTTAAGAACAAAGTAGAAAGGGAATTTGAGTGACTTTATTTGCCTGGGCAAAACTGTGGAAGTCACGGTAGAATATTCTAGTATGAATGTCTAGAATGTTCTAGAATGTCTCCTTTCTGCAGAGGATTTGCTTTCATGTTCTCTGCCTGAGAAGAGTTACTTAATGAGTCTCAAGACCAGACACACAACACAGGTGAGTTGTTAAATATTCCTCAAGGGTGAATTAAGGGAGAGCCAAAAGGAAAGCAGCCCAGAGTTATTCTATCTGCGTAACCTCGCCTTTTCAAGACTCCTCAGTTCCATCTCTATGTAGTGCTTTTCTGGAGACATCAGTATTATTTTTGACATCTGGATTAATCTCAAAGTGCATTTTTTTTGTTATTAATTTTTTAATTTACTTGTTACATAAAGTGATATTTTCTACACAATTTTCTTACTTTGCTTTAAACATTGTCACACTGAACCTTAACCTCTCATCAAAGAGTAGTATCCTACAACAGAATGAGGCATCAAGAGATAGAGGAAAGATCATGATCTTTAGGGTCCAGACACTTCCATGTGCACAGTTCCTCTCTAAACTCCAGCGGCCTCATGTATGAAATGGGTCAATCATTTCTAACTTCTAAAGTGATTCTGAAAATTAACACTAACAGAAGTCAGATGCTTGGCATAATGTCTAGCCCATCATAGACACACAGTGATAGCTGATGTAGTTCTAATATAGCAGGTGTTATTTTATCTTTTTAAATATTTATCTATTTTAGGGGTACCTGGGTAGCTCAGTGGGTTAAGCCTCTGCCTTCGGCTCAGGTCATGATCTCAGGGTCCTGGGATCGAGCCCCGCATCGGGCTCTCTGCCCAGCGGGGAGGCCTGCTTCTCCCTCTCTCTCTGCCTGCCTCTCTGCCTACTTGTGATCTCTCTCTGTGTGTCTAATAAATAAATAAAATCTTAAAAAAATAAAAATAAATAAAATATTTATCTATTTTAGAGAAAAAGAGGGAGCATGAGCAGGAGGAGGTGCAGACAATGAGGGAAAGAGAGAAAAACAGTCTCAAGTAGACTCCCCACTGAGGGCATAACCCAATACAGGGCTTGATCTCATGACCTCAAGATTGTGACCTGAACCAAAACCAAGAAGTCCCACACTTCACCAACTGAGCCACTCAGGTGCCCAGCAAGGTGCTACATTGAAAACTATGTCAGGTTTATTTCTATCACTTTGTAAGCAGTTGATGATAATGGCTACTATATATGTGTTCTCTTTTTTCTATGAAGTAATACCACTATAAAAAAAATCATATGAATCTTTGGGGTAGGGCTTTACACTGTTCATGACTCACACTATTCTTTAACTCCACATTTCCCTCTTTTGACCCATTATGTTTGAGAAATTAAGTTTCTAGTGAAAGTTCATGAGGCAGGGTCATTTTTCATGCATGGACAGTGGTTCTATGCTGTCCAGACACCTAAAGACTGAATTTTATGTCACCACACTTGACTTTTTTCCAAACTCTATTTCTGCCATGTTGATAGGATGACACAGAGTTTCCTCTGTGTTTGTATACAGTAATCTATTTATTTATTAAAATCAGAACTAAGAATAAACTTTGCTTCCTTTCAAACACAAATAGGAATCCTTTACCCTTAAAGTGTCATCCTCCCATGCAATCAAACTGTCTGTCTTACTAGGTTAAAAACCTAGTAATTTTACAATGATTGGACTAATAGACCTCACCTCATTGTCGCTCATCTGCTTCTTGTCAAATTTGTTTTGGAAAAAAAAAAAAGAATAAATAAACAAGAAAACAATTAAGAATCCCCTTTATAAGATTCATACGTTCACAATGGTAGCGAGAATTGTACCTGTTGAAAAGACCAAACATGACTAGCTATGTGCTAGCTTCTGTTTGGCTGTATGGAATTTACCCAGAAAAGAGACTTTTTTATCTTTTGAAAGTGAGCATTATTTTCCCTTGCACTGTGACCTGAGAGCTATAGGTGGGTGTATCCTGGGCAGT
This sequence comes from Lontra canadensis, assembly GCF_010015895.1. NCBI lineage: Eukaryota > Metazoa > Chordata > Mammalia > Carnivora > Mustelidae > Lontra > Lontra canadensis. The sequence goes on along the minus strand of NW_022631096.1, from coordinate 848,778 downwards.
GTAGGTCCTAAGGCCATCCTCCGTGTGTGCTTCCCCTCTTCTTCCAGGAATGTTGTCTACAGGTAGAACCAGGATAAATACAACGACCAGGAAAGGCCATTCTGAAGGGGAAAACATTCTGAGATGCATGTAAAAGTAAGAAGATATCGTCCCAATGGTGTTTTGAAGAAAGGGACAGAAAAATTATGAGCAAATTATATGCATGGGAGTCTTAAACATCTTTTTTATGTTTTAGAACAACATGATTCACCTATCTGACACATGACAAGGCTCAATTTGTAGCTCTGTGTGCTTGTCTGAATCCAAAGGCCCAGGGAAAACAGCCCTGGATTTCAATACCCTAGTAAAGGCCCCACCTGTTACTAATAGCATGCATTTTTTACTAGAGAAGACAGACTCAAGAGGCATGGGTGCCACTGAAAAACTGGCCTTCCAGAGGAGAGGTATAAATGCTTCTCCATGGTCCACCATGCTTCTGTGCTCACAGCGATATCCCCTCTTGATGCCGGAGGCACCTTGCTATCCATTCACCCATCCAACATTTTCTTTCCCTTTTCAATATCTTCAATTTCTCTTTCTCCTTTCTTTCTATGAAATAACACCCCAAAATTCTTTCCAAATTTAAAGATACCATCCCAGTGTCCTACTGTGCTTTTTAGTCTTTTCGGCTAAAAAAGCTGCTAATAATCTTAAATAAGTGTTTTATGAGTATTGACTCTATTTCCTCCCGTCTACTCTCTTCTCAGCTTCCTACAATCAGGGTAATTTTCTCACCATGCTCCCAAAGATGTGCTCAAAATCACTAAAGCTCAATCTTCTCTGTAGAGATCTCTGTAGAACATCTCATTTTTTCTGATTTTTCTTCACACTTTTAGAAGTACAGGTAGATTCTGTTGGCCCTTTAGAGCTCTTTTCTCTTCTATGTCAAGAGGAACAGCAGACAGTTCAAGGTTTTCGTTTTGGGCTCACATCTTATTGCACATGCGTTGTTGCTAATTAGCTTTGGAAATCAGCCAATTAAAAGGTATGGTGAATACTCTCTTCTGATAATTAACAAGATTAATCAAGAAACACGTCCAAAGAGATGGCATTTCCAGTCTCTGGACAGAGAGGCAAGCCATGTTTCACAGCTCAGTGCAAATGGTATCCAATGGAGTTAGGCAGTTGCATCCTGTTTGTCTACTCCATGCAAAGAGGTGAATTCAGATAATGCCTATAAAATGCAAGGTTAAAATCTGCCTCAAAAGCATCTCTGGGTCTGCCATCATATAAGGTTAAGCGGGTGACCAAGGCTTCTATGGACTGGGCAAGGCCTTGCCCTTGATGAACACTGATGAGCAACTGTGAGCCAGAGAGAGTGAGATAAAGAGAACACCTAAATGAACACGCTGCCTGATAGGAAAGTATTGCTACAATCCCATTCTTTATAGAGTTAGAACCAAATCATACATTTCAGCCACAAGTAATTTTTTGCTTGATTTCTTCTTTGAAAGGATCATTTTGGGAAATGGTTAATGGCACTAATATTTCCTGCAAATTAATCTACCTTCAAAGTGTTCATACATGTCAGGATTAAGACTATTACACCTACTGGTTATATTACAGAGAAGAATATTTGTCCCATACACATTTTTTCTAATTAGAATTATTTACTGTTCTTTTTCGGAAGATACAGAATTCTAGAACTTAGAATTTATCTTCAAGAGCTTCATTCTTAAAATCTTAAAAAAAAAAAAAAGTGGGATGTCTGGGTGGCTTAGTTAGTTAAGCACCTGCCTTTAGCTAAGTTCATGATCTCAGAGTCCTGGAATGGAGCCCCACATCAGGCTTCCTGCTCAGTGGGAAGCCTGCTTCTCCCTCCGCCTGCTGCTGCCCCTGCCTGCTTGTGTGCTCACTCTCTCTCTCTCTCTGTCAAATAAATAAATAAATAAAATCCTTTTTTTTAAAGAGCATTCATTCTAATCCCTTACAAAGGAATTACAGAGTAAAATTTCCAATGTATTCTTCATCCTAAAAATATTATAAGTCCCCTGAAGATTTTATCTAATACTTAACTTTAGGGCAGGAACTTTAGGTTTTTAAAGTAGAAATGTATATATAATTGTATAATTAAATGTACATATAATTATGGAAGATTTTGGTCAGTTCTACTGGAATACCAGAGGAAATCCCCTCCTGCTAACTAGTGCAGATCTGTCTCTCTTCTTCACCTTCAACTGCAGTACATACAGTTTATTACCAGAATAGAACCCTTCACCTGAGTTCTGGTAATTCTTTAACTGTCAGAAACACTTCTATTTTTGAAGTTCTTTTCAATGATCCATTCAGAAAAGAAAGGGATCCTGAAATTTCAAAGTAATTGCTTAATTGAATTTGTTTCACACTCGTTTCCCCATCCCATGCCTCCAACACAGACACACACACTCTGGATAACACTATCCAGTGATAACACTTTCTTTTCCTTTTTTTCCCATTTTGTCTCTCTGATGTATGTGTGTGTGTGTGTGTGTGTGTGTGTGTGTGTGTGTGTCTTTATATCATCCATACTGCAGATTTATCCAGAATCCACTTTCATCCTCAGTGGCCTCTAAGTGTGTGTCTGAAATTGTAATCAATGTGTATTCTACCCATCCTCCATGCAGGTCACCTTCATTTCCATGGATTCCATTTATAATTCTTGGCTCATTATTATATTTTTCTATGTAACTTTCAATTCTTTAGAGCTTCTTACACGCTTAGCATATTTCCATACATATCTCTCTTTAATTCCCAAATGCAAAGAAAACAAATGCTGACAGTGTTTTCTATCTTTGATCATGTATCCCTCTGTTTTTGCATCAGGAAGATTTTAAAATTCAAATGATAAATGAAAGATAATAAAAAAATTCAAACAAATTTTTAAAAAAGTGCTGAGGAACTCTCTTAAATGTTTGGGGGGGTAGGCATAAGGAATCTGATGGTTACATAATTTATATGTCTTTAGCCATTGGCTATATGGGACACACAGTTCTTCCTAGGAGATAAATCCTGATTTCTGCCAAACTCAAGAACTGCTATCTATAGAATAGGAGGTGGAAAGGGGGATAAACATTCTCATATACTAGTGAGATAAAATAATATAAATTAGTAAAGCATTTCTTGAGGACAGTTGGGCAATCTGTGTTGAAAGCCTTAAGACTGGCAATCATGAGCATGTGGAAAAGATAATTCAAAAGTAATTGAACAAAAGAAAAGCCTTTCATGGGCCCAGGATATAAATGAGCCATGAATTGACAAGTCTTAATTTTAAATTTTTATGGAGAAGAAAAAAAGTAGCTGCCCTCCAAGAAACAATTCAAATCAAAGATAAAGGAGGAGAGAGGCTGACTTGGTGTGAGTGAACAAACCTCAAAAAAAAAGTAGCTGCCATCTGGGTTAACTGCAAGCATTGGCTAAAAATTCTGCATAAAAAATTCAGTTAATTCAGTGGATTATAAGCAGAGAGGAACAGAAGTGGGCTATAGAATCTTCTCTTTAGTAATCAGAAAAATTAAGACACAGTTGCCATCAGGCAGAGAGTTAAGATACTACTAATTTTCTTCTGCTTTCATCTTTCTCTTCAAATCCAAAGTTATTACTGCAAATATATCTTTTTTAACAGCATTGTTGAGGTATCATTGCTATACAAATAACTGTACATATTTAATATGTACAACTGATGAGTCTAGACATATGCAACATACACAGAGTGATAGCAACACTATCAGTACAATCAAGGAAATGTATACATCCCACACCTTCTAGAATTTCCTTATATCCCTTTGGTTGTTGGCGGCTGTGGGGGTGTGCAAGATAATAAGAACACTTAATGTGAGACGTACCCTCATAACAAGTTTTGAAGTGCAAATTCTGTATTGCTAACTATGGACACTATGTTGTACCACAGGTCTCTAGAACATATTCATCTAGCAATTTATCTTATAGCCTAATACCTTTATTCATGTTTTAAAATTCCTCATGTTCTTTCCATGCTGAAGTATCTTAATTCAATTCACCTAACATTCACAGAAAATCTGTAGAATGAGCCAGTAACCTTTGAACATCAGAATTTCAGCAAGTAGAACAGGGCCAGAGAGGCACTGAGCAGATGGGCACTTCAACCTTGCTAGTCACTAGCGTGAGTGTGCAGGTGGGTGAACTCTGTGTTTGCTCCTGCGTGTTAGAAATACTCCATACAGAATAACTCAAATAAGACAAAATCAACACTAATTTTCATTAAAGAATGTATCACCTCCCTGGAACTCCAGGGGCAGGACCGGTCCCAGCAAACAGCTCCCTTCACCATTGCCCTTTGGATCATTCCATTCTTCCGCATTGTTCTTTCATGCACTCGTTTCTGCCTTAATTGTGTTGCACTCTCAACAACATGCCACACAGCTTGCTAAGTTTCGGGGATATAGATAAAGAAGCCGTTGACTGCTTCTTACACAAGTACACAGACGTGGGGCATCTTGGTGGCTCAGTCGTTAGGCATCTGCCTTCAGCTCAGGCCATGATCCCAGTCGAACCCTGCATGCGTCAGGCTCCCTCCTCAAAGGGGAGTCTGCTTCTCCCTCTCCCACTCCCCCTGCTTGGGTTCCCTCTCTCACTGTCTCTCTCTCTGTCAAATAAATAAATAAAATCTTCTTTTAAAAAAGTACACAGACATCTATGTAAACAGAGGCTCAGAAATCAATATAAAAGAGTCAAAGCAAAGGGGTAGAATAGCATAATGATCAAGTCTGGACTTGGTGGGCTAACTAGGGTTTCAGGATTCCCATTTGTCATTTATGTCACTTGGGTAAGTTATTTCGTATCTATATACTTCTGTTATTTATCCCTAAAACTGGATAAAATGCATACATTAGAAAGTTTTTGTGAGAGTTAAGTTAAATGAAATGAAATAGCATCAATAAAAGAGCTACCATAATATTCAGGACAACCTGAATTATTCTGTCACTGTTACCGTATATGTATAGTGTACAATATGTCACTTGGTCACCCTCTTCAGTGGAAAAACTCTGAAGTGGATCCGGTCCTCATGGTGGAGCAGGGGTGGTTGGGGAGAGGTTTCCTCTTGATCAGCTCTGCTATTGCACAAGATTGGGAAGTCCCGTGTGTTCTGCCCCAGGCCCTTGGTTAGGCAATTCTTTTCTCTCCAGGGTGCCTTCTCTTAACCTTTTCCACAGACACACTTACCAAGCATGGGGAGCAGAAAATCTCATTCCACAAGTTTTCATGCAAATCCTTCTCTCTCATGTAGGCCAGCCTCTCCGTGTCTTTTTTTCAGCGGGGAATGTATAGAAAGCACATATAGACTGTTTGTGATGTAACCCTCACAGAGGTTGGTTGAGCTCAGAGAGAACAGAGGAGTCCCTAAATCTGCCCTGGGGATGGGAGGGGTGGGTCAGAAAGATTTCCCCAAGAAGTCTTTTAAGCTGAGTACTATAAGAAAACAAGGAATTTTCTGGGTGCAGCAGACAGGAAACACAGGAGAGTATCTCATGCTGAAGAAACAGACCATGGAGAGGTGCTGAATCGCTAATTATGTATTTGTGTCTAACCCATTTGTCTCCAATTGGTGAATGCAAATGGCATTTGCATACCCAGACCATGAAGGTCCTTACCAGCCAAACTGAAGAGCATCAGCCAGCCCGTTTCTCCAATGTTCCCTATTGCCGACCCTGGATCAGGGAACCTCTAGAAAAATGTCAAAGACACTCAGATAGGAACCCACTCACATTTTGTTGTTCCACCTCCCCCACAGACATGCACTGCCTGCTCCAGGAGCGCTGCCACTGCCGACCCAACACTGTCAGGCACGGCCACCACGGCTACTCCACTTTGGGGCAATGCACTCTTTGGAAGAAGCAGCCACCAGGTTTAGGCGCAGAGACAGCGATCAGATTTACATTGCAGAAACATCATTCTGGCTTCTGGGTGGGAACGAATTTAGGGAGAACAATTAGGAGCTTGTTCCCATAATCTAGGCACAAAATTACAGTGCCCAAATTGTGTAGTGGCACTCATGATGGAGAGAAGCAGAGATCTGAGAGATATTTAAGAGGAGAATCAATAGCATTTTCTGATCAATTAGAGATCTAGAGCTATAGGAGGGCAAAGTCACAGATAATTTACCAGTTTCTGGGTTGAAAATTGGAGCTACAGCGGTGCTGCACAGTTCTATCAGGAGAGCCATGTGTGTGTGTGTGTGTGTGTGTGTGTGTGTGTGTGTATGTGTGTGCGCGCACGCATGTGTGGATGATGGGTGCATATCAGAGACAGGGAAGCTGAGACAATAACTTAAGGCTTATAGTCAGAGAGTTAGAAGAAGTGCCTGAAGACATTTAAGTACAGACTTTCCTCCAAACATTGCAAACTTGATCCATTTCTTTGTGCATTTCCAAACACCTAGAAAGAGACCCTACCTTTTAGGGCACAAGCCAGCTCTTTGCCTATTTCTTGCATGACACCTTTCCCAGCTGCCCCAGACCACACTGGCCTCCTCAGAACCTGAACTCCTGTGGCCCCAGGGTGTATGCAGCTCATCTACCATCTAGCATATGTTACCTTGTATTACATACACTTGTATTGCATATACTACCTTGTGTTACATGTAACATCTGTGTTACATATACTTGAATTACATATACTACCTTGTGTCACAACATTCAAGTATCCCCTCTCCTAATCTATAAGAAGGATGAAAGCATAGAATTGTTTTTTTTTTCTTTTTTCATTATTTTCTAAGCTATTGGAAAAAATCAGAACATGCAAATGTTCCAAGTGATCAAAGACTCAGCAAACAGATTTTAGATTCTTCAAGGTCAGGGAGAAGAATAAGGAGTTATATTTGGGTATCTGACACAGTAAAGGAGACAGAAGACTGAGCTTTATGCATTGTAGGGACCATTGTTGGCAGTGGAAAAGGTACAGAGTTCCTCTTGAAAAAGATAGTATTTCTGCTGTAAAAATGTAAAACATAAGGAGGGCAGTGTGTGAGAAGTAATTAAGGAAACTAAAGTGAGGATGATCTTTGTAAAGAAAGGATGGGAGAAATTATAAAACTACTGTATGTTAATGATATTCATACCTAAGCATTCTATAATGTTTGCTACATGTCAGGCATTATTCTACACGCTTTCCTCATTACGGTGATCATTACAACAACACTATGAAGCAGGAACTATTATTACCCTCACTTTAAAGATTGATAAACTGGAAGCACAGAGAGATTAAGTCACCATCAGTCCATTTGGGCTGCTAAAGCCAAACACCATAGATTGGGGGGTTCATCAGTGACAGAAGCTCATTTTTCACAACTGTGGAGGACGAGAAGTTCATGATCAAGCTGCTGCCACATTTGTTGTCTGTGGAGACCCTACCTCCTAGTCCATAGGTGAATGGCTGTCTTCTCACTGCATCCTTGTGTGGTGGAAGGGATGAGGGAAATCCCTTGGGATTTTTTTATAAGGTCATTAATCCCATTCAGGACCTAATCACTTCCTACAGGCCTCACGTCCTAGTATCATCATCTTGGGGGTTAGGATTTCAGCACAGGAATCTGAGGATACACAGCACATTGCAGTCACTTACCCAAAATCACACAGCCAGGAAGTCTAACCAAAGGCAGGATTCTAATGTAAGCAATCCAGGCTCTAAACCCAAATGAGCTTAGTTTTTAAAAGAATAAGCAAATGTGAGGGGAAAAGTCTCAATTTAGAGAAGAAGGTTGCAATTAGAAATACAAGCATATTGGGGTGTGTGGGTAGCTCTGTCATTAAGGGTCTGCCTTAGGCTCAGGTCATGATCCCAGGGTCCTGGGATAGAGCCCCACATCGGGCTTCTTGTTCTATGGGAAGCCTGCTTCTCTCTCTCCCACTCCCCCTGCTTGTGTTCCTTCTCTCGCTATCTCTCTCTGTGTCAAATAAATAAATGAAACCTTTAAAAAAAAAAAAAGTGGGGGGAAATACACATTGAGTGTTTTAATGGGTATACCTTCCATGTGACCTGTTCCCAAAAGAAATAAGTGTTCTACCGTATGAAACCTAGCATAAAATTCTTAAAAGATCATAATGGCCACCATTTATTAAATGTGTACTGTATATCAGGCATAATGCTAAGGAAGCTAAGGAACTTCCACGTATTATTTTTAATTTTTACCTGAGTTCTGTTAAATAATTACTAGGCCTGCATTATACCTAGGAATACTGAGCTTTAAAATGGTTGTCATTTACACACAGCAAGTGGAAGGACAGAACTGGGTCTCAAATCTATGCCTGAGCAATCTCAAAATCCAACTTATTTCCACCACCTGTTCTGTCCCAGAGTAGATGTTTGTGCCCCACTGAAGTTCCTATGTTGAAACCCTATCCCAATATGTGATGGTATTAGGAGGGGGTAATCAGGATTAGATGAGGTCATGAGGAAGGAGTCCACAAGAATGGGATTAGTGCCCTCCTAAGAGACACAAGAAAGCTTCTCTCCTCACTCTCTCCCCATCTGAGAAAAAAGCAAGAAATTGGCAGTCTGACACCTAGAAGAGAGCTTCACCAGAACTAGACCCTGCTGGCATCCTGACCTCCAACTTTCAGCCTCCGAAACTGTAAAAATAAATTTGTGTTACCGTATACCACCAGTCTACGGTACTTTGTTATGACAGCCCAAGCTGACTAAGATACCTTAAAACAATATTCTATGACTCTGAGTTTACGAAGCTGGCAATCTATAGAGGTCACCGTAAACTCCTGCAGCTCCTTGAATCCCATCTGTGTTTCAATGGGTGAAGAAGCTTGCTTTCTCCATGTGTTGTTGGATATAATTCAGTGTTTGGGACAAAGGTGGATATAGCACTGAACACAGACAGTGAACAACATTTCTCCTGAAAAGAATGAAGTCCAACACGTAGACATGAGGACATGAGAGATAATGTTAGGTAACATACAGAAAAATGTAGCGAGCTTATAAATGTTAATATTCTGGATATGTTTTTTAAAAGGTGATTTTTTTTTTATTATTAAGGGTATTCTGTACATTCTGTCAGTACAGAGGAGACAAAAGGGACTAAAACTTTTAAAATTGAATGTCATCCACATTTTTAGCGTGGATAGTTGGTAGAAAATTACTGCATGAATCATGTGAAAAGATGGAAAGGTAAAGTGAAAAAAAAAACGGAACAAGAAGTGAAAAAAACAGAATAAGATTGAATCTGTTCCTTGAGTTCAGCAAAAGAGCTGTGTGATATTTGGAGAAGATTTCTAACTTCTTAGCACTCTAGTTTATCTGGTTATAAACTGCAGATACAGTTCCTATTTTACAGGCCGAGCAGACAAATAATATACATGTAAGGCTTATGTGTAAAAAGGAAAACATTCACTCTACAGTTATTGTCCTTAACTCGTATTTCCCCTGTGTTACACCTAACATGCTTTTATAGGCGTTATTTCATATGGCCGCACAGTATTATAAAATGTTGAAGGATGTGGCCCTGGGATATAAAGTTTCCAATATTAACACCTAAAAACAAGAACCATAATTTAAAACCATAGTATTAAAAGAACAATAACACCTCTTTAAGACTGAGCCAAGTTTATTTCTAAGCACATTTTTTTACTGTGAGCTTCTCATTCGCTACACTGTATTCTGAAAGAACAACTTTAATAATCTTTTTGACTGTCAGCAGTTCTTTTATTCATTCATTTGTAGAAAATAGGTGCTGTTATGTTCTTAACTATTCATTTTTTCTACACATAATTATCTTATTGTGAAAGATTGTGTTTTGCAAGAAGCAGTAAAGTCCCTTTATCTCACTACTTACCACAAATTCTAGCAATCAGACAGTGAAATGAGACCCACCTAACATGATTAAAGAGTTAGAAAACATGGCCTAAGTAGAAAGGTTAGCATAATTATACTGGATAATTTTAATCTTTTTTTTTTTTTTTAATCTGGGTTGATTTCATACTGCCAGTAATACGCTCTATCTTCGTTTTTCAGGATTTGAGAAAAAAGGAACCTTCGCTATTGTACGAGAAATCCAGTTTAGGAACAAAAACTACTTTTTGGCAGCATTTTATATAGAGTCCACATAATTTAGCCGAAAGAACTGGGTATTGCAAGACCTGCATTAATGACCCAACTCTACCCTTTGTTCAGCAACTTGATCTTGGCCATGTTTTCCGATGAGCTTTTCCTTGCTTATCTGTAATGGGAATAAATTGCATGTGCTTCCTGCCTCCACAGTTGTGAAAATCCAAATGAGAAAATGTATGAAAAGCACTTTGTAAACTGTAAGAACTAAACAAATAAAGCTGTTATTGAGTGTGGGAATTGGTGGCAAAAATTCTTTTTTTACAAAAAAAAAATCTTCAGAAGTAGGTCAGAGTCTCATCACGCTGGGTGGTTGGTTATATCCACTCTTCTGCAAAAGCAGCAAGAAAGATTAGGTCAATGCTATGTAAATACTTAGTCATGAAGGGATATTATTCTACTTGCATAAGTAGTTGGGAACATAGAGAATCGTTTGCATTTACTTGACAACAAGATATCCTATTACTAGTGCTTCAATTATCTTGTATAAAAGCCTTATAGGGACAGTTGTCCTTCTCCCAAATCTTTTTCAACTCCTCTCTCTTGCAGGTGTATACTTCCTTCATTGGACCATACTATACCTTACTAGGCTACAATCATCTTTGTTTCCTCCGACACCTGCCCTCATTCACTGAGACCCTTACTTATTCATGATTGTGAGACAGCTGTGCCTCCCAGCTGCTCTCTACCCCTGTCTTGTTATGGCCATATACCTCGCAGTGATTCCTCCTTCCCTTTCTAAGGCCTTTGTCCATGACAAAGTGGGATGTCCTGGGACTACCCACATTCTAAAAATTGATTTTTTGTCTAAGAGTATAAGAATGTCCCATCATGGCTACTTGGCCACTTGGCCCATGAACTTTACAGGTCACATACTTTTTATTCTTTCAGAAATTCTGTATGTTTTATTGAAAAATATCTTGTTATCTGGTTATGTACTGCCAGGAAGATCATTCTGTCAGGATATCAACTATCACCTTAACTTAGGCATTTCTTGATTTCTTTCTCCCATACCCATACTACCACTCTCATTATCGACCAAACCTGAAAATTTCCTGGTTTTCCTTCCAGCATCAAAAGCATTGAATTTTGAAATGTTTTATCTATTAAACTGTTATTTTATTAAGTAATATTTTTCTGTTTTTATTAATCAGATATGTCTATTTAAATTCACGATCCATATGGGACAACTGCTACCACGGAGTTGATAAAAAAGTGCAGCGAAGAGTTTTGTTTTTTTTTTATTAGCCTGAGCTGCTTTATAGATGGCAAATATAAGAATCCTATTTCATTGTTTGGAAGTGCTTATAACAGCTCTGTTGTAAACTGAATGCTTGGGTCTCCCCCAAATTCACACACTGAAGCTCCAACTCTCAATGTGATGGTATTTGGAGCTGGGGCTTTTGGGGGAGGTAATTAGGGTTTGATTAAGAAAGTATCCTTATAAGAAGAAAAAGAGAAAGATTCTCCCTCCTTTCTCCCTCTCTCTGGATATGCACCAAGGAAAGGCCATATAAGCATACAGTGAGAAGGTGGTCATCTGTAAGCCAGGAAAGAGCTCTCTGCCGAACCCGACCAGGCTGGCACTCTGATCTCCAACTTCCAGCCTCCAGAACTGTGAGAAATTAAATGTCTGCTACGTAAGCCACCGAGTCTCTTTTATACTTTTTTATTCTATCATAGCAGCCCAAGCTGACTGAGACAAGCTCATGCAATCCCACTGCTACCCATAAGATTGAGGAATACCAGGTCAGAAACTGCTTCATTGAAACAAGACCTCTGAAGCAAATTTATGTGTTTAATTCTTTGACACTGACCATGATATGTGCATTAAACTATGTGGCTTTCATTCACCCAAAATTGGCTTGGACCATTCTATTTAATTAAACTGCCAGTCACCATATATAAGTTATTCTATGATCTCAGAGGGAAAAAAAGATACTCTAAATATTTTATTGTTCTTGGAGAGAAATTTTGTTTATGATAAAGTATTAATAAATGCTCCTTTTTATGAAAACAGGTTTTTGAATAAAATTACAGTTGAAACTTAATGATAGTCTATGTACAGTGGGTGTTTGCATGCCCTTCTCCTATCCACTCCCAAAACTTTGAAAGATAAACATTCTTCTATGATGAATGATAAAACTGAATATCAAAGAGGAATATATTTGTCCACAGCCACTGGGCTAGCTGGAGATACAGCTAAGATTTGCTCCATGGGTTTTCTTGAATCTAAAGTCCCCAAACTTTCCAGTTGATTTCATAGTCATTTTAAATCACAATCTGAACCCCATTCTGATCAACATTAAATTTTAGTCTCTGCAAGTGAAGCAGCTTCTTAAGGAAACTATTTATATTTCATGCCCTAAACTCACATATTTTCTAGTGAAACTGAGAACCTGGGTCACAGAGGTGATGACCTTTAAGTCAGCCCATCCATTCTGGGCACACCTAAAGTGAGTGACAAATCATCCAGGAGAGTGTAAGAATAGGAAGGGTCCTTCTAATTATCCATGAAAGACTGGAGCAAGTTTGTTTGGAGAGAAGAAAAATGACCCCATACTCTTAACCAGGAGTAAACCTTGATCTTTTCATCTGACTCTTAAACAACATTTCCATTAAGCTTTGGCAGTGGATTTCACTAACCACACCCTTAAGCCACACACGTAGACACACAATATGGGGACTCCTGGCCCTGGTACTTTCTACCTGTGTGATCTCTGTCTCAGTTTTCTCATTTATAAGTAGGGACTTAATAACAGTACCTGGTATTTACAGTTATTACGGAGATTATTATGGAGATTCTATAATATGAATAAACCTCTTAGAAAGTTTCCTGGCACAGTAAATATTAAATATTATAATGGTAATTATCATTTTTAGAATGTGTACTGTGATGTTTTATAATACCTCAGTAGAAAAATATTTTTCTGACTTTAACTTGACTTGGTCTAGATTATACTATTACAATGTTCATTTACCATTCCAGTATCTCAGTAATCACCACTTCCCCAAAGAATGATCCTTCCTCACTCGAGGTCTCTGACAGAAAAAACTGGAACTGAGATTTGAAATCACAGCCAACAAACCCCCATAGACACAGATTAAAAACTTATTGACCCCATCAAGTTAACAAAATAGATACTACTCAAGTTGACAAATGCAAAGGTCAAATTAACATAAAGAAGTATTTGCTAAGATAAGAAACAAATATCAGCCAAAATAAAAACAACTTTGAAAAATGCAAAATAGAAATTCTGAAGGGAACGAAGTGCTAACATATAAACTAGAAATACGCTTCAAAAATTCCAGAGAGGATGGGAATACGAGATGAGTTTGGCCATAAAGCAAAAACAGGTCTTGTTCTTTGGCGCTGTATTGAGGGAGCTGTGAAAACTTTATCTTACAAGCTTCTCAAAGGCATTGCATTTGGTTGGTCTTTCACACGTATTTGCTGTTACACACCTTTTTCTGAACTACCTGGCTGAGGTATCATAGTAAGAACAGATTTTATAGTCATGACTCTGCCTTTACTTTTGTTTCCCATTATTGTGCCAACATGTACCGGTCAGTGAATGATTGACTGTTAGAGTCATCATATCACTACTTCTAAAGATTTTGATCCAATTGAGAAATAGCTGGGGAATCTGGCACACTTGAAAACATCAGCTTTATTACTTGTAAACTGAATGAAGAGAACTTGGTTTTGGTCTTCAGGCAGCTGACTCCTCTTTTCAACAACATACACTCTCCCAGTCCACGCGCACAACTGTCCATGTACCTACCGTCTCCACATGCTGCCCCCACTTGAGGATGTGACCTAATTGCTCTAATCCTAGATTCCAGGACAACATAGCAGGTGGATCACGGATCCTCAAAGTCAGACTGACTGGGACATGTATATTCTGGCTCTGGAGTTTAACCCTTTTATGATCTTATGTAAGTTCTCTAAATTCTCTCAACCTCGGGTTACACTTTTCTAATGTGGAGACAAAAGACTTGCCCCAGATGAGAAACACAAACTTCCAAATCCACTGTGCAAATAAACTTGTTTATTACGTAACTGGGCACAGATTTCTGATGTTAAACTGTTGAGTCACAGGCCAGCTGAACGCTCAGCCTATATCACATTGAGGACTTCTGCTCATTCGTCATGCTGGACCACAGACAATTTTGGGGTCTTACAGTTGTCAAGAGGGTAGAAGGTAAGGAGAAAAGCTGCTCCTGAGTCATCAGTACCCATGTTAGCAATGGAGGTTGCTATGGGCTCATTCCACACAGACCCATCCCAGAGTTTCGACCAATTTCCTGCCACTGTGGAGATGAGGAGACCGTTCTGGGACTGCTGCTACTTCTGTCTGCCTGGTTGCTTCATGTAGCTGCTCCTTTGTGCAGGCTGAGAGCGGGAGCTCTCCTGATGAGAGGGCATCAGAAAGCATGTCCCTCGTCCCCTGTTCCCTCAACCAAGGCATCCTTTTTTTTTTTTTTTCCTCATTTGTGGTGGAGAAACAGTCCAAGTTACCCTTCTTTAATCCATGAATTCTCTTTTGCAATTCTTCTACTACATCTGGAGACTAATTTCTCCTAAGAATTTAGACTTTGTGACATGCCTTCCCCTGAAACACTGTGGCATCTTCAGGAATGGGGGTGAATGGATGGGTGAAAATGCTGGTGTACGGGGAAGCAGAGAATAATTCACACATACACACTACACTCACACTCACACACACACAATAGCTGAATATGTTACCCAGACATTGCTCATCTGGGCTGTCAGTTGGAGATAAAATAGGGAAAATATGCCTTGCCTATAGGGCATTAATAGCATAAGGTGTATTTTATTGGAAATAATGCATATAAGTGATGGATCATTTATACCGAATGTGATGAAAAGCACTAGAGTGAAGAGAAGACTTCCGATCTGAAAGTGTGTTTATGTACACGTGCATGACTGGTGTCTGAATATACATGTAGAATGTTTAAAACAAATTCAATTTATAATGGCTCACTGATATCTATGCACTGTTTGTTATATCCTTAATATTGTGCTAATATGACGATTGGTATGAATTAAGTTTAACATTTATAAGATATAAAAATATTCTTTGGCTATTATAAGGAACAAATACTGAATTATTTGTCAGAGCTGCTTTGATTCCAGTCTTCAAAAAACTCTCTCTGAAGATTTGACACTTTTGTCAAAGAGATTCACACATCAGACCAACATGTAAGGGGAACCTGCACTGACATGGAGTCCAAAATAAGAAAGTCCTTCTGAATGACCCTGAGCTGCCAGTCAAACCTCTTTCAGATGACAGGGTGCTCCACAAGAACTTCAAACAGCTCCTGACAACTCCAAGAATAGAGGGGACATTCAAACAGAAAAGGGACTAGGTTTCTAAAAGGGATATATATATATATATATATATATATATATATATATACATACATACATACATATATGTACACACACACACACACACACACACACACGTATATATATTTTTTCCTAATGTGAATCAACATCCTATTTAGGAAGCCATGGCAAGAATGAAAACTCATCAATTATTTGTGTTCATTGTTCTTCTCTGTGTTTTTCCCTTTACTAAGATTAAATATATATATTTAATAGCAGACTAGCAGGCGACCCTTACATACCAATTAGAGGTAAAAGGAAATAACAATCCAGCATGTACAGAAAGAATCACCAAGGAATATTTGGCCAATGCAAGTTCAAAGAAGAAAACAAACACTAGCTGACAATCTAGAAAACAAGCCATTTGTCTCTAAAGATATAGTTGAGGGGGAAACAAATGAGGACTACCTACCTAGCAGATTTCATGGAAACAGAGGCATATGGAGGTCACACAAAAAGGGTTACAGTATGGCAAGTTAGTTGTTCACAAAAATCAAAGTGAAGTTTCATGTTTATAAACTCCAGCAATACTATTTAAATTCTTTTGTGTTGCTGGATTCTATAGTGGGTTTTATTATTATTATTATTGTTTAATGGTTTAAGGCTGTGACTTGGGGGTTTAGTCATCTTATTACATAGATCTTTTCTTATTAGATACTTTGTGAATAAATATTCTTTCACATATTTTCTGTGTTATATTTCAGAAATGTTGAAGGCAGATAGCCAATGTTGCTCGCCTCTTTCTCAAATGTTGAATCAAAATCAATGCCCAGTTGGGGCTGCTAGTAGCTTTCAGACTTGATACTCGTTCAAGAACCTCCAAGGGGAGAGCCAGAGATGTTAGTGGTGAGTCCCTTTAGACACATGCATCTCTTATATAATCCAGGCCTTGCTTGCAACCAGATGTGGAAAGGGAAAAATTGCAAAAATTCAAAAAGCATTATAATCATAATGCTCAAGGGCATTTTATCCCCATCCAGGGGACAGAGGCTCACTCCCTCCTCACTATAAAAACACCTGCAGATGATTTCCTGGTGTAGATTTACCAGCACTCCATTTCTAACCCTTAGGGTAGAGAATAAGGTACTTTGTTACAAACCTTAAGTGCAGTGTCAACATGCTAAGACTATGTCCCTGAGCTCTTGTTCCCTACAGCATGGAAGAAAATGACCCCTTAATGTGTACTCAGTCGAAAAAATATTTGTATTAAGATATTTCTCTGAGACTTCTGTGCTGGGAATTAAAGCTATATCTATACACATAAAATAAACAAACTGCTCTATGGCTGATCCACTCATTTCAACTGTCTTAATGATCAATGTGATTGTTGCACAATCGATTCAACTGCAGCAATCAGTGTTATTCACAAACTCCAGGAAATCTGGTGCAAATGAAATGGCTGGGATGCTGGAAAGTGTTCTCACTTACCAGGTATTTGACTTGAGAAACTTTGACATACTAAAAATCATCAAATTTTCCTTATTGTTTTGCACAATTTGTAATCTGATCTTTTTTCCGTCTGAATTTTGAGTCTACATAATTGTAAATTCAAGATAATCTCTTTGAAATGTAATCACTAAAAATTTCTCTGAAATATTCTCAATAACTTATTAGGATTTTTATCATGTGAAATACATATGTGATTAAGGAAATGTGACATACTAAAAATCATCAACTTCTACTTTTTTTTTTTTTACAACTTACAATTCAATCTTTTTTGAGACAAAAGAGTCAAAGTTTTGACTCGAATTTTGAGTCAAGTATTGGGCCTCTATATAATTTGAAGTTCAAGATAACCTCTTCAAAATCTAATCACTGATAATTTCTCTAAAATATTACCAGTAGTTTATTATGACCCTTACCATGTGAAGTACATATGTAAAACTCAGAGGAAGAATTCCATCCTAATTTCCAAGGGAGTGTAAGCTAAATGTCTAAAAACACATTGTTTGGTTCACAGAAACTTAAATCAAAGTCCAGTATCTTGGCAGGGGGTGGGGATCTCTTTGGAGAATTTTCTGTAGTATATATCACATGCAAACATGTCAAATTTGGCAGATTTCTTTAAGTACTTTTCCAATAATAGAGACAGATAGCAATCTAAAAGGATTTAAAAATTCTTATATCTAGGTTTTTCAAAGATTGTCATGTAAGAAACTTTGATTTTGCTCTATATGGTGAATATCAAAGAAATTAATTCTGATAGAAGTCACTTTGTTTGGTAAAAGTATACTGCAAACAAAAGGCCTCCAAGAAAAGCATGAAGTACAGGGATCCTTACTGGCTTCACAGTGAAGTTTTAACAATATCAAATCTCTCAAAGTCAAATGAATTCCAGGTAGACTGCTGTGGTACTAAATGCAAAAGAGAAAAGAAATATATGTAGGTCTTCATGAAAAATTGTTTACTAATTATGATATATATATAATTGGGGTAATTGGGGCTCTTCTGCTGGACACACAATGCTATCCTCCAAGGAAAGTTGGATTTCTCTATTAAAATACAGGAGAGGCACAGTATACTAAGTTCACAGAATATCTGTATTGCCAATTCATTTCTACCAAAAATGAACTGTATTCCTTGTGGGATACAAGGAATGCATTCCTTTAAGATAGCAGTTGTCAAACTTTTTGGTCTCAGGATCCATTATACTTTCTGAAAACTATTGAGGAACTCTAAGGAGCTTTTGTATATGTGGGCTATATCGTCTGATATTTACTCCATTAAAAATTAATACTTAGGTTTTATTTTTTTATTTTTTTAAAAGATTTTATTTATTTATTTATTTATTTATTTATTTATTGGGGGGATGGTATTAAGCACAAGCAGGGAGAGAGGCAGAAGGAGAGAGCAGATTCCCAGCTGACCAGGGAGTTGGGGTTTGATCCCAAGACCTGAGCTGAAGGCAGACTCTTAACCAGCTGAGCCACCCAGGTGCCCCAAAACTAAGGTTTTAAAACAGAAGAATACCTAAGCACACATCCCATTACCTGTCAGAGTGATGACATAATCACTTATGCAAACTTTGGAAACTTCACTGACCAAGTGTGGGAGAAGGGAAATGGCAAACAAATGTCTCACTAAGAGTGTGACCTCAAGTGGCACGTGGATGGCTCATTTGTTTGAGTCTGACTTTGATTCAGGTCATGATCCTGGAGTCCCAGGATCAAGCCTTACCTAGGACTTCCTGCTCAGTGGGGAGACTGCTTCTCCTTCTGCTCTCCCCCCACACATGGCCTCTTTCTCTCTCTCTCTGTCTCTTTCATAAATAAATAATCTTTAAAAAATAGGTTGACCTCAAGAACTCCCTGAAAAGATCTTGGGGACCCCCAGGTTTTCACAGACCATACTCATTATAAGAAATATTGTTCTAAGTTCTCTTTCTCTCACTTATCACAAAGATTTGCTTGGAGGGTCAAAATAAAATGATGTCACATAAAGTGAAAGAGTTTCATTAATTTTGTGTTACATAAATACAAGCTTCTACAAGCTTCAGATTTATTAGTCGAAAAAGTGGATATAGCAATACTTGCCTTTCAGGGTTGTGAAAATTAGTATTGATGTCTGTCTAACTCAAAGTAGGAATTAAAAAATTGTAAGACTTGCCTAGTTTATTCAGCTTATTCCTAAGTTTTCATTAATTATGAAGCAAAGTTTTGAAAAATATATAATTACTGGGAAAAATTTTTTCTTCCTATACCCTAATGATAATATACACAGGAAATGTATAAGTAACCATCACCAGATTATTGTTGTTGCTAGCCAAAATGTTCTGAATGTTCTGTACTAAGTACTGGAAGAAATATGAAGAAGAGTCTTCAGGTTCAATCCTGAAAAGAAATAAAGTTTATTGGACATAATTAAACATGAATATAATGTTCATACAAAGCGTAGTAGGCTGTAGATACCTGAGATGATCAACAAAGGCTTCCTGGAGATTATACCATTTGTGGTGGACTGAAGGAAGAGATATGTGGACAGATGACACTGGCAAAAGTTGAGCAATGGACCTTTCAGTAGGAGGGAATCACCTGAGCTGGAAAGCTATGAATAGGTCAGGGTTGCAGGCATTCCCTGCTCCTCACAAATCCTAGATGAGCTGATAGCAATAGGACTGGATTAGAGGTTTGTGTTAGCAGCAGTTAAGTTTCCTCAATCCCATAAAGTTTAAGAGATTGCTTCTCTTAACCCCAGAGGATACAGGTTTTCTTTCTGGAGATGCTTGGTCAGAGAAGCTCTGTGTGGGTACAAGCTATAAGGTGCTACTCTGAAAATAGAGGGATTCAATTCATGACTTCATTCTGAAGACTGACAGTCCCACCCCTGCACCTACACCCTGACCCTGGCATCCTAGACAATATCAGTGATGCAAAATAATGGCTCTAAAGAAATGAATTATGGATACTGAATTTGAATATCTATCCAAAAAATGACTGATTCTCTAATTAACCTATGGGAAGACCCATCAGTCAAGAAGCCCACCCAGCTACACAGAGCATTTGAAAGGTTTTTAGCATCTTGCTCTTAAATTTGATTAGTGATCTGAAAAACAATGATTACTAGACATCTGAGAATAGCTTCTACTATGTAAGATGAAAAGCACACCTCCTTATGCTTTGATAGCTAGATAGGTAGCAATATGATATGCGATGGATGGATGGTTCATGGATAAATAAATAAACAGATGGTCATAGAATTCTGGAATCAGACTGCTTCAGCTGAAACACTGGTTCTGCTCTTTGCTGAGTGATCCTCAGCAAGTCACTCAGATCTTTAAATTCTAATTTTCCTCATCTGTGAAATGGGGATAACAACAATTTCCATCTAATAAAGGTGATGATTACATGAAATTAAGTGTTTTGGGAGCACGTGATATCTATTTTCATTACAACTGTCTGAAACATGGTAGGATATGCTTGAGAATCAGAATTTTTCAGGTTGGTTGGATTACTGGGAACATAAAGTAGAAAAAGAATATGGAGCCAGCTGGTCAGATATGTTGACTATTACACACCATCATAGTGTTAGGATACATGAGAGTTCTTTATAGCAAAAAATGTTGACTCTTGCCACCCAGCAAAGTTTCTTCTTTTTTTTTTAATTTTTTAAATTTTTTTAAAATAAATTTTATTATTTTTTTTAAACATATAATATATTTTTATCCCCAGGGGTACAGGTCTGTGAATCGCCAGGTTTACATTTCACAGCACTCACCCCCAGCAAAGTTTCTAAGGGTCATTTTCTCACATCCTTTGCCTGGAACAAAAAACACCCCTTGACTCTTGAATGCACAGTGTTTGAAAAGACCATAATGGCCTCATATGTCTCTCTAAGTATATTTGGTTGTTCATTTTACGTTGTGAACACTCAATAAATTTAAAATTAATATGTGATTAATTAACAACAGTGAAAAGCCTCTTCTCCCCCTTGCACAAATAGGGATTCATAGCTCTTTCAATCTATTCAGGGTCCCTTTCCAAGCCTCAGAAGGTTGGATATTGTGGCAATTAATTGTTTAAACACATTATGAAGGATTATGATGAGAGGCCAACATAAAGTGCAATAAACACTTGGTAACCAATTTATTTTAATAGCAGTTTCTCTGCCAAGCCAGCAGATTTTTCTAGGACATCACTCCCTTCTATATTCAGCTAAGAAAGATCAGGGGAATTTCCTTTAAATGGATCTACTCATCATTCCCTATGCAGTCATGAAAAGTCCACTACTGGACCATTTATATGGTCTGGCTAAAAGAAAAGTTAAGCTTCTTCAACTCTTTGGAGCATCAAGGAACTAGTTTCCTATAACAATGTAATTAGGCATTTCATTAAAAATATCAACAAGGGACAAAGAAAGCAGGAACTGACACCAAGGAAGATTAGATAACACTGCCTAATAGGAGGGCTTTTATTCATGAATGATTGAAGGCTTTAGATACGTGTCTCTTTCCTTAGCAGAATGTCATCCTTAGAACAAAAATAGTAGCAGGAGCAAGTATAGCATTCGGTTAAATCAATCTCAGATTCTTCCTCAAAAAGATGTCATCACAAATTGATTTTCCATGAATGGCTTAAGTCTTTGCAGATACTTAGGCTCCTGGGTCTCAGGTTTTCCTGCCCCAGTACATTTATTTTTCCCCAGAGAACTTTCAAAGAGGAGAGGAGTTGACACAGATTTAGAGCAGACAATGCTTAATGGATGATTAGTTACTAAGACTGTAGGCCTAAAAATGCATTTTATTCAATTTCATTCATTAAATTGTATGGAAAAGCACCTAATGAAAGATTTCTGCCTTGGGTGGGCTAATGCAATATGTATGTGTATATGCCAATATGTGTGCGCCTGCCTGTGGAGAGTTTCCAAATCTTCAAACACTGATTTTCTATAATTGTGTACATTTCTCTCATGACCAAAAATTTAATAATACATGTGCACAGATAATTGGAAAACTTGGCGAGCATCTGTCCTATACAAAATTCTCTATACCCGTACAGAGAGACCGGACAAATATTGTCTTGCTAAGAATCAGATTAGAACTGAACACCAGTAAGTTATTATAAAGGAATAGTCTTGATTTCACTGCATGAGTTTTACTGAAAATGTTGCACTCTACAAAAATTATAAATTGCATGGAATAAGAAAATCCATTTCAAGAAAGTTCCTCTTTTCCCCAGCCCCAATAATCTCTGCGTGCTCAAAACACTCAAAAACAATAACATGTTAATTGAAAAAGTGAAATAACAACAAAATGGACCCAAGTAGGTTAAGTATGAGGTGGTGAGATGTAAAATTTGTAGCAACTATAGTTGCAAACTTTGTTTCTTCCATAGCTGGGCCTCAGTTTATTAACATCTTGTTCTATTTACCTGCCCCTGGTTGTTGATAATCTTTAACATTTAGAATAGTAATCTGTCTTAATATCATATGTTTATCTTTCTTCATAATGATTTTTGAAAATGTGAAAAACAGAAGGTGGTTCCCTGAAATTTATGATTGTTGAAATTTGACAGAAACAGTGGACCAAACTTTGCAATCAGGCCTTGGGGAGCCCTGGATTCTAAGCAAAGCCTTCATCCTTGTTAATTAGCTGCCCAATGCTGACAGGACTTCTATGCAGAATGAATGGCTTGTTTTAAAACAGAGCTGCACGGGTGCACGCACACACGTGCACACACACACACACACACACACACACAATCTTTTTTATGCAGCTGACTGTTTCAGAAAGTCTAGAATTTTCCAAGACAGTTCTGATTTCAAATATCTTATCCATTGTTAGATTATATCTGACCATGTGTCCAAACATGGCTACTCTATAATTTGTGTGTTTTTATTACTGAGATAGAGCCTGCTGTACACCTGAATCCAATAGCCACAGATTGAAAATCTTTGATAATATTTCTAAACAAATATAATGAATAGTAATGACTTAAAGGTCAAAAACTCTGAGCCACTCTAGTACTTTCTAACATTCCTCTGCAAGTCAATATTAAACAATGACTAAATATACATAGCATGTTTTAGAAGATGATTTCAAAATAAGAAGCATTTGGGGTTTGCAGAAAATCATCACATGTCACATTATTCTTTTTAAAAAATGCTTGAATGCGGATATGAGTTGACCTATACTTGATGATCCATTTTGATTTCATTATCCAATGTCTTAACGTGGAAGACACTGACAGTCCAACAATTCATTTTCTGTTCTCTCTTCGGATTTCTTTTATTTTTAATTTGGAGAAAGAAAATGGCATTTTATTTCCTGCTTTCTATGGATTCAAAAGTCATAAAATTGTAGAGGAGAAAAATTGTCAATTTTTTAAAGGTTAAATGCCTGGAAATTAGAGTGTCTGAAAGGGCAGACTCTGAATGGATTCAGTGTTGAAAAGTAGATAGTACTGAAGAGCAAACTCAAAGATGAGTATTGAACAAAAAGATTGGGCAAAGGTAAGTATGTAAAGACAGACTCAGTGACACCCTTCCAGGGATTTCTTTTGGCATTATGGTTGCATTGAGCTGCACAGAGTATGCACACCTATTTGACCACACAGTAGAGAAATGCAATCATGATTTTAAGTGGACCATTAACTCTAAAGGGGAAATCTTCAGTAAGGTAAAATGTCCCTTTCCTTCTGCCCCACATACTTCCTTTTGAAGTACAGAAAGGGAGCTTTGTAGGGGAAAAGACAATCTCAGGACATAAGGCAGAAAACAAGCTACTAATTGCTGAGGGAAGCAGAGTTAGTGCACTGTTTGAATTTCCCAGAGAACTATCTAGAACAAGCTCTGCAGATAGATTTCAATGTAGGAAACATGATTTTCTGGCAGAGAAGGTGGATATTTTCTGTTCTTGTCATTCCTGAAAACAGTGGGGAGCACAGGGAAGAAGAAAAGAAGATTACTCCTTGTGGCACTCATCAAGCATGAAGTTTCCCTCTTTCCCCGTGAAAATACAGGCTTGGGAAGATTTCTCTAGAGCAGATTTCTACCTCCAGCTACCTCTGTAAAACACAGTCATTGGGATGCTTAGGAACTTAGTCTATCCTGGCAATGTCTGCACATTTGTTTGGGTGCACCTGTACTCTGCAGTTGGTCCAGTTCCTTTTCCCTTATCAGTACTGAAATCACCCTTTGTGAATATTTTTAAACTATCAAAAAAACTGATTTTTCCCAAGAGTTAAAGACGCTGGAAGCCACTAAAGTATAATTTGGTGCAAAGCTGTCACCCTATGAATCTTTAAGCAAATTCATGCAGAAAATGTGTAAATACCCATTTAATGAGCCAGATGTTTCTGGTGTCTAAACTATTCCTTGGGAATAAAAAGAATCTTTAGGACACATTGAATTCCTTCTGCATATTCCAAAGCACCTACCTTATTCCCTAGGAATAACAGAAATATTCATGTAATCTAAATTAATTAATACTGACAAGGTGGGGAGGAAGTCTTCCAAAGGTGTTTATCAGCATCATCAACAGAAACGAGATTTAGAAAATCTGCTCTGTGTGGGAAATCATGCTCCATAGCACCCTGGAGAAAATAAAATAACATACGACACAGCGCCTGGCTTCAAGAAACTTGTTATCTAGGTGAAGATACAATAAACATCTAAAAAGATAAATAACAACAACAAAGAAAGGACTACAAATTACATGTATAATAGAGGTACTATAATATTCAGATTTATAATAATAAATATATATTTGGTCTGTGTTCCCATTTCTAGCACAGAGCTCCTAGGACCATTGGGATTTCTTAAGTGATGAGAGGTAAAAAGTATCTTTTGTTTTGTTAATAAGGTGACTTTTGGAAAGCACCTAAAGATAGGGGTTGGTTGCCAGGAGAAACTACCAGGTGATTAGAGGGTTGGAATTTACTTTCAGTCCCACTCCATGTTTTCCAGAGAGGAGAGGAAGTGTTGAGTCAATTGTCAGTAGCAATGATTTAACCAATCATCCCCATGTAATGAAGCCTTTCTATAAAAACCTAAAAGGAGGGGCCTTGGGTGGCTCAGTCAGTTAAGCGGTTGCATTCAGCTCAGATCATGATCTTGGAGTCATGCGATGGAGCCCCACATTGGGCTAACTGCTCAGTGGGGAGTCTGCTTCTCCCTCTACCCCTCACCCTGCTCATGCTCTCTTTGACTCTCTCTCTCTAATAAATAAATAAAATCTTAAAACAAACAAACCAAAAACCAAAAACAGACAGACCTAAAAGGATGGGTTCAGAGAACTTCCAGGATGGGGAACCTGAATGTGCTACCATGCCCCAAACTCCATGAAGACAGGCTCTTTTGTTCCAACCTCATCCTGTGTATCTCTTCATCTGGCTATAGTTTCATACTCTTTAATATCTTTTGTCATAAATCAGTCACCTAGTGAGTAAACTAGTTTCTTGAGTGGGAGTCATTCTAGCAAATTAACCAAACCCAAGGAGAGGGTCCTAAGAACCTCTGATTTATAGCCAATGGGTCAGAAGCACAGATTACAACTTAGACTTTTGACTGGCATCTGAAGTGGGGGCAAGCTTGTAGAACTGAGCCCTTAACTTAGCAAATCTGGTGCTACCTCTGGATAGACAGTGTCAGAATTTAGTTGAATTGCAGGACCCCTAGATGGTGTTACAGAATTGCTGGGTGATGTGGGCAAAACCCCTACACACTGAAATTGGATGCAAAATTTCAAGTACAGAGAAGTAACTTAAGAAATTAAGAATAGGATACATTACCTCGATTGGAAAGGACCTTAAAAATCTTCTAGCTGAATAACTTACTAATACTTGAATCTACTTTAAAGATAAGAGTTCACATTCACTAAATGTGTGTTATTGCACCAGGCACTGTGCAAAGTACTTTGAACATATACACTGAAAAGATTATATTCATTATTCACATAAGTTCAGGAGGTGAGACTTTTTTCAAAATGAGGAAATTAAAACTCAGAAAAATTAAATAACTTGTCCAAGATCCCACTGTTGGCAAGGCACAGAACAGTGATCCAAACTCAGGTCTTTCTTGTCTAAGGCCTGTGCCCTCCATTGAGGGTAACAGATTTGCCGTGCAAGAATGGTAACAGTCTTGGATCCCTTCCCCAGTTATGGAGACTCAACACCTTCCCAGCAGATTGTTCTATCACTGGTTTCTGGGGACCCTAGTAAAGGTTTCACAGAGGTGAATGTTTGAGAAAGAAGAAAATCAAGAAGTTCACGAGAAAGATATTAATCAAATTTAGAAGAGCGAATTCCTAACCACACATGTGGTCTGTGACACACAGGTTTGTACTCCAGCTGCAAAGGCTTTAGAAGGAGTTCAACTTTGAACACTCAAAGTCAGCCCTGGGTTGTTAAGAACTGCTGATTAAGAATACTGGTTTCTTTGGGTTTTGTTTTTTGTTTTTTTTTTAAGATTTTATTTATTTATTTATTTATTTATTTATTTATTTGATAGAGACAGAGAGAGAGAGTACAGCAGGGGGAGAAGCAGAGAGAGGGAGAAGCAGGCTCCCCACTGAGCAGGAAGCCGGATGCAGTCTCAATCCCAGAACCCTGAGATCATGACCTGAGCATGACCTGAGCAGATGCTTAGAAGGCAGGCACTTAACCTACTGAGCCACCCAGGTGCCCCAAGAATACTGTTATTGTTTTTAAAGAACTTTGCTTCTGTGACTTTTTAACAGATAATTAAAAGATGGAGGAACCCAATAGGAGGTGAACGATATAATCCAAAGAGCTACAAATGTAGATTTAGAGAATTTAAATTCATTATTTAGGAATGAAGTGGTAATTATCGACCATCTGACCAAAGTCCTTTAGTTTTGGAATTTGTTTTTTACCCAACGATATATCCTATACCCATAGTTCTCCCTCCAGTTTTATCTTTTTCTCTAAGTCACTGGTTTATTTAATTTCAAAGAATACTAGATAAGCCAAAGTAATGATTCCACAGATGTATAAATGTATCCTGAGATGAGGAAATTATGGACATTTCTATAAAGGAGCAAATGGAAGGGGAGCAGTTGGTTGGTTGTATACAGATGGGTTATTGGTTGGAATAAACTTCATCTTCTCTCTCTCTCTCTTTTTTTTTTTTTTAAACTAAGCAATATGGTCTCTTTTATTGCTTTGTGAACAATTAGCCAAAGAGCATAATTCTTGATGTACTGGTCTTTGATAGCCATCACTAAATCTATGATTCAAAGGTGTTGTTGTTTTTTTTTTTCCAACCTCCTAGCAATGTGGCATGAATCCTTATGTGAGTCCTACATGTAAGGAAGCCTGAGAAAAACATGCTTCACAACCTCATAAAAAAAATATACATATATGACATGAACTCTAAGTTTGTGGGCGGCTTTTCTAAAAATGCGAAAGAAAGACAATGTTTTCTATTACAATCTTTCCCTCATTTTGTTAGGCTTTTCTTTGTAAGACCCAATTCAGACTAGCTATGTAAACTAACAGGGCATGTAATGGTAGAGTGTTTGAAGAATATTTATATAAATAAGAAAGATAGGATTATTGATTAAAATATTTTAAAAAATCACAGCACTTCATTGCTCTAAATAACAATGGACTCGCCACTCAATTCAGAGAACGTAAAAATTTCCTGATGCTGCATTACACGTCTTGCATCATCTGACCACTCCGCATGGATTTGGGCTAGTTATGGAGGATCTTAACTGATATAATATATACAAAGATTATTTAAGGTGAAACAGAAAAATAAGGTTAAGAGCTACGGACCTAGAATCCATTAGATCTTGGTTAAATTGTAGCCTAGCATTTGCTAATTTAGTAACCACAAGCCCATCAAACTGGCTAAGCCTTGTTTTCCTCACTAAATGGGCATAGTGATTCTGCCTTTTCTATAAGGTCATAAAGAAGATTAAATAAGGTAATGAGCTTAAGTACTGAGCTCAGTGCTTTGTTTTATGTTCAGTATGTGTTCTGCTTCACTTTTGTAGGCTGTACGATTGTTGTCGGGATTTTTTTCTCTGATTCCTCATATATTTGCCCTTGAAGTTCCATCTGACTATAGTACTATTTTGTCATCTTCCTGGACGGTCAAATTCAGTAAATCTCCCAAGACTCAGCTCATTTACAATCCATACCACTACATCTGTCAGTCTAACTAGAACTTAATTCTCCTTCCTCAAAGGCATGAAAATTGTTATGGTCAGCAACCGACATTTGCACTTAATTCTAACAGGTTTATTTACATATTATCCCTTCATACATGTCTCAGCTATATAGCAAGCTCCTTGAAGGCAGGTACTGTAACCATTTCCACATATCTAATTCAGTTTCTCCCACAGAGTCCCAAACAATTAATATTGGTTGTCTAATCAATATACAGCAAATCCCAAGTACTTTCCTCATTGCATGAAGTGGCTATAAAATGTGATTAGCTAACATTTATTGTATGTTACTAGTAATGTTCATTATGTCCCAGGCATTTGTTCTAAACACTTTAATGTTTTATTCCTTCAATCCTCACATGACTCTGTGAAGCAGATATTTTTAAAATCACTTTAGAGTTGAAGATATTGAGGCACAGAAGCTTAAAAGCTTTTGCTAGTGTGAAATAATAAAATATGTGTATACACATGTTCATCTCTGCCCCAGTTCATGGCACAGAACTTGTAAAACCCTTGTAATTTCCTAAGTAATAAGATGCACTAGGAGCATCTTTGTTCTAATATTTGGTCCTTGATTCCAGTTCCTGACACAGGGCTCCTAAAACCCTTGGAATTTCTTAGGTGATACGAGTGTCTTTTGCTCTAATGAGGTAATTTCTGGTGGGCTTCTGGGAAGCATCAGGTTGGGGGCTATTCACCTGGAAAACCAAGACATGATTAAAAGCTTAAAACTTTCAGCCCTATCCCCTTCCACTGCAAGAGGAGAGGACTGGAAATTGAGTTAATGGCAGATTGTGCCTATATGATGAAGCCTCCACAAAAATCTCCTAAGTATGGGGTTTAAAAAGTTTCTGGGTTGCTGAACAAGGGCAGGTGCTCGGCTAGTGTTGCAGCAAGAGACAGCGTGGAAGCTCCATCCCCATCTCCTTATTCCCACATCATCTACCATCTAGATCTTTTATCATATGCTTTATAGCAAACTGGTAAATATAAGTAAATGTTTTACTGAGTTCTGTGAGCCATTCTAGCAAATTACTGAGGCCAAGGAAGGTTCATGGGAACCTGATTTATAACTGGTTTGCCAGAAGTATGGGTGACTGCCAGGGACTTGCAGTTGGCATCTGAAGTAGAGGTGGGGGGCACTCTCCTGAGATGGATCCCTTCACCTATGGGCTCTGATTCTATCTCCGGGTAGTATGAGAATAGAATTAAACTGTAAGACACCCAGCTGGTGTCAAAGAATTCCTTGATATGTACAAAACCCACAGATCTGGTGTCAAAAATATGAAGTGTGTAAGTAAAGGAGAAACACAGAGATATGTGCTTTAAAAGAATTTACCCCAAGGTTATATAATCAGTACAGGATTAAGGCAAGAATCAAACCCCGGCAGAATATCTCTAGATAGACACACCATGCTCCTAACTTCTACTCAATACTGTCCAATAATATAAGAAATTATCCATACTTAGTATTAGTACAAGAGTATTTAAATTCAGAATTTGAAAGTACTATAAGACCACTATTATTATCATATTTTCAGCTTCTTCTAAATTGGGCTAGAAACCAGGAACCAGGTAACTAATACATCATATTATATAATAATATAATATATAGATATATAGATATATATATAGATATAGTAGATGGCATCATCCTACTTGAATGCTTCTTATAAGATGCAGGAAATATGATCGTAGTTCCCTAAGGTGAAATCAAGTGTAAACATAACATAAAATAGGACTGTCTTGCCAAAAACATTTGGGGCACATGATGAGAATAACAGTACACAGACTCTGAGGTAACAGAAACTACCTTACACCATTAAGGCAGATTTTCTTTTTAATTAAAACACACTATGGTTTTTCATATCGAGAAAGAGAAAGCAGTCCCTGGAAGCTGGTGGCTGGCCTAGTACCATGAGCTAGGCCTTGATGTTCTCCTGATGAATGTAAACCATTTCACAGAGAACCATTGGCCAAGATAGATCAGCACAAAATATCACCACTCCATAATCAAGCCTGAACCCAGACAAAAACAAGAACATTTCCAAACCACACAAGTAACCAAGCATCCTCTTAGCCTCACTACACTGAGTAGCTACTGCCTCTTTACTGATTATAGTGTTAGCCTCCCCCAGGCCTTCTGTCCTGCAGGTAAGAATTATTAAGATATGAATCACAGAATAACCCCTTCCCCAAAGCATCCAATCCAAAGCAAACTTATCTTCTTTGAGCCCTCGCCAAAATCAGTTGGCATAAGCCAGAATCCTATACTACTTCCTCCTCTTCTCTTCCTGGTGTGCTCCATATCTCCCTTTGGTCTGCATTCTCTCTTCATTGGAACATGTCAGTAAACCAGCTTTGTTAGAGGAATAGTGTCCACTATTCCTATTTTATTGATGAAGAAGCTGTGCCTAAGAACTAAATGACTAAAGAGACAAAACTATTGTCTGAGTTGAGCTTTATACCCCGTTTTCTTCTATTTTGGTGAGTTTTTGTCAAACCCACTCCAGAGCCTGGTCTCCTAAACCACTATGTTACATAGCCTCCCATATGGTTACCGCAAATAAACACAGAGGAATAATAGGGCAGTCTGGGAAACTAACCTCTACTGCACTCTTGTTATGTGTTGGTTATCTTATGTGTATTTCTTACTTAAATATCTAGTTATCTTATTTAGATCTTAAAGTAAAATAACAACCCTTTATTTTAAGAAGCTCAACTCAACAACTAAAGATGTCTCTACTTCTAAATGTTAAGTAATTTCTTTTAAGTCAAATGACCAATGAGTTTTTTAAAGTTTGACTTAGATATACCACATGGCTATCCCATACCGGAGTAGTAGCTGTTTGGTCTTTCTCACAAGTTTTAGAACCTGGGACTCCCTACTCCTGCCTCTATTATATAAACTACTGAAATCAACCTGATTTTGAGAGCACGTTGATTACTATGGAAAACTTTGGTTCTCACACATATAATGACACTGGCTTAAAAGTTTCTAGACAAGATGAAAATTGGGAAATAAAATGTGCTATTTCAGGAAATGATGTATGTACAGCCTATAGTACATATCAGTGAATACGATATTGAATTATCCTTGTCCTAAAGAGATACTGTCTTCCCCTGAGCTATAATCAGAGTATCTTGCATTACTGGGATGCTTCTGTCCTGAGAGTATACTAAAGTGCCAGTTTCCTTTACCTTATTGTTTTTCTTTACCAAAATCATTTTCTGAAAGGAATGTAAAAAGAAGAAAGTAGAAACAGAGCATATCTCATATGCCTCATCTTTCTATAACATCAATTTTCAAAAATTATTTGGTGAAAAGCTACTCAAAACTGCATTTGAACAGGAATTCATTGTGACAGCAAGGAAAGCTAGACATTGGGTTACTCCCCATTTCTTAGACTCTCTGATAGTCTGCTCTTCAGTATGTCTAAAGTCAATGCTGAATTTTAACTAGAATCATTTGACTTTTCATACAGTTGTTGAAGATGAAATAGTGGTAAATCACTTTAGAATATAATGAAAATTCAGTTTATACACCCCTTAGAGCAGAAGACATCATTAGCAATGTCAGAATTTATAGACTGGTATTTCAAATTCACTGGTATAGATAACAGGTATCAATATATACTAACAAGATTTTGTTTCCTGAAAATACGAACATTGCACAAATGACAAGTGGCAACAAATCTTCATGTCATATGTACAGCCATTTACACTTCCTGTATGTGTACATACATTTTTGAATGTTTGTACACATACATTCAATGATGTAATGTTCAATAACATACTAATTGATTTCTAAGTGTCATTTAGTCATAAACCTTGAGTCATGATTTCACTTTAAATTGAACAGTACAATGCAAAAGGACTCCTGAAGCCAAAGGGTGTCATACCTGAGGACGCATTCCAGGCAGCTATGTCCTATGACCTCCAAGAACGAGCATGCAAGATCCAGGCCCTGTAACACAAATTTTACACACTTACTAAAGATAGAGGATTATGGGATATTAAAAGTTTCATTTGCCTTTTTATTAATATACTTCTCACTTTCGTTCACTAATGAACTAAAAATTTTCTACACAGAAAAACTCAGTTTAAATGTAGAGATCTTCCAGAGATATGGCAGTTCACTGCACCAGAGCCCTTGGTGCTAATGTTAAGTAGAATGGCTCACAGTGAAGTTACAGTAACAGAATTTAATGTTAAAGCTCAAGTCCTGAATTCCAACTCCATAGACCCAGAATGAGGGTCGTTTCATTTCTTAAAAGCAATTAAGGATAAAGAAATAGAAAAAGACAAGATTGAAAGGCCAACTGGATTCAGCATAAGAACACTATAGAAATCAAACATTTTGATTAATGACCTCTTTGACTATGAGAAAGCCTGGCAAATGAGGTCTGACATGATTATGACATAGATTTATTTATAATGACTGAATATTTTGGGAGGCAGTTTTTTCATGAATAGAAGAGGAATTCATATTTGGAATTGTGTTCCTATTTCCAAAGTCGGCCCTTTTTTTCAGATGTCAATGCACTCATAAGAAACGTTTCATTCTAGACATAATGTCCATTTTCTTAAGACATCTTCAGAATTTCTGGCTTATCGAAAGAAATGAAATCTTGCCATTTGCGACAACGTGGATGGAACTAGAGGGTATTATGCTTAGCGAAATAAGTCAATTGGAGAAAGACAACTATCATATGATCTCCCTGATATGAGGAAGCAGAGATACAATATGAGGGGTTTGGGGGGTAGGAAAAGAATAAATGAAACAAGATGGGATGGGGAGGGAGACAAACCATAAGAGACTCTTAATCTCACAAAACAAACTGAGGGTTGCTGGGGGTAGGGGGGTAGGGAGAGGGTGGTGGGGTTATGGACATTGGGGAAGGTGAGTGCTGTGAAGTGTGTAAACCTGGTGATCCACAGACCTGTACCCCTGGGGCTAATAATACATTATATGTTTATAAAAAATTTAAAAAATTATTAAAAAAGAAAAATAAAAAAAGAATTTCTGTCTTGACTTTCTTTTTTTTCTAGATGTATTGATATATAACTGACACTTAACATGGTATATGCTTAAGGTGTACAACGTGACTTGATACATGTATATGTTGTGAAATGTTCACTACAATAAAATTAGTTAACACATCCATCACCTGACAAAATTATAATTCTTCTTTATTTTCTGGGGAAAATATTTAAGACCTACTCTCCTAGCAAATTCAAGTATACAATACAGTTAAAGTCACCATGCCATACATTAGATACTCAGAATGTATTCATATTATAACTGGATATTGGTATCCTTCAACAAACATATATTCCCCACTCCACTGGCCCCTGGCAACCACCATTTTGTTCTCTGTTTCCAAGTTTGGCAATTTTTTTTTTTAAGTTTCCACATATATTGAGATCACACAGTATTTGTCTTTCTCTACCTTATTTCACTTAGCATCATACATTCAAGATGTATCCAT
This sequence comes from Lontra canadensis, assembly GCF_010015895.1. NCBI lineage: Eukaryota > Metazoa > Chordata > Mammalia > Carnivora > Mustelidae > Lontra > Lontra canadensis. The sequence continues at coordinate 815,132 of NW_022631096.1, read as the reverse complement.
GTTGCTGCAAATGGCAGGGTTTCCTTGTTTTTTAAGGTTTACTGATATTCCATATGAGACAACTTCTTTTTCACTCTTCTCTCAGTGGACACATGGACGCTTAGGTTGTTTGCCTCTCTTGGCTATTGTGACTAATGCTGTAATGAACATGGGGGTACAGATATCTCTTCCAGGTAGAGATTTTATTCCATCAGATATAACAAAGAAGTGGGATTACTGGATCATATGGTAGTTCTATTTTTAAATTTTGGAAAAATCTCCATACTCTTTTTCATGGTGGCTGAACCACTCTATATTCTTACAAACAGTGCACAAGTGTTCCCTTTTCTCCATATCCTCACCAACACTTTTATCTCTTATATTCTGATAATAGCAATACTAAAAACTGTAGTTTTGATTTGCATTTCCCTGATGCTCAGTGGTGTTGAACACTTTTTCACGTATCTGTTGGTCACTTGCTTATCTTTTTTTGGAAAAATGTCTATTCATGTCATCTGCCCATTTTTAAATTGGATTTTTTTTTTGGTATTGAGCTGTATGAGTTACTTATATTTTGGATATTAACTTACTGTTTGATATACAGTTTGCAAATATTTTCTCCCATTCTATAGGGTGCCTATTTATACTGTTGATTGCTTCTTTTGCTGTGCAGAAGCATTTTAGGTAATCTAGTCCCACTCATTTATTTTTCCTTTTGTTGTTTACGTTTTTGGTGTCATATGCAAAATACACAAACACACACACACATACACACACACACACACACACACACACACAGACCAGACAGTGCCAAGGAGCTTTTTCTCTGTTTTCTTCTAGGAGTTTTATGTTATCAGGTCATATGTTTACGTCTTTAATCTGTTTAGAGGGTTTTTTTTTAAGATTTATTTTTATTTATTTGACAGAGACAGAGAAAAGTCACTGGGGAGGGTAAGAGGGAGAGAATCATCAAGCAGATTGCCCACCGAGCAGGAAGCCCAATATGGGGCTCCATCTCACAACCCATGAGATCATGACCTGAACTAAAACCAAGAGTCAGATGCTCAACTGACTGATCTACCCAGGCGCCCCTGTTTTGAGTTTATTTATTTATTTTTTTTTTAATAATTTTATTTTTTATAAACATATATATATATATATATTTTTCCCCCAGGGGTACAGGTCTGTGAATCTCCACGTTTACAAACTTCACAGCACTCACCATAGCACATACCCTACCCAATGTCCATAACCCCCCCCGCAACCCCCCTCTGCCCAGCAACCCTCAGTTTGTTTTGTGAGATTAAGAGTCACTTATGGTTTGTCTCCCTATTTTTATAAATCGTGTCTGACAGGGGTCCGTCCTTCTTGCATGTGAACATTGTTTACCCAACATCACTTATCAAAGAGATTATCCTTTCTCCATGGAGCATTCTTGGCTTCCTTGTCAAATGTTATTTGAACATATACATGTGGGTTTATTTCTGGCTTTCTATTCTATCCCTTTGGTCTGTGTGTCTGTTTTTACGCTAGTATAATACTGTTTTGATTACTATAGCAGCATTGCTGAGCAGTGTGAAATCAAAAAGTGTGATCCCTCTAGTTTTGTTCTTTCTTAAGATTGGTTTGGATAATTGGGGTCTTTTGTAGTTCCACATAGATTTAAGGGTTTTTCCTGTTCTGTGAAAAAGCCATTGAAATTGTGATAGGGAATGTACTGAGTCTATAGACGGCTTTGGGTAGTACAGACATTTTAGCAATATTAATTCTTCTAATCCACGAACACAGGATATATTCCATTAATTGGTTTCTTCTTCAATTTTTTTTATCTATGTCTTACAGTTTTCATTGTACAGATCTATCAGTCCTCTGGTTAAATTTATTCACAAATGTTTTATTCTTTTTGATGTAATTGTAAATGACACTGTTTCCTTCATTTCTTTTTTTGGTATCTCATTGTTAAAATGAGATATAAAAATGCAACTGATTTTTGTATGTTGATTTGTATCCACTGAACTCATTTATTAGTTCTAACAGTATTTTGGAGGAAGCTTGAAGGTTTTCTATATATAAGATCATGTCATACGTGAACAGAGACAATTTTACTTCTTCCTTTCTGATTTGGATGTTTCTTATTTCTTTTCCTTGCCTAACACTCTGGCTGAGATTTCATGTTAAATACAAGTAGTAAGCATCATTGTCTTAATCCTGATTTTAGAGAAAAAACTTTTAGCTTTTGAGAATGATGTTAGTTGTGGGTTTGTCATATATGGCCTTTATTTGGTTGAGGTATATAAAAAGTATAGGTATATAAAAAGCTGTCAAACACCTTTTCTGAATCTACTAGGAGGATCATATGATTTTTATCCTTCATTCCATTAATATGGTGTTATCACATTTCTTGATTTGTACATGTTGATCTTCCTTTCATTCCAGAAAAAAAAATCCCATTTTATCACGTGCATGATTCATTTGATGTGGTGTTGAATTTGCTTTGCTAGAGTCTTATTGGGAATTTTTGTATCTATGTTCATCAGATATATTGGCATCTAGTTTTTTTTTTTTTGGTTTTTTTTTGTTTGTTTGTTTTGTTTTCCTTGTATGTCTCTGTATGGTTTTGGAATCAATGTAATGCTGGCTTCATAAAGAGTTTGAGAGCACTCCTTTATCTTCAAGTTTTTGGAAGACTTTGAGAAGTATTTGCATTCATTCTTCTTTAAATGTTTGGTGGAATTCACCAGTAAAACCATATGGTTCTAGGCTTTACTTTGTTTAAAGGTTTTGATTACTGTTTAGCTGGTTTGGAACCAGCTATAAGGCTGCTGCTAGATCTGCACTGGGGTCCCCAGTCAGTAGGCTTGTTACCAGGGGCTCAGGCAGAAGGGGTCCTGTCCCTGGGTCAATGGGCCTGCCCTCCGGTAACTTGTTCTGTAGGGTAACACTGGGACAAGTGTCACTTCAAAGCCCACAACTGGGTCCTCAGCTAGTGCCCTATTACCAGATGCTCCACTGGTGTGACTCCTACCAGATTCCTAGGAGGGTTGGACTGATCCCTCACCATGACTGGAAAAGCTGGAGCTGAGCAGAGTCTTTCCAATGTCTCCTGAGACATAGATGTGAGATTCCTGCCTGATCCCAGTGCTGGGAAGACTATACCGAAAGAGCCTAAATCCTGTAAGGCCCTTCATGATCTCAGGGTACAGGCAGGAGTGTCTTTCAATGGGTTCCTGGGCTGGCAGGGCTGGCAGGAGACTGCAGCTGTGATATTGTTCAAGCCAAGTTATAGAGCCCTTGTGAGACAGGGAAACTGAAGAAAGACTCCATAAAAATCTGCTTTTTTGCTCCTTTTCCTGCTTCTATTCTTGCTAGTACCTGTAACCTGCTTTACATATGCCTCATAGTACAAATAATGTATGTCCTCCTTGAAAGGGACAAGGATTTCATGATTTCCTCAGAGTCTTACAGTACAACAGGTGACATCTCAGGAAGGATCAGGTAAGAGTGACTGGACAAAGTCATTATGTGTGTATTCCAGGCTACTGACACTAGACAGCTCAATGCCAAGATCCTCTGGATCTAAGCAATAAGTGACATGGAAGACACATGGACCCCTGCCCTTGTTCTGACCAGTTCTTGGATGCCTGAGAGGACATGTGCACCAGACCACAATCCTCACTAAAATACCCAGACCCTGAACAAAGATGAGACTCTTCTTTTCCTTTCTGAGTCTCCCCGATACTTTATCTTATATCTGCACTCTCTCTATATCTTCAATAAACTCTTATTATTCCCTCCCATCTCTCATTTGATTTCTACCCTGCATATAGCCAAGGATCCTCTTGGCTTATCCTGTGTAAGACACCCCTCTGAGTCCTTAGACCCACCCTGTTTACATCACTTCGTGGAAGTGCTGGCAACAGACCCAAAGCCAAGCAAGGCTATGGATGAGTCCCCAGGCATAAGGAGCTGTTTCCATTTCTGTCACCTGGACCATGGTGTAAATCTGCCTTCTCAAAATGGCTCTGCTCAGTCCTGAATTGCCCTATGGTTTCACAATATCCTATCTGGATCCCAAAACTCCCACAAAAGCACTTTGTTCACGAATAGATGCCAATTTATTTTTGTTGGGGGGAGAGGTTACATGAAGAGAATATCTTACTCAGACATTTTGTTGACATCACTTAAAAAATCTTTCTGAAAAAATATGGAAAAGACTTAAGAGAATCATTTTAGAGCTGTACATACATGTGTTATTAAAGACAGAATTGTGGCTGTAAGATAACAAATCACTTTTATAGTAAATTTATAATAAAACATAACTCATCAGAAAGAAAAGAAGTAGGACTCATTCATTCACAAATATTTATTGATCACCCTATTTGATTCCCAGGGGGAAAATGAATAATAATGCATAATAAAACATTGTTTAAAGGTGATAACTATTATAGGGGAAAATGGGAAATAAGTCTAATAAAGGGAATTGGGAATGCTGGGGGCAAGGAAGGGATGGTGTGATTGAAGTTGAATAATGTGGGTGGGGTGGGCTTATTTGAAACCCAGACATGCACACACACACAATAACTGGATGATTCTCCATAAGGATATGAAGAGAGAGAGAACTGTAAACAGAGGCAACAGCCAGTGCAAAACCCCTACAGAGGGAATGTGACTGTTTAAGGAACAGTTAAGGAGAGTTTAAGCTGAGGAATGACATGGTTTGTGCTGCATTTTTTAAGGATAACTGTGGCTTTTGTGTTGAAACTTTAGGAGAGGCAAGACTGGAAGTACTGGAAAACTAAGAAGCTTTTGAAATAATTGAGGCAAACCAGGAGAATGGCAAATTGGGGTTAAAACATGAGGGACTAAGGAATCTGTGGTCCCTAGATATATTTGGAAAGTAGAAAAAATATACAATTTCCTTTAAAGAAATGGACGTGGAAAAGAAGAGAAAGAGAAGGAGTCCATTGTTTTGGCTTGAGGAAACAGAAGAGTGGATTTGCAACCAACTGAAACGAGTTAAACTCATATGGAACAGGTTTGGGGAGAAAGATCAGAAGTTTAGTTTGGGACATATTGATAAATATTATAGAAAAAATGGGAAAGCAGTCAAATAAGGGGAATTGGGTATGCTAAGGGCAAGGAAGGGAAGGTGTGATTGAAGACCAATAAGGTGGGTGTGGTGAGTTTTATTGAAAGTTTGAAGATTCTCTCAGCAACCTGAGTGAAGAAGTTGCACAGACTGTTAAATACATGAATCTATATAACCGAGTGTGATTTGAGCTCAACATATAACACAAACTTTTACCATAAACTTTGTAGCTCAAATCAATGTAAGTTTGTTTCTTACAATTCTAGAGGTCAAAAATCTAAAATGAGTCTTACGGGGCTAAGATCAAAATGTCAGTAAGGTGTTCGACCTAGAGGCTCCAGTAGAATCTGTTTCTTTTTCTGTTCCAAGTCATGGCCCTCTCTTCCATCTGCAAAGTGCTTTACTCTAGCCTCCTCTCCTGTGCTTCCATCAGCTTCTGCCTGTGACTCTCTTGCCTCGCTCTCATAAGGATCCTTACAATTATGCTGGGCTGATACGGATAATCCAAGATACTCTTCCCATCTCAAGACCATTAATTTAATCATATCAGCAAAATCCTATTTGCCAAGGAAGGCAATGCATTTAAATATTTTGAGAATTAAGACTGGCTATCTTTAAGAAGCCATGATTCAGCCACCATGAATGGTCTATGAAGCCATGGGACTGGATGAGTTCACCAAAGGAATGACTGTAAGGAGAAAAGAGGAAGATCATCTTCTAAACCTGGGCACATTTAAACATGAAAAGCTAGAGAAAAGAGGAACAACTACCAAAGATTGAAAAAGGGTAAAATAGAAAAACAGTGAAAAGAAACTGTAGAGTATTCTCAAGAGAGTTGAAGGGAAAAGGAGTAATCTATTGTGTCACCACGATTTACTCTAACAAATTCGTCCTGGTACAAGACTTTGGTCTAAACACTGAGGATATGAGATTGTAAAAGATTACTGAAATTCATTGCATACAAATAGACATAGAACAAATAAACAGCAGCACTCTGAACAATTCAGAGAGCATAATGACAGATGGTACAAGGAAAATACAAACACGTGATGAGATAGGGAATGATGGGGAGAGAGTGCAATGAGTATTTTTTAGGGTGAGTGGCTAGGAAAAGCCCCCAAGTGATCACACTGAGTTGAGACAGTGACAAAAAACAGTGAGTCACAGAAAATTCGGAGGGATAAAGAGAGCTCTGTCCAGAGAAGATAGCTTGAGCCTCGACAAAGAAGGAAGAACCTCAGTACATCTGAGAAGAGGAGGCCAGTTGAGCCCTATGGTGGAGAATGGGGAGGGTGATGTGAGATGAGTCAGGGAAAAAAGGAAGTGCCCTGTCATGCAGTGTACGATCAGGTTCAACTGTGGGGCACACTTGGGATTTTGGATTATAAGTGTAAAGGGAAATCAATGAAGGGTTTTCCCAGGCTGTGACAGGATCTCATTTCTGTGTCTGATAGAATTGGGGCAGTAAAGAGTCATATTAGGGAGACCAGAGCAGAGGGACTGCAGTAGTGGAAGAGAGATGGAATGCTTTGAACTAAGTGAGAAGTAGTGGATATATGTTCTCCACGTGGAGATAACAAGCTTTGTTGATAACCTACACAAGAGGCATTTATTCTTTAAATTGCTTCTCTGCCTCACAGAAATTAATTTGCAGCATTTGTGATTTGGTAAAAACAACGTTATACTCAGATGGTTTCAAATCTATTTTTAAACTGGTTAATCCTACTGTATACCTATGGCCACGCTACAAATTATACTCAATGAATACTTTAGACAACTATAAAGTCACCAACTAAAATGTGATAGCAAAACAAAGTTTACTTTGATAATAGTTTTTGTCTGCTTTTTTTGCTGTTGTTAAAAAAGTAATATTCTGTTGATAAGTTTGAGGATAGATACTATTAAAGAAGTATGTTAGAAAAAATATTAATAAATTTCCCTCTGTCAAAAATAATATATATTAACAATCAATTTTGGAAGATTCATAAATAATAACTATTCCAAAACCCAAATTCCAAAAGATAAATCTTCAATATGTGGAGATGAGAAGGTTTTTCTTTTGTTCTGTTTCATCTTGTTTTTAGACAACATAGAAAAAAAAATGGACAGTAAAACTGCCAAAACAATATGGTTTTATTATAAGTTACAATGAAAAAATAACTTTCTTTTTTGAGCTTATCTATCCATACACTCTAAAAATAGCAAAAGCATTTGATAGCATGCCATTCTCATTTAACATAAATGTTAAGTCATTCAATAATAGTAATCATTTAGATAGCATCCATCAGAAATTTCCCATTGCTGCTCATTTTATTAGTTCCACTGAATAGCAACAATAGCAGATTCAAAATTAATGATGAAAAGACTAACTGTTCTTTTTTTTATTTACCTCCCCAATTTCCTCAACATCAGTCCCTTTTAGAGTCTTTCTGTTTGTTGTTTCTCAAGTCTGGAAAATACTGTTAGCACCATTGTGACTTAAGACAGAAGGACCATCATTCCCATGACCCTAGATCGATTATATTTGTTTATTCCTAAAATATTCATTTTGCTTAGAAATAGACACAAGTTGTTGACATGTCTGATTATAGTTTCCTTGCTCTACCATTGAACAATTTGTTCTAGGTATGCTAATTCTCATGATGTTCTACTACAGAAATTAAAAGACAGTGTAATTTTTAGAAATGTCAATCAAGTGTATTCTATCATTGTCAGCACATTTCAGCACTGATTTCTTAGAAGATGTAGGGGTCCTCTTTCTGTAAATTTTAGTAATAAGAGAAGTTGCAAAGAACAGTAGCCACATAGGAGAATTAGCAGGAGTAAAATTAAATTAGGTTAAAAGTTACCAACTATAAATGGCCCACTGTGCAGACATTATGCAGAAAAAAGAAAAACAAATGGTCTCAGCAGACTGGCAAACTTAGATAGGCAAGTCAGTAGCTAAGGATTAGAAGTCAGCCTATTGGAAGGCTACCCTCTGGAAAACTTGACCCAAAAGAAAGCCTGCATGGCCAAGTGGTTAAGAAAGAAACTACCATCTGAAAAGAAATTGAGAACAGCACCAGATGCACACCGTAAGCCATCCTTAGAGTTCTGCCATTTAAACCCATGTATTAAGGGCTCTGAAAAGTCCTGCAAAGAAGTTTGTTTAACTTTATTTAGCCCAATGTTCTCCATACTTATTTGGACAAGGAAATGCCCTAGTGTTTATTGAAACACAGTTTGGAAAATGTTGGGTTGGTAAATCAAAGTTTTGCCCAAAGTCTCACTTGGTTCTTTCTGGAATTAATCTATGTCCTGACATATGTCCATTACCTGCCAGACCATGTGTAAACCCAAGGGAATCTATAAATTTGGTCACACAAGTAGCACAAAATAATGTAAATTTTTAAAAATAGTTATTTATTTGAGAGAGAGAGAGAACGAGAGTGAGCACAAGCAGGCAGAAGACCGGAGGGAGAGGGAGAAGCAGGCTTCCTGCTGAGCAGGGAGCTGGACCCTGGGATCATGACCTGAGCCAAAGGCAGAGGCTTAACCAACAGAGCCACTCAGGCGCCCCAATGTAAATTATTTTTTATCTCGCTTTCTATATTACATGTTCTTTAACTCTGTGTTACCTTGGGGGAAAGGGAATCAAATGAGTTAAAGAGTGTGAAAATCATTGTTAACTGTTATCTTTCAGAAATGTTTAAACTCCTCTTAAAGTTGTGTTCCAAATGACATATAAGAATCTAGCAAGGGATCAATCAGTGAATACCATCATGAGTTTTTAGTTTAATTTAGCAAACAAAAACATTTGCTGTGGAAAAAGCCTAAGTGTTTTTTATCTGAAGTCGCAAGCATTGCCAATTGCCATAACCACTTTCACGATCACCCCCACCAGTTTGCTAATTGTACCCTGTGCTGAACACTGCATTTTATCAAAAACACATTAAATCCTACTACCTAGTAAGAGAAGTACAGAACAATTTTATGCATACCTTTCCATGTTTGACAAAATATTCAAGGCAAACTTAAACATTATTTATTTTAGATTATTATAGATTCTTTTGCCATTCTGCAAAACTGGTTAAATCTGGGGGATGGAGGAATTCATGGTTTAATTCTGCACAACCACAAATATGTCATCAAATGCCAGCCAGTTCTACCTGGCTCAGACCTGGTTTTTGCCAAGAAAATGTTTTAGCGATGCAAGCCCCGTGAAAGACAAACTTGGGAGCTGGAAAATTTTAATAAGTATTTTTAACAACAGCAACCCTTCAATTTCACTAGGTTTGATGAAAGCAGATGATAAGATGGATAATTTGCCAGCTAGGACTTTTTACTCTCAAAACAAGTGTGTGTTGCAGGAAGTTAGTACTAAAAGGTTTATAAAATGCCTAGGTCCAAAATTGTATGCCTCATCAGAGTGTATCCAGTGGGAAGACACACTACTTGCTGTTTTCAAACAAAAAGAAAAATGATTCAATAAGGAGCAAATTTATCCTGAAGATAGAAAGCAACAATTAAAAAAATTAACGAAACAAACAAAAATTTCCCTGGCCAAATAAGCTAGAACATTTTCTTAAACTCATAATTTTCAAAAGTACCTTCAAGTTAATCACTGCTGATAGCTAAGTTCTAGAGACAGTCGCTGTAGGATATTGTGCCCATAGTTGATAATACTGTACTGTGCACTTAAAAATTTGTTGAGAGCCAATCGCATGTTAGGTGGTCTTACCACAATAAAAATACATGTATATATAACTTGTAAGACTTAGCTTCTGCAAAATGTGATTAAGTGTTTAAGATAGTGATTTCTTGAGATTTTTAAATAAACTGATTACATAGTTATCTTGTCTGGTGCCCATGTATCACACAGGTAATATCAGTTTATTTGCTTAATGTCTCACAACTAAAAAGCCTGATTAATTCATTCATTTGAGGTTTATATTTCAAAGCAATATTTGCATAGGAAATAATTTCCAAAAAATGTCAATGCTATTTCTGAACAGTACACAAAGCATCTTGGAGCTGATATACACGACAATAGATGTATAAACTATTATGATGTTAGATTTAGTCAAGGGAGAAGAAAAATAAATATCATCCTATAGCTATTGTACAAATGTTTATCTGTTTCAGATTATCTCCCTGTGCAACATAAACACATGCACACACACACACACACACACACACACACACACACTAGCAGAGTAAAACCCCAAATATTTTTTAATCCAAACATGTGAAATGAAAAGTAAGATCCTAACGCTGTTTCGTTTGATCGGTCATGGCTGACATCTAAAAAATATTTGAATCCTCCCAAATTGTTTTGGTATCATCTCTATAATACCAATGCCTGATTGGATTCCATAAGTTTACCAGTAAATATTTATTGACTACTGACTATGTGACTTTGCTGTCCTGAGACCTGTGGAGAATAAGAAAGTGTTCTTAGGGGAAATATTATCTATTAAAAAGATTCCCTAATACTAATTTCTAAAGCATGTCATAGCTCTCCACAGTCATGTAAATGCTGATAAAAAAAAATCATGCCACACAAGATACCATACCAAATTCCAGGTTAGAAAAATTAATGATGAAATTAATGTAACAAATTTCCACTGTGTCTCCTATACGTAATCAGCTTCAAAGATCTAGGGTTTTGCTATTGACGCACTGAAAGAATAGAACATGATCTTTGTTTAATGACTCGAATATTCTGCACACGTTTTAGTAAAAAAAAAAAAAAAAAAAAACAACATAAGTTTTAAAAATAAATATTCAGACTTTGTGACTCTCTAGGTTTATCAAGAACAAATTTTAATACGTTTCTTTCAATAAAGTGCATGAACTCTTTTGGTTTTTACATGTAGTTTGTGCAGACCTGCATATTAAGATAAGCCTGTCTTTCCAAGAGTAAAAGGTATTTCCAGAGGAGTTTTTGCTCAATTTGAAGAATGAGTTAAACACAGAATTACAGCAACTTCATTTAATGTTTCTGATTTTAATAAGTGCATATATGTATCTTTAGAATATATTCAAAATGGTCTAGGGAACTTTTCATTGTTGAACAGCAAAGCAGAAAAGGAGGACTATTTGTGTCATGTACCACTTCCTCCCTAACATAATTTTGAAATATAAACTTTACAAGATTGTTTTTAGTTGTGTGGGAAACCAGTGTTTCTGTGAGATAAAAACACGGAACTAATTGTTTATATTAGAGCCTTTAGGACTGGTGCTATTTTATATGCAAATTTACTGGAGCAATTTGTTTTACATGTGTATTAAGTCAAATGGATCAAATTATCTGAGTGGGTTGAACTAAGATGATAGACCATTTCATCCTATTTGAAAAGAATTCGCGATTCAGCATTTTATACAAATCTAATTGAAATGTATTCATGCCTCTGTAGAGCAGTGATAAACTTAATAAATGAGGACAGTTATTATGCGCCAATAAAATACCAAACCCGGCAAATTATAAAATAGTTATCGGTGTGACTGCTTAAAATAACACAGCTAGCTCTAAAGCTGGGTCAAAAATAATTATTCCAGCCGTCAGAAGAACAATCTAGCAGAATGAACTCTATTTTTTCTGCCTGAAGATTAAATATCTCTCTAGATTCTCTCCAGTAATAGATTCTCTCCAGAGCTGGACTGTGCGCATCATAGATGATAGTTCCAGAGTGTCATTATGACCTGGGCCATGGCCGGCATCAGCTGTCAGGCCCACACACAGGACTAACCATTGGTTCACAGCCTGCAACGTGTTTCTCTAGCATTTTCCCTTGTGTGTCCTCATTATCTTCAATAAGGAGTAACACCTAGGATATTTTGATAAATTTTGTTTACAGGCAAATACAAGCAAAGCAGCAAACTGAGGGAAGCGGTCATTGCCTTTAACGGTCTGTAAACAGTAAGACTTGTTGTTAACAGTCATATCAATAAAAGCAAATTTATTTTATAATCCAAATATGTCAGGATTTGACCAAAACTCCAAACAGGACAGCCAATGTAGGAATGCAAAGGTCAATGTTGGTTACAGATCAGAGTAGAGAAGTTTAAGAAACATTTTAAACAGATTTGCAAAAACAGGAGAACCACTTAATGAAGCAAATGCTCCAGTAAATAAAAACCTTAACTGTATACATGTTTGAAATTGAGAATAAAAACCAGTGGAAAAAGGAAGCTGGAGAGGATAGGGAGATAACTGATTATTAAGATAACAACAAGGCCTTAAATGGAGCAAGGAATCAAAGACCCAGTCACAGGCATTCTCCCACTTCTCTAGGATCTTGGTTTCATTCTTGCCTTCTCAGGCCATCCCCCTCGGGTGGAGGAAGTCAGGGTGGTTAGTTACAAAGATGACTGGTCTCTGAACTAGTATTTGTCTCTGAGCTCTCATACAATAGCCCACTAGAAACTCTAAAGATCCCTATGACTTAGAGATAGATATAAATCCTTTTATTAGAAAATATTTATCTATGTGAGAACAACACTAATAATTGTGCTTTTTTTAAAGATTTTATTTATTTATTTGACGAGAGAGAGATCACAAGTAGGCAGAGAGGCAGGCGGGAGGGGGGATGGTGGGGGGGGAGCAGGCCCCCTGCTGAGCAGAGAACCCTATGAGGGGCTCGATCCCAGGACTCTGAGATCATGACCTGAGCCAGAGGCTTAACCCACTAATTGTGCTTTTTTAATTGCCAGATAATGTAAAATTCAACATGTGCTCTTTTTTTTTTGGTAGACTGTGGAAGTTATGCTCTGTGTGCAACCATGTGAAATATTAACTGCTCCTTTAGCTAGTCATCTCCTGGCTTGGGCATGACTTTTATTTTAGATGCTAATTTTCAGAATCTTTTTGGAGGGTATTGTGTTTGTTATTTCATCACATGGTCCTGTGAGATTTGTACAGTGTCTATAAAATTGTGAACTGCGCATATGTTTTCTAAGGATCACATATAATTAAGATTAAATATTCACATTATTATAAGCCTGTTCTTGCAGACATAAAGCAAAGCATATTCCCAGGGGATAATACTTCAGGAAATATTTGCATCCTTAACTTTTGTAGCATTAATTCTGTCTCACTGAGTTAAAGCTAAAATTGCTTTAGTGACCAACCCTGAATGCAAAAGGGTAAATAAATAAATCCAAAACACGACCTAAAAGATAACAAACTGTGCAAAAGAAATAGGTATACAACATAAATTATTGATTGCACTTTCATATTTTAACTAGCTGTTTTGCCAATAGCAAGTATAATATATGCATATCTATATGCATGTATATTGCCACTGTTTAAATACAGGTGTTAGGGCAACTTAAATACTTTATGAACTGAAAATGATAAAATCCTTATCCCAGAAAAACAGGAAAACAAAAACAAGGAAACATTTTCTCTTTTCTAATGCTGTAATTCTGTATTATCTTGGTGACTCTGCATGTTTTCCTCGATGTTTTGAAATCACTGTAGACAATAGTAAACATGAACTCAGTCTGTGATTTACGTATTGCCAGAAGAGGCCACTGGGTATATGTGATCAATTGCTTGGCTATGAAAGCACTTGAAAAAGAGGCACTCACTGATCTAACAGAACAAATGAAAATGTAAATCTACAGATGAGATTCCTTACAGAGAACAAATTCAACAAACACATTCTTTCTGGACATCTTCTAGGACAACGCACAGTCCTAGGTCCTTTTGAAGAGGAAGCTTAAATGGAATCCTGGCCCTCAAGGAGCTTAGAGTATAAATGCACCTGGGAAAGGAGATGCCTATGTTTCTAGTACAGTTGTTTTGCCTCAGACAATTTTATATAAGAGTGCTTTAGACTTTATGTAAACCTCATAAATACAATGCCTTTTCTTTTAAAAATGGTGAAAACTAAAGATATTTATAGGGAAGAAACTGCATTTATATTTAAATATAATTGAAATTAGCTGGAAGTGAAGTCACATAAAATGCCATTAACATGAAATTATACTATTAGAGCCTCAAATAAAGAGATATGCCCGCATTGTTAAGTGCAATTCAGGAGGGAAATGGCACTGTTACTTTTAACAAGCACTTTTTTTTCTTCAGTTAAAAAATATTTTTAGAGATTTTTGAGTATTTCTTTTAAATATAAAGTTAACAAAATATGTATCAATCTAAATATTTTCTGAGGTGCTTAAATTTTTTTAAATTATGGTGGTTTAATTTGAGAAATACAATTAAATACACCCATCTTCATTTTATTTCAATTTTCTTAAAGGAGCAACTATACCATATTCATCTTTATGTCCTCAATGTCTAGTAAAAAGACATGCACACAATAGGAAAGCAACAAAAGTTGCTAAACATTAGAGCTGTTTCTAATATAACCTATTTGGTTATCTGCAGGAATAATTTTCATATTCTGTGTTCCTTCTATCCACCATCCCTACCAGCAATCCTTCTCAGATGTTGCTATTAATATGCAGAAGGATAAAGGAGCAGCAGTGTAAACTTTGGAAACATGAACAAAAATATGGCTGGGGCAGGTTTTACAAAGGATCAACAATGATGGCAAGCTTCTGGCAACCACTGTGATGTCATGTGGGTGGGAAGTATTCATCACAGTTTCTAACTACTCTCATGATGATGTTACTCAATAAACTGCTCAAATTTAAATCATCATATATAAACTAAAGGTACAAACAACTCATCCAGCACAGCCAATGCATGGGATAATATGTAATAAATTTTTAATAAATATTTTTAATGAATAAGTAGGCAAGTAAATGAGAAGGGAAATTTAAAAAATAAACTAAAATAAGGCATAAAATGAATATGGAGTGGGGAAGGGAAAGAAGTCATGTAGTAGAGGACCAGAGGTGAGAGACAGGGCCATCAAAATTCCATATGGCTACAACTGTGTCAGTCATACTGGACCAGGTGACTTTGTTCAGGGCACTGCCTATAAAAGAGTAGGCAGTACCCCTGTGCCTTTACAAGCATGCAGCACTTCTCCCAGAAAGAACCAGTCATCTTTTATTTACATAGCCTTAGGTGTTTACCTCAAGCATTAACTTCTGGAAATTTCCTGTGTTGACCCTGTTCTTTGTCTTGCTTTAACTCTATCATAGCATTTATCACACAGTATTATAATTATTTACTTATCTCTTCTTCCAGTCATTGAACATTCTTAGTCTTTTTTGTATCTTTATTTACTTTTCAATGCTATATTTGAGTATCCTCTATAACATTTCCACTAGGCACTGGGAATAGAAGAGTGAATCAAGAATTTATAGTCCAATACAGTAATATACTGTAATGTAAATCTTTGTCTCCTACATTAACTTTTTCATCTCATTAAAATATTCTTAAAAATTGCTTTTCCAAGTATTAGTAACCGTTTTAAAGATTTTATTTATTTACTTGTCAGAGAGATAGAAAGCACACAAGCAGGCGGAGTGACAGGCAGAGGAGGAGAGAGAAGCAGGCTCCCTGTAGAGCAAGGAGCCTGATGCGGGACTCGATCCCAGGACCCTGGGATCATGACCTGAGCCAAAGGCAGTGGGTTATCCAACTGAGCTACCCAGGCGTTCCTAGTAACCATTTTATATAGACATTATTAAAGTATAGTCATGTCATAGAAATTAGGAGTGGTTAGTAATTCCTAAAATGTACTACCTACACATGGAATATTTGGAGAAATTTTGGTATTCTTTTCTTCTAATGAAAGAAATAAAGACAAGTTATCTCATTATACATTAAATTTGAGGTACATTAAATGCAAAATCTGAATTGTAATTTCTTACTATATCTCCTAACATTACATAGGAGCTCAAGTCAAGTTTGCTGAAAGAATTAACCAAACAAATGAAATTAATAATCTCAAGAAATTTCATGTAATATCTGTATACAACTACCTTATAAAATCCAAAGGTCATTTTTAATCACCATTTTTAGTGAAATTCTACTTTTGAGAAAATTAGTTAACATAAGCTTCTCATTAAAAAATAAATAAAGCAAACACTTTTCTTTTTTTCAAGAAATATATCTGATTTAGTGTTTTGCCTCTATGATACAAAAAGAGAAATTTTTATACTTGAAGGATATCTAGAAAAATATTTTAATAATCTCAATAAAAGTCTAATAGCAAAAACACATCCTATTTTCTGAATTGTAAAGTCCTCTCAGTATACATGAGTAATCTTGCAGCCAGTCTAAGCAATTCCTTATAACATGTATTTCCAGTTCTCCAGATGTATTTTCCATATGCTTTATCTCACATGATGGGTTTTCTGCCTTCAAATTAAGCAATATGTAATAGTGGTTCATTAAACAGGTTTTAGAATCCAACACCTGAGTTCGAACCCCATTTCCTCACTGACTAGGTCAGATACTTGGGCACCTCACTTGACTTCAGAGTCCAGACTTTCCTATCTGTTGTTTGTGAGGAGAATGGAACAATGAACCAAGCATTGTGCTCAGTCTTGAACAGAGGAAGGGCTGCATAAATGATACATATTGTTACTATGTGTTTGCTCAACTGAGAGTATCTCCACTGAGGGATGTCAATTTTTGAAAAATATTATAGGATAGTTCACACTACATGGCTTCTAAAATCTCCCAGCTGATTGAATAATATTAAAAATTCATTTCTCATTAATAATTTCAGTCTCAAAATGTAAGGTTTTTTGTTTCTTTTCTTTACTTTGCCCCTCACTTAAAGAAGTAGCGTTCAAGCTTAACATATAAGGAACTCTGAGGAGGCATAAGCAGAACTTTACCCCCCTGTCTGAAAAAATAACCTTCTTATTAAGACAATTGTACTTTTTTGCCTGATTTCATTTATATTTAATAATCTTAAATAATACAAGAAAATTAACTACAGAAAGAATAGTGAAACCCTTGAGCAGTGGGCTGGGTAGATGAGCAGGCATAAGCTTGCAGAGCATGGAAAGAGAAAAACCAATTCCTTAACTTCCGAAATAAAGCCAAACTAAATATTGAGAAGTTACATTTTGGAGTACTCTGCAGGAAGCCCTGCTTCCTACCACCACAGCAACATGAGCAGCTAGGGTCTGTTCTCACGTGACTTTGTCTCTCTGCCCCAACACTGTCGGGCTGACTTCTCCTTGAAACACTCTTTTCCTTGAATAACCTGATTCTCATTAAATTCCATTCTATTCTTTCAGTCTTTGTCTTGACATGTATTTTCTTTTTTTTTTTTTTAAGGATTTTATTTATTTATTTGACAGAGATCACAATTAGGCAGAGAGGCAGGCAGAGAGAGAGAGAGGAGGAAGCAGGCTCCCCGCTGAGCAGAGAGCCCGATGTGGGGCTCGATCCCAGGATCCTGGGATCATGACCTGAGCCGAAGGCAGAGGCTTTAACCCACTAAGCCACCCAGGCGCCCCTTGACATGTATTTTCTGATTCATTTTTGGTTTCTACTTTATTCCCGTCCTATGTAGGTCTATTTTCAGCCTCTTCTGTCCCCCTAAATTTTCCCCATTATGGTTACTTTTACACTTAGAAATTCCATTTCTTTCAGAAAAATTCTCAGCCACTCCATCACTTCTATTTGTTTCCAGTTAGGTATTCTATGACACCTGGATTCAAGGATTGCTATGAAATGCCCTAGCGGAAAGGCTGGGAACCCAGGAAGATGTGGGAGAATTTTTTTTTTCTTTATTTTTATTTCTTTATTTTTTTTTAAAGAGAAGCCAATGCAATAGCTAGTTTCTACTGGAAAGAAGAAACTTTACAGTACATTTTAAGTAAGTTAGTGCAGGGCTTAGCGGCCCAAATAGTGTGACCAGTTGGTGGAATGCCATCTTGTAAAGGGTTCCACAGTCAAGGCATCTCTGGGAGGCACTTCTGTGCAGACTGTGGTCTATCTCACAGATGCAGTCTACTATTTGCTTGGGACTAAATTAGGGTCTTCCTTGGTGTCTGAAGCTTCCTTCAGGGCTAGCGTACTGAAAGGGTTCAATTCATTCCATGCCCCCATCATGATCTCCTCCAGCCCAGTGGTCTGCTGGTCACCAGCAGGAACCCCAACTCCAGAAGCCATCAAGCATACTGCAGCAAGCCAACTGGGACTGTGGTCCCTGAGGCCTGATCACCCAGCATTCCAGCTCAGCAAAGAAATTCTGAACGGTTTTATTTTTAGAAGAAGACAGAGTGAATGCGGTCTGCAGACAATTAGCTCCCCTTAACACAGCAGGAAAGAATACAAAATCCAAGTCCATTGGCTCAGCATCAGGGCAACCATGTAAAGTCCTACTCTGGACAAGTACCAAAGTCTCTATGAACAAGGCTTTTGTCTTCATTCTAGGCCTCACAAGTCACCTTGGTTCTCAGCACCCCATCTGCTGAGGCTGAAGCCCTACTAGACTCCCTCTCTTCTTCTAGACTGGATTAGTATGCAGGCCCCTTGCTTTTAGCCTCTTTTCTTGTTCCCTCCCAACCTACATGAAGCCCACCTCTTATTTTGCTAATATATCTATAACATCAAATGCCCACCTGCTGGGGCTTTTTAAAAAATGCACTTATAAAGTGCATTCAGTTTTCTTTTTAAATTTGTTTTATTTTGCCTTCTTTTTGTGCACAGTTCTATAAGCTAAAGAACAAGTCCCCAGGAATTATTTCATACTTCTCCTCATGCTGTTCCTTACCTTAACCCCTGGCAAAGCTGATCTGTTCTCTGTCCCTGTAGCTCTGCCTTTTCTAGATTTTCATATAAATGGGAATCCTATGGTATGTAACCTTTTGAGTCTGGCTCCTTTCACTTAGCGTAATGCATTTGAGAGTCACCCATGTTGCTGCATGTCTCAATAATTGGTTTCCATTTATTGCTAAATGCATCTCATTGTATGACTGTACCACAGACTGTTTCTCTGTTCACCAGCTAAATGACATTTGAATTTCCAGCATCTGATGATTACAAATAAAGCTGCTATAAACATTCATGTATACCTTTTGGTGTTAACACACATTTTTATCTCACTGGGGTAAAGACCTAGCAGTGCAATTTCTGGGTATATAGTGAGTGAACTATTCAACCTTCTAGTAAATGGCTAAACTGCTTTCCAAAGAGATGGCATCACTTTGCATTTCATGCATTTTGCAATAATATATAAGAGTGACAGTTGTTCCACATTCTCACCAGTGTTTTGGTATTGTCATATTTCGTTTTGTTTTGTTTTTAGTCAGTCTAATAGATGTGGCTGGAGTATCTTTAGGCCTCTTCTTATCCTCTCTCAAATGTCATTACTCTCCTATGAGCTTATCCAGCAACTATGCAACCATATCTCGGGTTCTGGAACTTCATATCTATGTCATTAAGTCAACAAATATTTATTGAGGGCCAACTATGTGTCAGGTACTGTTCCTGATGTTATGATTAAGTGATGAACCTGACATATTTAAGTGCTCTGACCTTATTTATCAAAATTATATTCACAAACAGAAGCATAATGAAATGAACAGGAGGACAGATATATAAATTAAAAACTGAATTATTCTAGAATTTGCACCAGCCAACATAGTAGTCATTAGCCACTGGTACATGAGATGTGACCAGTACTAACTGAATGAGCCATAAACAAAAAATACTCACCAAACTCTAAAAAGTTAAAGTGTCGGGGCCCTGGGTGGCTCAGTGGGTTAAAGCCTCTGCCTTTGGCTCAGGTCATGATCCCAGGGTCCTGGGATCAAGCCCCGCATTGGGCTCTCTGCTCAGCAGGGAGCCTGCTTCCCTCTCCCTCTGCCTGCTTCTCTGCCTACTTGTGATCTCTGTCTGTCAAATGAATAAATAAAATCTTAAAAAACAAACAAACAAAAAAAGAGTTAAAGTGTCTTTCACTGATTCAGAAATATTCCAGATGGGATCAACACAGCTGAGATGTTGACTTAGGATTGGAAAGGACAGACCTGATGTTACCCTATGGAGCTAGGCTTCAGTGTCCCCAGAGCCCACCCATGCTGCTTAGAGACTTCCTAAGATTCTGTTAACTAGACTCTTTTGTGTCTCCAAATACTCCAAATAGGTACAACTACCAAAAGCAGAAGAATATAGGTAGAAAAGTAGTCACAATGAATAAACTTTATACACAGTATTTCTAATCTCTATTACCATCTTGGAAGGTTTTATTTGAACATTAAAACCAGGGCCCATAACTACAAAGGTGGTCTGTTGAGTGAGAGGATGCTTCACAATGTTCTATATATGTTTTGTGAGTCATGGGCTCAGATCTCTGATTTCATTAGCACATTTAAAATCATTTGGTCTCTCAAGAATAGACTCACATAAATAACACTCACTGAGGCTCGTTTTATCTGAACGTCAAATTGTTCTGGTCAACAGAGAACTGCGTTCTCTTCATGGAGGCAACCTAAGCATAAAGTCATCTTATCAGATTGACTTGACATTCCTTCAAGATCAATGTCATTTCTAGGAAAATCACATTGTCAAGAATGTAATTCTATTTCACCTCTTGAAAATTCCATCTAATCCTTCAAAACAAAATTCAGATGCCACTCTTGAAGCTCATTACTTGATTTGCTCACCCTGAACACCTAGTGTATGCTATTATCCACTTCTTTGTCATTTTGCACAGACTATGGTGCATTCTAGTCATTTAAGGACATTTCATATCCTCTACTATATTGTGAGCTCCTTGCGTACGATATGTAACCATAAACCATACATGCAAAGACCCTAGGGTAACAGATATTCAAAAACACCCCCAAATTATATGGATCCTGGTTTCAGAGATGAAAAATATTTGGGAAGCTATAATAGTAAATTTGAATCAAATTAAGTTGGCTATTAAATGGTGGCATTAAAAGTGAAGTCTGACCTGGACTTTCAGTCATAACTCTAGATCAGTAGATTCTGAACCAGTAGTTATCTTAGTACACAAGGGACATTTGGTAACAGCTAGAGACATCTCTGATTGTCAAAATGGAAGTGGAGTCAATAGAAGGAGGCTACTGACATCTGATGGTAGAGGCCAAGCATGCTCTAAACATCCTACAAAAGGACAGCCCCTCTCTCCCCAACAGTGACAAAGAACTGTCCAGCCCAAAACGTCAGTAGTGCCAGGACTGAAAAATTCTGCTCTAAATACATCAAGTTGGTTGCTTTTTCCCTGTTTTCCATGCCCTGGCTAATCTTTGGAATGAATGGAGTTCACTGAAAGTATATCCTTTTTAGATAATCTCAGAGTTTCTGAAAAGCCATCATCATCTTTACCATCATCATCAACATCATCATTTTCAGTACCACATTAACAAGATTAAATACTGAGACAGTCTGAGGGATTTGTGGGAACCCAGAGCACGGTCTTCACAATTCTGAAGTTCAGGGATGAGAACCATGTGTCTGCTAATACCAGAACAATTAACTACTAGATTAGGGAGAAATTTCCAGAGAAATTGTGATTATTTCTGTCATTTCAAATCTTCCTATCATAACTACCTGTTATGCCCTGCCTTCAAAGACGAGATTGGAGATAAACTATTTTAAAGAATCAAAAATTTTTCCTTATCAGCAAATATTTTTTGGAGAATCAAATTCTTTGCCTTGCTTGCATCATAATTTATTTAACTTATAAATTGTTAGGAACTTTCTATTCAATCAAGTTATATTTCTCCCTGTTATAACCACCAGACAATTTTTCTTTTTTTTTTTTTTTTTGGTCCTATATGGAGCTTTACCCTCACTTTTCTGTAGATTTAGATTTAGAAATCTAGATTTAGAAATAAATGGATAAGAATTTTTCTGAGCTCCCTTTTCTGAGGGAAAACAATCAAGCTTCCTTATCTCAGCAAACCCCCATCCAGCCCTTTTCAGTTACTTCCAATTTATTCATTTGTCCTCTCTCATAATTCCTCATTTTTCTTTTACCCTCTAAAACCCATGGTCTACAACACACATACACACACACACACACACACACACACACACACACCCCATACATGCTTCTCTCTTCAGGGCTGATACACACAAATAAAAAATGGAAGAAATGGAGAATAAAGTATTTTGTGCAATGGAGAAAGTTGAGCTGCATTCTAGAATAATTGATAAGTGAGTTGTGGATTCAGATTTTTTTAATTGTCTTAGTTCAGTGATGGTAAGTGTAAGAAACTGAAAGGTGCCAGGCCGAGATGATTTCACTAGTGAAGTCTACCAAACATTTAAGAAATAAATAATACCAATTCTCTACAATCTGCTCCAGAAAAATAGAAGCAGAGGGAACACTTCCTAACTCATTCTATGAGGCCAGCATTATTCCAATACCAAAACCAGACAGACATTGTAAGAAAGAAAAAATTGGGGACCAGTATTCCTCATGAGTGATACATAGAAAAATGCTTAATAACATATTAGAAATTGAGTCCAATAATGTATAAAAAGAATTATACACAATGATCATACCTGGGATCTATTCAAAGTATGCAAGACTGGTTCAACATTTGAAAATCAATTAATGGAATCCACTATATCAACAGCCTAAAGAAGTTACAGATATAGTAACATATCAATGATGATGATGATGATGATGATGATGGTGATGATGGTGATGGTGATGAAAGAGTTTCTTTTTCAGGAACTCTGAGACCATCCGAAAGAACATACTCCTCAATTTTGAATTTAGATCACTAAATTTGGCCAGTTCATGGAAAACAAGAAAAATATTAATTGAATTAATAGAGGTAGGCTTGAGAGGCCAGTCAGACTCCACTTTAATACATATATATATATATATATATATATATATATATATAATATTCCACATAATCTGACTTAACCTTACTTTGCAAGGGTAAATAACTAAATCTAAGGGGCAAGTTTATTCCATAGAACTGAATAAGCAGAATGTTTGCACTTCATGAAATTATCTTGAAAGTCAAAATTCAAGCCTATCTGTTCTGTTTAACACATTGTTAAATTGACTCAGATTTTGGATTTAAGAGATATAATATGAACACTCATGAGGCTCTTTTATTTAAAAAGGTGAGGGGTGTCTGGGTGGCTCAGTGGGTTAAGTCTCTGCCTTTCGCTCAGGTCATGGTCTCAGGATACTGGGATCAAGTCCCACATCAGGCTCTCTGCTCAGTGGGGAGCCTGCTTCCCCCTCTCTCTCTGCCTGCCTCTCTGCCTATTTGTGATTTCTCTCTCTCTCTGTCAAATAAATAAATAAATAAATCTTTAAAAATAAATAAATAAAAGAGGTGAGAAAATAATCTATACACAAAGCTGTTTTTAGGGACTGAATTTTTAAAAGTCAACTTTTATAAAATGAAATTTAAAATGCTGAAATATGCTAAATATCATATGTCTTGATAGAGAACAAAGAGGGCCATATGACGTTTCATATATATTGCTCTCATTTTGCAAATAATTCCATTAGAAAAGTATAATGTTCAAATATAAACCTAAGCCCCAAATACCAACATTGAACTTAAATGAAAACTTGATCTACATCAGTGGGTAGGGAGAGTTTGTGCTTGAAGGTTCATCTTTTTCATCTTGTGCTAAAGAAAATCTTTTTCTTTTTTCTTTTTACACAGAGAGAGAACGCATGTGTGCATACAGGGAAGGAGCAGAGGGAGAAGGAGAGAATCTCAAGCAAAGCCTGGGGGTGGGGCTCAATCTCACAGCCCTGATATCATGACTTGAGCTGAAATCAAGAGTCAGATCCTTAACCAACTGAGCCACCAGATACCTCTTCTTAAAGCAGGGCTTTTATATACTACTGTACATTTTCCGTAGTCTTCTATTTTCCTACATTTACCTTCTTTTTTGAGTGCATAATGCATTTCCATCTACGAAAATACTGCCTTACATACTACTGCTTGAACTAACTTTAGGTTTTATACAAAGCCACATGGGAAAAGAATACTAATATGGTCGTTAACCGTGCAGAAACTACAACCGTTTGTCATTTGCCAAGCTATGTTTACATACTGGCAGCGAAAAACTAGACGGTTACTTTTTCTTTCAACTTGCTCTCTGGGTTTATCATTACTAGCACAAGGAATTTTCCCTAGATTCGTAATAAGTTAAATATAAATTGAAATAATGTCTTTAACCAAAACTTAACCCTGCTGTATATTATTATTTATACAAGCACTGACCCCCATTTACAATTAGAAGGGAAAAGTCAAGGCAGCAAATGACACTTTTTAGTTCATTACAATAAATTATATACCTGTCAAGTCTCCAGATTCCAAGATGGCATCACTATGGAAGCATAAGAGTTCTCAACTTTTTTTTAACTCTTTCTCCCATTTGAATTATAAGATATATATAAAAAGTTAATTATTTTCCCATCTGATAAATTCCTTTTATGATTTCTTGGTTAAAAATGTAAAATTTAGAAATGGTGAATTGATTCAAGGCAAAAGTGTATGCATACGCCCACTAAAAGTATTATAGTAATAATATGGTTTTTCATTGAAGTGGTTCTTAAAATAAAAACATCTGTCTCTTCAACAATGGTGTGGGGAAAATTGGACAGCCACTGCAGAAAAATGAAACTGGACCATTTTCTTATACCATACAACAACAACAACAAAAAAAAAAAACTCAGAATGGATGAAAGAGGAGACAGGAATCCATCAAAATCCTACAGGCAAACGCAAGCAGCAACCTCTTTGACCTTGGCTGCAGCAACTTCTTGCTTGATACATCTTCAAAAGCAAGGAAAACAAAACAAAAATGAACTATTGGGATTTCATCAAGATAAAAAGCTTTCACACAGCAAAGGTAACAGTCGACAAAACTAAAAGACAACCTACAGAATGGGAGAAGATTTGCAAATGTTTTATCAGATAAAGGGCTAGTATCCAAAATCTATAAAGAACTTATCAAACTCAACACCTAAAAAGCAAACAATCCAGTCAAGAAATGAGCAGAAGACATGAACAGGCATTTCTCCAAAGAAGACATCAAAATGACCAACAGACATATGGAAAAAATGCTTGAGCGCTTGGATGGCTAAGTCTGTTAAGCATCTGCCTTCATTCAGGCCATGATTCCAGGGTCCTGAGATCAAGTCCTGAATCAGGCTCCCTGCTCAGCAGGAGCCTGCTTCTCCCTCTCCCTCTGCCTGCCACCCCCTTTGCTTGTGTGCTCACTCTCTCTATCTTGTCAAATAAATAAATAAAATCCTTTAAAAAAAGAAAGAAAAAAAGAAAAAGAAAAAAAATGCTCAATATCACTTGGCATCAGGGAAATACAAATCAAAACCACAGTGAGATACCACCTCGCACCAGTCAGAAGGGCTAAAATCAACAAATCAGGAAACAACAAATGGCGGTGAGGATGCAGAGGAAGGGGAGCCCTCCTACACTGTTGGTGGGAATGAGTTTCCTCTAAAAGCTGAAAATAGAGCTACCCTATGACTCAGCAATTGCACTACTAGGTATTTACCCCAAAGACACAAATGTAGTGATCTGAAGGGGGACCTGCGCCCCAATGTTTATAGAAGTACTATCCACAATAGCCAAACTATGGAAAAAGCCTAGATGTCCATTGACAGAAAAATGGATAAAGAGATATGAGATATATATATACAATGGATTGTTACACAGCTGTCAAAAATTGAAATCTTACCATTTGCAAGACTTGGATGGAACTAGAGGGTATTATGCTAAGCAAGATAAGTCAATTAGAGAAAGACAATGATCATATGATCTCACCGATATGTGGAATTTAAAGAACATGGCAGAGGACTATAAGGAAAGAGAGGGAAAAATGAAATAAGATGAAACCAAAGAGGGAGAAAAACCATCACAGACTCTTAATAATCATAGAAAACAAACTGAGGGTTGCTGAAGGGGACAGGGTAACTGGGTGTTGGGCATTAAGGAGGGTATATATTGTAGGGAGCACTGGGTTTTACACAAGACTGGTGAACCACAGACCTGTACCCCTGAAACAAATAATACAATATATATACATAGTATATATGTATATATGTATATGTATATGTATGTATGCCTATATGTATATGTATACGTATATATATGTATATACATATATGCATATATATAACAAATAATACATTGTATGTTAATTAATTGAATTTTTTAAAAATCCATTGAGTGTTAGAAATTGGGCATAGAAATACGTATCAAACCTCTATCCAGGTCCCTGGAGCTTATTATCCAGTTAAGATGAGAAGTTATATAGCAATAATAATAATGATAGTAACAAAACAAATTATATGCATTATAATGCTTACATATAATACAACCTAGTGCATAAGCATATAATGATTACTATACTCCAAGCATAACTCTAAGCACTTTATATTACCTCATTTAATACTAAAACAACCTTATAGGATTGATATAATTATTATTTTCATTTTACAGATAAGGAAACTGAGGACAAACATGGAAGAAATGAGAGCTGGGTCCAAGCTCTCATTACATTCTACTGCCCATTCCATTATAACATGACACATTGGCAAAGGTTAAAACTGTTAGGCACCAAGTGAGTTGTACACTTAGCAAATGCAAAAGAAGTGAGGTATATGGGGAGAAGACACTGTGGGTTGAAGTAGAGACTGGAAGGATTTCAAGGATAAAATGAATGAGCCTGGATTTTAAGTGAACAGGAAAAAACTACATTAAGCAGGGTAAAATGTCTGAACAAAAAGAGGAAAATGGGAATCAGTTTGTAAAATATCCATAGAAACATCCTATTGGCTCCTTAAACTCAACATGACTCCTTGAGATTTTACAAAAATCTTTTTTTTCAACTATTAACTTGTTTTTTGTTGTTGTTGTTGTTGTTTTTTTGTTTTTTTGTTTGTTTGTTTGTTTGTTTTTGTCTCTCTGACCAGCATATAAGCTCCATGGAAACAAAAACTTTCCTGTCATTTTATGATTATATCCTTAGTGACTTTCATGGTGCCTGGCATAAAATTATTTGCTACATACCTGTATAACTGAATATACAAAGGAATGAAAGTCTAAGTTTGGTTCAGCTTCCCTCCCCCTCCAAACAAACAAACATAAACAAAAACAATTTGACTGCCTTTATGTGTTCTCTATGTCATGAGTGGCACCCACATGTTTAGGCAAAAGACCTAGAAATCATCTTTGACTGGTCACTCCTTTTCATTACTGCTCTACGTATATTTAATCATAAATTTTCTTTTCTTCCTTCTGTCTACTTATTTCACTTCTGTTCTTACTGCCATTATTATATTTCTATCACATCCTTTTCTTGAAATAATGTTATAACCTTTTTATGCATCCCCCTGCCCTTGATTTTTTTCCACTCCATTCTCCATCTTGAAGTGAGAATAATGTTTCTGTAATACAAATCTGATTATTTCATTCTCTTTTTAAAAAATCAGTCAACTGGGGGAGAGGAGTCAAGATGGCGGAGAAGTAGCAGGCTGAGACTACTTCAGGTAGCGGGAGATCAGCTAGATAGCTTATCTAAAGATTGCAAACACCTACAAATCCAACGGAAGATCGAAGAGAAGAAGAACAGAAATTCTAGAAACAGAAAATCAACCACTTTCTGAAAGGTAGGACTGGCGGAGAAGTGAATCCAAAGCGACGGGAAGATAGCCCGTGGGGGGAGGGGCTGGCTCCCGGCAAGCAGCGGAGCAACGGAGCAAAAATCAGGACTTTTAAAAGTCTTTTCTGCTGAGGAACATCGCTCCAGAGGCTTAACCGGGGTGAAGCCCACACGCGGTCAGCGTGGCCTCTGGTCCCACAGGGTCACAGAAGGATCGGGGGTGTCTGAGTGTCGCAGAGCTTACAGGTATTAGAACGGGGAAGCCGGCTACAGAGACAGAGCCGAGGAGTGAGCTCTAAGTTCGGGGTTACTTGAACCGGTCACAGGCTCGGTCAGCTCGGAGCGCGGCCGGAGGCCAGGGTGACGGGAGTAATTGGGCGCTGTTCCCTGAGGGCGCACTGAGGAGTGGGGCCCCGGGCTCTCGGCTCCTCCGGGCCAGAGACTGGGCGGCCGCCATCTTCATTCCCGTCCTCCGGACTCTACGGAAAGCACTCTGGGAACAAAAGCTCCCGAAAGCAAACCCGAGCAGATTACTCAGCCCGGCCCCTGGTAAGGGCGGTGCAACTCCGCCTGGGGCAAAGACACTTGAGAATCACTACAAAGGCCCCTCCCCCAGAAGATCAACAAGAAACCCAGCCAGGACCAAGTTCACCTACCAAGGAGTGCAGGTTCAACACCAAGGAGAGCAGCGGAATTCCCGAGGAGGAGAAAGCAAAGCACGGAACTCATGGCTTTCTCCCCATGATTCTTTAGCCTTGCAGTTAATTTTTTTTTTCTTTTTCAATTTTTTTTTCTCTTCTTCTGCCAAACTTTATTTAACTTTTACCCTTTTCTTTTATAACGTCTTTAAACTAGTTTATCTAATATATATATATATTTTTTCCTTTTTGTATTTTTTCTTTATTGGTTTTCTTTTTTTAATTGTTTTTTTTTTTTTCTTTCTGAACCTTTTTATCCCCTTTCTCCCCCCTCACGATTTGGGATCTCTTCTGATTTAGCTAAAGCATATTTTCCTGGGGTTGTTGCCACCCTTTTAGTATTTTACTTGCTCCTTCATATACTCTTATCTGGACAAAATGACAAGGCGGAAAAATTCACCACAAAAAAAAGAACAAGAGGCAGTACCAAAGGCTAGGGACCTAATCAATACAGACATTGGTAATATGTCAGACCTAGAGTTCAGAATGACGATTCTCAAGGTTCTAGCCGGGCTCTAAAAAGGCATGGAAGATATTAGAGAAACCCTCTCGGGAGATATAAAAGCCCTTTCTGGAGAAATAAAAGAACTAAAATCTAACCAAGTTGAAATCAAAAAAGCTATTAATGAGGTGCAATCAAAAATGGAGGCTCTCACTGCTAGGATAAATGAGGCAGAAGAAAGAATTAGCGATATAGAAGACCAAATGACAGAGAATAAAGAAGCTGAGCAAAAGAGGGACAAACAGCTACTGGACCATGAGGGGAGAATTCGAGAGATAAGTGACACCATAAGACAAAACAACATTAGAATAATTGGGATTCCAGAAGAAGAAGAAAGAGAGAGGGGAGCAGAAGGTATATTGGAGAGAATTATTGGAGAGAATTTCCCCAATATGGCAAAGGGAACAAGCATCAAATTCCAGGAGGTTCAGAGAACCTCCCTCAAAATCAACAATATTAGGTCCACACCCCATCACCTAATAGTAAAATTTACAAGTCTTAGTGACAAAGAGAAAATCCTGAAAGCAGCCCGGGAAAAAGTCTGTAACACACAATGGTAAAAATATTAGATTGGCAGCAGACTTATCCACAGAGACCTGGCAGGCCAGAAAGAGCTGGCATGATATATTCAGAGCACTAAATGAGAAAAACATGCAGCCAAGAATACTATATCCAGCTAGGCTATCATTGAAAATAGAAGGAGAGATTAAAAGCTTCCAGGACAAACAAAAACTGATAGGATTTGCAAACACCAAACCAGCTCTACAGGAAATATTAAAAGGGGTCCTCTAAGCAAAGAGAGACCCTAAAAGTAGTAGATCAGAAAGGAACAGAAACAATATACAATAACAGTCACCTTATAGGCAATACAATGGCACTAAATTCATATCTCTCAATAGTTACCCTGAATGTTAATGGACTAAATGCCCCATTCAAAAGACAAGGGTATCAGAATGGATAAAAAAAACAAAACCCATCTATATGTTGCCTACAAGAAATTCATTTTAAACCGGAAGACACCTCCAGATTTAAAGTGAGGGGGTGGAAAACAATTTAACATGCTAATGGACATCTGAAGAAAGCAGGAGTGGCAATCCTTATATCAGATAAATTAGATTTTAAGCCGAACACTATAATAAGAGACGAGGAAGGACACTATATCATACTCAAAGGATCTGTCCAAGAAGAAGTTCTAACAGTTGTAAATATCTATGCCCCTAATGTGGAAGCAGCCAACTATATAAACCAATTAATAACAAAATCAAAGAAACACATCACCAATAATACAATAATAGTAGGGGACTTTAACACTCCCCTCACTAAAATGGACAGATCATCCAAGCAAAAGATCAACAAGGAAATAAAGGCCTTAAATGACACACTGGACCAGATGGACATCACAGATATATTCAGAACATTTCATCCCAAAGCAACAGAATACACATTCTTCTCTAGTGCACATGGAACATTCTCCAGAATAGATCACATCCTCGGTCCTAAATCAGGTCTCAACTGGAATCAAAAGATTGGGATCATTCCCTGCATATTTTCAGACCACAATGCTCTGAAGCTAGAACTCAATCACAAGAGGAAATTTGGAAAGAACCCAAATACATGGAGACTAAACAGCATCCTTCTAAAGAATGAATGGGTCAACCAGGAAATTCAAGAAGAATTGAAAAAATTCATGGAAACAAATGATAATGAAAATGCAAGGGTCTAAAATCTGTGGGACACACCAAAGGCAGTCCTGAGAGGAAAATATATAGTGGTACAAGCCCTTCTCAAGAAACAAGAAAGGTCTCAGGTACACAACCTAACCCTACACCTGAAGGAGCTGGAGAAAGAACAAGAAAGAAACCCTAAACCCAGCAAGACAAGAGAAATCATAAATATCAGAGCAGAAATCAATGAAATAGAAACCAAAAAAACAATAGAACAAATCAACGATACTAGGAGATGGTTCTTTGAAAGAATTAATAAGATTGATTAACCCCTGGCCAGACTTATCAAAAAGAAAAGAGAAAGGACCCAAATCAATAAAATCATGAATGAAAGAGGAGAGATCACAACGAACACCAAAGAAATACAGACAATTATAAGAACATACTATGAGCAACTCTACGCCAACAAATTTGACAATCTGGAAGAAATGGATGCATTCCTAGAGACATATAAACTACCACAACAGAACCAGGAAGAAATAGAAAGCCTGAACAGACCCATAACCAGTAAGGAGATTGAAACAGTCATCAAAAATCTCCAAACAAACAAAAGCCCAGGGCCAGACGGCTTCCCGGGGGAATTCTACCAAACATTTAAAGAAGAACTAATTCCTATTCTCTTGAAACTATTCCAAAAAATAGAAATGGAAGGAAAACTTCCAAACTCATTTTATGAGGCCAGCATCACCTTGATCCCAAAACCAGACAAGGATCCCATCAAAAAAGAGAACTACAGACCAATATCCTTGATGAACACAGATGCAAAAATTCTCATCAAAATACTAGCCAATAGGATTCAACAGTACATTAAAAGGATTATTCACCACAACCAAGTGGGATTTATTCCAGGGCTGCAAGGTTGGTTCAACATCTACAAATCAATCAATGTGATACAACACATTAATAAAAGAAAGAACACGAACCATATGATACTCTCAATAGATGCTGAAAAAGCATTTGACAAAGTACAGCATCCCTTCCTGATCAAAACTCTTCAAAGAGTAGGGATAGAGGGCACATACCTCAATATTATCAAAGCCATCTATGAAAAACCCACCACAAATATCATTCTCAATGGAGAAAAACTGAAAGCTTTTCCGCTAAGGTCAGGAACACGGCAGGGATGTCCATTATCATCACTGCTATTCTACGTAATACTAGAAGTCCTAGCCTCAGCAATCAGACAACCAAAGGAAATTAAAGGCATCCAAATCAGCAAAGAAGAAGTCAAACTATCACTCTTCGCAGATGATATGATACTATATGTGGAAAACCCAGAAGACTCCACTCCAAAACTGCTAGAACTGGTACAGGAATTCAGTAAAGTGTCAGGATGTAAAATCAATGCACAGAAATCAGTTGCATTTCTCTACACCAACAACAAGACAGAAGAAAGAGAAATTAAGGAGTCAATCCCATTTACAATGGCACCCAAAACTATAAGATACCTAGTAATAAACCTAACCAAAGAGGCTAAGAATCTATACTCAGAAAACTATAAAGTACTCATGAAAGAAATTGAGGAAGACACAAAGAAATGGAAAAATGTTCCATGCTCCTGGATTGGAAGAATAAATATTGTGAAAATGTCTATGCTACCTAAAGCAATCTACACATTTAATGCAATCCGTATCAAAATACCATCCATTTTTTCCAAAGAAATAGAACAAATAATCCTAAAATTTATATGGAACCAGAAAAGACCTCGAATAGCCAAAGGAATATTGAAAAAGAAAGCCAAAGTCGGTGGCGTCACAATTCCGGACTTCAAGCTCTATTACAAAGCTGTCATCATCAAGACAGCATGGTACTGGCACAAAAACAGACACATAGATCAATGGAACAGAATAGAGAATCCAGAAATAGACCCTCAACTCTATTGTTAACTAATCTTCGACAAAGCAGGAAAGAATGTCCAATGGAATAAAGACAGCCTCTTCAATAAATGGTGTTGGGAAAATTGGACAGCCACATGCAGAAAAATGAAATTGGATCATTTCCTTACACCACACACGAAAATAGACTCAAAATGGATGAAGGACCTCAATGTGAGAAAGGAATCCATCAAAATCCTTGAGGAGAACACAGGCAGCAACCTCTTTGACCTCAGCTGCAGCAACATCTTCCTAGGAACATCGCCAAAGGCAAGGGAAGCAAGGGCAAAAATGAACTATTGGGATTTTATCAAGATCAAAAGCTTTTGCACAGCCAAGGAAACAGTTAACAAAACCAAAAGACAACTGACAGAATGGGAGAAGATATTTGCAAACGACATATCAGATAAAGGGCTAGTGTCCAATATCTATAAAGAACTTAGCAAACTCAACACCCAAAGAACAAATAATCCAATCAAGAAATGGGCAGAAGACATGAACAGACACTTCTGCAAAGAAGACATCCAGATGGCCAACAGACACATGAAAAAGTGCTCCATATCACTCGGCATCAGGGAAATACAAATCAAAACCACAATGAGATCCCACCTCACACCAGTCAGAATGGCTAAAATGAACAAGTCAGGAAATGACAGATGCTGGTGAGGATGCGGAGAAAGGGGAACCCTCCTACACTGTTGGTGGGAATGCAAGCTGGTGCAACCACTCTGGAAAACACCATGGAGGTTCCTCAAAATGTTGAAAATAGAACTACCCTATGACCCAGCAATTGCACTACTGGGTATTTACCCTAAAGATACAAACGTAGTGGTCCGAAGGGGCACGTGCACCCGAATGTTTATAGCAGCAATGTCTACAATAGCCAAACTATGGAAAGAACCTAGATGTCTATCAACAGATGAATGGATAAAGAAGAAGTGGTATATATACACAATGGAATACTATGCAGCCATCAAAAGAAATGAAATCTTGCCATTTGCGACGACGTGGATGGAACTAGAGGGTATCATGCTTAACGAAATAAGTCAGTTGGAGAAGGACAACTATCATATCATCTCCCTGATATGAGGGAGAGGAGATGCAACATGGGGGGTTAAGGGGATAGGAGAAGAATAAATGAAACAAGATGGGATTGGGAGGAAGACAAACCATAAGTGACTCTTAATCTTACAAAACAAACAGGGTTGCTGGGGGGAGGGGGATTGGGAGAGGGGGGGTGGGGTTTTGGACATTGGGGAGGGTATGTGCTATGGTGAGTGCTGTGAAGTGTGTAAACCTGGCGATTCACAGACCTGTACCCCTGGGGATAAAAATATATGTTTATAAAAATATAAAATTAAAATAAATTAAAAAAAAATCAGCCAACTGGGCACCTGGGTGACTCAGCCGTTAGGCATCTGCCTTTGGCTCAGGTCATGATCCCAGCGTCATGGGATGGAGCCCCGCAACAGGCTCCCTGCTCAGTGGAAGCCTGCTTCTTCCTCTCCCACTCCCCCTGCTTGTGTTCTCTCTCTCACTGTCAAATGAATAAATAAAATCTTTTTTTAAAAAATTGTTCAACAGTAGGGGCAGGTCAGTCAGTTGAGCATGGGTGGCTCAGTCGGTTGAATGTCTGACTCTTGATTTTGGTTCAGGTCATGATGTCAGGATTGTGAGATGAAGCCCCATGTGGGGCTCAATGTGGAGTCTGCTTGAGATTCTCTTCTTCTCTCTCTGCCACTGTACCTGTTCACAATCTGTCTCTCTAAAATAAATAAATAAACTCTTCTAAAAAAAATCAGTGAATAGACTTCCATGGTCCTCAGATAAAATGCAAATTCCTTAACATGGTTTAATATGCCCCTCATGGTCTAGCCACTTCATAACTGTTCTCTGAGCTTGAGAACATGCCCCATCACTAACACTATGCCTCTCTGAAGGCTACATTTTACTATTAATGAATCTCTTTGAGCTTATCACATGACTTTCTTCTCTTCTTCCCTTAGATTGTTCCAAATTATCAAGACGATCGGAATCTCTCCTTTTTCCCTGCCCCTTTTATTTTGCTCCATAATATTTATCATTACATCCTGGCTTTAACACTTCTTTTAGAAAGTTTTCCATAACCTCAAAAATGATGTTATTCTGCTTCCTGTTCTAACTCTACTGCATTCTTTATCACCTTTGTGTTTTTTTTTTTTTTTAAGATTTTATTTATTTATTTGACAGAGAGATCACAAGTAGACAGGGAGGCTGGCAGAGAGAGAGGAGGGAGCAGGCTCCCAGGGCCCTGAGATCATGACCCCAGCCGAAGGCAGCGGCTTTCTGTATCACCTTTGTAAGGAGAAGCTGATTACTCGTACTATTGCCTCTTAGACTGAAAGTCTATATGACTATAGAGATCAACAATCAATATTTTATCATTCACTGTGTTGTGTCCAGTGCTTAACTGAAGCTTAGGATTATTAACATAATGTCCAATTAGGTCATATAAAAGGAATACATGAAGTTGAAATTTGAATATTAAGTGAGACTTTCCTTATAGATCTTAAATTGACCATAGTATTCAAAGTTGAAAAGAAGAGAATATAACACTCCTACTTCTAAATAGAGCTGGAGAAAACTGAATCAAATACCTTGCCTAAGTATACAAAGTGTATACAAAGTATATACTTTGAAAGTAAAGGCAGGTGAACTTTAAGTCATAGCAGTAGAAATTACCTAAATTAAAGTACAGGGGGGGAAAGAGTAAAAAAAAAAAAAAGCATGAAGTCTTGGACTTGGATAAAAATATCAAATGCATTAACATACTTAGAATCCTTGAAGAGATAGGGGGTCAGGAAAGATATTTATAAATAATGGCTTAACATTTTTAAAACATTTTGTGAAAATTATAGACCCTGTTTCCAAGAATTTCAATAACAGGCAGGATAAACAAAATGAAAACCAAACCAAAACATAGCAAAATCACAATTCTGAAAAATCAATGGTAAAGAGAACATTTTAAAAGAAATCAGATAATAAAATACATATATATAAAGGGAACAAAGGTAGCAATGATCCCTGACCTCTCTTCAAAAACAATGTGAAATAATAGACAATGGAAAGATATCTTGAAAGGTCTGATAGGAAAGACTAAATAAATAAGTAAATACTGTTAAAGTAGAATTCTATTACTGACAATATTTTTTCTCAAAAATGATGGCAAAATAAAGACTTCATACAAATAAAAACTGAGAACTTTCAGCAGATACGTGCTATGAGAAATGTTAAAGGAAATTCTTCAGGAGGAAGGGAAAAAATATCAGATAAAACTCAAATCTCAGGGACGCCTGAGTGGCTCAGTCAGTTAAGCATCTGCCTTTGGCCTGGGGTCCTGGAGTCCAGCTCTCATCAGGCTCCCTGCTCCACAGGGAGAGTGCATCTCCCTCTCCCTCTGCCTACCACTCTGTTGCTTGTGCTCACTATCTCACTCTTGCTCTCTCTCTCAATCTCTGTCAAATAAATAAATAAAATCTTAAAAAAAAAACAAAACCCTCAAATCTCAAAATAAAGAATGTTAGGAATAAAGAATGTATGGGTAAACATAAAGCATACTTTAATTTCTTTTTAAAACAAATGGCTATTTAAAGCAAAAATAGTAATAATGAATTGAAGGATTAGTAAAATGTACAAAAGCAAAATAGTTGTATTAGGGTGTTCCAGAAAAACAGAAGCAATAGAACACTAAGAAATAATACTAATAATAGAATACTAAGAAATAATCCAAAAGAAGGCAAGTAAAGGAGGGGGAACAAAAAACAAGTGTTACAAATAGAAAACAAAAAGTAAGTAACAGACTAAAACATAACCTTGCTGGTTATTGAATTCATATAAATGGTCTACACACTGTCATAAAAAGGCATGGATTGGGGCACCTGGGTGGCTCAGTGGGTTAAAGCCTCTGCCTCCGAGTCAGGTCGTGATCCCAGGGTCCTGGGATCGAGCCCCACATTGGGCTCTCTGCTCAGTGGGGAGCCTGCTTCCTCCTCTCTCTCTCTCTGCCTGCCTCTCTGCCTACTTGTGATCTGTCTGTCAAGTAAATAAATAAAAATCTTTAAAAAAAAAAAAAGGGCATGGATTGTTCAGACTGAAAAAAATAATAAGTGCTATAAGAATAAGCTTTAAATATAAAGAAACAGGTACATTAGAAGGATAAAGAATGTATACCATGCTAACATTAATAGTAAGAAAGATGAATTGACTCTGTTAATAAAGTATATGTCAGGAAAAGAGATATTACCAGGAATAAAGGGGGACATTTCCTGATGTTCTTCAGTTCATCAAGAACATATTAAAATTCTAAATGTGTATGTAACTAATAACTCCATTTAAAATAGAAGCAGAACAGACAAACTAAAGTGACAAATCTAGAAATTCACAGTCTCAGTTACAGATTTTAGCCCTCTTTTCTTAATAACTGATAGGACAGATAGAGATATATTCAGAAAAGGGCAGAAATATGAATCACATTATTGTAAGTGTCATTTTCACATAATCACTACCTGAAGTTATCTTGTTCCCGTATTTGGTTACTTGACCACTGCCTGTCCCCTCATTGTCATGTAAACATCATGATTGTAGGGACTTGTATATCTTTCTCACTGTTCTATTCCTAGCCTTTACGATAGTGCCTGATATATAATAGGCGAACATCAAATATTTGAATGAAGGAAAGGATAAATTAATAGATTTAATGGATATTTTGAAAACATTATGCTCTTATTTAGGGAGGTTCCTAGCATGCAAATTAAAACATAGGAGGTACTTGAATCAACAACTCAGTATTCTTCTGGAATTCTAATCAAAGATTTTAGTTTTAGACTAGGTACTTAATTTGCATATCAATTATAAAAGAGAATTAATAATGTCAAAAGATACTTATATTCAAATTTAGTTGCAAAGAAACAGCATGTTTTAAAAATTAAAAGATGAGAAACTAAGTTGTATCTTTGAAAGACAGAATCTCAGCTAATGATTTAGGTCTCTGTTAGTAAGGAAGCAGGTCACTCTCACTGATTTCATATCTTGCTAACAAAGAAGGTAAGTAGCAAGGACTCTAACTTACGTACTAGTCCTAAACTGAAATCAAATTGTTCTGGCTTGTGTTCAGAAACTTTATCAAGATTCTACTTATTGCAATGTTTATAAAGATCTACATAGTGGTTGAGTTTGACTCAAAGTCACAGAGAATAATACTGTTGGGCCTCTAGTCATTA
Source organism: Lontra canadensis (assembly GCF_010015895.1). Taxonomy (NCBI): domain Eukaryota; kingdom Metazoa; phylum Chordata; class Mammalia; order Carnivora; family Mustelidae; genus Lontra; species Lontra canadensis. The sequence goes on along the minus strand of NW_022631096.1, from coordinate 777,489 downwards.
TCTCTACCTGAAATAAACTCTGAGGTGCAGAGCCACTTGTAAAGAGCCTTTCAGAAAACTCCTTTGCTGTGCTATGTCTCATTCCACACCTGTCTGCCCCTTATCCACCACTGTATCTATTTTAACTGAATGGTTCTTAAAATGATAAAGTAGAACACCAGCTAATAATAAGAAGGTCCTTGACGATGGGTACTTCTGTTTACAGAGAATGGAAGACTAACTGTGCTGATCCATATTATAGTCTCAAGTGTGTTAGACCTGGTCAATATGATGCCGCTAACAGGCATCATTCTAAGTGCTAAGGAATAGGAAGAATGTATGTCTGTCATCAGTTATGAACTGGAATTCACACTGTGCAGGGTACTATTCACAGCCACAGTAACTTCATTCTTATACAACTGTAAATTGTGGTTTTATTTTAAAACAGGGACCCTGCTTTTTGACTAGCTTTAGAAAGATTGTGACACAATGTGAAAATGGACATTTAATAAATACTCCTTTCTACACTGCACACAGGGAACAGGTAATAAATGCTGTTGTCTGACTTGATAATGATGATGCCTGGCAGAGTAGAGGGACAATTAATGAGTGTTCTTTGATTGATGATGAGACAAGCAATACAAACAAGGATTTTTCTTTGTCAGTTTCCCCCAAATAGTTCTGAACGAAAGTAAAATGTGCTCTAGGCAAGAAGGAACTTAAGACGCTGAGAAAGTAGCATCTTTCTTGTTGCTATATGTTTCATCTTACTAGTAGATATTTATATATGATTTATTTATTTATTTAATCCTCAAAGCCACCCTAATAATGATAATGATAATAATAATACACTATTATGTTTCCTGCTTTTATAGATGAAGAACAGAAAGCACAGAGGTATCTTGCCCAGGGTTACAGTAGTTTTCACTTTTGGCCTATTACATATATAGTATATATTAGCATAGAATAGTATGTAGCATATATTACAGTATAGTATATATATAGTATAATAGTATATTTTACATATATAGTACTGCAGAGAATATTCATTTACATATTCACACATACAAAATATGAGTGAACACATTTTCTGCTGGGTATATTTTAGATGTGAAATTGCTGGGTCAGGGAACATACACATGGCCATTTTTTTTTTTAAGATTTTATTTACTTATTTGACAGAGATCACAAGTAGGCAGAGAGGCAGGCAGAGAAGGGGAAACAGGCTCCCTGCTGAGCAGAGATCCCGATGCAGGGCTCGATCCCAGCATGCTGGGCTCATGGCCTGAGCCGAAGGCAGAGGTTTTAACCCACTGAGCCACCCAGGTACCCCACATATGGCCATTTTTAGTAGATATTCCTAGATGGTTTACGCAAGTGATATTGTCTGAGAATTCTAGTTGTTCCACATTCTTACCAACACTTGATGCTGTCTTTTTCATTTTAGATGTTCTGGTAAGTATGCAGTGAAATTTCATATGTTTTTAATTTGAATTTCTCTGATGAATAATGAAATGTGATACATTTAGTGGTCATTGGAATATTCTCTTTTATTAAGTGCCAGTAAAGTCTTTTGCTCTGTTTTGCCAATTCTCTCCAAACCAATCTAAAATTCCACACAATCCCAATGTACATTTTAGCAGGGTGTGTGTGTGTGTGCATAAATTAACAAGAAATTTGTAGAAACTACATGGAAATGCAAGAGGTCAAGCATAGCCAAGGACATTTTAAATTTTTTTAAAGATTAAGTTATTTATTTTAGAGAGAGAGAGAGTGCACAGGTGGAGGGTGTAGATAGAGAGGGACAGAGAATCTTACACAGACTCCATGCTCCACAGAGCCCAAGGCAGGGTTGGATCTCCTGACCCTGCGATTGTGACCTGAGCTGAAGCCAGGAGTAGCACCTAACCCGCTGTGACTCAGGCACCCCAGTCAAGGACATTTTAAATGAAAGGAATATAGTTGGAGGATTTACATTACCAGATGTAATTATAAAGTTATGGTAATTAGCACTTTGTGGAATAGGCTCGTGGTTAGACAGACCAATAGAGAATAGGGAATGTGGATTAATGATAAAAATGACAGTGGGGGAAAGAACAGTCCTTTCAATAAATAATTCTGGATCAGTTGGTCAAGATGGAAGAGATGAGGGAGCAGGGAAAAAAGGGCAATTTTTTTAATGGAAAAGTCTTTACCAATAGTAGATGCTAGCTACAATGAGATTTTAATCTTTTTTTGGAAATTATGTGAATAAACTTTGCAAACAATAAAGCACTAGGTAGGTAATATTCATTATTATTCAAAAGAGGAGGGGACCGTTACAATACAATTTAGCATCAGACAGGTCTATTAGGTTTTCTTCACCATTTTCCTGTCCTTTTTCTTCCTTAAAACTGTATTTTCAAAAAAAAAATGTTCTAGTACAGAAGATGTGAATTGACTTCCTAAAGCAAATCTCAACAGAAAAGACATATCACTCTGCTATTCCACCTGATAGAGACTCATCGCTGAATTTTAAAGTTCCTTGGAAATTTCAGAATACCTCTCTGTCTATAATGCAGACCAAACATACTTTACAAAACCATTCTTGATTTCTCAAATGAAGGATGTTTAGAATGTCATAAATTTCCTTATATTCTTGTTGATATTAACTTGAAATGATGAAGCAAAATCAGAGTTGTTGTTTGTTAATTAGTCCATTACTCATTAGGTCACCCAGATAATTCAGCCCAACTTGACTCAAAGTAGCACTGAAAACATTTGCAAATTGTATTTAACAGGTTCATGGTTCTCTAATGATCCAATGAAAGCCAAGTTAGCCAAAGTGACTGACTACTTATTCCAGTGATTGAAACCAATATATTCTCTCACTTTCCATTCTAGTTTTTTTAAAGGTAATTTGTTTTTAAGTAAAAATTCTTACAATGCTCTCACTGAAGTTTAGAAGTCTGCAAAATAAAAGGATTCATGAATGAGAAACACCTAGAACTGAAAGAATCTTTTCTTTCAGAGGAGAAAACCTGCAGCTCATGTGACCCACAAGCTAGAGGCCTTGCATCAATTCTGACAATAGTGCTACTCTCAATTAATTAACTACTGATTAATTAACTACTGATCCCCGAGGCAATACTTCATGCTTCATTCCTTTTAATCTTTTTTAAAAATGAATTTTAAATATATGATATTCATATAAGCTTTATGGTGAAATACTTTCCCTGATGTATGTGGAGGAAATGATACAGAGAGTGATGGATTCGGAGCTGGGAAGGGATATTCACAGCAGAATCAGGGAAAAATTCCAGACTGGGCTCCTGAGGTGCAGAAAGGCAAATTCTCTGGACATTTATTTACTACTCTGGATTGGATAACATTTCATTTATTCTGTGAGATTTCTTTTTAATGTTAAGAAATACTAACTTGGAAAATAACTTTGCCATCTTTATAGGAAGATGACTTTCTGAAATTTATATAAATGCATGTAAGTCACTGAATGAGCCATTTTATTATGTATTTATGGCAACCACTCTACTTCCCTATATGATTGTTAAATCTCTGTTCCATATAAATACATATTAGGTAATTTGAACCATAGCTTTTTTTTAATATCAAGAAGACAACTTTATTTGTTTATTTATTTATTTCCTTTTGACCCCATTCACCCATTGCTCCTGTATCTTAGCTACCGTAAACAATGCTGCAATGAACATGGTAATGCAGTTATCTTTTCAAGTTAATGTTTCTGTTTTCTTTAAATAACTAACCCAGAAGTCTAACAAACTGGCTGGATCCTATGAGAGTTCCATTTTTAACTTTTTGAGGAACTGCTTTCCATAGCTGCAAGGATTTACATTCCCAACAGCAAGGCACAGTGGTTGCCTTTTCTCCCTGTTCTAAGCAGCATTTGTTCATCTTGTCTTTTTGATAATCGCAATGTTAACAGTGTGAGGTGATATCTCACTGTGGTTATCATTTGCATTTCCCTGATGATGAGTGATGCTGAGAATCTTTTCATATACCTGCCGGCCAACTGTATGTCTTCTTTGGAAAAGTGTTTATTTAGATCCTCTGCTTATTTTTTAATCGGGTTGTTTGCTTTTTTGCCATTTAGTTGTTAAGAGTTCTTTCTATAGTTTAGATATTAGCCTTTTATCAGATAACTCATTTGCAAATATTTTCTCTCAACCACTAGGTTGTCTTTTTTTTATATTGATAGTTTCTTTTGCTGTGCAGAAGCTTTTTGGTCTGATATAATGCCACTTATTTATTTTTGCTTTTGTTGCTTTTGGTTGTGGTGTCAGATCCAAAAAGGAAAAAAAAAAAAAATTCTAAGACCTATGACAAAGCTTACCATCATGTTTTCCTCCAGGATTTTTATGGTTTCAGGTCTTATATTTAAGTTTTTAATCCATTTTGAGTAAATCTTTATGTATGGTGTAAGACATATGCCAATGTATGGCATAGTGAGGATAGTGATTTATGATGATGATGGTGACAGTGATGAAGATGACGTCATATTAAGCCAAGCCAATCTGTTTTATAGAGCTTCTATATGGGGTCCATACTTTGCTGGATGCTAAGAATATAGGACTATATAAAATAGACATTGTTCCTACCCTGACAGAATTTACTGTTAATTTGAGCAAATCTTCCTAAGTTTAGGTAATGAAAGCTAGTGATTTTTGACTCAGACTTTAATAGAAAAAGAACATCTGAAGAAAAGATATTCAAGCTGAAAATAGGAATGACTTCCAATATCTTTCATCTTTCACATTTTCTGCATGGCTTGTGCAAGTATCTGTGGTCCTTGGAGGAAATTTAAACTAATCTTAAGGATTATTTGTCTCTTTAGAATTTGAATGCACATTTATATATGCATTTACCCAGTTAATATAAGAGTAAAATATATTTAATAAATACTAAATATAATTTACGGAAATCAACTCATTTACAAAGCTGAATAGATATTTGTATATTGAGGCAGAAAATGGAGAAGTAAAATTTAACGCTAACTTCAGTTGATGTAATATATCATGTAACTGTATTGTGTTTTTCTATTTTGAATTAAGATTAGTTATATCAGTGAATTTTTTTACACTATGAAGCAACATTAATCATAAATGTTTTTTAAGACTAGAGTATTCCAGTACTTTTTACTACTTGAAATCACTGATTACTCCATTGTTGTGGGTACTTTTTATGTTTGTTTATAAAGCTCACAAAATAACATAAATAAAAAAGATAAACAAAGTGAAAATTTTGAAGAGCTCACAGAGGAGCTATGATTCTTCATCTATTTAATCTATATTCCATATCTAAAAAATAATTTATGACAATTTCTTTGTATGGAAGAAAAATTTTATAATGGTTAGACCCATTAAGAGAAAGAATGATTTCCTAGAGTTTGAAGCTACAAGACTAATGCAAAAGAATATATCATTCTTCTATCTTCTATCATGTGTAAAGTCAATTTTAAAAATTGCAAGATATTTAATCAAAAACCATTAAAGATATTTCCAAAATCTTACACTAGCCTTGGATATATTATCTATTATCTAGTGAGTTTACAAAAAAGAGTATGAAGGGAGATTTATGTTTTTACTAGATCAGGTAGTTGAATAACTGTCTTCCCTGATGACTGAAGCATAATCTCGACTGAGTAGATAGAGGAACTAAATCAGCTCTTGCTATGCCTTTCAGTAATATGATTCTATGACAACTTCCAATGCTTAGAAAATAAGTACCTTCTTAATGCAGTAATTGGCATTTATACTTGAAAGGAGTTTTAGAAATCATCCAGTTCAGGGGTCAACAAGCTGCTGCCCACTGCCTGGTTTTGTAAATAAAATTTCATTATAACATAGCCACTCCCTTGCTCATTAACTCATTCATTTAAATGTAGTCTATGGCTGCTTTCACAGCCCAATGGCCCAGTTGAGTAGTTGAAACTCAGACTGTCAGGTCCACAGAGCAAAAATAAACTAGCCCCATGGAAAGAGCTGTTGACCCCTGATCTAGCTCAACCACCTCATTTTATAATGAAGTAGCTGAACCCCTGAACAATAAAAGCAAGGTCACTTGCCCATTGTCACATAGGCAGTAAAAATTACTTAGAGGCAGGTCTGCTGTTCCCAGATTGCGTAAGTTCTCTTTACATCATCCTGCCACTTATGATATTAAAAAAAAGTGTTTCATATTCTCTAATACTATCATGAAACAATCCCTAATAAGTAGAATTTTCTATATAAGTAGTTGTACTCCTTTACCTGCCTTATTCTTCCCCTGTACTTACAATAAAATTTATAAAAGACAGGTAACCAACATAATACCTATCCTTTATTGGTCCTTGAAAGTTGTCCGTGTTTCTACAGAAGGAAAATGTTGTGATCAGAACAGATGCACGAATTATTGGATTCCCACTGTCAGTCATGTTTTTATTTTTCTCAATTGACTCCAAATTTTTGCCTGCTACTTCCATCCAACCTGTATATTGTGTAAAGACATCATTAAGCAGATGCCTGCCAGTATCTTCAGGAAATGGAGAGATGAACTTTCCTCTACGATTTGAGGTAGAGATAAATGTGGGTTTGGGGTTAGGGATAAGAGGGTGGCAGGCAGTTCACCTTGGATGAAATTTATAATTATACTTTACTCCATACCATCTGCTTGTTTACAATGTACTCTACTCTTAGTATAGTATATATAGTATATGTAGTATATTATTAATATTAAGTATTTATTTTAATATAATATTTAAAATATTTAAAATATTATTTAAAATATTATTTTAATATTTTAACCTAAATATCTCACTTCAAAAACATCAGATTGTTATCTGCCTTGATTGTGGTAATTGTATGTAAGTTATGCCTCGATTAAAAAAAAGAAAAAGGAAAAATCATGAGATTGATACTCTTTTAGCAAGAAAGGAAAAGAAAATGTAGAGCAGCCATTTAAGACATGTTTTTGTGCCAAAATCAAGCTCGTATGTGACAAATCACAATAAGCAATAATCACCATGAAGAAAATTCCTGTCCGATTAAATCTTTGGTTATTATTGTTAGTTAACTCAAAATAAAGTGGCCCTTTTATCTTATTTTGTAGTGACAAACATTTTCATGCATATGCTTTAAGTCAGATACAGAACAAATCACCAAAACAAATACTGTTGACATCCAGTATTATGTACTCATCTGAAACTATTACACTAATGATTCTAGTTTAGCACAAAAATTTCAGTTCCAAAAGGCACTTATTCAGACATATCCTGAGCACTACCACAAAAATGTAGAAACATGAAAAGTACAACACAATAAATAAAGCATAACAAGATGGAATGGGCCCAGAATATATTTTTTCCCAGTTTGAAGTTAAATGAAACTATTTTCTTTCAAGAATCTAAACTGCTTTAATTAGGATATCAAGGAAATCAGACTTACCAATAATTTTTAGCCTTACAAAAATCCTAGAATTGCTCCTCTGTTCCTAAAATAACGCAGGGTCTTCTGGGGGAAAGAAATAACATTTGGTTAGTTAGGCTGCATGTTGTATGCCTAATGAAGATACTGAGGCTTTATCCATAATTTCCTAATTTGCCAGGTCCTTTCCTTCTATATGTGCTCTCAGAAGATTACTGTCGACTTCTGAGGAGGAGCTCAAGCTGCTCCTAGAACCATCTTCTTTATCTCACAATCACTGTTGGTAAGATAGCAAGATACCAAGGGATTTCATGACATGTAATTCTTCAATGTGCACAAGAAATTAAAAGAATAATTTATGTTTCATACAACTCTAATTATAGCAGGGTAAAAGGAAGAAGGAAGATCATATCATTGAAGTTACAAATTATGTATAAGACCCATCTAAAGCCAGCACTTTCATTCAGGGTAAGTTTATGGCTCATTAGCTCTGTTGTGTGTAACACTCCTTTTATGATCTTACTGCTCATATATTCTAAGTTATAGAGAGCTGATTATAGATACTTTAAATAAATTCTGTGCTCTTTTGTTTATTTTTACTTTTGAATATCTGTGACCTTTATTTTTATTTGTTTTTATTTTTTTATGTTCAGTTAGCCACAGTATAGTACATAATTAGTTTTTGACTGGGTGTTATACTTAACTAATGATTATAGATACTTCTAAATAACAAATTTTTTCTTACAATTATGACACAAATGACCCACTATATCTTGGGATAAATATATTGACTACAATTAGTTTTTTCTGAGCCTTAAGGAGAGGTATAAAGAAAAAAAATTCTTAAACAGAAATTATAAAAATCAAACAGTTATCTTTTTAAATATTTAAAAGATACAGCAACTGGTAAGCTATATATATTCAATTTTATCTTTTTGTTTTAAAGTTAGGAATAATATTTTTATGTGCATATTCAAGAAATTTTAAACTCTTCTCATGGCAGTTATTCCTGAGAATTTGACATGATGAAACTTTTTGATTAATAAAAACAGAAGACAGGCGCGCCTGGGTGGCTCAGTTGTTAAAGCGTCTGCCTTCAGCTCGGGTCATGATCCTAGGGTCCTGGGATTGAGCCCCACATCAGGCTCCGTGCTTAGTGGGGAGCCTGTTTCTCTCTCTCCACTCCCCCTGCTTGTGTTCCCTCTCTCACTGTGTCTCTCTGTCAAATGAATAAATAAAATCTTTAAAAATAAATAAATAAATAAATAAATAAAAACAGAAGACATATTGATTCTATAATTATCCACTCTTAAAACACACTCTTGGATCAACATTAGATTGGCTTAAGTTATAATCAAGTCTCTAAACAAGTATGACTGGGTTTATGATGGGGGCTGAGGAGTTTCATTTACTTTGATCTTACTATAAAATAAATAGTATAATATTGTAAATGATACAGAAGGTCATGAAGTGAAAAGGTCAAGTTTCCTACTACAGCCCTCCACCCAACCATCCTCTCCAGAAGTAACCACAGTTAACAATTTTTTGTGTATTGTTCGAGTTGTTTTCTATGTGTATATGCATGGGTTTTGACATTTCAAGCCCTGAAGAGGAGATTATGTGTGAGCTAGGGCTCAAAGTGGAATGTCTTGGATTAAAATAGACAACATCCAATACAATAAAGCACATTCAGTGGACACCTCCGATGTACAAACTGCTATAATACATTTTACAGAAGGCACCTGAGGGTATAAGGATGTAAAGATCGCATTGGCTCTGCCTTCAATTAGTGTGTATTTCTGTACTTACACAAACACCACGAGTGTAAAAATAATTCTGAGTGTGACTCTCAGTGTGCCATGTGAAAATAAGGGAGAGAAGGGTTAATTCGACCTTGATGAGTTTATTTTAACTACTCATATAGTTATGAAAACTGACACAGCATAACGTATTTAGAGAAGGAAAACAACCTAGCATGAATCAAGTTTAGATAGCATGAATGCATGAAACAATAAGTTTGAAAAAGTAGGTGCGGGCCCCATCTTGGATTTTATACAGTAGACAAAGTGACGACATTAATCAATATCAGACATTTGTTTTTGAGAAATATATCCAGTAGAAAGAACAATGGATCACAGATGAAAAAGATAAAGATGAGTAAAATAGAAACTTGTACTCCTCCAGGGCAAGATTTTAAAAGGGTCATCAAAATAGGATCCATTTTAAGGTTGAATTGAGAAACATTTCAAAGAGTAAGACCAGCTTGAATATGGAGTGTGAACATTTGAATTTGAGGTATGAAGCAGAAGGGAATTGGGAAAGCTACAATATTTCTTGCTTGAATGACTGTATGGTTGTTGAAGTTATTAATTAAGACAGGGAATATAGAAGTAGCTGGTGAAGAATGGTGAAGAATAATGAACTTGGCTTTGAAAATACTGATTCTGAATTGTCAATAGGGGCCTCACAAAAATTATCTCAGAAGCAATGTGTAGGACATTTAAGATAATTGAATGGCAGAACTCAGCCATAAATTTTGAGATCATTTGCCTATCAGTTGATATCACCAAGCAAAATATATTAAATTGAAAAGAGGTCCAAGAAGTAAACACACCCACCAGGCAGGAAATGCTGGAGAGGAAAGAAGGAAAAGAAGAACACAGCAGGGAAAGCAGGCATAAAGGAAGGGAAATCACAAACAGATCCTAAACACACTGCTGGCCTCCCACCAGCTCCCATCTCCTCCACATCACTTCTACTCTGGGATGGCTCCAAAGCTTTCTCTAGTTAGTTTTCTCTGGGCTTTGGTGATTCATCTATCTGGTCCACTTTGTTACCAGCACTCAGACTTTCACATTTCAGACACACTAAGAATGGATTTTAGCAAGTTTCTCCTTTCCTTCCTGTTCCTAAGGGAGTTTGAGTTTAAAACAGTTTATTGCTAAATACTACATGAAAAGATTTTTTCAAAATACAAATAAGACAGTTGTAAAAACAAAATAAAATCTTAAATTGCTTTACCTTATTATTCATGTTCTTTGACATAAAAAGAAATGAAAACTGATGGTTCTTAGCAATCTCCCTGATTCCAATTTTTATGTTTTCCTTCTTTGTTTCAGCCTTTTCTAAAATTCCAATTATCCTTTTTGTTCCAGAGGCTGTTCCTCTGAATCGTTTGCAAATCCTCTGACCATATTCTTTCCTATCCATTACACACTGAAATCCCAAAGTCAGTCTCAATGTTCAGCAACTGGACCCACCTATGAGATTCACTTATCCCAGAGGGTATCACATAACCAAGGTCTTGTTGTTTAATGTAGAAAATGCCTAATGTTACTGCTGACTCAAGTCAGAGTAGCCGGTATGGAGTACCAAATGGAGTATTAGAGATTTTTCTCTTCTCCATGTTTTATTCCAGTGTCAACAACAATAAACATTTACTGACTGCCTCCTGTGCAGAACACTGGGAAACAAAAGGAAGTGCCACTTACGTTTTCTGTTCTTAAAAAGCTCAGTAAAGAACAACTACACCAACCACTGGAAAAGAGGAGTTAAGACGAGAGAATTATCTACTCAACAATTTAGTATATGCTAGAAGATGCATTGCACAACTATGCAGAATATAAGGTGTATGTAGTAAATATTATTTGAATTAAGTGCTTTGCAATTTGGGGGAAAAATCAAATTAGATCCATACCTCCCACCATAAACCAAAATAGCTCTGTTTGAAGTGTTTTAGAGATACGTATGAATAGCCTGTGATTTCTTCCCCCCAAATCTCTACCTGAGGTTGTCATTCATAGATGAATAAAATAGGTTTGAGGATAATGACAAAGAGTTCTTTTTCTGTTTAGAAAATCATGAAATTTAGGAAAATTACAGTAAAAAATTTCATTAGTTAAATGTTAAAATGATGTGAACGTGCAATTCACGAAAAGAGGTACACATTTTAAATATTGGCTTTAAAATGTGAGAAATTGTTGAAACTCAATAAACATGAAAAATTTTACATTAAAACAGCAGTGAAGTAGCATTACTTTCACATACTCCTAGTGACACTCTCAATTTTTACAATCATTTTGGAAAGCAATTTGGCAACATGAGCTGTAAGTCTATACTCTCTTAATCAGTAATTCTAGTTCAGAACAAGCATAGAACATATTCTCAGGAAATAATCAAATTGTAAATTATGATTAATTCACTTAATGTAGCATCCATTAAAAACTAAGGTGCTAATATCTATAGAAATGGGATAAGACTTTATAATTACAAGTGGAAACTCATGATATAAAATTACATATGCAGAGTAATTACTATTAGGTAAATTTATGAGTTCATTTGGAATATGATGTATAAAATGCACAAGTGTGTATTACTAGTATTTCAAAATAGTGATTATTTCCGAGTGTTTTATCAATAATTTGAACTTTAATGCAGGTTATATATGGTTTTTACAATGAAAAAAATTCAGCTTCCGATTTAAGCTGAATAGACCTTGGATTGTTGGTTTTGTTTACCTCTGGCTTCCTTATTTGATAACTCTTAGGTTGTCTAGCTTGCATTTGGCTTCTGTTCAGTATTAACATTAATTTATCTAAAATACACTAATTAACCAAGGATAGCATATCATTAAGTTATTACTGCAATAATGTTGCTGAACAAATCACCCCAAACTCAATGGCCTACAACAACATTGATTTTTCTGATTCCAAGGTCTGCAGGCCCAGCGGGGCAGCTTTGCTTCAGGCTTTAGGTCTGGGTCAAGGCTGAAGGAAAGTAGCTATACAGCATGCTCTTCTCAGTGTTCTGTTAAAATTGTGCTGGCTGAATGAAACCCAACATCAGTGGCAAAGAGAAATATACTTTGCCCCCTCTATGGTTCTGCAAAGTCACATGGCAGAGGGAAGAAACACAGAATTAACAACAATCCAGTCTGCCACAGAGAGATTAATTCTCATCTCTTAGTTTCTGAGTCTTTATCTATAATATAAGAATACTGAATTATATAATCTCTTCAGAAAGTTATTTCATCCGCCCAAGCCTCAATTTCCTCATTATTATGGATGAGAACAGTATCCGTTTCCTGGAATGTTGTGGGATTTAAGTAGACAGTGGTTGCAAAACACTTGGAAAGCTCAACAAATGTTATTTGTAATTAATCTTAAAGTCCTGTCCAGCTATATGACATCTACAACATTTCATAGTCTAAAAGAAGTCAAAGTAGGACTTTTAGGAAAGATGGCAGAGTAGGAGGACCCTAAGAGCTCACCTCTCCTACAGATTTAACCCACATCAGTGTAAAACAACCCAAAGACTAGAAGAGACTCCACAGCTAAATGCAGAGTAGAGGTCATATCAAAGAGAACAGAAAGGATGAAGACATGGTTGGGAGCTAAGGGGACCCTCAGAACTGTCCACGGAAGGGAGGAACACATGGTTGCAGAGACAGAAAGAAAGAGACTCTCTCACAAGTCATCTCTGGCACAGGAAATACCCATAACATTTGCCTTTGAAAATCAGAGAGGCATAATTTTACAAGATCTTACAATCACTGGGGCTTAACAACTGAACTTAAAATAAGCCGTAGTATATAAAAAAAAAACTCTCTCCATTTTGTCTTGAATTCTTAATCTGGCCTCCAATGTACTGTCCAAATTCCATTTTGGGGCATTCTGGCAGTCGATACCATGAGAATTTATTTATAAATCCTGAAGGTCAGCCAGGTCTACCTTTGTTTCCAGGACTCTGAAAATTTTGAGATGTAGTCAAGATGACCTGAGCAATGAGTTTGCTTTGTGAGGGAATTGAAAGCCATGAAATCCTTATTCAGGTTCAAAATAGACCTAACTACTTTTAAGAAGTTGTGGTCTCCAAAAAGATTCAGAACAGATAATCTGTGAAAGTTGAGCACACCTGGGCCAATTTCTTTTGAGTATCCTAGAAACAGGATAATCGGACCCATCAAATAGCCAATGCACCAGACCACTGGTGCATAATCAAACTCTTGATTATGTTCAGATTTTTTTCTTATTATTTGTCTTATTTGATCTAAAAACAGTATAGTGACCAAAATATAAATCCAATTAATAATTATATTGGAAAAAATAAAAGTTTATTAATTTAAAATTTTCAAAATATTATTGATATATCATTTTAGTGAATACCCATTATTTTAGCAAGGATATAGCAATCACTTCTCTTCTACTTACCTTCTTCTGGAACTCTTGTACAGATCAACAGATATAAAAATATTTTATTATGGGATATTGTGTGTTATTTTCATTTTAAAGAGGTCAGTATTAAATTTCTGATTTTCCATGCAACTAGTTTCGTAATCATCATATATTAGGTAGCACTAACACCTGTAGTTATAGCATTTATAAAAACAAATAGCATAAATCTTAAAAATATAAAAAAGAAGAAAAGTGAGACAGACAAGAAAGAAAGGGAAACTTGCCAAAAGGAATAAGATTTGAAACTTACATAGCAAGATTTTGCATTATTTTGAAATTAGTATTGCCTTTTCTAGTTTTCCATATTTTTAAAATTTGTTCAATTGTAAATCATTCCATCAAATTCTGTTTCCTTAAATCTTCAAAGAATTGGAAAAGACTTTATCATGGAGATAGCTCTCTTTTTGTTTAGGTAAAGCTCTGAGATGAAATTCACACAGGGTCTTTGAAATGTAGAAGACCTTTATTACTCACATATATACCTAGGAAAATTCCATATTACCATTTTCCCAATTGAAAAGAATAATGTCTTGATCAACAAATTATTTATTATTTTTTAACTGTTTTTCAAGTAATGTATGCAGAATTGAAGAAATATAGCCTGTGTTTTTTTTTTTTTTTTTTTTTAAGATTTATTTATTTATTTGAGAAAGAAAGTGTGTACATGTGAGCAGGAAGGGGCAGAGAGAAGAGGAGAGTGAAAAATCTCAAGCAGACTCCTTGCTGAACAGAGAGCCCGTCTCCAGGCTTGATCCTATTACCATGAAATCACGACCTGAGCTGAAATCAAGAGTCAGACGCTCAACCAGCTGAGCCACCCAGGTGCCCCAAAATAAATTCTGTTTTTTTTTTAAGATTTTATTTATTTATTTGACAGAGAGAGATCACAAGTAGGCAGAGAGACAGACAGAGAGAGATGAGGAGAAGCAGGCTCCCTGCTGAGCAGAGAGCCCGATGCAGGACTCGATCCCAGGCCCCTGGTATCATGACCTGAGCCGAAGGCAGAGGCTTAACCCACTGAGCCACCCAGGCGCCCCAATAAATTCTGTTTTTGAAGCAAGTATCTAACTCTGTTATTCAAACACAGGCTTAAAAATTCACATATCTTTCCTTATGTCACGGGATGTCACCCCCCTACCCATGGGTACCTTCTCTTTTCTCTTCAGCTCCATTGATGTGGTACCACTATTCTGCCTTCTGTCAGGTTAGATTCTATCTGGTTAGAAATACTGGCCTGCATGAATACTGGAAAAGGGGTAACTCCCTGAAGAATACCTTCATTTCCTTGATTGATTTCTCCTCATTTCTGTGGGTGATCACCTTACTTCTTGAAGGATACGATCTATCAAGAGCCAGGTGCTGTACTTGCTACCTGGCACTGTAGTTTGTCTCTCATCTTGACGCTGCCCAGCCTTACCTTCCCCACATATTTACCTTTTCTCTAGTCTTTAACATTTTATACTTCTTTCATTCTCTGTGGGTATAGATACACAATATATAAATCTGGTTTTCCTCCTTTGCAAAAAAACAAACAAATGCAAACCCTATATGTTATCAACACCAGCTATTTCTCATTATAAGGAAATCTCTGAATTCCATGAGGTATAATCTTCTCTGGAATCCTCTGATTTCCTTGATGTAATTACTTGCCTCCTCTAAAAATCTCCATAATTTTGAAACTATGAGCCCACACACAAATTTTCAAAGAATCTCTCTTAAACAAATTCAAAATTTTTCTTTTTAAAAACAAAACAAAACAAAGAACCCATACCTTACCAGTTATGTGATTTTCAGGTAATTATCTAACTTTCTTACATTGTGGTTAATTTGCTACTTGAAAATAATACAACCCCTCATAAAGTTGTAGTGAGAACTAAATAAGATAATGTATGAAAGGGCTCAGTCCTTAAAAAAGGACAAAAAGATGGCTGGAATTCTTGTTTTTGTCTTTATTGTTTGCCCTTCCTCATTAACTCCTTTTGAAGTTCTAGACATCAAAAGCAATGCTATCTTCAATCCCTAAGTTATTTGATTATCTTCTCCTTTGCC
The DNA here is from genome assembly GCF_010015895.1 of Lontra canadensis. Lineage (NCBI taxonomy): Eukaryota > Metazoa > Chordata > Mammalia > Carnivora > Mustelidae > Lontra > Lontra canadensis. The sequence continues at coordinate 761,813 of NW_022631096.1, read as the reverse complement.
CAGCTCACCTTCACTTGATAGTTAACTATGCAGTCATAGAAACATACCTGTTAGCTGACTGTTTTGGGGAGGAGTCCCTCCAGAGTACACAGTGAAATGGTTGGGGCTCAGTTAATATTTGGTGAATGAATGTCCCTACTTCAGAACACCCTCTTTGTACCTGCACTCCATTTCTTGGGATACCACTTCCTCCCCAGCTTCCCCTCTACATGCGAGCACCCTGGGAAGCACCCTGGGAAGCAGGTGCACAAGACTTCCATAGTGAAGACTGTTCACCTCTGAAGACTTCTACTGGAAATATTTTCTCCTTTCTGAATTCAGAAAATAGGAGGGAAAACTGAAGCTAAAGGATCCAGAAGCAGAGGGAGATGGTGAGAACCCTGGCAAGTTATTCGTTTACTTTCTTACACAAATATTAAAGCAAAATGTAAGGCCAGCGGGGCACCTGGGTGGCTCAGTGGGTTAAAGCCTCTGCCTTTGGCTCAGGTCATGATCCCAGGATCCTGGGATCGAGCCCCACATCGGGCTCTCTGCTCAGCAGGGAGCCTGCTTCCTCCTCTCTCTCTCTGCCTGCTCTCCGTGATCTCCATCTGTCAAATAAATAAATAAAATCTTAAAAAAAATGTAAGGCCAGCAAAAGACTTTCGTTAATTATCCTTTAGGAAATCATATAACCAAAAAATTTTACCTGCAAAAACTCACAACAATAACAAAAACCCTACAAAGCTCCTTCCTGGACTTCTGACTAAAACACTAGGCAGGTTTATGTTTTTAAATTTATAAACCAGTGTTGTATTTTTATTCTAAATTCCGTTAAGACTCAGTTATGGAGGCTGTGTTCCATATCTACTGGTGAGAGAGACCACTATTTCTACAAGGATTGTTTATCAGATCCAGGGAGAAAATACTTTAAAGGCAATACAATTCTCACTCTTTCTTAAACAGAAATTCTACTATTCTATATTACATTTTCATATAACATGCATTTGGTGCCCCTGGGTCCTTTTGTAAAACAGAAGTCTATAGTAGTAAATGTCATGATAAAATGAAATCAAGGATTACAAAAGCGGTAAAACGTTCATTAAATATGAAATCCTATATTCACCACCTTAGACTCAGTGACTTTAATACTTGCTTTTCAAAATTTTGTGTCAATATCAGCGTGTCTCAAAATTAACAAACCACATTGAGCATTTAAGGCATCAACTTTTAATAAAATAAAAACAGTCAATTTATATTTTAAATACATTGCTGAGTGTGTCCAAACATAAAATAACTTCAAATGTAATCCCCCCATTTTATCCCAAAATGTTTTGAACATTTGAACTTGAAATATAGGGATATAAATAAGATAACCAAATGTCTATTTATAATATTAATTATTTTAATTACCCAGACATTTAAAATTATACTCTGATAAGTGTCATTCAACAGCACTTTCTGCAGTGATGGAAATACTCTATGTCTGCTCTAATATGGTCGACACTGGCCACACATGGCCATTGGGCATTTGAAGTGTGACTAGTGCAACTGAGAAGCTCAATGTTTACATTTAATTTTAATTAACTTAAATTTAAATTGGCTCATGAGGCTAGTGGCGACCAAACTGAACAACATGGTTTTAGAAAATAGAAGATTCTTTTAGAAACATTCTTTATTCCACTCTCAAACTCTTCACATACATCTTAGCATTATCATCACCACAGTACAGTGATGTTAGATGTATTATTTAATCTTTTCCACAGCATGTAGTTTTTTTTCTTCTAAGTGTTTTAAAATACAAGGAAGATTTAGAAGAAAATGGTGTTTGCAGAGATAGGAACATCGAACAAGTGTCTTGATACTTATGTGTAGAATGAGATTGAAGAAAGGAGACGTGGAATACAAGGATCATTCCCTTTGAAGATAGTCTGAAACCTATCTGGGGTTTAGCACTTTGTTCTTCTGGATCCTAAAGAACCAAAGGATCCATGTGGAAATGACAAAGCCTTTCATTCTGCAAATTATTTTCAAGTAATTGTCAAAAGTCTCATTTACAACCATATCTAACTCTTGCAATTGTGAGACCTTACCCGTAGGGATAATTATAAAATCTGTTCCACATTTCTTTCTTTCTTTTTTTTTTATCCATAAGATTGTATTTCTTTTCAACATCAAAATCCAGCGCAATTTGAAATCATTTCAGGTAAACCCGAACTTTGTATTTCAGAAGAAAATAACTGAGACATGTTATATGAGAGACTTTTTAAAGACACCTCTTCTGATGGATAATTTTGAGGGAAAACAATTGCCTTAATTTGGTACATACAGTAACTTAAAAAATTACAGAAGTGAGAACCGAAGATTACTTATTTAAAAGTTGTGTTTTCTTTACAATAACATGAAATCTTTTCTTATCGCCAAGCCCTCTTTAGCTGTTTTTCTTTCCTAATCCTCAAAACAGCAGTCCACAGAGACTCATCTGAATGGAGTTCAGTGATTGGTCATTCTAACTACCACCAAACGGCAACATCACAGAGGGTGAGGGGCACCCTACAAGGCAACAGGGGCACAGGTATCAATCCTAGGACTTTCTGGCATCTCAATAATGATGAGTGATAATTTCATACATCTTGATAGGTGTAACAAGTAACATAGATAGCTATGTATTTACAGGCAAATAAAACAAAATACCCCGGCTGTCCCTCCTACAATGAGATACAAAGCCACTCTCAACTGACTTTCCAAACTTTCCCCCAAGATTAAATGAATGATGTTTAATATGTGCCTTTTGGTTCTGCTTTATTACTAAGAATTCCTTGAATGGGGTCAATGAAAACGAATGTTAATCTACCGCAATCCAGAAAAAAAAAAAATCCTCCTATCCATAAAATGAAATTAATGATCTCCAGAAGCAAATAATTTTAGTGTGATGATGATCTTTGAAGAAGAATTAAGGTGCTTTCAGGTGCTCTGCCTAGATCTTTAGCTTAATGAGGCAGATCAATCAAGAGGATAATGGCTAGATGGATATTTTTGTTGTTCTATTTTTAATGAATAAGAGACACTTGTATTCATTAAAATTATAAAAAAGATAAATAATGAATCACCTCAAATTACAGAATTTCCATATTTCTTAAAAAACTGACACTGTGCCTGCCAATAATAGCCTCATATAATATTTATGAAGGACTGGCTTTCTGTAATGAGAAATTCAACAATTATCATGGGAGTTGGGAGGCAAGGATGAAATATATGGTAGTAAAAGCAAGTCTCAAGTGGAGATGGCATGTGTGTGTGTAGCGTTGGAGCGCCTAGAGTCTGGAATGCTTCTGAGGTCTGCAAGGTGAAGCACGTGTGCCTCCATGACTGTCCACATGAATATGAAACTTACTTTATATAAAGCATTTTTCATTGTTCTTCCTTATAAATTTCTCATCACATTAATAATTTCTCAGACTCAAAGTTTACGTTCTTCCCCAAACATCTCCTTATCGCTTCTTCACTTTTTTTTCACCTGTGTCTCACTTCACCCAATTTTTTCCAAGAAAGTCTTCCTTTCATTAAATGTTCTAAGTTATCTTTCAATAATTTGATTTCTCCTCCTCCTTCTTCCTTAGAAACACTTGGATACAGAAACCCTTCCTACAATGATTTTTAAAACTGGTGAGTAAGAGATCAACTTATTTTCTGGCTTTCTTTGGAAATTTTGAAACGTTAGTGCAAACTAGAGCAATGCAAACTCAGGTCCTGCTGGTGAAATTAAAACTTCTATTTGGGCCAATTCTCTGCTTCTGATATATTTAGGATTTTGACCCATAGCCTACACTTATTAGCAAAGGTCAAGTTATAAATCTAAGTACAAATATGTTTAACCAAAAACTTTAAAGTACTGGAGCACTGAGATGTTATGACTAGAAAGAAATTATTAAGATGTTATTTTTAGGAATATACATGTGGTTTAATTAGCCATAGACTTTTATCAAGAAATCTTTTCAATGAAATTAACTGTCTCTCATATTTTGCAAAAAAATCAATCTTCTATTCACATTATATGAGACAGGACAATGTCAAAATACCACAAAAGGAAATAAAACTAAATAATAATTATAAAATATTATGCAGAACTAGTATTTCTAAAGAAAATATATTTGTTTCCTCCTCTCTCTCTCTCTACTTGTGATCTTTCTCTGTCAAATAAATAAAATCTTTAAAAAAAAGAAAATATATTTGTTATTATTTTTAAATATTTCACAGCAAATATGTCAACTATATCTCTAGTTACCACAAAAACTATATCAAGAAGCATGCCATATTTTAAAATGTCTAATTTTAGGATCTCCAAATGCAAATAAAGCATTTAAAAGCTTGACAATTTATCCTGTCACTGCTTAAAGCTCTTAATTGTGTATATTTAAGGCTAGTAAAGATATAAGAAGAAATAGATTGGAAGCAAGCTGAGCAAATAGATAGTGTTCATAAATGCATCTTATTAGATATTGAAGTCAAGAGGTTCTATCAAAATGATTTAAAAACTTGAGAGATAAACTAATACAGAGATCTATAGGGAATCTTATCTAGTTCTGTTCACATGACTTCAGAGCTTTCCATTGAATTCTATTTTTTTTTTCCTACCTCTGATTATTCCACATGGACCATTGGGAGTAGAACAAATTGGGGGCACTGATCCTAATTTATGTCCTTTTTGACCCCTTTCCCTAACTTCAATTCTTGTTTGCAAGACTGTTAAAAAATGTTTGTGTCAAAACATAGCTTGGATAATAAAGTGTGGCTTCAGAATAAGAAATGTTGGTTTCATACTGTGCATATTATTATACTAACTAAATGTTCTTATTTCAGCTCTTGATGTGACTGTACTGTTAGTTGTATCATAAAAGGTATTTGTCAGTGTAACAAAGTATATTATATTAGCTTTTTACAAAGTTAACAAATGCATGACTTTTAAGAGAATAATTTTTTAAAGTACAAATTAGTAATTAAATTTTATATTAAATATTTAAATGTGTATACAATAAATTATATATGTAATTATATAACATATAAGGTGTTAATTATATATTATTAAATTATTATTAAATTAAAATAAATATTACATAATTATAATTACATAATTATATAATATATAATTGTGTATATATACATATATGTAAACATATGTGATTATGTATATATAATTATGCATTTTTATATAACTTTATTTATACACACACACACATAGAGTATTTCTAAACATGTACACAAAGGAAATAAAACAGAGAATCTTTTTTAGCTAAATATGATCTTGAGAAATTCTTCCAAATGTTGAAAAGTTTTCAGTTCATCTGACATATTAGCAATAAATACACACAGGGGGCTTTATATACATTTATCCTACATTCATTTACTTCAAAACATAAAATAAATTATTATTTTTTTCTTCCTAAGCGAAAGTTAGGAAAACAGCTCTCTCTCTATGGAACACTATTGGGGCAATGGAGCAAGCAAGCAGATTTAACATCTTGTCTATTTGTTAGAATTCAAAAGGCTGCACTTTGGTTTATTTGTTTGGCCATTCTGTGTGTAGACAAAGAGATAGAGACAGAGATAGAAACAGATAGAGAGATAGAGAGAGAAACATAATATTTTTATATAAATATAAAACATATAGCAAATAATCATCTATACTTTTCACTTACCTGAAACAATAAAATCACTTAAATGTGTGTATCTGTATCTGTGTGTAGTAATAGGGGTTTGATAGTTATATCCATGAAAGTCTCTGAATTGATCTAGCAGTTATAAACCTAATTTTTTTTAAGTTAGAAATTAGAGAATTAATGTTAAGGGGGGTCTTTAGATTCTACCTCATTCATTCACCTCATTTTGCTGATGTGATTAAATAAGATATTAGAAAGCAAGTATCTTCCAAGGGCCAAAAAAATGAATGAGAAAGAGACATGGAGCTAGGGCCTAAATTGCTTTATCTTCAATGGAGTACTACTCCTGGCATACAGTGCTGCGTCACAAATGGCATTGTGTTATCTTGTTAATTTTATTGTTGATTTGGCCCTTTGAAGAATGATAAAAATTAATTAGTAAAATAAATCACATTTAATGAATATGTGATCCTACAAATTTATTCTGAAGCCCTATATACAACAATAATATTAAAACAGATTCAGTTTAAAATGGTTGTATATATCTGAAAGTATTTAATATAAACTGGTTTCTCTAACATTAATCAGAAAAACTTAACTGGATGGAAGAGTAGCAGTCCTAAATTTTGTCTGGTCCCAGGAATTCAGCTAGATAGTTATCAAACCATTCTGAACATCCACAAACTCAACAGGTGATCAAAGAGAACAATAGCAGCAATTCTAGGAACAGAAAAGCAACCACATTCTGGAAGGTAGGATGTGCAGAGAAGTGGATCGAAGGTGATATTTGGGAACCACAGAGGGAGGGAGCGTCCATCAGCCAGCTCCCAGCAAATGATAGAGCAGCAGAGCACAAAAATAGAACCTTTAGAAGTCTGCTCCGCAGAGGGACATCACTCCAGAGGCTAAGCAGGGGGTAGAACCCTTGATGGCACAGTGTGGTCTCAGGACCCTCAGGGGTCACAGAAAGACCAGGGGTGTCTGAGTGTGGCAGAGCACCTGGTTATCAGAGCAGGGAAGCTGACTGCAAACAGGAGCCAAGGAGTTGGCTTTCAGCTCGGGCTTACTTTAAACCATGACTGGAGGCACAGTGGGGCCACTACTCTTCAGGCAGGGACCTAACAAGCAGCAGATCCGGGAGACTCACCTTCCTCAATGGAGGGAGTGGCACAGGAGCACAGCACAGGAATCTGCGTGGTTTAGAGACTCCAAACGGGGCCATGTGCCAGAGATAGAAACACTTGGTCACAGACTGGGTGAGCATGGATTGTGGCAGGAGACCAGGGAGATGGAAGGGACTGACTGCTTTTCTCTGAGGGCCATTGAGGAATGAGGCCCCAAGCTCTCGTCTCCTCCAGGCCAGAGATTGGGAGGCCACCATTTTCATTCTCCTCCTCCAAAGCTCCACAGAAAGTATTCCGGAAACAAAAGCTCCCAAGAGCCAACCTGAGCAGATTACTTAGCTTGGCCACCGGCAAGTGCGGTGCAATCCCGCCTCTGGCAAAGACATTTAAGAATCACTGCAACAGGCTCTACCCCCAGAAGAACAGCAAGAACATCCTGCCAAGATCAAGTTTACTGATCAATGAGAACTGCAAAATTCCAGCGCCATGGGAATACAAAACATGGAAATCATGGCTTTTTCCCCCATGAGTCTTTAGTCTTTCAAAGTTAATTTTTTTTAATTTTCTTTATGTTTTCCCTGAATTTTTCCTCTTTCCTATTTCTTAAAAGTTTTTTTTTTTTTTTAAGATTTTATTTATTTGACAGAGAGACACACAGCGAGAGAGGGAACACAAGCAGGGGGAGTGGGAGAGGGAGAAGCATACTCCTTGCTGAGCAGGGAGCCTGATGCGGGGCTCAGTCCCAGACCCTGGGATCATGACCTGAGCCAAAGGGAGACGCTTAATGACTGAGCCACCCAGGCGCCCCTCCTCTTCCTTATTTTAACCAACATTTTATCAATATCTTTTTAAAAATCTTTTTTCTTTTTTTCCATTCTATTTTATTTAAAATATTTTTAATTTTCATTTTTACAATCATATTCTATCCCTTCATTGTATTTAACCTTATTTTGTGTGTGTGTGTGTGTATATATATATATATATATATATATATATATATAAGTTTTCCTTTCTTTAAAATTTTGAGATACCGTTTCTCCTAACAGACCAAAATATACCCTAAATCTAGTGTATGGCTTTGTTCTAGTCTTCCACCTGATCACATTCTCTCCCTTAATTTTTTTCCTTCTTTTTTCAACTAACATATTATCTTATCAATTGCTTTTTTAAAATCTTTCTTAATTTTCATCTTTACAGTCATATTCTATCCCTTCATCATATTTACCCTTATTTGTGTGTGTGTGTACACATACATATATATAATTAAGTTTTTCTTTCTTTAAAATTTTGGGGGGCAGTTTCTTCTAACAGACCAAAATACACCCAAAATCTAGTGTGTGGCTCTGTTCTATTCACGAACATAATCATATTTTTTTTTCTCCTTTCTTTTCCTCCTAGTTCCAAGTCTCTTCTGATTCATTTAGGGTATACTGGGGTCACTGTTACCCTTTTAGCATTTGTTCTCTCATTCATCTATTCTTCTCTGGACAAAATGATAAGACAGAAAAACTCACCTCAAAAAAAAGAACAAGAATACTGACTGCCAGAGACCTAATCAATACAGACATTAATAAGATGTTGGAATTAGAGTTCAGAATGAAGATTATAAAGATACTAGCTGGGCTTGAAAAAAGCATAGAAGACACTACAGAATACCTTTGTGGAGAAATAAAATAACTAAGATCTAACCAAATTAAAACCAAAAAGGCTATTAATGAGGTGCAATCCAAAATGGAGGGTCTTACTGCTAGGATAAATGAGGCAGAAGAGATAATTAGTGATATAGAAGACCAAATGATGGAGAATAAAGAAGCTAGGAAAAAGATAAACAAATACTGGATCACAAGAGGAGAATTTGAGAGGTAAGTGATACCATAAGATGAAACAATATTAGAATAATTAGGTTCCTAGAAGAAGAAGAAAGAGAAGGGGCAGAAGGTATATTGGAAGAAGTTATAGCAGAAAATTTCCCTAATTTGGGGAAAGAAACAAGGATCAAAATCCAGGAGGCACAGAGAAATCCCCTCAAAATCAATAAAAAAACAGATCAACACCACATCATCTAATAGTAAAACTTACAAGTCTCAGAGTCAAAGAGAAAATCCTGAAAGCAGCTTGGGACAAGAAGTCTGTAACCTACAAAGATATAAATATTAGATAGGCAGCAGACCTATCTACAGAGACCTGGCAGACCAGAAAGCACTGGCATGATATATTAAGAGCACTAAAGCAGAAAAATATTCAGCCAAGAATTCTATATCCAGCTGGGCTGTCACTGAAAAGAGAAGGAGAAATAAAAAGGTTCCAAGATAAACAAAAACGAAAAGAATTTGCAAACACCAAACCAGCCTTATAGGAAATATTGAAAGGGGTCTTCTAAGCTAAGAGAGAGCCTAAAAGTAACATAGAGCAGAAAGGAACAGAGACAATATACAGTAACAGTCCCCTTACAGGCAATACAATGGCACTAAATTCATATCTTTCAATAGTTACCCCAAATGTAAATGGGCTGAATGCCCCAATCAAAAGACACAGGGTATCAGAATGCATTAAAAAAAAACAAGACCTATTGATATGCTGTCTGCAAAAGATTCATTTTAGACCCAAAGACACCTCCAGATTTAAAGGGAGGAGGTGGAAAACAATTTACCATTCTAATGGACATCAAAAGAAAGCTGGGTTGGCAATCCTTATATCAGACAAATTAGATTTTAAATCAATGAATATAATAAGAGATGAGGAAGGACACATATCATACTTAAAGAATCTATCCAACAAGAGGATCTAACCACTTTAAATATCTATGCCCCTAACATGGGAGTAGCCAATTATATAAGCCAATTAATAACAAAATCAAAGAAACACATCAACAATAACACAATAATTTTAGGGGACTTTAACACCCCCCTCACTGAAATGGACAGGTCATCAAAAAGTCAACAAGGAAATAAAGGCTTTGAATGACACACTGGACCAGATGGACATCACAGAGACATTCAGAACACTCCATCCCAAAACAACAGAAAATACATTCTTCTTGAGTACACACAGAACATTCTCCAGAATAGATCACATCCTGGGCCATAAATCAGGTCTCAACTGGTACCAAAAGATTGGAATCATTCCCTGCATATTTTCAGAACACAGTGCTTTGAATCTTGAACTGAATCACAAGAGAAAAGTTGGAAAGAATTCAAATAGGTGGAGGTTGAAGTTCATCATACTAAAGAATGAATGGGTCAACCAGGAAATTAAAGAAAATTTTAAAAAATTCATGGAAACAAATTAAAATGAAAACACAACTGTTCAAAATCTTTGGGATAGAACAAAGGCAGTCCTGAGAGGAAAGTATATAGCAATACAAGTCTTTCTCAAGAAACAAGAAAGGTCTCAAGTACACAATCTAACCCTACACCTAAAGGAGCTAGAGAAAGAACAGCAAAGAAAGCCTAAACCCAGCAGGAGAAATAATAAAGACAAGAGCAGAAACCAATGAAATAGAAACCAAAAGAACAGTAGAATAGATCAACAAACCTAGGAGCTGGTTCTTTGAAAGAATTAAGAAGATTGATAAACCCCTGGCCAGACTTATCAAAAAGAAAAGACAAAGAACCCAAATTAAAAAATCATGAATGAAAGAGGAAAGATCACAACCAACACCAAAAAAAAAAAAAAAAAAAAAAAAACCACAACCAATCATAAGAACATATTATGAGCAACTGTACGCCAGCAAATCTGACAAACTGGAAGAAATGGATGCATTCCTAGAGACGTATAAACTACCAAAACTGAACCAGGAAGAAATAGAAAGCCTGAACAGACCCATAACCAGTAAGGAAATTGAAGTAGGAAATAAGAGTTGAGGGCCAGAGAGCTTCACAGGGGAATTCTACCAAACATTTAAAGAAGAATTAATACCTAATCTCCTGAAACTGTTCAAAAAAATAGAAATGGAAGGAAAACTTCCAAATTCATTTATGAGGCCAGCATTACCTTGATCCCAAAACCTGACAAAGACCCCATCAAAAAGGAGAATTACAACCAATACCCATGATGAACATGGATGCAAAAATTCTCACCAAAATACTAGCCAATAAGATCCAACAGTCCATTAAAAGGATTGTTCACCATGACCAAGTGAGATTTATTCCTGGGCTGCAAGGTTGGATCAACATCTGCAAATCAATCCATGTGATACAATGCATTAATAAAAGAAAAGAACAATAATCATATGATACCCTCAGTAGAAGCAGAAAAATCATTTGACTAAGTACAGCATTCCTTCTTGATCAAAACTCTTCACAGTGTGGGGATAGAGGGTACATAACTCACTATCATAAAAACCATCTATGAAAAACCCACAGAGAATATAATTCTCAATGGGGAGAAACTGAGAGCTCTTCCCTTATGGTTAGGAATATGGCAGGGATGTTCACTGTCACCACTGCTATTCAACATAGAACTAGAAGTCCTAGCCTCAGCAATCAGAAAACAAAAATAAATAAAAGGCTTCTGAATTGGCAAAGAAGTGAAACTCTCACTTTTTGCAGATGGTATGATACTTTATGTGGAAAACCCAAAGGACTATACCCCAAAACTGCTAGAACTCATACAGGAATTCAGTAAAGCGTCCAGATATAAAATCAATGCACAGAATTCAGTAGCATTTCTATACACCAACAACAAGACAGAAAAAAGAGAAATTAAGGAGTCAATTCCATTTACAATTGCACCCAAAACCATAAGATACCTAGGAATAAATCTAACCAAAGAGGCAGAGAATCTGTACTCAGAAAACTATAGAATACTCATGAAAGAAATTGAGGAAGACACAAAGAAATGGAAAAACGTTCCATCCTCATGGATTGGAAGAACAAATATTGTGAAAATGTCTATGCTACCTAAAGCAATCTACACATTTAATGCAATCTCTATCAAAATACCATCAACTTTTTTCAAAGAAATAGAACAAATAATCCTAAAATTTATATGGAACCAGAAAAGATCCTGAATAGTAAGAGGAATATTCAAAATGAAAAACAAAGCTGGTGGAATTACAATTCTGGACTTCAAGCTCTATTACAAAGCTGTACTAACCATCAAGATAGTATGGTACTGGCACAGAAACAGATGAATAGATCAGTGGAACAGAATAGAGAGCCCAGAAGTGGACACTCAACTCTATGGTCAACTGATCTTTGACAAAGAAGGAAAGAATGTCCAATGGAAAAAAGTCTCTTCAACAAATGGTGTTGGGAAAATTGAACAGCCACTTGCAGAAGAATGAAACTGACCATTTCCTTATACCATGTACAAAAATAAACTCAAAATGGATGAAAGACCTCAATGTGAGACAGGAATACATCAAAATCCTTGAGGAGAACACAGGCAGCAACCCCTTCGACCTCAGTCGCAGCAGCTTCTTCCTAGAAACATCGCCAAGGGCAAGAGAAGCAAGGGCAAAAATGAACCCCTGGGACTTTGTCAAGATAAAAAGCTTTTGCACAGCAGAGGAAACAGTCAACATAACCAAAAGACAACCGACAGAATGGGAGATGATACTTACAAATGACGTATCAGATAAAGTGCTAATATCCAAAATCTATAAAGAACTTCTCAAACTCAACTCCCAAAGAACAAATAAACCAATCAAGAAATGGGCAGAAGACATGAACAGACATTTCTGCAAAGAAGACATCCAAACGGCCAACAGACATGAAAAAGTGCTCCACATCACTCGGCATCAGGGAAATACAAACCAAACCACAATGAGATACCACCTCAAGCCAGTCAGAATGACTAAAATTAACAAGTCAGGAAATGACAGATGTTGGTGAGGATATAGAGAAAGAGGAACCCTCCTACACTGTTGGTGGGAATGCAAGCTGTTTGAGCACTCTGGAAAACAGTATGGAGGTTCCTCAAATAGTTGAAAATAGAGCTACTGTATGACCCAGCAATTGCACTACTGGGTATTTACCCCAAAGATACAAATATAGTGATCTGAAGAGGCATGTGCACCAGAATGTTTATAGCAGCAATGTCCACAATAGCCAAACTATGGAAAGAGTCTAGCTTTTCATCAACAGATTAATGGATAAAGAAGATGTGGTATATATATACAACGGAATATTATGCAGTCATCAAAATAATTCGAAATCTTGCCATTTGCAAGGATAGGGTTGTAACTAGATGGTATTATGCTAAGCGAAATAAGTCAATCAGAGAGGGATAATTATCATACGATCTCACTAATTTGAGGAATTTGAGAAACAAGACAGAGGATCATAGGGGAAGGGAGAGAAAAATGAAACAAAATGAAACCAGAGATGGAGACAAATATTATGAGACTCTTGGTCTCAGGAAACAAACTGAGGTTTGCTGGAGTGGAGGGGGGTGAGAGGTGTGGCATGGTGGGGTGATGGACATTGGGGAATGTATGTGCTATGGTGAGTGCTGTGAATTGTGTAAGACTGATGAACCACTGACTGGTACCCCTGAAAATAGGAATACATTATATGCTAATTTAAAAAATTAAATTAAATTAAAATTTTAAAAAACTTAACTCATTAGGTAGAGAAATATTCTAATTTTAAAATATTTTTAGGTACAGAAATTCCATGGGTTCATTTGGCAACACTAACACTGAGATCCTTAACCCTCAGTATCCTTCCCCCTCAGCTACATTACAACATGCACACAGACACACACAGTCCTCTAAAATCATTTGAAAACAAAACAAAATGTTCTCCCACATGATTCAAACATGCTATGTTTTGTCAACTCCAGCCTTCAGACTGAGAAAAAAGTAGAGACACTGGATATAAATAAAGGTTGGTTCAATCATTTCCTCAATGACTGTCATAGCCAAAGAGGGATACCTCACACTGGAGAAATCTTATATGAGTTCATGGAGCAGAGAGTCAAAAACATTACATTCTCCCCCCACCCCTTACTCTCTGGGGATTCGTTTCAGACCCCTAGGGGACACAGATACTTCCAAACCCTATGTATACTATGTTTTTCCTGTGCATACACATCTATAAGAAAGTTTAATTTATAAATGAGGCACAAGTAGAGATTAACAATAATAATAAAATAGAATGATTACATCAATATAATATAAAAGTTACGTGAATGTGGTATCATTTTCTCTCAAAACACTGTAGTGCACTGTGCTGTACTTCCTTCCTGTGATGCTGTGAGATGGTTAAATGCCAATGTGAGGAGAGGAAATGAGGTGAAGACTCCAGCACGTGATACATGTAAGCCTTAGGCTACTCACCTTCCGATAATTTGTCAGAAAGAAGATCTGCTACTACCAACCAAGGTTGACCTCAGGTAACTGAAACTGCTGAAAATGAAACCATGGATAAAGGGGAACTATAGAATATGGGTGAGAAAGAAGACTTCAGGGTTTTCTGACTCTACCAATGAATCTATCTGCCATTGTTGAGGAAACTTAAAATATCATTGTTTCTTTATTTGTAAAAGGTGCATAATTTTAGGAGGATTGACGCTCATAACATATATCTGTATAAATTAGGAACAATTTTAAGTGCTCCAAAATTCAAAATATTACTTGAATAATGCAATTTTCCCATTCCTTGGAGAAAATATGCAATAAGGAGTATCAAGGATGGCTGGATCAAATATGAAAGAGATTTAGAACATGTTCTTATTCCAGTAAATTGCACCAAAATTTATTTATTTGAAATAAATCTAGTGTGTGTAAAATAACCAATAAATAGCATGGTTCGTATTTGCTAACTCAGTGCTGGACACAGATTAAGTGCTTATGACTTACAAATGCATGACATAGAGAAAAAAAACAAGTGAGAAAAGGAATTCATTAAAATGGAAAATAAGAGAAGAGAGAAGACCATGAGAAGCAAGCAATTCAGTGAGAGGCACTGGCAAAAGGTTGATAGGCAGGAGAGAGAAACCAAGGTATTTCCTTCTCTTCCTCCTTTGGTGTCATCTCTGCCAGCTTGTATTCTCCAAGGTTCTAGTTCTCCCTAGATAGCCAGGATCCAAGGTCTAGCTTCAGCTTAGTGGTTCCAGCTCCTGGGCTCCTGCCTTTAAACTTTGAACTTAGAAATAATGGCAACTTCCAAAGGCAGGTAAACTCATCTTTCCCTGGTGGTTCATCAGGCCTTCTAACACCTTAATATCCTATATGAAATTATTATTATTAAATGGAATTACTTTACATGAGTTTTGGTTTTTTGAGTTGCTCTGATACAAACAACTATTTGACACTTTCATGTACAGGTATAAGTAGATAAAAATTTCTAGAAGTTTAAATGTATAAATGTATTTTATAACACTTTACAAATTCCTTAAAAAAAATGGCAGAATCACTTCAAAGGGTATTATACTCTTACAAAGTATCTACCGTGAAGGAAATTCTCAGAAGTTCCTTTATGGTTGTTAAAAAGCAGTTGATTTATTTTACAACACTGCAAATATGAGATAAGTAAAATATTATATCCCCAAATGAAAGAGCAGAGTTTGCTTTTTCTAAGAATCTATATTTATGAAAACTGAATCTGTGTTTTTATTTTGTCTGCACTGAAAATACTCCAACAACAGATCTACTGAATATATCAATATGATTTGATAGATCAGGGCTTTTTCCTAAAAGGTTTCACAGTCCAGCTAGAAGGAAAGATACAGCAGATGTTTTCCTCTCTGTTATTATTATGCATATAAAAAATTTAAATACATTTTTAAAAACCATTATAGAAGAGGGGATAATGAAAACCAAATCTCCCCAATATTAATTGTACTCCCCATAGGCAACCATGGTCAGTGTCTTGTATATCCTTTCATAATGTATACAGATATCAACATACATCCACATTCTTCTGTAAAAGGGGATAATAATAGAATTTACTATAGTAAATATAATAATTATATTTAGTAAATATTTAGCAAATAATTATTATAGTAAATATAGTAACTATATAACTATAAAATACTTTAGTAAAATTTTGTCAGGACTAAATAAGAAAATAAACACAAAGAAGTCAGCATTGTAAGTTTTTATAGTAAATATCAGTTATTAATATTTTCCAGTTTCATCAAACCATGTATTTACCTTCCTACATGGAAGCAAAATTTATTTGGTCTCCTACTTGGGTTATTTTCCAAGTTTTTGCATGTATAATATGTATAAATACATATATAGTATATGATCTGTTATTATATATACAAACATAAGAATTTATATGTATGTATATGTAGGTGTGTATGTATTAATACATATATTATTACATATATATAGTTAAGAATTTATGTGTTTGTGTATCATTGTGAATTAAAGGATTTGTAGATTTTTTATTTTGTATTGCCAGAGTGCCTTCCAAATAAAAAGGAGACAGACAAATAGACACACACACAATATGATAAGCTTTGTGATAATGATTCTAAATGTAATAGATTATAAGGGTAATAGAACTCTTCAAAATGTCTCTTGTGAAGCCGGTAAGGCTTAAACTGAATCTGTAGTAGGTAAAGAGAAGGAGAAATGGCATAGCATAGCAAGAGACATATTGTGTGTTATACCATAAGCAATGGAGTGAAGCAGAAATTCGATGTGTGTATGGAAAGCTTCCAAGTTAAGATGCTGGCTTGACTGAAGGGGAAAAAGGTGAGCGTGTAAAGTGAAGTCAGATTGCAGCGGAATGTGCGGTCAAATTTCTGAATTGATGGAGAAGAAAAGTGTAGGTTTTAGAGCACTGGAAGATGTAAAAGCAATTTTTTAAAAAATTTTGTTTCATTTTAGGACAGTCAGACCTCTGCTCAGTCTGGTGCTTTGTTACTTCTTTTTCAAGAATTTAAGCACATATTTTTGGTAAGCCTAAGCAGAATGTGCAAGCAAATAAACTAGTTCCTAAATTATGAAAAGTGTCATTTTTTTATTTTCTTGTTTTTTTTTAAAGATTTTATTTATTTATTTGAGAGAAAGAGAGCAAGCACAAGAAGGGGGAGTAACAAAGGGAGAGGGAGAAGCAGAACTATTTGACACTTTCATGTACAGGTATAAGTAGATATTTTCCTCTCTGTTGGACCCTGGAATCATGACTTGAGCCTAAGACAAACACTTAACCAACTGAGCCACCCAGGCACTCTGTCATTTTCTTTCTAAGACAAATTATTTAAAGGGCTGAAAATCAGTTTGTAATGTGATACTGAAGAGTTTGCAGTTTTTATTTCTATTCTCTTTTTTACATTGTGTAGATTTTATGATTCCTTTATAGTGACTTATATAAACTAATCAGATTGGTACCAAGAAGTTTTGAAACTCTTAGTTCAAGCAGGAGGCATGCTTCATTTTGATGCTGAACAATTAGTGTGAAAGGGTAGGTTGATTAAGTTTTCCAGACCTATGAAGCTATCCAGTACTTCTTGGCTGATCACTGAGCTTTTGTTTTTCCTTTTTTCTTTCTTTTTAATTTTTTAAGCTGCTGCTTTCAATACAGAGGGTGAGAATTTTTTTAAAAAATCTGTTTTGCTATATTTCGGTATGCATGATTTATATAAAAATGTATAATCACTTTAACATGGACACTTAACATATGTGTTAACCCCATCTTTATTCCTATCTAAATGGTTTGGGCTTGCTTTTCTCATATGCATAGTTTGTTCTATTTTAGTTATTGCCTTATGGCTTTTCTTAGCAAGGTAAGTAAATATAAACATCCCAATATTTGGAATCAGATCTAATTTGAATCTTGGTTAGCCCACTTAATAACTCTGTGTCTTTGTTTAGGTCACTTCTGTGAATGTCAGTTTCTTTACCTGAAAATGAATCTAATTATACCACCTACCTCATAGGATTTTTTTTCTCTATCAATTAAATAAAATGACAAAGGCATTTAGCAAGTCACTGGCAGACATCATGGAAACAACATGTAATGGCTGTCATTATTATTGCTGTTGTCAGCTATTTCAACAACCATAACTGGAAAATAGAAACATAGCTGAAATTTCAGTGAAAGCCTGAACTACCTAAAAATACATTGAAGCCTTGTTTTTCTTTCTGGACATGAAGGGACTGATGAGTGGAACCACAACGCTGACTCTGATGGAAAGGAGAACAGGATGTGGGACTCACTAATTCTCTTTCTTCCTTCCTCAGCTCCAGCCGCTCTGTCATTACCCTGGCTATCCCTTTCTCTGGGCTCAGATTTCAGCAGATGTGCACATCTACAACATTTATGGAAGGTAAATGTTTTATCTTTTTAATGTGGTTAGTGAAAAAAGGTTTTAAATATGTATTCCAAACCTTTGGTATGGATACTTGGGAACCCTAAATAGGGTTATAAGAAAGTATTGAGAAAAGAAAACTTTGAAATTAAATTTTTGAGGTAACTTTTAAAATTCTAATTTCCAATGAAGAATGTGCAGTGTTCATGTAAATATATGCAAATAAATACAGCTGCTTTTCTCTTTTATTCCTAAATCTGGCTCTTTGAAAAATCTCAGCAAAAATTATTTGCACGGAGGTTGTAATAAACTGTAGTGCATGTCGCTGTTACATAAAACAAAAGTATTCTCTGTATATACACTGCTGCATTTCTTATTATGTAGGTTAGAATCACATTATGTGGAGACCATTGCTCTGTAGATCCTGCTGATGGTTTTCATTCAACTGATGTTGGCAAAGGTTAGATTTCTCTTTTGAAGCTAGCAGCATCTCACGAACAAACTCCATGAACCCAAACCATGTCTTATTTTGCGGAAGACAATGTTAAGTAGAATATCCAAAAGTAGTAACTGTTTAACAAGTATTTGTTGAACAAATGAATAATATCTAGTTTCAAGATTACTAATATTTTCACGATATTCTTTAAGTGTTGAAACATCTACACCAGTGTCCCTCAAAATCTGTAAGCGTATCTCTTAAACTGAGTATAAATACTTGTACATTTGATTATGTTTTCTGTAACAGTACATCCAGACAGAATCATGCTTTCCACAAAACAAACAAACAAACAAACAAATGGAGTTCAGTTTACCTTGTACTATTACAAGAAAACAACTCTGTCACAGTCATAAGGTATGTTCATAGGCTGGAAGCATCTGGGCTTTTCCATAAGGAAGTGGACTCATAAGACAGTAGAGGGGGAAATGGCCTTGTCACCCAGTTCTGTTCATAGTGGAGACCAAGCCACCCTTCCTGTTTCAGCCATTCCAGCTCCAGGACCCCTCACCTCCATGTGACTGCCACTCATTCCCGTCCAGTATAAACTTGACACAGACATAGGACCAGGGCAATACGATGATGAGGAATGTAGGCTTCCTTCGCAATCACTTGAAACTATTTTAAGTCTATGGAAGAACAAAAATATTCCACTCCGTCCCTAAAGCAAGTTTATGTATTTATATCCATTACAAAGGATAGAAACTGGGGTAAGTGAAAGTTATTTCACAAGCTCAAAGCTGTTGTTAATAACACTGATATGAGAGCCCGTAAGTTCTGAGTTTTCCTATATTTTATCCTAGGAGCACAAACGTTCTTATCTCCAAGAAGCGAATAAATGTTGTGTCTTTGACTCAAATTGCGAACTTGAATATCTCACAAATCTTGAAAATTCCACATAGTCCTAGAAGCTTTCTACATTTTCTTATTCCTATTAAACCCATTTCATTGCAACTCTCTGATTTGTTCCTTTGTATATAGATCTAAATTGGACCACACAAAAAATATGCAGTATTATTTGGAGAAAGGAAACAATTTATAAATAATTGATGACCAATCAAATTGAAACTGAAACTATTTTTTAACAGCTGATAAAGAAAAGTTAGGTCAACTTTTGAACACTTAATAAAGTATTGTATACTTAATTTTGTAGGTTGATTTGTATCTCAAAATAGAACCCTCGGTCAATCTTACCAATGAACAGTCCTTCTGATTTGCATTAAGTATCCCAATACTTTTCCTAGAATGTTAAGAAATGATATTTCATTTGTTTAATCTGACATGCTGGTCAGCAACTTAATTTTCTAGGATATGAAATCTTTATTTGCTTGAAGAAATCATTTCCAATAATGCATTCAAGTCTCAGATGTACACCTAACCCCATTAAAAGCAAGCTGAAAACATTTTTAGAATGTATTGCTCAGAATTATCTACAGTTACAGTTTTTTTTTCCTTTATGAATAGAAGATGTGTTAGCTACCATCTTTCCCCCCTCCCTTATCTTGTTCTAGATGGAATGAACGTATGTCACTGATTCTACATTACTTAACACACCTTTTCTATCTGTAAAGGCAAAAACAAAGATCTAAATATGAATCCATATTTTTTCTATCTCTTTTGGCCTTTAAACCAAAGGGCAGAACATTAAGTATCAATTAAAATTGTTTAAAACTTCACATAGGCAGCTTTTTAAGTAAATGGCAATCCAAGAATAATTACAAGGTGATTTTTAAAATAAAGAACAAAACCTAATATCTCTAAATAAATGTTATCCTTCACAAAGTTACACTGGATAAAATGTGATGTTACTGGAATAACAACTTTTGGCCTGAAATAACAATGAGAGGCCTAGATGGTTCAAAACCTGATTCTGTTACGTATAAATGGTATGATTTAAAACAAATTATCAGACTTTCTATGCTTCCGTTTAGGTATTTCTATATGGTAGATTGTTACAAAATGGCCTCAGATGGAGTATGCCTCCCTAAATGAGTGCCTTTGTGTAGTCTCCCCCAACCCTGAATCTTGGCTAGTCCCATGAATTATTTAGACCAACGGAATATAAAAGGTATGTGTGACAAATGCACATTCTGGGCTTAGGTGTAAAGAGGCTTTGCAGCTCTCATTTTCACCTTCTGGGGATCAGGACACCATGTTGTAGAGAGGCGCTGTCTAGCCTGGTAGGTTTCATGTGGAGAAGACATGTGGTACCCTAGCTGACAGCCAACAGCCAGATGTGTGAGTGAAACCATCGTAAACCCTTCAGCCTCGGTTGAGCCATCAGATGATGGTAGACCACATGACTAGTCCCAGCTGGCACCAGCAGAAGATTCATCCAGATTACCCATCCACAGACTCATTAGAAATGATAAACTGCCGTTGTTTTAAGTTAATAACTTTGGGGGTGCTTTGTTAAAGAGCAAAGATTACCTGAAACACGGTCAGATTGGATAATAATAATGTTTATCTAACACAGTTTTATTGTAGATGAAATCAAAATATATATACTTAGAACAGTTTCTGGACCATATAAATGCTCACTAGGTGTTAATCATAATTATTAGTACAAAGTCGCTTGGAAAAGGACAACGCTAATATACATATGCAAATTCAAGAATATTTGTTCAAAAGCTGCACATTACTTCAGAATATAAGAGGCAACAAATAAGGACAAAAACTCCAGTGATTTGAAATGTGGGCAAAAACAAACAAACAAACAAAACTTATGGACATGATGATGCTTTAAATCAGGGACAGACTAGAAGAATAAAGACCACATCTACATGGCAAAATTCTTTTCTCGTCTTCTAAAAATACTGCATTAATAACTGCCATATAATAACTAAAAGCTTTTATGTAAAAATACACATTTCCAACTCCTGTAAACATCTTGCTATCTTTCAGCATCTAGCCACAGTGGCTCTTACTCCCTTATCAGAAGCACTGTCCAGAGCTGAAGCTTCCTGACAACTTAAAAATGCACGTTTTTGAAGCCACAGTGAACTCCATCTGTTGTCACTCATTTACTTATCAAACTGACCCCTGCAGGCATTTGAGTTTGGGGCCCTACCTTTAAGTTGAGGATAAATGGAAGGTTAGATTTCTATTTCTTGATTTCAAAGCTATGAATTTCTAGAGTTGCAAAATCTTTAGAAAGTATCTATTTCAACTATCTAATTTAATTTAGAATCAAGCCATGTAACAAATGAGGCAGAACAAGGGTAAAGTGCAGAGATTCTAAATCTAGCTCCAGGCTACTTCCTCCTCTCTGAGAGGCAACAATCTGGCAACTATGAGTTCATGACAGAATTCAGCATTTGGATAGGGACTCAGTTACAGCACGTGGGTGTGGATGGTAGAAAATAGAAACATAGTTATAACTGTACCACCCATTCCTTAGGGGTAAGAAATAGAACATGTGACCTGATGCAAATTCCAAATCAGTTAGAATTTTGATTTTGTATTACATGTTGCTTAAAATCAGTATTTGATATTATGTGACTTGAGAAGCTTCCCAGTTACACAAACTCAAGGAAGGGTGATTTCCACAGGCTTGTTCAGACTAGATGAACTGACACTTATCCACTTCCAATTCTGTGCCATTATAAGAGTTGATCTGGGGAGGAAAAAAAAAATCTCTCACATAGGATTGGAGTATCTTGGCATACAACAAAATATTTTTGAGCAGCCTATGGGCATTCTTCTAGTGAAGAAACAAAGAGAGCTAGGCTCAGTGAGTTAGCTTGCCCATTCTTCTGTGTTCATAAAGCATGCTGTTCCATTTCTACTGCAGCTCCGAACAGTAAGATAGACATACTGACCTCTTCATTACAGGAAGTTTTCCAAGATCAGAGATTATGACTTTTCATCTTTGAATTTTAGCATTGCCAGATAAACTCAGGATGCTCAATTAAATATGAATTTCAGGTAAGCAACAAATCATTGTTTTATATAAGGGTGCCCATGCAATATTTGGATAACATTGGAATAAGAAAATGATTATAATAATAAATGATTAGTTGTTCATCTGAATTCAAATTTAACTGGTTGTCCTATTCTGGTATGGTTTGTTTAGATCTGCTTTTTTTTTTTCCCCTAAATCTGGTAACTCTACTTAAAGATAATGTCAAATACAGTCCTGCCATAGAAGATGTTCAGTAAATGCCATCTGAATATTGAATGGCACTTTTTGCAATTCCACCTAATGGTATGGTATCATGGCTCCACTAACCTTTGAGATGTCATCAGACTCTAATCTGATTCTAGACACAAATCTACACCAGTAAGAATAATTAAAACCCAAATAACAATATTGTGTATGTTTCTACAGTGCTTTATGATTTTCAAAGGTCAGAGGCAGTACTTGCTCTTTTTAAAATAAATTCTGAATAATCACACAATAAAACTGTGACTGAATAAAAAGAGCATGCAGAAAGTGAAGAATGCTTAGATGGTGAACACAAAGATCTTCATGCTTCTATAAACTACTGCATTTCTGGTTCATGCATTCTATCTCATATTTTTAAATCAGACCATTCCTTTTCTAGCATGACTATGCCAGTTTCAGAGGAAGAGAAAATAATTTATGGCCCTGATGGCTGCAGGTGAACAGGCATTTATTTTTCTATGTCACCCCACTTTTATGCCTCACAATCTTCCAACTGCTAATTAAGACAAAGGGCAAAATTATATCCTTCAGCAAACAGTCTAGTACCCGTTCCCAGTCTGGGATGTGACAGACACCACACTTGAATTTTGCTTTCCGTTCTTTTTTTTTTTTTTTTTTTTTGTTATGGCCTTTATATAGCATAATAGACTAACCAAGTACAAGTTGAGCAGACTGAAAGGAAGAATTATTTCACACTCCTGCTGATGCTGCTGGAAAGTGCAGAAATGCTTCCTTCAATTTTTAACTTTTTAGAACAGCACACAGAAGGCAACCTAGCAAGTATTAAGATTCATAATGCCATCTGTCTGTTGAAAATATAGTCTAATTCATTAGACACTGAGATACACACACACATATATATATAAATATATAAATATATATATATATATATATTTGTTTTTTTCTGCTTAGTTTGCTGGTTATTTTGTATTGCTCTCTATTGGCCTGAAACTAAGAAATTAAACAGCAGGAAAAGTAATGAGAACTAATTTTCTGTTCAAGTCAAGGAAATGTGTTCCTTTTCTATGACTTTAGAAAGTCTCTAGTATCTAATAAGTACTCTAGAATGCTTGGGGTGCCTACATGGCTCAGTCAAACTTCCAACTCTTGATTTCAGCTCAAGTCATGATCTGCGGTTCATGAGATCTGAGTCCCATGTCAAGCTCCTCACTTGTCTCCCTCTCCTTCTACCCGTCCCCCTGCTCTCTCCTGCTCTCGCGCCCTCTCCAAAACAAACAAGCAAACAAACAAATAGTACTATAGAATGGTTTCATGAGAAATGTGCATTTTTTTAAAAGATTTTATTTATTTATTTAACAGACAGGGATCACAAATAGGCAGAGAGGCAGGTGGGGGGAGGGGAGCAGACTCCCTGCTGAGCAGAGAGCCCCATGCGGGGCTCAATCCCAGAACCCTGAGATCATGACCTGAGCCTGAAAGCAGAGGCTTAACCCACTGAACCACCCAGGTGCCCCGAGAAATGTGCATATTAACATGGTAAATAGGTGGGAGCCAGAGTGTGTACAATAGAGAAAATTAGTGACACCCGTAACTTTAAAGGAATATGAATATCTTCAGAGACTAACATTTCCTTCTATCATTTAGGAGAAAATGACCACTAATCAAAATCAGAAGTCAGTGAACTGAAGACAGTTTATGGTAGGATATAATAATCTGAGAATTTTGTGACAATGTCATCTCTTTGTACTATGTTCCAGAGTTTGTTTCATCTTTTAAGGATTAAATGTTTATCCCCCAGTTGTGGTTCTCTAAGAACAATGCTTCTTGTCTGTTAGAGACAGGTGAAAGAAATCTCAAAAGTATATATATACTTGCATGCATATATATATATATATATATATATATATATATACACATATGGTTATATGTAACTGTGTATATGTAAATACATAAATTTAAATTTATATAAATAAAATGCATATATTATACATTATATAAATACTATATTATATATCGTATATTTTTCTTAAATTTCTCCTTATTAATATCTGCATAAAGCCTTCTTAGTTGTCCTCCCAGGAGTGGAGTAAGGTGGCATGCATCAACTAACTGAGTCAAATCTTGAACAGCTTCCTCAGGATGAGGACCAGGTATTTTTGTTTAAAGTTTTGGAACATCCTGCCACCCCCATCCTTATCGGAGAAAACAGTGTTTCCATTTTGACAGAAACCAGGATGGCCGCCTTTAATGGGGGAGCCCCACACTAACAGACATGGGGCTGTTCTCTCTAACAGAGAAGGCCCTGGAGGCCAGTGGGCTACACACCATACATTCCAGTTCTGCTGTAGGTTCTCTGAATACATAATTCTACTGCGGGTTTCTTTGAATTAAAGCAAATGTATTAGATTAAAAACCCTTAGTTTATTAAGCCTTGTACTTCCTTTTCCCAGCCCTACAAAAGAATAAAGTCTGAAAAAGATACATAAAGAAGCTTCCCTAACGCTCCAGTTTGAAGATTTGTCATCATTAATGTTTTAATCCCTTCCCTCCCTCATACCTTCCTATAGGAGTTAATCGTTTGAATTGTAAACTTCTATCTTTAAATTAACTTGGGAAAATTGGCTCAGAGACTCTAGTTTCTTTATTTAGAAACTGGAGTTCAGGCTTAATTTCCCAGTCTTTTTTTGTATGTTTGTTTGTTTCCCTATAGTCAAATAATATAGGGAGAGGGAGGAGTGGAGAGATCTTCAATAC
Organism: Lontra canadensis; assembly: GCF_010015895.1. Lineage (NCBI taxonomy): Eukaryota > Metazoa > Chordata > Mammalia > Carnivora > Mustelidae > Lontra > Lontra canadensis. Next base: position 736,460 of record NW_022631096.1, on the reverse strand, counting down.
ATATTCAAACTCTTCAGGTGTAATTGGGATCTGTGTCTCCACGACTCATCCCTCAGAGCGAGGTGTTGTTCACATTCCTCAGGCTTTCCCTGCTGCATTTGTTCATAAACCACTTAGAAATGGCCCCTCATTCACCAGGTCAGGCAGAAGCCAGCAGCCGAGCACCCATGACCAGCTGCTGGAGATGTGGGTGGCCACAATCCCCCACTGTGACCCAGACACGTTGGATTGGGGAGAGTCACTGCCTGTAGCTCTGACTTCCTGGTCATCACGATTTTCATTTCCAGAGTGAAGTACAGAGATTTCAGTTGTTCCAGCATGTAAGGGAGATTTCATAATGAGTCAGGCAGGAAAATAACAGATGGTGCACTGAGTGTAAATATGAAAATACCCTTGGAGCTGCAACAGAAGGCTGGCACTCCCAAGGGAGTTGAGCAAAAAACAGTGAAGGCTCCCTGCTGTCTCTCCTCTTTTCTCATTCTTGTCTCACTTCTCAGGGCAAAGACTTTGTAGCCTGTGAAGGGGTAAGTACTGCCATCTGATTGTCCCTGAGCTGTGATCTACCTGGAGGATCTCAGCCTCTGATCTCCGGCCCTCTCACCTCTTTATCTGCTCACACTCGCTCCCACATTCATTAATTTTAGCTATTTTCGTTGGATTCTTAGCTTCATCCCTGCCTTCCTTCTGGACTTGATGTAACTAGGAGAATGATTTCAACCCTGAAACTGTGGCTTTGACCATATTTCATCACTGTCATTCCTTCTTTTTTATGAGTAATTCAGCAGTCCCCACCATGACCCCCCAAACCCTTTTGAAATCCTTCTGTTTTCTTTCTTTTTTTTACACAAATAATCATCCAGCTCTTTCCATTAGCTTTACTATAATTTCCATTTATCTTATTAAAGTCAGCTGGAAATGTTGTCAACTTTTAATGTGCATTTGACATATGATTTTGGTATAACAATTACTCAGCATAACACTGTGTCAGGGGATAAGTGAGGACCATTCTTTCACAAATTACATGTACACCGCTTTTCCTCTCCTATAGTTGTATATTTCTTAGGCAATAAACATGCATAGCTTCTACAGGAGTGGATTTAGCTGCTTTGCCGAAAAGTGTGGACCAGGAAATCAGGGTTTTACAGAGAAGAAATCCAAATGGACCTAGTACTATATATAATAGCAAGTTAAGAGAGTGAGAAAAACAAAATAAGTAAAGACACAATATACAATAGTAGCAATTTAAAAAGGAGATATATTTTCAGACTTAAAAGTCATAATGGGATTATTTGAAAACTTTTTACCAATATTTCAAAATTAAATGAATAATTTTCTAGAAAATATGTTAAATTTGACTTAAGAAAATAGAAATCTGAATAACATAATAACATCTAGTCTATTGAAGATATAAATAATTTCTATTTTATACAAACTTTTTCAGAGAAGAAAAAAAGGGGGAAAATTACCTATCTCATTGTGCGAGGCAAAATCAAATTTGATTTATAAGGGTAGTAAAGAAAATAAAATATAAGTATGGGAGTTGCTGGATATGTTAACTCATTTGTGCAAATTCTTCCACAATTTATATGTATCAAATCATCAAGTACACACTAAACATATTATAATTTTGTCAATTATACTTCAATAAAACTGAAAAATATGTTATTTATTTATTTAGCTAGAGTGGGTTAGTGGGGTGTGCCGGGATGGGCAGAGGGAGAGGCAGAGGGAGAATCCTGAGCAGGCCCCACGCTCATTGCAAGCCCTTCAAAGGGCTCAATCTCATGACCCTGAGATCATGACCTGAGTGGAAATCAAGAGTCGGACACCCAACTGAGTGAGCCACCCAGGCACCGCAAAATATGTAACAAATTTTTAAAAAGGCAGCAAAAGAAAAGAATATTTTGACCAACTAAAACATAAATGAAAAAAATCCTAAGTAAAATATTTGCAAGTTGCAATACATTAAAAAATGATAATACATGATACTCAGATAGCATATTTTCACTAGAAATGAAAAGCTCGTTTGAGGAAAAACCTCTTAATGTCATATACCATGTTAAGAAATCACACTGGCAATGGCCAGGTGTGGAGAGGAGAGGAAGTGGGGCATTATTTAGTGGATACAGAGTTTTAGTTTTGCAAGATGAAAAGGTTCTGGAGATTGGTTACACAACAATATAAAAATACTAAACACCACTGAACTCTACACTTAGAAATGGTTAAAATGATATATCTTATGACTTTTTTACCATGATAAAAAGAATTTAAGACATTACAGAAGAACAAATATATGAATTACTAGTGACTATCTCCAAAAGAGAAGAAAATAATGCAGGGAAAAGAGATGATCAGCATCATGGGAAAAAGGGTAAGTTAAATATTTAGATTGAAGGAGTAAGACAAGATTTACTGAGAAAGTGACATTGAGTAAACATGGGAGGAAGTAAGGGGGAAGAGCACTCTTGTCAGAGAAAATGGCAAGTGCCAAGTCCAGAGCGAGGGGCCTATCTGGTCCATCAGGTAGGTGACCAAGAAGACCTGTGTTGTTGGAGTGGGGAGAGTAGTAGGAAACGAGGTCAGAGAGACAAGGATGGCAGAAAACCACAAGGGGTCCTAGAGATGATGATGAGATGGAAGAGATGGGAACCCTTTGGAGAATTTCAAAACAGAGGAAAGATGTGATACATCACATGATTTTTCGTGTACTGGCTGCTCTTAAGAAATGCTCTGAAATAGAAGATCAAACACAGAAAGACCAAAGAGGAAAGAGGCAAAAAAAAAAAAAAAAGCTAGAGGGGAAAAAAGATTGTCCTTAGACTAGGGCAGCAACACTGAGGGTGGTAGAAAATTATTTTGTAAATATTCACATAAAGTTATAGAACTACCATGATTTACTAACAAACTAATTGTGGAGTGTAAAAGAGAGGATGTCAAAGGTTTTGGTCTGAGTAACTGACAGGTGCAGGCAGAACACGTCTGGTCGTGCAGGGGTGGCAAATATCAGGTGTTCACTCTGACATACATATTAGACATTGAAGTAGAGGTGATGAATAAGCAGTTATAGATGCAAATTTAAAGTTCAGAAGAGCTGAACAAACTAGAGATACAAATTAGACCTCATCAAAGAATAGTAGTACAGTTGAACTTTGAACAACATGGGTTTCAACTGCATGAATCCACTTATGACATGGATTTTTTTAATAAATACAATATGGTGCTGAAAATGTACTTTCTATCCCTTATGATGTCCTTAACATTTTTCTCTAGCTTACTATATTGAAAGGATGCAGTATATAATACATATGACATACAAATATGTATTAATTGGCCGTTTATGTTATCTGAAGGCTTCTGGTCACCAGTAGGCTATTACTAGTTAAGTTTGAAGGGAATCAGAAGTTACATGTGGATTTTTGACTACAGGAGCAAAGGGTTGGTGCCCTTAACACCTGTGTTATTCAAGGGTCAACTGTATTTGAAGTCACAGTAACTGTAATTACAAGAGAGAAGAAATTCAATAACCATTTTCTGGAACTCAAACATTTCAAAATAAGGGAAATGAAAAAGAACCAGCAAGGACAGTGAGAACAGCTAGAGGGGTAGAAAGAAAAATAGGAGTCTGGTGTTCTGAAGTTGAAGGCTCCATGGAGAGGTCAACTGTGCTTGGTGTGCTTGACTGGCCACATAAAATGAGAATGAGAATTTGCCTGTGGTTTTAGCAACATGGAAGTCATAGGTGATAATGGCTAGCTAACAAAAACTTATGACAAGCATCATACTTAATGGTAAAGCTTGAAAAGCAGTTCCACTGAACTTCTGAGGCATGACAAACATGCCTTCTTTCATGATTTTTATTCAGAATTGTACAAGAGGTTCTAAACAACAAAATAAAATATGTATAAGAATTGGAAAGAAAAAATAAAACTGGTATTTTCAGTTTATTTGATGTCTATATATAAAAACCCAAGATAATCTACAGATGAATAGAAATTAATAAAAGATTTAAAATTTTATTAGATCCAAGATTAGCATTACAAAAATCTACTCTTTCTGTTAAGTATCTAAGACCAGCGATGTCCTGATATTTAAGAAAGGAAAAGGAAGGAATGGGGAAGGGAGGAAGGGGAAAGATGTAAGGGAAGGGAGCAGAAGAGAGGAAAGGAAAAAAGGAAGAGTAACCTGATATGCAGTGTTTGCTGATTTTTGTGGTGTAACTATTCCCACCATGGCTGATTTCTTTTTTTCTTTCTTTTCTTTTTCTTTTTTTTTTTTTTTTTAGATTTATGCATGTATTTATTTATTTGAGACCATGAGAGAGAGAGAGAGAAAAAAAAAAGAGCAGAGGGAGAGAAAGAATCCCAAACAGACTCCCCAGTGAGCACAGAGCCTGACACGGGGCTCAATCCCACAGCCCTCAGATCATGATGTGAGCCAAAACTAAGAGTCTGCCATTAACTGACTGAGCCACCCAAGCATGCCCAGCCATGGCTGATTTCAAGCTGCCAGTGTGGTGTCACTGAAGCAGGACTGAGAAGAGATCCACACAATTGCCCTTGCAAGGTGGTATCAACTCTAGCATGTCACTACAAATCAATTTGAAAGTTACATAGGAAAAAAAAAATCACATTCATAGAAGCTACCAAACCTGTAAGATCTACACGAAATATAACAAAATGTGCAATAGCATGCAGAGATTACATTTTAAGGGATTTCAAGAAAAAAAAAAAAAAAACCTGGCTACTTCAAGAATATGTTTTATCAGTGATTGGGAAGAATTAATATCATTGATGTCAGTTTGCCTCAAATTAATCTGTAATGTCGGTATAATTTAAATCAGATCCCAACAGGGAATCTTAAAATCTATTTAGAAAAGAAGTGGTCAAAAATAGCTGAGCCGGGGGAACCTGGGTGGCTCCGTAGGTCAGGCTCTGTGCTGGGCATAGAACCTGCTTAAGATTCTCTTCCTTTCCCTCTGCCCCTCCCCAACCACCTCTCTCTCCCCTTTTCTTTAAAAAAAAAAAAAAAAAAAAAAAAAAAAAGCTGAGCCAACTTCCAAGAACAAGATGGGGGGATTTTCACTACTAAAAATACAAGTCAGTAAGATAGTTGATACTAGTGTCAGGATGAACAAATGCAACCATGTAAAGGCAAAAAGAGTCCCATAAACAGACATAAGTAATTTTGGTAACTTGTATAGCAGATGTGACATCACACATCAGTGTGGGAGGGGTGGCCTCTCAATAAGGTTCTATGACTACTAAATTCGTCTATGGAAAAATAAAATTTAGATTCTCTATAGGACAAAAGAAAAAATCACAAAGAATAGAAAAAAATTGCAAACTGTAACAATGGGTAATTAGCCCAAGTTCATAAAGCGCTCTTTTTTTTTAATCTTTTTTTTAATTTATTTTCAGCATAACAGTATTCATTGTTTTTGTACCACACCCAGTGCTCCATGCAATCCGTGCCCTCTCTAATACCCACCACCTGGTTCCCCCAACCTCCCACCTCCCCACCTCTTCAAACCCTTCAGATTGTTTTTCAGAGTCCATAGTCTCTCATTGTTCACCTCCCCTTCCAATTTCCCCCAACTCTCTTCTCCTAACTCCTCATGTCCTCCATGCTATTTGTTATGCTCCACAAATAAGCTTACACCGTACACAAAGATAAACTCAAAATGGATAAAAGACCTCAACATGAGACAGGAATCCATCAGAATCCTAGAGGAGAACATAGGCAGTAATCTCTTCGATATCAGCCACAGCAACTTCTTTCAAGATATGTCTCCAAAGGCAAAGGAAACAAAAGCCAAAATAAACTTTTGGGACTTCATCAAAATCAAAAGCTTCTGCACAGCAAAGGAAACAGTCAAGAAAACAAAGAGGAAACCCACGGAATGGGAGAAGATAATTGCAAATGACAGTAGAGACAAAAGATTGATATCCAGGATCTATAAAGAACTCCTCAAACTCAACACACACAAAACAGATAATCATATCAAAAAATTGGCAGAAGATATGAACAGACACTTCTCCAACGAAGACATACAAATGGTTATCAGACACATGAAAAAATGTTCATCATCACTAGCCATCAGAGAGATTCAAATTAAAACCACATTGAGATATCACCTTACACCAGTTAGAATGGCCAAAATTAGCAAGACAGGAAACAACATGTGTTGGAGGGGATGTGGAGAAAGGGGAACCCTCTTACACTGTTGGTGGGAATGCAAGTTGGTACAGCCTCTTTGGAGAACAGTGTGGAGATACCTCAAGAAATTAAATGTCTCCATGTCTTGGGTCTCCATGTCTCCATGTCTTGGGTATTTACCCCAAAGATACAGATGTAGTGAAAAGAAGGGCCATCTGTACCCCAATGTTCATAAAGCGCTCTTAAAACTAATCAATATATTAAACCCAACAGATATACGAAGAACAATTCTAAGAAGAATTCTAAGGTCAGAAAAAACTGCCAATTTTCATTTAAAAAACCCAAAAATATTTTTAAATATTTGAATAAAATAAACATTTAAAAACTAATTTTAAATTAATAAAATGCTATGTGTTTCTATCAAAATGAAAGCAAGTGAAAATACTGATTTTAAAAAAAACACACTTATGATCTATGCAAATGCTCATTTCTCCATACATTAAGGGAAATGAGAACTATCAAATACATGTTCCAAACTTGCTGAAAGTAAAAATTGGTACAACCTTTCTGGATTGTGATATATTTACAGAAATATTAAATATGCCTCCTTTGACCCAAGACTTCAAGGGATGCATCTTAAAGCAAGCAGAAAAAGTGTGCAAAAAGCCTCACATAACCTATTTAAGGGAAGAAATGGAACATGTTTGATATGTTGTTAACAGAAAAAAAAAGGTAGTCTACCAAATTTACATTAATATGACCTATTATTTTGTAAAACAAAAAATAGTGTAAGTGCACTAAAATGCATTCAAAATTACCTGAAAGTAACACAGAAGTGACTATTTTTGGGTGCTGGCATAATGGAGTTCTCTTTCCTTATATTTTTTGTGCTTTCTTAATTTTACAGTAGGTATTACTCATATACTAAAATAAATCACTTGGGGATGCCTGGGTGGCTTAGTTGGTTAAGCATCTGCCTTCGGATCAGATCATGATCCCAGGGTCCTGGGATCAAGCCCCACATTAGGCTCCCAGATCAGCAGGGAGCCTGCTTCTCCCTCTGCCTGCTGCTCCTTCTGTTTGTGTGCTCTCTCACTCTCTCTCTGACAAATAAATAAAATCTTAAAAAGTAAATTAATAAAAAAAAATCACTTTATAAAAAATTTAAGTATGGAAGGTTTGCACTTTCTTTTCTGTAAAAACATCATTAATACATGCATAATTTTTAATTTTTTCTTTTATTTTGGTGACTTTCCCTAAAATGGGCCTGAGTATAGACTTTTACACATGCGGAAAAGGTAAGTAGTATATACTATGATGTACTTAAAATCATCTCTCTCCTTTGCCAACCAACTCAAAACCCTCATGGAGTCATGCATGAGTTTCCACAGGATAAACCCCCTTGCATGATCCCTAATCCAGCAGATCCCCATGATTTAACATATCTACTCATTTTTTTAATTTTTTGAGTGTTTTTATCAATAGTGATTTTTTTATTATGTTAGTCACCATGCAATACATCATTAGTTTTTGATGTAGTGTTCCATGATACATTGTTTGCATACAACACCCAGTGCTCCATGCAATCTCTGCCCTCCTTTATACCCTTCACCAGGCTCACCCATCTCTCCCCGAAAACCCTCAGTTTGCTTCCTGTAGTCCATAGTCTTTCATGGTTCATCTCCCCCTCTGATTTCCACCCCTTCATTTTTCCCTTCCTTCTCCTAATGTCCTCCATGCTAGTCCTTATGTTCCACATGTAAGTGAAACCATATAATAATTTTCTTTCTCTCGTTGACTTATTTCACTTAGAATAATCCCCTCCAGTTCCATCCATGTTGACGCAAATGGTGGATATTCATTCTTTCTGATGGCTGAGTAATATTCTATTTTATATAAGGACCTTATCTTCTTTATCCATTCATCTGTTGAAGAGCATCTCAGCTCCTTCCACAGTTTGGCTATTGTGGACATTGCTGCTATGAACAATGGGGAACATGGGCCCCTTCTTTTCACTACATCTGTATGTTTGCGGTAAATACCCAGCAGTGCAATTGCTCGGTCATAGGGTAATTCTACTTTTAACTTTTTGAGGAACTTTCACACTGTTGTCCAAAGTGGCCGTGCCAACTTGCATTCCCACCAATAGTGTAAAAGGGTTCCCCTTTTCCACACCCTCTCCAACATTTGTTGTTTCTTGCCTTGTCAATTTTTGTCATTCTAACTGGTGTAAGGTGGTATCTCAACGTGTTTTGATTTGAATTTCCCTGAAAGCTAATGATGATGAACATTTTTTCATGTGTCTGTTAGCCATTTGTATGTCTTCTTTGGGGAAGTGTCTGTTCATTATTTCTGCCCATTTTTTGACTCAATTATTTATTTTTTGGGTGTTGAGTTTGAGAAGCTCTTTATAGATTTTGGATAACAGCCCCTTATCTATTGTGTCACTTTCAAATATCTACTCCCATTCTATCAAAATTCCAATGGCACTTTCAAAGTGATGGAAGAAACAATCCTAAAGACCCCAAATTGCCAAGGAAACACTGAAAAAGAAAAACAAAGCTGGGGGCATCATTTTGCCTGATTCCAAGCGATATTACAAAGCTGTGATCACCAAGATAGCATGGTACTGGCACAAAAACAAACGCAGAGATCAATGAAACAGAATAGACAGCCCAGATATGGACCTCAACTCTATGGTCAACTAATCTTTGACAAATCAGGAAAAAAATAATCCAATGGAAAAAAGACAGTCTCTTCAATAAATAGTGCTGGGAAAATTGAACAACTATATACAGAAGAATGAAATTCAACCATTCTCTTACACCATACACAAAGATAAACTCTAAATGGATGAAAAACCTCAACATGAGACAGGAATCCATCAAAATCCTGGAGGAGAACATGGGCAGTAACCTCTTCAACACTGGCCACATTAACTTCTTTCAAGACATGTCTCCAAAGGCAAGGGAAATAAAAGTGAAATGAACTTTTGGGACTTGATCAAGATAAAAAGCTTCTGCAAAGCCAACAGTCAACTAAACAAAGAGGCAACATATCTACACATTTAAATTTGCACACATGCACACACACACACACACACACACACACATGCACATATTCATTACTCATTTTTTCCTGAATCATGCTTTATATTAAAGTTGATTATTTACATGCCTTATCTTTCTCGTAAAGGTAAAATCAGAATAAGATGAATGTATCATTTCTTTCGCACCTCCCAGAAACAACTAACAAAATATCCTGCCTATATAGGTGGAAACAACTTGTTTGTTCACTAAATATTGTGAGGACTGTATAAGTTTAACTTGGACTAATTTGTAGCATTTTTTTATTTATAACTTGAAAAATAAGGAATTTTTGAAGAAGTAAAAGGCATTTCTATTTTAATTACAGGTAAAATATGTATAATGAATTGCAAAAATAATGATACTGATTCAATTACAATTATATTCAAGAGGACTGTATTATATTGATGGATAATAGATCTATTATGATTTACAATGGGAAAAGTTATAACAGGGACTTCCCTTCATATTTTTGTCTGCATCATGAAAACCAAAAATGTTCTTCCACCAAACATACTTTGAGGCTTTTGTTAAAGGCAGACTGAGAATGGATGAAACAAGGATTGATTCCAAAACACCACTTTCTTAGTTCTAATGAAGTATCTTATTTGCTGCATGAGAATGGACTGATGCATAAAATAAGTTCACAATAAAACCTACCATTTACTTATCAACTACTGTGCTAAGTACTTTGTGTTCTTTTCTCCAACCCCATTAAGAACCTTGTTCTATAGTAAGCGGAGCTGCACATAGTCCAACTCAGTTCTATTGAGTTCAAAACCAAAATTTCTCCTAAATAATAAATCAATTTCTTACGAATAAATTAAAAGCAATTAATAGAAGGGTACCTGGGTGGCTCAGTCAGTTAAATGTCTGACTTCAGCTCAGGTCATGGTCTCAGGGTCCTGGGACAGCTGTAGGTCCCTGCTCAGCAGGGAATTTGCATCTCCCTCTCCCTCTGCCCTTCCCTTTGCTCATGTTCTCTTTCTTTCTCATACAAATAAATAAAGTCTTTAAAAAAATTAAAAAATAAGAAGCTAAATAAAAGCAATTAATAGTGATTGCAGCAATGTAGTCAAAATTTCTACTTATAAATCTTGACATTTTCATGGGTCATAACACAGCTGCGGTAGCATGGTAATCAAATGCAAATATCTGTTGCATTTAGCAAAAATAAAATGATACATTAACAGGACTCAGGAAGACTGTTCTATTAAAATACCTTTACTGATATGTGGGGGGCAGAAGCTCCATTTACCTAATGTACTTTTTAATAATTATCATGACACTTTCTCTTATGTCTAAAAATAATACTATAATAATCATTTTGACAGTGTACATTGCTCTAGCTTTTATAGCTTATTTGAATGAAAATAAAATAGCAAAAACAAGTAAACATTCTCTTAAAAATACTTTCAATGAATTTTGATATATTATCATGCCTCTAGACTTTTTACAAAGGTAAATCAGCCCAGTTGATTATATTGAAATATCATCTCTTTGTTTAGCACTTGCTTTTTATCTAGGCACACAGGCCACTGAGAAAGCAGTAAGAACACACGCTGCATATCACTGCTATTTCAATGTTTTCTGCTCCTGGGCATGATCAGCAAACTTCTCATATGTAAATAATTACGTACTTCATGGAGTAGTTCCAATCTCACATAGCATATTTCAGATACTGAACAGAAGAGCTACTTCTTTTGTCTAATATTTTCTTTAGTACTTCAGACACACTGTGAGCTTCACAGGGAAAGGATTATTCTGCAAAGTTGCAGATCCAGTATGCATTTTATATACAAAAGATTTTACATACAAAAGAAAGATAGGGAAAACATATGTAAGCAAATGAAGGTGCTTAATAAAACATCGTATAGGTTATCTGCTGTTTGTTTTTATCCCAGTGATTTGTAATTTGGGTAAATGCTGCCAGCCAGGAGAATCAGGTGTCTTTTCTGATAAACTCAGAGACAGTATGTTATGCGAGAAGAGTAGATTTGGGAACCGGACCAGCCTAGAGACCATGCAGCGTCCCACAAGTGAAAAGCTACCTAGGATTGCATTGTTGGTGACCCTAATAAAGCTATGCATAGGTTCTCTATTCTTTGATACAGAAACAGGAATTGTTGGACAAAATAATCCACAAATCTTTGGGTTAAAACATTTATCTTTAATTATCTTTAGTGAGGATGTTTTCTTCAATTGTGTTTTCACATCTGTTTTCTTGACACAGGCTAGGATATCCTTTCTGTCTCATTCTTGTTACATACTATGCACAGGTGCGATTTCACTTTGCCTATCAGACTGTGATGTGTCATATTATCTTATGTTGCCCTCAAATTAAAGGATAAACCTGTAGTAGTTTATGGATATACACCTCAAGGACTTTATAGATTACAAAACTGGAAGAGTTACTCAGAAGAACCGAAGTACCTTCTAAAATGTGTTTCCAAATTTTTTCATATGTTTTCAATGTGAATTATCAGAAAGAAACAATGAACAGATCTGCTACTTCCCTTTGGGGATTTGAGAGAGGTTTGGTGGATTTAATGAGATTCTTGAGATGTCCCGATTTATGTAGCAGTAAGTACACACCAGATTCTAGAGAGAGTTATGATGTCAAATGATTTTTTTTCAAATGCTGTATATATAATAAAGAAATATAATACTGTTTTCTAAACTTTTTTCCTATATCACCAGATTTTCACAGTGTAATTCTCCTTGATCTCAAGCCCTACGGTTCATGCAATTATGTTGCACTCAAGGATCCTGCCAGCAGTGGACATCAAGAAATACAGTAATAATCGCCATCTTGCTACTTGAAGCTATGATGATAATTATTTTAGAAATCATAAGAAATGCTTTACTTGCTCTATAGGTGATGAGATTATGCCTATATTTGACTAATTTATTCCATCCATGCTTAAAAATTAAGTCAAGCTTACCATCAAATTCTAGATATTTCTATGTTCATAGCTTTGTCTATGACATGAATTCTGTGAACCAAGTAAATTCAATACAATCTATTGTGGAGATTGCTGAAGTTGAATATAGATTTTCCCAAGAATTACATCATTTATTTTAATTTAGAGGAGTTTGACTTTTTTGTGGGGCTCTGTGTTTTTGTTGGGAAAGGAAGTCCCAGGTATGTAGTCTTTCAGCCTCCACTCAGCCACATAAGAATGGGCCTTGGGGCTGGAATATTTTCTCAACCAGTAGATAAAGAGCCCACACAGCCTACAACAGGTTTATCTCCTTGTGTGGGAATATCTTTCTGTGTTTCAGGATCAATGAGTATTCCTTTGCTCTGTATCGGTGGCCCTCAGGCAAACCCACAGCTTTCAGAAATACAGATTCCAGACAGGAGGCTTAGGGTCCTTCTATTGCAGCACAAGTGGGCTGTGGATAGGCCAATTCCTGTGTCCTCTTCTAGGGGCACCCATGAGCCATGAGGGACCTACACACATTATGAAGTTAACACAACTCTGTCTCTTTTCTCTATGAGCAAAAGTGTTGTCCCATTCTGTGCTTGAATGTGTTATGTCTTCCTTAGCCAGTCTAATGGAAGACTCACTAGGCAGAAAGGTTTGAACTTCTTTCCCTAGTGCCTGGTACTGTGATGATCTTTGTATTCTCCCTATAGTTTCAGTTCTCCCATCATTGGTTATTGGTGCAAAGTGTACTGCTCAACATATGGAGAAATTCAGCCTTCTTGGACCTTTGTATTCTTAATCTGGATGCCAAAACATATTGTAGGTGTTCTGGATTACTACAACATATACTCTGTGCATATTTTGACAAAATCCAGTACATACTTTCATTTTCATTGGCCAAAAATAATGGGGAAAAAAATGAAGCACCATTGCCCTTATCTGAGCACATCATTGTTTTCTACTTTTTCAAATGATAGTAGAGAATATACCTGATGGCAAAATCTTGCTAGGCACATTTTCCAAGAAGAAATAACATTGCTATTCAGCTCTCCAATCATATTACAGTGGTATCTTCCTTCTAATTTAGACATCACTGGCAACAATCAACTTGTCAGATTTATATAGTAGATGAAAATGGAAAAAATAAAAATCAAGTCCAAGGCTACTTTTATTTTTGAAGTGTAAATGGCAACTATTATCATTTCATATAGCCCATTATGTGTGAAAGATGTCTAAGGCCATAAGTTTCCCTCATGAGTTTTCATGACCTTTTTTTTTCACTTTACATTATATTTTATTTTAATCAATAAAGAAATTACTATATTACAGGTTCCACTGATGATCTAAAGGACAAGATCTGTGGAATTTTGTGTTAAATTACTATTTCAAAACAAATAATATATGCATGATTCAAGACCAGGATTCAGGATTAATGCAAGTAAAATTAAAAGCCATTACTAAGAAATTCAAATATATAACATTTTAATTTTACTTTAAATTCTGTAAAAAAGTTATATAAATATATCCAAAACTTAAAGTTAAACTCCTTTTCAAAAAAATGTAAGTAAAAAAAATCATTTTCCAGGTGATTATCAGGACTAAATTTTAAGAGGCAAAAACATGTGGTATAAACAGTTCCAGGTTATTTCATGTTGAAGGGCTCATCTACCAATAATGAATTTATTAATTCATTTAAAAAAATTTCTCAACCTCAGCACTATTGATTTTGGTCTAGATCTCTTATTGTTGTGAGGGCTGTCCTGTGCGTTGTAGGATATGTGGTAATGCCCCCAACCTCTATCTCCCCCTCCAGTTATGACAAGCAAAAGATGCCTCCAGACAATGTCCCCTCACTGCAAAGTTGGCTCTGGTTGAAAACCACTGATATGAAACATGCTGGAGGGTCTCCATGTGTTAGACACTATGTTGGGTTCTAAGGGTGCAGAGATGATTAAGAACCAGCTCTTAAAAACTCACATCTAGAAATGGAGACATGTAAATATATAGTAACCAAGGTACACTAAAAGTACTATTGATTTACTCAATTTACCTCATTTGAAAACCTCATTCAAGAGAAAACTCTGTCTCATCATATTCTTTATCTAAGACTTTATGCCAGACCCAGTTCTAAACATCGTGTGAGAGCAGAAAATGGAAAACTTTCCAATCATGGGATGCCTGCTGGCTGAGTTATTAGGTCATGTGACTCTTAATCTCAGGGTTGTGAGTTTAGGTCTCACATTGGATACACACATTACTTAAAAAAAATAAATAACTAAAAAATAAACAGACTTTCCAGTCACAGCTTAATATAATCCTTCCAGTTTTATTGACTCATCAGTAAATCCCTCTCTGAACACCTACTCTGCCCCCGCAGAATTGTCAGTTTTCTGTCAGGTCCATTGAACTAAGGCTATTCAGCTTAGTTTGAAACTCTCAATGAGTTCTATAAAAACTCTATATAACTCTAAAATCATGAAGCTAGGGGTGCCTGAATAGCTCAGTCAGTTAATCCTCTGACTCTTGATTTCTGCTCAGGTCATGATCTCAGGGTCGTGAGATCGAGCCCTCCATTAGTCTTCAGGCTCAGTGGGGAGTCTGCTTGAGATTCTCTCTCTCCCTCTGCCCCTCTGCTCCACATGCACACACACACACACACACACTTTCTCTCTCTTTCTCTCTCCCTCTCTGGCTAAGATAAATAACTCCTTAAAAAAATGAAAAAATAAGATCATGAAGCTACTTCTAAAGTGCAGACATTTCCTTATCACATATCACAGTGATTCCAATTCCTGTCCCAAGAAATAGCTTTCTAAATGAGAAGATGTCAATATGTTATTTACTGTTTTATTTCATAATAATATATCTCTAGAAGTAAAAACTCTAAACATTATGTCCATATCTCCCTATTGGTTTAATAGAGAAAAGAAAAAAAATATATTCAGAATAGTGTTATGGCAGATTGCTACTTTATTCTGTCATTGTCACAGTTGAAATCAGAGGAAAACAAATACCGTATGATTTCACTCATATGTGTAATTAAGAAACAAAAAATGAGCAAGGGAAATAAAAAGAGAGAGAGGAACCAAGGAATAGACTCTCAGCTACAGAGAACAAACTGATGGTTCTCAGAAGGGAGGGGAGTGAGGATGGGTGACATAAGTGATAAGGATTAAGGAGCGCACTTGTGATGAGCACTGGATGATGTACAGAATTAATGAATCAGTATATACTATATTGTCTCCTTGTGGACCACTGTTCTAGAGATCGCTTACAGAAAGAAGAAGAAATTCTTAACTTGTCTATTTATAAGGTAACTATATATTTCTAAAGGAAAAAAAAAAAAAAAAAAAAAAAAAAAAAAAAGTCCAAAAGGCAGCTAGCTCATTAGACTTAACTTCAGGGAGTTCACATTATATGTTAGGCACTATTGGCTTAATGCTATCTTTTTAAAAGATTTTATTTATTCATTTGACAGAGAGAGGGAACACAAGCAGGGGGAGTGGGAGAGGGAGAACAGCCTTCCCATGGAGCAGGGAACCCAAAGCTGGGCTTGATCCCACGATCCTGGGATCATGACCTGAACCAAAGGCAGAGGCTTAACGAGTGAGCCACCCAGGTGCCCCTTAATGCTACTTCTTTAAATTGATATTTTATCTCTCATTGAAAGAAACTGTCTTATGCTGCTGTTCAACATTGATTAAAGTCTCCATCCAAAGCAATGAACATGAAAACAATTGGAAAGGAAATGACAAAACTATCATTTCATGAAAACAATGTAACACTTATGTACCTCAGTAGTGTTTACCCTAACCTTTGTAAGGTTAGGCTGCCATCTTCTTATATTATTTATCAGGTAAAACACTTATAAGTCAGAGGAGAACCAGTAGAGCTTTTCATGATTAGAATGCTTAGAAGCTTCTTTGCTGGTTTCTGATTCTTGTCAAACTGTTTAACCAATTCTTCTTTTACAATCCCTTCTGTAGTGACTCCATTATTCTTAGCCCCATTCTTATAAAACAACCTTTTGATCTCCCCAAATTAGAGAATTATAGTTTCATTTTATTAATTTAAAATGTTATTCCATATTTATCAAAGTTAAACATACATCAAACCTATGACCCAGCACTCCTAAGCATACCCACAGGAAAAGTGAGGGGATATGTATACCCCCAAAAATGTAAATTTTTATAACAGAATTGTTCATAATCAGAATTTGGAAGCAATCCAACTGTCTGTCAAAAGTGGAAAGAATAGACTGTGGTCTTTTCATAAAGTAGAATATCATAGAGCACTTAAAAATAGTACTTGCATATGCAACAACAGGTATAAATTGCACAATGAAATGAAAAACTAAAGAAACCAAAGACAAAATGCTATATCCTATAAAATTACACTTATATGAAGTTCAAGAAAAGAAAAATTAATTTATGGAAATAGAACTTAGAATAAGGTTTTCTCTGGAGAATACAATAGGTATTAACTGTGAAGAGACAAAAGAAAAATTTCTGTAAAACTTCTTTATTTTAATCTGACTTATTTTGCTTAGCATAATACCTTCTAGTTCCATCCACGTCCTTGCAAATGGCAAGATCTCATTCTTTTTTTTTTTTTAAAGATTTTATTTATTTATTTGACAGAGAGATCACAAGTAGGCAGAGAGGCAGGCAGAGAGAGAGGGGGAAGCAGGCTCCCTGCCAAGCAGAGAGCCCGATGCGGGGCTCGATCCCAGGACCCTGAGATCATGACCTGAGCCGAAGGCAGAGGCTTAACCCACTGAGCCACCCAGGTGCCCCAAGATCTCATTCTTTTTGATGGCTGAGTAATATTCCATCATATATATACATGCATATATACACCACATCTTCTTTATCCATTAATCTGTTGATAGACATCTGGGATTTTCCATAGTTTGGCTATTGTGGACATTGCGGCTCTAAACACTGGGATGCACGTGCCCCTTTGAATCACTATGTTTATATCCTTTGTATAATTACAAATATATAATACATACTATTTATATATAAATATATAAATAGTAGTGCAATTGCTCGGTCATAGGGTGCCTCTATTTTTAACTGAAGTTAACAGTTAACTTTTTAAAAAATTATTTTTACTAACATATAATATATTATTCACCCCAGGGGTATAGGTCTGTGAATCATCAGGCTTACACATTTCACAGCACTCACCATAGCACATACCCTCCCCAATGTCCATAACCCAACCACACTATCCCTACCCTCCCACCCCCCAGCAACCCTCAGTTTGTTCTGTGAGATTAAGAGTCTCTTATGGTTTGTCTCCCTACTGATCCCAACTTGTTTCATTTTTTCTTTCCCTACTCCCCACAACCCCCCGCCCTGCCCCTCAAATTCCTCATATCAGAGTGATCATATGATAATTGTCTTTCTCTGATTGACTTATTTTGCTCAGTTTAATACCCTCTAGTTCCATCCACATTATTGCAAATGGCAAGATTTCATTTCTTTTGATGGCTGCATAGTATTCTGTTGTATATAACGTTTAACTTTTAATGTGCTGTTGGGTCCTATTAGCTAGTATCTTGGTGAGAATTTTTGCACTGCTCTCCACCTGGGACACTGGTCTCTAATTCTACTTTTTGCTGGGGTCTTTGTCTGGTTTGGATCAAGGTAATGCTGGCCTCATAAAATGAGTTTGGAAGTTTTCCTTCCATTTCTATTTTAAAATAGCTCCAGAAGAATAAATATTAATTCTTTAAATGTTTGGTAGAATTCCACTAGGAGGCCATCTGGCCCTGGACTCTGTTGGGAGATTTTTGATTACTGCTTCAATTTCTTTGCTGGTTTTGGGTCTGTTCAGGTTTTCTATTTCTTCCTGTTTCAATTTTGATAGAATATGTATTTCTAGAAAAGCAGCCATTTATTCCAGATTGTCTAATTTGTTGGCATATAATTATTCATAATGTGTTCTTGTAATTGCTTGTATTTCATTGATGTTGGTTGTGATCTTTCCTCTTTCATTTATGATTTTATTTATTTGGACCCTTTCTCTTTTCTTCTTCATAAGTCTGGCTAGGGGGGGTCTCTCAATCCTATTAATTCTTTCAAAGAACCAGCTCCTAGTTTCATTGATCTTTTCTACTTTTTTTTTTTATAACTATTTCACTTATTTCTGCTCTACTGTTTATAATTTCTCTTCTGCTGGATTTAGGCTTTAGTTGCTGTCCATTTTCCAGCCTTTTCAGTGTAAGGTTAAGTTGTGTATTTGAGACTTGTTTCTTGAGAAAGGCCTGTATTGCTATGTACTTCCCTCTTAGGACTTCCTTTGCTGCATCCCAAAGGTTTTGAACTTTTGTGTTTTCATTTTCATTTCTTTCCATGTTTTTTTTTTAATTCTTCTTTAATTTCCTGTTTGACCCATTCATTCTTTAGTAAGATGCTCTTTAACATTCATGTATTTGTTTCAAATTTTCTCTTGTGTAAATCATGCCAAATTTCTTCTTAATCTTGCACATATTGGTTCCTTGGGTCCATATTTTGTTGTGGAATCACAAAATATCTTAATGTGTTTATATCCCAGTTTATTATTGTTATGTATTCAATCACCCAAAGGGGTAATCAGCAAAGAGGAGTAAAAAAAAGTATTTATTGCTTTTACTTCTATTACTGAACTTCACCTCTTTGAGGAAGCCTGCTATGGATCAAAATGTCTTATATTAATGAAGATGCTTAAATACGGAGCTCATACAAAATACATATTTTTATAATAATTGCAAGAACTTAATAAACAGAAATAGGCAACTTAAATATGGAATAGCAAGCTTAAATGATGTTAATTATGATAGACTGTGATCTATGTCTTTAAAATACATCTGATTTTTTTATATTTAGTAAGTTAGAAAAAATAAGCAAATATTATAATATTGGTAAATACAATATCAACTTACAGGCAATAAAAAGAAAAATTGTTTAAAAATAATATTTACAATCTAAAAATATTATGAAAAAAGAAAAAATATCATGACAAAACAACCAATAAAAATTAAAAACATTTTCTGAGGCAAAAAAGTAAAAAAAAGAAAATATCATGCTATTTATGGAAGAATAAAAATTAGGAACAAATTTAACAAATTTATATATAAGACCTCTCTACATGAACAACTATAAACTATTACTGAAACAAATGAAAGAAAATGTGAATATATAGAGGAATATAACATATTTATAAATTGAAAGAACCAAGGTGGTAAAAATATTAATTAGCCCCAAATTAATCTACAGAGTCAATGCAATCTAAGAAATATCCCAACTTTTTTTTAATTAACAGATACTAAAATGTGTATGTGAATGCAATGACACAGGAACAGACAAAGCACTTTTGAATACAAACAGCAAGATGGGGGAAATTACCCGATATCAAGACTCACAGGAAAGCTGGAGTAGGTAAGACATTGTTATATTGGCACTAGGATTAAAGAGAGATCAATTAAATATATTAGAAAGTTCATAAACAGACCCATCCTTATATGTACACTTGATTTAGGAAAAGTAGCAGTATGGAAGAGATGGTCTTTTCATAAAATGTTGGATCAATGGGATATCTATATGGGAAAAGACATTAAGCTTAACTCCTACTTCATAAATACACCATAATTAATTCCAAGTAAATCTAAAAATGAAAACTAGTTCACGAAGCTTCTAGAAGATAATATAAGACTTTATGATTTGGGAGTGGGAAAACACTTCTTTTTAAAGGGGAGGGGCAGAAGGAAGGGGAGAAGCAGACTCCCTGTTAAGCAGGGAACCCAACTCCACTCAGGGCTTAATCCCAGGACCCCAGGATCAAGACCTGGAGCCAAAGGCAGACACTTAATCGACTGAGCCACCCAGGCATCCTGGAAACACTTTTTAAATAAGATCAAAAAAGCAGGAACCTTAAAATAAAATACTGCTCAACTGGGCCACATTAAACTTAACAACTTCCTCTTATCAAAAGAAAACATTAAGACATGATAAAACCAGCCACAGGCAAGAGAAAATACATACCATACATATAAGCAACATAAAGAATGTCTATAAAACAGTAAGAAAAAGGCCAAATGATAAAATAAGTCAGAAAAATAAAAGATTTGAACTAAGTCTTACAGAAGAGGATATTATAATTGACCAATAAACATATTTTTAAAGCATTTAACCCCAGTAATCAGCAAATTAAAACTGCAGGAGATACTATATAACCTCCAGATTTTCTAAAATTAATAACAGACAGTAGCAAGTGTTTATAGAGCAACAGGAACTCTCATACACTGATGTTGGATCAGCAAATTGACATAATCACTTTGAAAAGGAATTTGGTGTATTAAAATTGAAAAAGATACATAATCCACATACCCTATAGCCCACCTATTTCACTCCTAAGTAAATAGTAACTAAAATTTATTCTAGAACATGTTCTAGAATGTTTATTGCAACATTATTGGTGGTAATTAAAGATAACCCAGCTATCTACCAAGAGTACAAAGATACATAGTGATACATCTTTATAATGGAATACTATCCAGCAAAGAAAATGAATGCACGTAATGATATAGATAAATCTCATAAAGGTAATTTTGAGCAAAGAAGCCAGGCATATGAGATGTCATGCTGTGATTTTATTTAGTAAACACTATTGACTCAGATATTAAAGAAAAGAAGCAAAACTAAACTATAATGTGTAGGAATGTTTATGTGGAAAACACTTTATGAAGAGGTGTGTGTGAAAAAGTTATAACAAGAGAAGTCAGAACAGTAGTTAATATTATAGGGAAGAAAGGGATAGTGATGTATAGGAGTTATGAGCGTACTTCTGGAAGAATTTTAGGGAGAACTTCTTGGCTATAAGAAACACTTTCATGCATTATGGGAAAACAATGGGACAGAAACCCTTAAGAAGCAGGTGAAGTAGTCTAGACTCGGATTATTCAAAGCATGGCCAGTCATACATCAGCATCATCATCATGTGAGAGCATGTGACAAATGGAGAACCACAGGCCCCACCCCAAATCTCCTGAACTAGAACCTAGTATTTTAACAAGATCTCCAAGTGATTGCTAGACTTTAATTTTAGAGAAGACTTGGTACAAGCAAACAAGAGGATAAGTAGCTCACTTAGGGCTGGGATAAGAGCAATAGGGAAGGTCAGACCAAAGAAAGGAAGGAAAGAAAAAAAAAAAGAGGGAGGAGGGGGGAAGAAGAAAGGAAGGAAGGAAGGAGGAAAGGAGGGAGGGAGGAGAAGAGAAAAGTGGAGGGGAGGGGAAAGGAAAAAAGAGGAGGGAATGGGAGGAGAGAAAAGAAAGGGGAAGGGGAGGGGAGGGAAAGAGAAGGAGAAATAGGAGAAAGAAAGAGAGAGGAGAAAGAGAAGAGGGAGGGAGAAAATTATAAATATAATTCAGAAATCTGCACCCTCCAAGGCCACATGGGCCCTGTTCTTTTATAAACACGAAGTCCTACCATGAGACTTCTTACTCATTTTAGAGTGATACATTTCTTGAATACTCCCTCTGCTACTAAAACTGCAAAGTACTAACATTTTATTTGTAATTTGTTTACTTCATTTTTAGAAATAGATTGGGTAATAATTGTCCACGTTTAATGTGTAGAAAAATTTGTTCTTCATACTCTAAGATTTATGACGCATAACCTTTTATAAACATGTAAAATTGAAAATTGCCATAGAAATTACCTATAAAATAATAAAAATTAAATAAATGATATCGCTGTCCTTTAGACTTGAAAAATCCATAAATGAAAAATTAAAAGCACTTTCTGGCTCAATTTAAGTAATCATAGACTATTTAAAGTAACATGACATATAAAGTGGAAACAACTGACCTTGGTTCCCCTTCATTGGAGAGCTATCACCCTGACTGATTCACAGATATTTTTATTGAAGCCGTTATCTTCAGATACTTGTAATCATCATTGTGTTTAAACCAAATACAAGTTTTTAAGCATTTTAAATGAAAATAATGTAAGCAATATCTTGGAGCTGGATTGTACAAGGGGAAAATAATAGTTTTCATAGTTTATGCATCAAAAAGGAAATGTTGCTCTACCACAGCTGTTAGTAGAAATGCAGTCGTATGTGGAAAACCAGAAATGTCTTTTTGAAATGTGTTTTACAGTTTGAGGCGATCCAGGATGAGAGCCAGCACAGGCCAATACAATCATGCCAATTATTTACTGCTGACACCTACTCTGATTAGTCCATGCCTTTGTGATACTGGTTGGTAAAGGCTGAGTAGCTGCCTAGACTAACCACAGTCCATCCTTGTTATTTGCAGATTTCATATTTATAAATTCACCTACTCACTCAAATTTATTCGTAACCTCAAAACTAATACTCTTGGTATGTTCATGCACGTGTCCATTCATGTACATGTCCACAACAGGAAAAGATGTGAGTCACCTCCTATATTACCAGATGAGGCCAACGAAGCTATCTCTGCCTTCTTGTTCCAGCTGTCACAGATGTAAGCAGAGAGTGGAGTCAGTAGGTAAGCTCGGCACAGCACAGCCCAAGCAGCCCCATCTCTGGGGCCTCTTGGACCAAGCTTTGAATCTCTACCCTGGCACCTGGTGGTGGAACCTCGTTTTCTAGAATGGAAAACATTCTAGAAATTAGAAAAAGAAAATAAAATATACCAGGATAAGCTGTTTCTGAATTTCAGACAACATAATCTATGTAAGATATGTATATATGTGTATTGAGTCCCCCAAGGAGCAATGACTCAGCATTTGCTAGGTCAGTATTGGAAGCAACTTCATGAAATGTAATTGCCATGAATAATGAGAATCAACTATAAATAAATAAATACATAAATAAATAAATAAATAAATAATTGTCATTTCTGTTGCATTTGATTTTGTTTTTAAATAATAATAAATAATAATTATTTAAAGATTATATATGATTATCCTTATTTTTGGTTACAAATTTTTATATACACTATGTATACACACAAGACTAAATAAAATATGTATATCTTTATCCTATGTAAAATTATTATAATTATCCTAAGTCATTTTAAATAACATCCTTTCACATTAAAAACCAAGGGAACTTCTGTGTTATTGTCATTAATAACAATTTTGTAAGTTTAACTATTTCTTCTTCCTCTTTTCCTCCTGCCTAAAACATGTAGGTGTATACCCCAGCTTGACTTCTAAAGAAAACACCATCTCAATATTAGGCTTCTCTAGTTGTCAGTCTATAAGAATTTTTCTCTGCAAAGTTCCATTTATAGTCTTTACCAGAACCTAAGTCAAAGGAGCATTTTATTTAATGTTGTTTATAAACCAACTTCCAAAAACACTGAATGCCAATTGCACTATACTTGGAAAAGAAGCTATTTGTCACTATAGATTTCTTATCATATTTCGTTTGTTGCAGAGGAAAGGCCTTTTATTTTATGTGAAAAATGACTTCTGATTTGATTTAGTGGCAATTTTTAATTTAGGTTTTCTAGTTTCATTTTATTTTTTCTTTAACCATATAAAAATGTCCCAATAGTGCAAAATGTGCTGGTTTCATATGAACAAAAATATGCTCTAATACAGCAAAAAGTTATAAGCATATTAAAACATATAATTAAGATACTTATTTTTTAAGTGGAAAAATATTTATAAAAATAAAACAGAAATTATCTAATTATTCACTTCTAAATATTCACAATCCTACATTCTAACCATTTGTTTTGTGACAGATGTTCCACTCTCGTGACTAAATTTTAAGCAAAATAAATTAGCTTCTAATCTTGACCACCTAGAAATAATTACAAGAGAAAAATATAAATAAAGTCCTATAGCAAGGAACTAATCTGACATACATGATTATTACTAATCTTGTTAGATCTTACAATCTTTTTCAAGTAAGTATTCAAACATGGCATAATACACTAAAAAGTTTTTCAAAAGCCTTCCTATTTATACAGTATTTCGTTTCTGAAAGCACCATAGAAAACCACACACACACACACACACACACACACGCACACACATGCCAAAAGGTTGAGAAATTTATCAACATTACAAAATGAATCAGTGGTAGAACAAGAGACATAATTTAGATTTCACCCCTCATGAATGTATCTAATGAACTCCTCATTTCTGTTCATTTCCTCAAGTATAGTGTTGTTCGATAGAGAAAGAAAAAACATTTTACCTTTTTTATTCCCCAGTAAGCTATTAAAATATAATATCCTTGGGGATCAAGACTTTTCACCTTGCCCTTCTAGGAGTCTGTATAAAAATTAATTGATTCCACTAAAGGTTAGAGGAGGAAAAATAAAAGCGGAATCAAGAATATGAAGACTGTCGAACATCATGAAAAGTTTTTTAATTCACTAAAAGAACACTGAACGTGTTTCCGAACATCACTGTGAAATTCTGTTTCTGTTCCACCCAATAAAATTGGATTCCACACAATTGAATTTCACCCAAAACTCTATTTCCATGGACTAGCAGCAGAACTGGATCTTATTTGTTTAAAAGAGAGCTAGATCTTTGTGTATTACTCAAGCATTGGTTTTTTGCCTCACAACCAGAAAGTATACAAAATAAGATGTTATCATTCCAGCAAGAAAAAAGAGAAGAGAGAGGGGAGGGTGTAGAGAAGTGTCCTCTCCTGTCCCTGCAACTGTTGACAGGGACCCTACACAGATGTACTTGGCTGTCTGTCCCTGCTTGTCTCCTCTCAGCAACCTTTGCCTTCAAGGCCATTTGGCCTAATATTCACTTAGCTTTACCACCAACTTAATGCCTGTGTTAGTGATTTATTGTTGTGTAACAAATTACCATGACTTAGTGGCTTAAAACAACACACATTTATTGTTCCCCTGTTTCTATGGTCAGGAATCTAGATACTAGTCAGTTACATCCTCTGCTTTGGCATCACTTACAAGGCTACGATCACAGTGTTGACCAGATCTGGAGTCTCATCCAAGGCCCTACCAAAGAAGAGCCACTGCCAAGTTTGCAAGTTGGACAGGTTGTCAGACTGAGGTCCTCAAGTCCTTGCTGGCTCTTGGTTTCTTGCCACTTGGGCTCTTCATGTGGCAGCTTACTTTATCACAGCCACCAAGAAAGCATCAATGCAGAGAATATGACAGTAGAACAGAAGTGAAGATCTCATGTAACATAATCATGGAAGTAACATCTCACAATCTCTGTGTATTCTATCGGTTAGAAACAAGTCATAAGTCTCTACCTACACTTAAGGAAAGAGGATCACACCAGAGCATGAATACCAGGGGGCAGAGACTACAGGCTCTCAGAGTCCACCTGAAAACTGCTGGCCCAAGATCCATTATCTGAATAATGGATATCCATTATTATCTTCAGATCCATTATCTGAACCTTAAATCACATAAGATGCTTGAAGTCTCATTTTGTTAATAAGCCAGTTTATATTCAAACCAGTTTATTCTTTAGTAGTAGTGGTGGTAGTAATAGTAGTAGTGTATTTCCCTGATACCTGATACCTTGGTTCCTTGAACAGTGTGTTCCAGCCTTGTTCCTGGTACCTGAACTCTTACCTGTCAATTTGGCCCTTTATTTCCCCCACACATATGTTTTTCATCCCTACTAACTAAATGTTCATTTGGACTCCTACATCAAATGACAGGGTTTTTGATTGATACTAATGCTTCTCATTATACCTACTTCCTATTACTGAATCTCTACCTATTAGCCTTCAGCACCTGGCTAAATGGATACTCAGCATTTAGACTTGGTTTGTATATCTGGCTAATAGTGCTTTGTGCCACATTTGTATTTACCCCACAGACTAATGACTGCTTTTCAGACTCAGTGTTTAGAACTTACCTCTTTGTACTGATTTCCTGAAAAAACAATCCCAAGTCTTACTCCCATATTGCAGCATTTGCCATTCTCCTGATCATTCAAGCTTTCCTGATTTCCTGATGGTAAATGGTTCTGATCTTGCCTACCCTGAAAATATTTGATCCTGAGTTCTGATAGTTGTTTACTTGCTAGAAAAAAAAAATTACTTCTATAAATTCCTCCCCAGTGGAAGTTCCATATCTAATCATGAACATCTGCAAGGATTTTAGAAAATAAATACTCACTGAAGCAAAACCCTATAATGATAAAGGAAAATATTTATGAGCATTTAAGAAAATACAAATATTCATTGAAGCACAACCTTATAATGATGAAGAAAAGAGGCTTTTATCCCAAAGAAATATCACTTTCTCAATGTGATATTTAAAACTGCCAAAGTACTTACTTGGGGTTTCATTTTATTAAACAGATACGTTAAGGGGAAAAGAGGATATTTCTCTGTAGACAAAACATTATTTAAAAAAAAATGTACATCTTGGGGCGCCTGGGTGGCTCAGTGGGTTAAAGCCTCTGCCTTTGGCTCAGGTCATGATTCCAGGGTTGGGCTCTCTGCTCAGCGAGGAGCCTGGTTCCTCCTCCTCTCTCTGCCTGCCTCTGCCTACTTGTGATCTCTGTCTGTCAAATAAATAAATAAAATCTTTTTTTAAAAAATGTACATCTTTGTCTAAAATCACAAGCTGATGTTCCTTCTGCCTGAAATAACCTTGTGTGTCATGCATTTTTACCAATCCAAATCCTGTGGATAGCAGAGCTCCTTGGAGCTCTTCCTGATCACCTTAAACCAACACAGAGTGAGTACTCTCTCCAAACCTCCAGAGACAATACTCCTACTGCTTCAGGGATGTATCAAGTTTATTACTTTTTATGTACTCCTTTTATGATGCTGCTGGATTGTAAATGTCCCTATACTAAAAACAATATCTTCCTTACTCTTTTCTTCATTGAGATATATTTAGTGTGTCTTCGAGCATTTTACTTTTTCAATAAATATTTACTGAACTGAATTGTGTTGTATTATTTCATAATTTTTCTTGTTAAGGAAGAGCTTTTTCCAATACAGTTTTAGTATTTGTATAAGTAATATATTAATAGTTTTATTATGAATAGATAGTAGTTGATATCTTTGACACCACATGTGATTTAATGAATGAAAACTTCAAGTTAAAAATGTGATGATATTGGTAATTACTAATAAATAATACTGGAAATAAACTGAAAAACTCATTTTTTGAAATATCTATCATAGTTTTACATACAGTAGATATTTTTAAATTTTGTCATATCTTCTGATTTTATTTCTTATTATCAGTTTAATTCTGATATAGCTGCAACCTTCAAAAAAAGTGCAGTATTTTCTAAGTGGATATGTTAATTAAAGATATAAGGCCATTTGAAATACCTTGAATGTCTTAAGGCATTACAAAATTTGGACTTTGAATCAGGATCTTAACTCCATAAAGAATCTTCTTTCTCTATAAGCACTAGAAGCTGTGAGCTTCACAGTAGGACTCTGTAAGAAACTGTAGAGAACACTAGGATTCCCCAATTCTATCTCCATCTCAGGAAGAACCTATTTCCCAGTGACTGAAAGTGTTGTTGAAAAATCTCCATGGGCTGTCAACTCTCTTTTAGGATTGCCTCAGTTTAAGACTACTGCTTCACTTAAGTCTTGGCTCCATCCAGGGAAGCCCACATCTAATAACTGACCAACGGGGGCGTGAAGGACCCGCCCGCTCAACCACTTGGAGCAACTCTGAAAGTTCATCCTTAACCTCAGAGCTCTCCATGGCTTTGGCTAAGTCCTTCACTGGACTTCATTTCTCTGTTTAATCCTCTTCCTTCCCGTCATTCCAGAGGTTTTAATCCATAAATTATTCCCTAATAGACACCTTTTTGCTCACTTACATCTCAGAGTCTACTTCACAAGCAGCCCTACTTGCCACAAACATGAAAATGCTCTTGGCAGGAGATACAATTTCCACAAAAAGATAAAATCAGGATTCTTTGCTGTTTCTGCTTCGAGTTTTTTCCCAACTTTTGGTGCTTTCCCAACTTTTGGTGCAATTAACATTAAGGATTGGATAATTATTTGTATTATTGTCCTTGGTGTGTCCTGTGCATTGTAGGACATTGAGCAGAATCCCTGGCCTCTACCACTAAATGCTAGTAGCATAGCATACACATAAAAACACCCATAACGTGTAACAAACAAAAATGTCTCCACACATTGGCACATATCCACCTCTGCCTCCAGGGAGAGGAGTGAAAATCTCCCTTTGAGAATCCCTACCCCCTATAGCTAATTTTCTAATGAAGAAAGGGCAATAGGGGGTAAAAAATGGAATGAATGAACTTACTATTCATTCATGAACTGCTTCACCCAGACAGCAGGTAGTCAGTGGGTAGCAGTCGACAGTAATCAAGTAATAGGGCACAGACAATGGATGCCTAGCACAGGCCTTGATGGACACCTCCCCCTCCACATACACTCCATCCCTATTCCACAACACTACTGGGTTAGCAATTAAGAGTCAAGATTCTACAATTTGGAACTAGAGGCCAATGTTTATTTTTTCTTTAACATATTATAATGTCCGTAGGGTCTTTAATCATGTTTAATGTTGGTAGGATTCATTATTTATAGGCTTCTAAAAGGTGTCAAATTCTCCAGAGTCCTTGATGAAAAGCAGGATTCTTTGATTCCATAGAGAAGCTGTTTTAGTTTTACTGGTTTTTTTTTTTCCCCTCAAATTCTTGAAGTACCACTGTTCTTAAAGGATTTCCTGATCTGCTTTAAATGTCGTATCTGTTTAATAGAGACACTTTTTCCGCTTATAATCCCTGTGACTGCAGGGGAAGCTATGATATGGAAATTCTTGAATTCTTCAGTATATAGCAAAGCTGGATTTAGGGAGAGGGGGGACAGGAGGCCTACAATTGGGGCAGAGGAGGACCAGAAGCACATGGGAGCTAGCATATAAAGAATATACATCTTTAAAGAGAATACATCTCTCTGTCTTTGGAAAGTATGGAATTTTTTCCCTCTTGCAAGTTGGAATATATTTAAATAACTTCCCATTACCTAGTGCTCCAATCTTCTCTACTACCGCTATAGTCATGTGTTAGTCCCACCCAAATAATTAAAAAAAAAAAATTTTTTTTCAAAGGAGGTACTTGTGTGTGTGTGTGTGTGTGTGTGTGTGTGTGTGTTTTGAAAGGGTTGTATGCAAATCAACTACAGGACAAATAGCTACTCCTCAGCACTATCTTTAACCATCGCCATTATTTTCATCTAAGATTTTACAATATTTTAAATCGATTTTCTGCTAACAAATTAAGCTTTTACATGTTTATTAACGTAACTTCATATCACTGGGTTTAGCATTCGCAACTCTGTCGGATAAGAGGCAGAGAGAATATCCATAAAATACAGGTAATTTTTAATTTTATCAGACCAATTTCTTCCCATGAAGAATTTATAACTTTCTCATCTCTAATCAAATTCCCTGCCATAGGAGCACATTCTAATTAGAGCCGTCTGCTCCTAGCAAGGTATTCATCCCAGACCAATGCGTGGTGAGACATTCTAATCCATTTTAAGCGTGTAATTTGTTCCTGCACTCAAATTCTAGGCAAAAAGCAGCTGGATGTCACTGGAGACTTTTCTTCCACAACGAGGGTGAGGAAAGTTGAAACAGAAATTCACTGAGTAGAAACCAAAGAGCTCTAATTAGGAAATATTAATCTAGGACATGCAGTGGGAGAAATGAATGACCACCTGGTCACACAGTGCTTATTACGCTGGTTGACCCTAGGAAACTACTCCCATCCCGTTTGTTCATAGGCCGGCCATACGCCACTTTCCTGAGATCCCACGGCATGATTCATTCACCTATTCATCCAATCATTTATTCTTTCAAACCCTAAACATTCACTACTTTTAAACAAGGTGCTACGCTTTGTGCTGAAAAGAATACCAAGAGATATAAGCCACTAGGATTTCTTTGGTAA
Organism: Lontra canadensis; assembly: GCF_010015895.1. Classification (NCBI taxonomy): domain Eukaryota; kingdom Metazoa; phylum Chordata; class Mammalia; order Carnivora; family Mustelidae; genus Lontra; species Lontra canadensis. The sequence goes on along the minus strand of NW_022631096.1, from coordinate 706,385 downwards.
GTTGGTAGGCAGTGCAAAATAGTATCTAGAGTTTCTTTAGGATCCTTTTTTCTTATCTTCTTAGGAAAAAAAGCCTATGAGCTAGTCTATTTTTGTCCCTACCATGAATATGAAGATTAGGTATACATAGTATATCATTCTTCCCACAGTTTATGTGTTATAATATAAGAATTCAGAAATCTCAAATACTGAAATGTAAGGATGGTATGTTCTTTGATATAGTTATTTGTATTCAAAAGCCAGCATTAAAGAGTTCAGAATGGACATCGGGTTCATAAAAGGACCAGAAAAGGGCACTATTCAAATTTCCATAATTGGAAATAATTTTGAAGAAAAATCCAAAATACTAATTCAAATGTTAATGAATGATCCCTAAGAGACAAATACGCACAAGCACACACACATGCACGCAAAGCTGGAAGTCACCTTTAGAAAGTTAGGATCTGTATTTCTATCGCATTACGTAGCTTCTACGTCAAGTTAAAATTGAATGCAAAATAGTTTGAAAGGCTGCTCTTCAGCCTTTTATTGCTAATAGCCACTGCTGACATTGCCCTGTCTCTTCTACACCTCTGATTCATTTCGACTTTCCCAAATTTCGTGATGGGGTGAAAGAGCATACTGAAAGAGGAAAACATACCCTACCTACCACAGACAAAGAGATGTATTCAACTAACCCAGAGCAGACTATTTCTAAAAAAAGAACTGCCACTAGCACACACATACACACACACACAGCCTTTCACATGAGGTGAGCACTGACAGTTGCAGGTTTCAAAATGAATGAACACAAAGACCCCTAGGCACACACAAGCACATATAACAGAATTCACTTTTCTCAGCAGAGAATGAATATACAATACTAACAAAAAAGACACCATGTCTTTTAGAATTATTCTGTGTTAAATACAGAGCCAAGATTAAGCTCTGGTGACCAAAATAAGAATTCTAGACCCAGAACCAGAGCAGCTGGTGGCTGCAGGTAGCATCACTGACGTGGTTTAGCTATGACAGAGCTTCAGGTGTAGGCCACAGACACTTCCCAGTCTCCAAAGGCATACCCCACCAATTCCAGACACAAGTTTATCCTGGAGACAAACTTCAACATTGCACCAGTGATGATGGTCGTATGTATGTATGTATGTATGTATTTATTAAAGATTTTATTTATTTATTTATTTATTTGAGAGACAGAGATCACAAGTAGGCAGAGAGGCTGGCAGAGACTGAGAGAGGAGGAAGCAGGCTCCCCGCTGAGCAGAGAGCCCCATGCGAGGCTTGATCCCAGGACCCTGGGATCACGACCTGAACTGAAGGCAGAGGCTTTAACCCACTGAGCCACCCAGGCGCCCCAATGATGGTCATATTTAGAGTAGCAGACCAGCACTGAGGCAAAGCTGTTCATTATTATTATTATTTTATGTTAACCACCATACAGTACATCATTAGTTTTTGATGTGGTGTTCCATGAGTCATTGTTTGTGTACAACACCCAGTTCTCCATGCAATCCGTGCCTTCCTTAATACCAATCACCAGGGAACCCAACCCCCACCCCTAAAACCTTCAGTTTGATTCCAGGAGTCCACAGTCTCTTATGGTTCATCTCTCTCTGATTTCCACCCCTTCATTTTTCCCTTCCTTCTCCTAATGTCCTCCATGCTATTCCTTATATTCCACAAGTATCTGAAAACATATGATAATTGATTTTTCTCTGCTTGACTTAATTCACTTAGCATAATCTCCTCCAGTCCCATCAAGTTGATGCACAAGTTGGGTACTCATCCTTTCTGCTGGCTGAGGACACAATATTCCATTGCGCACATGGACCACATCTTCTTTACCCATTCGTCTGTTGAAGGGCATCTCGGTTCCTTCCATAGTTTGGCTATCGCGGACATTGCTGCTATGAACACTAGGGTGCACATGGTCCTTTTTTTCATTACACCTCTACCTTTGGGGTAAATACCCAGTAGTGCAATTGCTGGGTCATAGGGTAGCTCTATATTTAATTTTTGAGGAACCTCTACACTATTTTCCAAAGTGACTGTACCAACTTCCATTCCCTCCAACAATATAAGAGGTTTCCCCTTATGCCACATCTTCTCCAACATTTGTTGTTTCTGAAAGCAAAGCTGTTCTTAAACATGTTATCATTGAAGCTTATCACTGATTATTGCTTAGTGATACCTTGTCAGCCTTATGGCATTCTTTCTATTACAAGAGCACATATTAAGAGATTTAGCCTGTAAACAGGTGACTCTGAGCTCATTTCAGATTAGCAAAGCCTGGGAGAAAGAGATAAATAATGCATGCAGTGCTGCTGCAAAATTGTTTGAGTGCATGAAAATGAATGACCATATTACATACAGTTTACCAAAGGTTTGTTGATGTTTGTTTACAACTGGGTGGGTGCTAAGCACAGACATCTGTATAAATATTAACCAATACTAGACTTTCAACAGATCATTCTAATTGAGATAATGTAAAATAAGTGCAGACCAGAAGACAGCTGAATGGTTTGCAGATAGGGCATGTATAGACTCTGAAGACAATGTACATTAAATTTAGCATATACATCATGTATTTAGAACCAAGACAGACTCAACATTTTTAGTGCCTGCAATATGTCCTTAAATAAGATCTTCCAATTACTTTGATGAGAAGAGGTAGCTTATACTTCTGAAATGTCAGTAAGATATTTTAACATGTTTCTTCACACTGAAGCTATCATTATTATCATTATTGTCATGTTGAAGGAATTTAAATGGGAAGGAAATAAAACAGGAGTAACAAATATCTTTAATTGTCTTCCAAGATTCACAAAAGAGCTTTCTTTGTAAAGAAAACTTTAAGCTCTGGCCTAGTGCTTCTGTTTTGTTTTGTTTTGTTTTGTTTTGTTTTGTTTTGTTTAATGAGTTCCACTTTAAACTTCTATAAACTTGGTTGAATTCATTTCAGATTTGTTCTATCTGGCCTACTGGGCATTACTTGAAGGGTACGTTCTTGGGAGGTATGTCTGGGCATGTGTGGTGAAATCTCAATGCCTGCCTTCTTTGCTAGGCGACCTCTATTATGGGTTCACAGTAATGCTGATCAGCTACACAGCTGACAAAATGTCTGGAGCCTTAACCAAGGGCTTTGGTTTAGTCCTATAGTCCTAATTATCTGAAGCCAGATAATTAAAGAAGAACCTCTTTAGATTATACAGATTTATGAAGGCAAGCAAATAATACTCAAATAATTTTTAAACCAAGTTGACTTTATAGAAACTCCACTTTGGCAGATTCCTTCTGTCTAGCAAAGCAAAACACTCAATTTTTAGACCATTTCACCAGAGGAAAAGATAAAACCCTTCCATTAAGAATCCCTTCCTTTAATAATAATTGTTATTATTAGAAATTCATTCCAATTCTCACTTCTTTATTTGCTCTGTTTGCTTCTTACCCTTGTAACACACTTAAAGAAGCATAACCACTAGCCTGGTTATATCACGCTATTCCTATTGGTTATGAATGAAAGATGTACTGCCCTCTTATGTAAATAGCAAAAAGTAATATGTGTTAGGCAAAGAAGGTTTTTTTTGTTGTTTTTTTTTTTAAACAATGGGTTAAAACATCTCTTCCCACAAAAACCGTTCATATTGGTTGGGTAAAAAAGATATAGCCATGAAAGAATTAATGAACACAATAACACATAGAAATGTGGTTTATCTATTGCAGTTTTTTTGTTTTTTTTTTTTTTTTTTACTAGAAGCATCAAACAAGCTTCACAGAAAAACTGGAACTTGAGTTGGACCTATATGGTTTCATTAAAAGATGGATAAGTAGAAAGAGAAAGGAGGGATTGACATAGACCTGAACACAAACGTATGAAAGAATGTGCTTTGCAATACATAAACATATAATCTATTAGGACGTATAATGCACACATATTTAAAAATACCTCAAATTAGTTCAATAAATAGGGGGCAGTACTTTGTGTAAGGTAAATAGCAATATTGATATGGTCTGGTCTTGAATATCTTAGAGTCTTTCAAGTACTCTGATATTTTACTACACACTGATTAGAGTTAAAAAGAAAGGGAAAGAACACAAACAGATCCCTACCAAAAGCAACCATTACATTATTTTACTCTTTGGGAGTTAACTGTTTCACAAATTATAATTATGATTTTTGGTCCATTCTACACAAAATGTGATAGACATTAAATAGGCAAATGGCAGCGTGTTTTATATTTAAAAGTATAAATGAATTAGCTATCGTGATGACCAACAGCTTATTTGATTTAACATCACTTACACATGGTAAGTTCCACAAAAACAAGAACTTTGTCTGTGTTATTTCTATTCTACACCCCATCCCTTCCATAGACCATGGCCTGTAATAGGTACTAGAGCAGGTACTCTATAATTGTTGAATGAGTATATAAATGAATTGATTATAGAAATAATCTCAGTTAATCCAGAAACTCAAACAAATGCATGCTCATACCCAAAAATGACTGTGTCAAAAGAAAATAAATAGTACTTTTGTTAAGATCCTCTCGCATTCATAGAGATCATATAAAAACATATTGGGGAGGGGAGGACTATGGTAATAATCCATAATTTTTGTTTGTTTGTTTTTAATACTAAAGATTAAAGTTCTCTCTCGCATTTCTGGCTGACTATACAACTTCAGATTATGAATGACTAAACATTGTCTGTAAATTTGGGTTTGGGGGTTTAGATCTTAGTCTATGAATTCTAAAGTCAAAATTTAGAAAGCATTGACTTTTACTTGTTCATGTAGTGGTAATGAAAAGAAATTTCCAAAGTTCTCCAAATTTTGGTCCACCTCAGAAGAGCTAATCTTATTTCTGACTCAATAACACAAGTATTTAACTAAGCATTTACTATATAGAGTTTGGTTAGACATTGTGCAATAGTCAAATAAATGTTATGGTATTCAGTATTTATCATGGATGAAATCATACAGTGACAGCACAGGCAAATATTAAAAAACTAATTAACAAGTCATATAATAAGTACCATATAAGTCAATAAAATAGAATTGTAGGACTTCAGAGAAGTGAAATTCACTATAACTGGCATGGTCTTGGATGATTTCATGGAGGAAAGAATTATACCTTCAAAATTAATACAATTTAGCATGACAAAGAAAGATGAGAGTGCATTTCAGGAATGCATTCATAGCATGAGGAAAATCAGCAAGTTCTGAATGGGCATGGCATGTGTAAAGAAAAATACAGATTAGCCTTGCTAAGGAAGACTCTTCCTATGGAGGTGGGGGAGGCAAAAGGGAAATTATAGTCTTGCAGCCTGTTGAGAGCCTCAAATGACAGTCTAGGCTTTTAAGACAATTCTATAACTGTGGTTGATGATATGATGAAAGAGTCATTTTAAGATAATTTATCAGATGTGCATGCTAGAGTGCAGGATAAATTTGAGGCGGGATGTACTAGAGGCAAGATGTGTTGGGAAGCTCTTGGAATAAACCAAGCATAAGAAAAGAGCTTCAACCACAGTGGCAGCACCGGACTGGAAAAGAAAGGCTAAATAGGAATGACATTTTAAAAGAGAAATCAATGGCACTTTTTGACTGATTGGACTTGAAGGGTAGCTCTAAAGGTCATTCTCAAACTAAAACAACTGCAAAAATGATCAGAGAAGTAAAGAGAGTTCATGGACTACTTAGAAGGTTGGACCAGATGACCTCCAAGACCTCAACCAAACTAAATTCCATGCCTTATGCCTGGACAAATTGCTTCCCTGTCTCTCCCCTCTGCCTATCCAGTTATGCCAATCCATTCACATCTACTTCTAGTCTCAGCACCCCTTAGAAACCTTGCTGTCTACTCCATGCCTTCTACAGGGTCTTCTTCTTTGAGCTTCTGATGCATTCACTTCTCTTCCACAAAAACTGGGTATCTAATTTCACCCTTCTGCATATTATAGTAATACTGCTTTGTATGAATCTTTCCTCCCTCACTAATTTTCACTGTTGCTATATACAAAAGACAGCACTGAATTAAATATTAACTGGTGTAAAATATGACCATGTAGATTGAAGCAATAAATCTAAATAAACATATCTCCTTTCACTAGGTAACTAGAGATGTTAATATGCAAAGGATACAGGGAAGCCTATTTGCACTGCCCCTTCAAAAATTTAAATAATCTCCTCTGCAATTTGAAGCTGAAACTATGGCTAGATACTCAAGTAACAAACATCTATGAAAAATAAATCAAGAAGCACTAGAAACATGTGGCACATACCCTCTATTGCTGAGTGAACAATTAAAAAGCCTATTTGGTGAGTCACAATTTGGTTAGTCACAATGGAGCTAAACATTTCCTATACTGTACAAAGAGAAACAATTCAATGGTGTCTTTGTGCTGCTCAGAAAATCACACAAAGTCACTTTCTGCTTTTTAGTTTGCTCTTTGGCCCTATGTAAAAAGTTGTCACAGAAATTGCTTTGTGCTCAGCAAAACCCAACCTGTTAATTCCAGTGACTGGAATCATTCAAGGTCAGAAGGTAAAAACCACCTGCTGTGTCACATTTGCACAATTCAGAGATTTCTTCTGTACTCAGCATTTATGTATTGGTTTCTTTTTGTGGGACCCTTATTTCATTTTCAAAAGGCCTACTCTTGATTAACTTGCACTAGGTAAATAATCATTTATTGAGTCATTTGAGTTCTGAGAACAACCTTAAGGAATCTGGAGAAAAGATGGTATAAAAATAATTATATACAAAGAGTTCAACTGGAAATCCTGAAATGGTAGCAAATATACTAACCTTTATGTTGTATTTTATAAATACATAAAAAACAGACATTGCATAGAGAAAAAAATGGAAATGAAAATCTATAAAACATACAATTTATGATTAAGAAAACTAGAACATTTTGAAATTTTCATTGTATGGACTTTAATCTAAAAACAGAAATACAATCAGCATTGAGAAAAGGTCAAAAGGAAATAAAAAAAATTAAGATTCATGAGACATTTTAAAACACAGAAGCAGGGTGCCTGGGTGGCTCAGTGGGTTAAGCCTCTGCCTTCAGCTCAGGTCATGATCTGAGTCCTGGGATCGAGGCCCACATCTGGCTTTCTGCTTGGCACAGAACCTGCTTCTCCCTTCCTCTGCCTGTCTCTCTGCCTACTTGTGATCTCTCTGTCAAATAAATAAATAAAATCTTTTAAAAATGAATAATTAAAATAAAACACAGAAGCAGGAAATCTTCTGATCATTTCTTCTCTGAATCTAAAATTACAAATGTCATTAAATCTGGGATTTGGACAATAAAAGTAAAATATTCAGTGGTAACATTTTTCATAGTATTTTATAAATGCTCTGTTTATATTAGATATTTGTTATTAAGTAATGACAAATATATTTTCCTAAAATATGTAATTAGAACAAATTGATGACTAAATGAATAAATATTGTCCCTATATGAAGTGGCCCAGACTGCTGTTTTATATGTCAATTCCTAGTATTTTGTCCATTCATAGTATCCTACATTTAATTTACCATTCACTGTAGTCTACTAAATAGCACCAGAGGAGATCATGTTGTTAAATCAATTACATGAACTTTAAAAAAAAAATCAAAATCAATAGGCTCTTTTCTGAGAACCTGTGGGATGTTCTGTGAGTTCTCCATAAAGTTTTTATTTATTCATTACTGTGCACCCAAGACCTGCCATATCACTGGCAATCTAATTAGTAAAAAAGGTGATAAAGAAATTACATACATGGATTAGTAAATAAATAAAGCACACATTTTTGACATATTTTTCTGAAATCCTCCTCAATTTATGTCCAGGCTATGTCTGTTCTGCATAGGTACAACTGCTGAAAGTTTAAATGTCAAGTAAATGAGGTGCTAGCTATCTTGTGCATAACACTAAAGTTATATATTTTTATATGAAACTTTTTTTAATGGAAGAAGGAAGAATTGTAGGATACGAAAGTTTTATTTCAGTATCAAATCCCCCCTCTTTGTCTTTATCTGAACTATAGATGTACATAGCAAATTCAACTTTGAATCAAAAATTTGCACTGGATTCTTTTTGCCTCACTAAAATGTTAATAACACATAGTTAGCTCGATAGGTAATATTTTAACTCACTGACCACAAATTAGAAAGGCACAAGTCAGGGAGCCTGGGTGGCTCAGAGGGTTAAGCCTCTGCCTTCTGCTCTGGTCCTGATCTCAGGGTCCTGATCCCGGGGATTGAGCCCCACATGGGGCTTTCTGCTCAGCGGGGAGCCTGCTTCCCCATCTCTCTCTGTCTGCTTCTCTGCCTACTTGTGATCTCTCTGTCAAATTAAAAAAAAGAAAGGCACAAGTGGTTGATTTTTGTCCATGTCTGGAAAGACAACACTGTGTTTTGAAAAGCTATTTAATTTTAAGTCAGAAGTATGCAAGGGCAGCAGGGTTATGAAGCAAATTCCAATAAACTGTGAGATCCCTTAATCTGTCACACTTAAAGAGGCTAAGATTTGAGGGTAAAATATTAAGTTGTTAACATCTTTCATTTGAAGTGTTTCTAGGTGTACCTTGGGTGGTGCCATGGGCCTTGGCATTTCAGAGCAACTCTCCTTGATGTGAATGGAAGTCCCCAATGTTATGAACTTCCCCACCTCTGTGTGCACAAGATGTGTTTCTGAAGAATCAGTCTTGTGGAGAAAGACAGGAAAAATAGTTGAAAATGTCCTAGAGAAGCTGACCTTTTTTCAAAACTACCTATAATGAGCTAATTCATAAAATGCATCCTGACTGCCCCTAATGTATTCTTTTATAGGCTAGAATTTTTATACAGAACAAAATTGCACAGAACGCCCCTTGAAAGAAAAAGATAAAAATCCAAAAAACATGTTTTACAGAATCAAGACCTCCAGAAAAACAGTGCAAAGCCATTGTTAGAAATTGCACCAGTGATATTTCTTCAAAATAACCAGATATGCCATTTTGTAACATTCCTCAGAGGTTAAGCTATTAGGAGGGTTTCCTGAAGAATGATTAAATATTATCCACTTCATCCAAGTTATAAGTAGCTTATAATTTTAATCAATCTTATACATATTTTCATTAACAACTCATAAATCTAATTCTTTAATGGTTCATGCTTATCCCTACTTGATAAATGAAGAAATTGAATGTATTTGCCATGGGTCAAAAATATCAGTAAACAAATAAGCACTTACTCTCTTATAGGATTGTTAAAACCAATCAGTGAGTGACTTTCTACTCCAGATGTGAGCTATTAGAGGAGCAGTTCTCTGGTGAATAGACTGTCAATCTGGCAAGAGTCCAGGGTGCTTTTAAAATTCAACATAATGCAACTATTCTGATACCAAAACCAATTTTTAAAGTTGAGATGGAATTTACATACCCATAAAATTTGCCCCTTTAAAGTATATAATTCAGTATTTTTTAACAAATTTACAAAACGATGCAACTACGATCATTATCTAACCCCAGAACATTTTCATCACCCCAAAAAGAAATTCCATAGTCATTAGCTGTCACTCTCCATTCTCCTCCTCTCAGTCCCTGGCAATCATTAATCAACTTCCTGTCTCTATGGATTTGCCTATTCTGGACACTAAAACCAGTTTTGAAAGAGATTTTTTTTCTTTCATTGGTTTGCTGGGATAATTGGTGCTGCTCCATCTTTATTTTACTTTTTAAAAATAAAAACAAAACATCTAAGAGATGAGGAAAAGGGAAAAGTGTTGCAGATTTTTGTCAAATATTATTCAGAATGAGAATTAATTTCTTAAGGAAACATAAAAAGAAACGGCTTCCTGGGATGTTTTCTAGAATTCATTATTTCAATTATTTTATTCATGCTACCAAAGACCTTCTTAAGGGAATTATATTATTTTCTTATAGGAAGCACATTAGACTAATTATATTTCATAGTTTAACAAATAACATTAAACATAGCTTAAATATGAAAAACTTCTTTACTAAAGATTTACATGAAATAATTCTCTGAAAACATTCAAATATTAGATATTTTATCATAATTATTCAATTTTGTGAAAGAGAATCAAATGCAAATTTGTTCTTAGTAATATGAAGAATGAAAATTCAGTTTCCTAAACTGTCTATATTTAAACTAGAAAAAATTTACTCTTTATAATAAAATTATAAGGTATTAAAATAAAAGTGTTCTCAATAGTAAATGGTTTTGCTGACTAGCCTTGTTGATACACCTATGATTTGAACACTATCTGGATTTATTCTAGCCACAGTGCTTGGAGTTTTTAAGTAGGAAGCAGGGATAAAAGAAGTCTATTGTCCTATAGTCTTATTAATTACAACATAAAAGTCTGGTTTGAGGTAGTGTGGTAAGAAAAAGGGCAAGATAGGGCATTTCAAGGAGGTAGAAACAATCAAAACTTGGTAACTAATTGTATGTAGAGAAGGAGGGAAATTCTAGGATGGCTCCAGAATTTCTCGTTTGAGTGACAGGTTATTCCAGACCAAATGTACCAATACAGGAGATCAGAGAGGAATTAAGTGGGGGGGTGGGTAGATAATGAGTTTTGTATATTTTTGCCCTATAGCTATTAAACTCTCAATGAGGCATTTGGACATATGAGTTTATTGCTCAGAAGAAAGAAGGAGACCAGAGAGATATTTGGAAATAATCAATATAAAAATGGCAACTAGTACAAACTCTGAATGAAGTCACCAAAAGTGTTTAAGGAGAAAAGAAAAATCATAGGGAAGCCAGGAAGGTGAGATAAAAAAATCTTCCAGTTACTACCAGTTACTAAGCAAAGAAGATAAATAGAAGGAAAAACAGAAGAGTAATATAACAAATATCAAGGAACTCAAATTTTAAAATACAGGCATTGGTCAACAGAAATAAGTAACGCAGAAAGATGCAGTAAGAGGAGGACTGAGAAATGAATGTTGGAATTGACTGTTTGAATGTCATTAGTACCTTAGAAGAAAGTTTTTAGCACTGATGGAGATGTGAAGTAGGGATACCTGAGCCTGGAGTTTGTGAGAATCTCCCAGGCTGGGAATAAGCATCTGGAAGTGATTAGCCATTGAAATGGTGTGAGCTTGCATAGATGATAAGTAAAGAGAAGATGCCCTAGAACTGAGCTCTTGAGGCTAACCAACTTAAAGAGATGACAAAGCAGAGGGGGAACCAGAAGAAGAACAAAAAAACAGAAAAAACAAAACTGATGAGGAAATGCCAGGGAGCAGAGGAACATCAAAAGACTGTGGCGTCCTGATAGACCCTATCAACTTGAATTAAGGGGAACAGAGTAATTAGTGGTGTCAAATGCTGCTGTAAGATGAAATGGAAAATGACCATTAGAATGAACTCGTAGAGATTACTGGTTATGCTAAGGAGAGCTGTTTCAGTAGAATGGTAGGAGGAAATGCCTAAAAGGAGTGTATTTAAGGAATGATGTCAAAGTCAGCAAAGGTAGGGGCGCCTGGGTGCTTCATAGGGTTAAAGCCTCTGCCTTCAGCTCAGGTCAGGATCTCAGGGTCCCGGGATGGAATCCCGCATCGGGGCTCTGCTCAGCGGGGAGCCTGCTTCCCCCCACCCCTGCCTGCCTCTCTGCCTACTTGTGATCTCTCTCTCTCTGTGAAATAAATAAAAATATCTTAAAAAATAAAATTTAAAAAAATAAAATTAAAAAAAAAAAAGTCAGCAAAGGTAAAGAAAGCCTAAGGAATGGTTCCAGAGTAAAGGCTCCTAAAGAGACATGATAATTGAGTGCAACGAGTGATTATGGATTTACACTGAGACAACTGACAAAATTAGAACATACACACTATATTGGATAATGGTGTTGTAGGAATGTTTAATTTTCTGATTTTGATAACTCTACTGTGGCAATTAAAGAGAACAGGCTTATGCCCAGGAAATACTCAAGTGTTTAGTGGTAAGGAGCACAGTGTCTCTAATCATCTCAAATGACTCAGGAAAAACAAAGCGTGTATGTGTGTGTGTGTGTGTGTGTGTGTGTGTATGGACAGACAGATGATAGAAGAATAAAATGTAAATAAATGGTAGTCATAGTGTTTCATACTATTTTTTAAAACTTTTATGTATGGTATAAAGTAGATTGGAATTAAAAAGCTACCAAAATAAAGAGAGGGAAGGAGAGAAAGGAGAAAACAACTGGAAACAGCAAGTATAAAAATTCTTGTGAATATCTCCACTATAAAGGAAAGTAAGGAAAAGGGGTGATAGCTGGTGAGAGAAGCAGAGTCAAGAAAAGTTCAGGTTTTCATTTTCCTTGATTGAGAGAAATATAGCATGTTGGCATACTGATGAGACTGTGCCAATAACAGGAGAAAAAAAGTTGAGTATAAGAGTAAAGGGGGAAATTTATAGTATGAAGTCCCTCCATAAGAGGGTGAGGATGGAACCTGTGTACAAGTGGGGCAATTGAGGACCATGGAGCATGAATCTATGGTAATAGGCAGAAAAGCAAAGTACATGCAGGTAGTTTCTGGGAGACAGAAAACAGAGATAAAAAAAGAATGTCTATCCCACTTATAGCCCTGAAAGACCTGGAAAAGCAACCCCCACTTAGAGGGCTTTAGGGGAAGTAGCATTTTCAGAGGATAATCAGGTTTCAATTAGGCCTAAAAAGTGAAGGGAGGGGTACCTCAGTGTCTCAGTCCCTTTAGCATCTGACTCTTGGTTTTGGCTCAGGTCATGATCTCAGGGCCCTGAGATCAAACCCCATCTTGGGCTCTGAGCTCAGCGCTGGATCTGCTTGAGATTCTTTCCTTCTACCTCCCCTTCTGCTCCTCTCCCTGTGTGCATGTTCTCTCTCTCTTCTTATAAATAGTAAATAAATATATTTTTTTAAAAAGTAAAGAGGGAGTTCAGAGATTATCCTAAAGAAATGGTAGAGAATGTGTTTAAGAAGACACAAAGTGTGGGAAATCAAGTCAATTAGCACATCTACAGAGAGCACAGGTATAGGGCCTGAAGGATGACAGAAGACTTGGGGACCTGGTTTCTGGGTGAATGAGGTAAAGAGGCATGTGAAGCACAATAAGCTGAGTTCTGACTGTTTCCTGAAGAGAGGTGGGTAGCCAATTCAGAATAGATGCTATGGGTCCAGGGGTTGGCCATTCTTCCCTACAGGTCCCAGTGATGTGGCAACCATGGGGAGAGAGGTCTCCATAACGATTATTTGTGGGGGTGGGGGTGGGGGCATGAGGCAACAAATGATGGGAGGGATGCTTCACTCTAAAGCTATGCTAGTGTCTCCAGTGCACAAGCGGTGATCACACATGGAGCAGGAGGCTAGAAACAACCTCTTTTTCTGTGGGGATGCAATGTGTGGCCCTTGGTATGGTAGCTGGAGCATAACTGGCTTAGAGGCTGCCCCTTTTCTCTAGCAGGAGGGAGGATGGGTGTGGGATCATCTCAGTAACTAGTATAACTGTCTACCATACAGCTCAGGCCAAAAGCCTAGACATTATCCTTGATCCCTTTCCCCCTTCCTGCACATCTAATCCTCAGGAGCTTGTCAACTCTTCCTCCAAATCACACCCTAAATCTGACTGCTTATCTCATTTTTGCTCCTACAACTCTCATCCAAGTTGCTACCCTATCTCATCTTAGTGATTGTACTAACCTCCTAATCAGTCTCTTCCTGAGTTCACTGTTTCTCCTCAGCCATCAGCATATTCTTTCTAAAATGTAAATAGCCCATGTCAAGCTATGTTGTAAGATCCTCCCATGACATTCCCTCCTCCTTAGACCAACATTGAAACTTCTAACTCACTAAATCTTACATTGCCCAATGAATTTCTGTCTCTATCTTCAGCTTAAGCTTCTAAATCTCTATCACCCTGTGTCTTTGTTGTCATTGTTTTCAAAGAAGCCAAACTCATTTCTACTTTGGCCTTTTGCATTACTTCTCCCTTCTAACCAGGAATATTCTTCCTTCAAATTGCCCCAGGTTAGCCTCTTTCTTGTTATTCAGATCTTTTAAATAACAAGAATAAAAAAAAAATAAAATAAAAAAATAAAAGTCTTCCTCAGCTTATGCTTCCTTAGTAAAATCTTCACTGACTACCCAGTCTTAGTAGTCAGCCTGTCTCTCTCTTTTGTTATCAAATTACCTTTAGTTCTTAGCAAAGTCAATTAATACTGACATATACACCTGTGTATGTCTGTGTATTAATTTAAAATATATCTCTCCTACAAAGTAAAATGTGAGCTCCATTATGTTAGGGACTTTGTCTTGTTTACCACAGTATCTTTAGATGCTATAGCAGTGCCTGGCACATAGTAGGATATTAATGACTTTTTTATTTTTAATGAACAAATAAAAGAATTTGCTCCAGGAACTATAATAGGACTGAGGGATGCAAAGTGAAAAACAAAACAAAACAAAAACCACAGTCTTTTTCCTCAAAGAACTCAAGGTCTAATGAGAAAAGTCCATAAACAAAATTTTATAGTACAATGTGGTGAGGGAAATGAGTGGAGTGACAGGAGGAAAGTATTCCCGCAGGCGGGGGTGGGGGAAGCATGGTCACTAAGTAGAGGTAATTATCTTTAAAAAGTTAAGGGGACAGCCATCAAAAAATAAATAAATAAATAAACAAAATCTTGCCATTTGCAACAACATGGATGGAACTAGAGGGTATTATGTGAAGCAAAATAAGTCATCAGATAAAGATAATTACCATATGGATCTCACTGATAGGTGGAATTTAAGACACAAGGCAGAGGATCATAGGGGAAGAGAGGAAAAAATGAAACAAGACAAAACCATAGAGTGAAACAAATCATAAGAGACTCTTAATCTTAGGAAACAAACTAAGGGTTCCTGGAGGGGAGGGAGGTGGGGGGATGGAGTAACTGAGTGATAGACACTGGGAAGATTATGTGTTATAAGGAGTACTAGGTATTATATAAGACTGATAAATCACACACCTGTACCCCTGAAACAAATATGTTAAATAATATGTTATATGTTAATAAAAATAATTTTTAAAATAATAAGTAATAATAATAATAAATAAATAATAATAAAAAGGTTAAGGGTTTAGAGATAAGGAGATAGGGATAAATGCAACTATCAGTATGTTTGTATAGGCTTAATTTTTTTCTATAAAATATAAAGCAACGTTATGGGGGGGCGGTAGTAAGAAAGAAAAAGAATTAGAAAAAGAGAATTTTTGAAGTCTCAAGGGAGATTCATGAGAATTTAGATAAAGCCACTGCTGGGAACATGAAAGTTTACTGGACACTGAAGAATTACTGAACAGAGCTTAGTTAGGCTTCACCCAACATTGGGGTCTACAAATACATAGTGTCCCCTGGAGCTGTTGAAATAATCTCTTCAAAACACACTGATAAAAGCAAAATTGGCCAGCTCTGGAAACTACAACACTATCTTACATTATGAGGATTGACCATAAGTGCTCTGATGATGTTATCCAACCTATGGGCAAAGATAAAGGCAGAATAATTTGTGAAAAAAAATAAGAAGAGGCTACTGAGTTGTAGTCTCAGATTTCAGTATCACATTTGGTGAGTTCATTGTTTTTCTTCAGTTTAAGAATCAAGAGGAAAAATGTGTTTTACTAGTTGACATTTTATATAACTCATTTAACAATAATGCTTAAGATATGCAATAACTCCAAATCTTGAATTCATATTTATTTTAACTTCATTTGGGAAAAAAAAAAAAGTACAACATTCATTTCATTTTTTTGGAGCATTATTTTCTATTTTACAGTATATGAACCAGCAAGTGTTTCTAGTCTTTTTCCCCCTTGATTCTTTACATTTCTACAGTTTCATTTCATACTTTTCTAACAAAATAAATTACTTCTCAGAAAATATTTGAAGAAAGAAAATTTTGATTGCAAATTAAAAAACAATGTCATATTAAGCATAAGATATGGTAGAAGGAGTATAATTTACAATGTTTTGATTTAATATCATAAAGAATATCCACAGACTAGAGTGCAGATTGGAATTCATGGGGACATTTTCTTCAATTTATGGAAAAATGTTATTCAGCGATATTTAATCAAGCTACTTGAATCTGATATATAGGTTTAGAGCTCATCTTAACTTTTTAAAATATATTCTCTTTTTTTTGAAGATTTATTTATTTATCTGAGACACAGAGAGAGAGAAAACATGAGTGGGGGGGAGGGACAGAGAGAGAGAATCCTCAAGCAGACTCCCTGCTGAGTATGAAGCCTGACATGGAGCTCAGTCCCAGGACCCTGAGATCATGACCTGAGCTGAAATCAAGAATCGGTTGCTCAACCAACTGAGCCACTCAGGTGCTCCATTTTTTTCATATACTCTTAATGTAAAATTACTTAGAAAAATTTACATTGACTCCACATGGAACAGCCTCTTTTTAGATTTTTTTTTAAGAAGAAATGAATATTATTCTAGTAAAATGATATTTGGAATACAAATACTACTTTAAAATGATAAAATATTATTCCTTGAAACAGAAAACTGACATTGAAAAGTTTTTAATGTATAAGCTATAAATTTTAGTGAAAAAAGTCATAAAAATACCAGTCATTAAAATTAAGAAACTGTGCAGTACATATAAGTTCTTTATTCTCTAATACATTTTATTTTCAACATATTCTATTCTGTTATATGATAATTCTATAATATTCTATATTTAAATTTCAAATTTAAGTGCTAGATTTTAATATAACACCTCACCATTTGTTAATTTCTGTTCCCTTTTTTAGAGTCACTCTCTACTACTAAAAATATACAGATGTTTCAATAGTTATTAAACCGGAGACATTATCTGCAACAAAAAAGTCAGACTCCTATTATTTCTCACATTATATATAAATTAGTAAAATGATATAATTTTCTTTCAAGGTTCTATTAAAAATATGCTTTAAACCTTAGAGAGAGCAACCACTTTAAAAACAAACTGGTAAAGCTAATAGCAAAAGTGGACATTAAACAAAATACTAAAAGATATTTAATTAAAACTAAGAGAGAAAATATGCGAGGGAAGTCAAAGAAAATATGGTACCCACAGAAACAGAACAGCAAGGTGGTAGGTTTCCACTCACCATTATAAATAATTATAATAAATGTAAATTGTCTAATATTTCAATTAAAGTCAGAGACTGACTTCCAGTTTCCAGTTAGACATGTGAGGAACCAGAAAATCATCACTCTCTTAACAAGTAAATTGCTGAACAAATGGAAAATCAACAAGTCTTAGATCCATCAGAGAACTCAGCTGATAGGGCATACTGATGCTCCCAGAATAGGAGAGACAGACAACAGAAACAGAATTAGCATTTACTGGAGCAGAAATCTCCATAGGAACCAGTACTGGGGTAGAAAGTCCTAAACTTTGATTTACAATTTGCTGAAGGCTCAGTTTGGGCAAGGGTGAGAGTTTAAAACACCTGGAGGATCCAGAATTAGGGGTACATCCATACTTTTTAATTTTACTTCCAGAAGTCCTACCAGATTTTCACCATGCAGACTGGAGGAAAAACCCTTTATGGAGGGGAAACAACCACTCTGAAATATGCCCAGAGCATTCTGTTCTTTTTTTTTTTTTTAAGATTTTATTTATTCATTTGACAGAGATCATAAGCTGGCAGAGAAGCAGGCAGAGAGAGAGGAAGGGAAGCAGGCTCCCTGCTGAGCAGAGAGCCCCGAAGAGGGGCTCGATCCCAGGACCCTGAGATCATGACCTGAGCCGAAGTCTCTGCACCCCAAGCATTCTGTTCTTAACAAGGCCCTCCCTCAATAGAAACTACTTTATCAGAGCCTATCCTATTGGGGTTTTGTCAGAGCCTTACCAACCTAGGGAAAGGAAAATACGCAATTTCAGTCCCCTTTAAATTTCCTGTCCCACCAATGGGGGCAGAAGGACAGAGAAGTACTGTGAGTCAAAGCCCAGAGACACAGGCTCACTAAGACCAAAGCACAATCGTAAGACTATAGAATGCTTCCCTTCTCCCCACACTTTATTGCCTTACATTGAGGACCTATTAACTGCAATTCCTTTTACCCAGTACATCATGTCTGGTTTTCAACAGAAAGTTACTACGTATACTAACTGACAAAAACACAATTTGAAGAGTGAAAAAGCATAAGAAACAGACTCAGTTATAACAGAGATGTTGGAAAGTCAGAGACTGTCAGTCTGGATAAAAAACAAATCTCAATTACATGCTGTTTTCAATATAATGATACAAATTGGTTAAAAATAAAAGGATTGGAAAAGACATACATACCATGCATCAAAAAAGCTGGAATGGCATATATATACATATATATAATTGGGGGGGTGGCTATATTTATATCAGACAAGTAGACTTCAAGACAAGGAGTATTACCAAAAGTGAAGAAGAATATTTCATAATAATAAATCAATTTGTCAAAAAGATAGAACAATTCTAAATGTTTATGCATCTAATAACAACTTCAAAATACATGAATAAAATGGGCAGGATTGAAAGAAAAACTAAAAGTTCATATTTCTGGTTGGATATTTTAATACTCCCCTCTCGGCAACTGATAAAAGCAGTGAGAAAATCAGTAGGATATAAAAGATGTGCACAACTCTTATCAGTCAACTCAAGATGACCAATTATAGAAGACAGCATACAAT
Organism: Lontra canadensis; assembly: GCF_010015895.1. Taxonomy (NCBI): domain Eukaryota; kingdom Metazoa; phylum Chordata; class Mammalia; order Carnivora; family Mustelidae; genus Lontra; species Lontra canadensis. The sequence continues at coordinate 687,719 of NW_022631096.1, read as the reverse complement.
GACAGCCTATTGTACACTCTCTTCAAGTGCACGTGGAATATTCACAAAAACAGATCACATGCTAGTCCATGACATGAGTCTTGAGAAATTTAAAGGAGTAAAATCATGATAGAGTAGGTTCTCTCAGCACAAATGGATTAAATCAAAAACCAATAGTGAAAAGACATTGGGGAAACCCCAAAATATCTGGAAATTAAGCAACATAATTATATATAACTTAGAGTCAAAGAAATTAGAACAGAAATTATAAAATACTTTGAACAACATGATAATGAAAACTTAACAAATCAAAAATTGTGGGATATAGGAAAAGATATGCTCTGCTTAGAGGGAAATTTGATTTCTAGTGGATGCATTAAACATGTGACAATGAACAATCATAATATATTAAAACTGTTTTCCATTCCTGAGGGAACATTTAAACCCCATTTTACTTAGAAATGGCAGGAGGTAAGGGATAGGTGTGGGCACAAAGGAGTACAACTATGAACAGGAGTTAATGTTTGGGCTGGACATTGAAAAATGAGGCTAGGTGAGGGATTTCTGGAGAAAGAGGAACATGATGAAGGACAGCAATATTCTGGTACCTGAAATGTAGATAGAACAGCTAGTATTCCAGTCTGCCTGAAGCATATGATTTTTCGGGATAAGTGACCAGGTCTGAGAACATAAATTTGAGCATGTATCAGATGGTAAAAGCCTTGTATAACCTATGTTTTTATATAGGTAAAAGTGCACATGAGAAGGTCTTCTGTTAACATAGTCAACAATACTGTTCTTTTTTTTTTTTTTTAATTTATTTGACACAGAGAGAGTGAGAGCACAAGTAGGCAGACCAGCAGGCAGAGGAAGAGGGAGAAGCAAGCTCTCTGCTGACCACAGTGCCCAATGGGGGTTCAATCCCAGGACCCTGGGATCATGACCTGAGCTGAAGGCTGCTGCTTAACTGGCTGAGCCACCCAGGTGCCCCCAACAACATCCTTCTTTTGCCTATCTAAAGGAAAAAGGACCAACACTAAGACAACAGCCAGCCCAATATACATTACAGATACTGTAAAACAGAAGAAAGCACCATGTCATCTGCAAAGAGAGAGAGTTTGACTTCTTTGCCAATTTCAATACCTTTTATTTCCTTGTGTTGGCACATCCCATTTGCAACAGAATTTAGCCAAATCTAACAAAATTATATGTGTTTACTTTTGACTCGGCAGCAATCACATGTCTAGAAATTTACCCTGAAGATACACTTCCCCAAATCTTAAAATACACATGGTTCTTCATGACAGCATTTTAGAAGTTTCAAAATGCAGGAAGCAAATACATGTAAGAGATTAACTGAATGAACTATGGTACAAACACATCGTGGAGGGTCAATGGGGAAGAGCTTTTGAATTAAAGTATGGTCATACATAACTAATGAATCGTTGAACACTACATCAAAAATTTAGGAGGTACTATATGCTGTCTAACTGAACATGATAAAAAAAGAGTATTGTATGATTTCTGGAGGCATATTGCAAGTGAAGAAGAGAAAATGCAGAAAAATATTGATAATATGTTGTCTTTCATTTAAGAGAGGAAATAAGAATTGTCTGCTCATTTGTGAAAAAAAAAAAAAAACAACTTAGGAAGGGTAGGTGGAACAGAATGGAATGAATGGGGGATGGTAATGGAGTAGAAGGGATGGAGAGAATGCCACATCTCTGAGTATACCTGTTTGTGTATTTCTGACTTTCAGAACAAATGTTTTATATTTCTCACTCTATTTCTATATACTATATATACATAGAAAATTATGTACGTCAAAATACATAACATATTGTACTACTCTCATACTTTTTTTAAAGCTTTTTAAACTTTGAAATCATTTCAAAATAAATACTTAAAAATTTTAAAAAATTTTTAAAAAAACAGAAGAAAGCTCAATGAATATAAAAATTAACAGAGACTTTTCCGTATGTATCAGTTGTGGTAGCTTATTTTCCAGAAGGAAGAACCACTGCAGCTACTTGGCAGGTCTATCTAAACTGGGGCCAATTATACCTCTTCATAAAATCCAGCTGGCATGCAAAGTGTGAGAAAATAGCCCCGCTAAAATACATTACTGATAAGTCCTGAATTTCCAAACAAACAACAACAACAACAAAAAACTTGTAAAAAAAACAAGCAAAACACACAGCAGTCTGTTGTAACTTCGAAGAATGATTTTGCACCAAGTGGTATAAAGTGATGAAACTGGTATTGATTGACATTGGCCCAAAGGGTCAAGGCCTCTCGTTTGGGATGAACAACTGCAAGAGTCCACATTATTGACTTACTGATGACATCAAAACATTATATAAAATGCTTCAATTCAAACAGAACATAACATTGTCAGAAATCATAAAGCAGTTTTATTTCCCTCAATTCACAATTAAGTTATAATAGCAGCAAGTGGTATTCAGGGCTGTTAAAGTTACTCAGTTAAAGAGCCAGAGGATTTGATGAGGTATACGATTTTTCCCCTCAAGGCTAAAAATGTAATTATGAAAACGTCCTGAACTGAAAAACAGTATTGTCAGCTGTTTCCAGGAAAGATAAAAGATCATTTAAAGGTAAAGAGATTATAGATAAAAGAGATACAAAATTAAGCTGAAACCACCAGTGTAAAGAAAGCAAGTTATAAACAAGAACTAAACATTAAGACATTTTATTATAATGAGAGAACAGGGCTTTCATTTTTCTAGAAGAACAGCAGTAAAATTATTTAATTCATATCTTGATTAGTTCACTTGGATGTTTAAGGAAAAGTAGATATGGAATGATTATTAAACTTCCAAAGGTACTAAAGAAATAAGCTCTGACTGTGCCTCAGTTTGTCAAACTGACAGAGAGTCACTATCCTACACTCGATAATCAAGGGACTCCTTTTCATAAGTTCACATAAGATTCAAGGGACACTTAATAGTTTTTTTCATTTCATACCCCAAAACCTATCTTACTCTAAGTCCTCTCTGACAAATGAAGATATTAATATCTGCCTTCACAGGAGTACGGGGAAGATCAAATAAGAGAGAATGAATAATATATGTGAAAGAACTTTGTACAATGCAGAGCCCTGCACAGAAGGTATTATTATAAAATACCGTGTATTTATAAAGCCTTCTGCAGAGGGCTCCCCGCTTAACTCAGCCTGTAATCATTGACTGAGAACTCTGGTATATCAGGCACTCCGCTGGATGAAAGGACTTTAAGACACAAAATCTCTGTCTTCAGGGAACTCACAGTCTAGACTCTGGAAGAAAAAACAAACCTATCATCAGATAGCCTTGTCTTCTTCTGGGCCTGAGGCAAAAGCTGTAGAAGCCTGAAAAAGGAGTTTGTTACAATGGAATTGGCATTTTATTATTATTATTATTATTATTATTTTAGATTTTATTTATTTGACAGAGAGATCACAAGTAGGCAGAGAGGCAGGCAGAGAGAGAGGGAAGCAGGCTCCCTGCTGAGCAGAGAGCCTGATGTGGGGCTCTATCCCAAGACCCTGAGACCCTGAGATCATGACCTGAGCCAAAGGCAGAGGCTTACCCACCGAGCCACCCAGGCACCCCTGGAATTGGCATTTTAAACTAGAGAAATGAGGAGGTAACTGGTTCTCAAGACTCTGGATTTCTGTAAATGTCCCTAAGTACTTAAAGTATAACTTGAAATGATCTCATTTGGCCTCATTATCAAGCCTCTGATGACGCAGAGGAGAAATATATTTCATTTTCACATGATGAAAGTAAAGCTTAGAAAAGATAAACAACTTCATTCTGATTAAATGACTTGACCTTTGGCCCACAGTTTAAACAAAGCCTAAGCAGCATAACTGGTCTGCAGGTTCAAGGGCTCACCATCATGCTGTGGAGTTTATTTGGTGTTTTGCAGCCACGGAAATGGAGAATTTAGGTCTCATTGGAAATATGCCTTTTAATACCAGACATGTATTTTGAACAAAGGAATCATTAGTCTCAGAAAATCAAATATCTCTATTGTACATTTAGAATCCAATCTAAACCAGTGAAACAAGCAAATGTCAGTGTGTATGTAAATAGTTTACATGCATATATTGTCCCATCTCAAACCCAACTGCTGTTTTGAAGGGATAAATCTCAATTTTAATGCCTTGGGAATGTCAAATAAACTGGCATTTATGTAACAGTTATCTTGGCCACACTACCCCACAGAGAGTGTAAAATCCATGCATGCCGGGTGGTCTATGTGGGTTTAAAAAAAGAAAGAATTTTTATTGCACTCTCCCTAACCATACTGCACACGAACCCCCCCACCCCCACTCTCTACACAATGCCGCAGTAGCAATAGGAGCAACAGCCTGCACAGTGTGAGCTTCCAGAAACCGTTGCTCTGTTCTTCAGGAAGGATTTTCTTGAGTATCTGTAAGATCTAGAGCTGATTTAGCAATACTCTTCCATCAATAAACAGAGGTCAAGGAGCTCCTCACTGTGGGAGTTTGATGAAAGTAAGTGCGCCACTTGTGGAGAACACAGGTGGGAGCAGAGAGCCCACTGAAAATGAACTAAATTCCAGGAAACAACCTTAGTATCTGACAATAAAGAAACACTTTTAAAAAATTGTGTTCATTTACAAGATTGAATATCAACAACCATTAAAGACCATGTTCCAATTAGTATTTTATGAGTCAATGCTCATGCAATAATGGGAAATTTTTTTAAAAAGCAGGCTACAAAATTGATGATAATTTACTTAAATATGCACATATTATGCATATTTATATGTTATTTCATATATTTCATATTTATATAATATGTAAGTTATACATAATAAATTTAAATATTAAATATATTTAAATTGGTATTGAATATATGTGTAGGGAAAATAAAATCTAAAGAAATAAATACACTGTTTACCACCATTTTTTAAAAAATACGTTTTGGCATTACCTTACAAACCAGCAATTGCACTACAAGGTATTTATCCAAAGGATACAAACATAGTGATTCACAGGGGCACCTGCACCCCAATGTTTAGAGCAGCAATGTCCACGGTAGACAAAATATGGAAAAAGCCCAGATGTCCACTGACAGATGAATGGATAAAGAAGATATGGTATATATATATACAACAGAATATTACTCAGCCAACAAAAAGAATGAAATCTTGCCATTTGCAATGATATGGATGGAACTAAAGGGAACTATGCTAAGTGAAATAAGTTAGAGAAAGACAAGTACCATATGATTTCACTCATATGTGGAATTTAAGAAACAAAACAGATGAGCATAGGGGAAGGGAAGGAAAAATAAAATAGGATGAAAATAGAGAGGGAGGCAAATTATAAGAGATGCTGAACTTTAGAAAACAAACTGAGGGTTGCTGGATGGGAGGTGGGAATGAGGTAACTGGGGGATGGACATTAAGAAGGGCACTTGATGTAATGAGAACTGGGTGTTATATGCAACTGACGGACCACTAAATCCTCCCCCTGAAACTAATAATACAGTATGTGTTAACTACACTGAATTCAAATAAAGAATTAAATAAAAATTTGTTTCAGCATTTAGTACAATGGACATTTCTGTTTTAGTAGTAATAAACATTTGGAATGAACGTGTAATTTCCTGGTTAAAGATGAGAGATTGGAAATATGCATTAACCACTTCTTCCTCTCAAGTGAACACACACACACACAAAAAAAAACATAAAGCAGTTTGCTTTGTTTTGTTTGTCTTATGGCAGAAACCCATATCAAGAAAGGAGACAGTAATAACAAAATACTGGAAGTAGAAAGCAAATGAATGAGTCATAACAGAAGAGACCTAAGAAAGCTCAAATCAAGGCTAACAATGGGGACAACAAAGAAGCAATGGGATTTATATCAGAGACTGATGGTGAGAGAATGGAAGTTTGCTTAAGAAGCAGGTAGACACTTCTCTCCTACAGTCCTCAGTCCCATGCTATCCAGGCTAAACAACTATCCCTTCTCTACCCTGGGAGAAGAACGTAGTTTATTCTGTGCAGCAAGGGACACAGGATCTCTGAACAGGAGACACCAAGAAGAAGAGGTGAATAGTGTATCGAAAAACAGAGAAGTAAAATTCTACAGAATGCAACATGGAGACCACTCGGTCTTTACCCTGTGGCTCCTCAAGTGTAGACAGGAGACCCGTATCTTCCACGCTGGAAGAGGGTATATTTGGGAATTTGAGAAAACCAAGAAAAAGGACATAAAAATGATGATATTAAGGGATTTCCAAAGAAGTAACCTAGATTCTCTTAAACTAGATTGAAGCCCAAGTTGGGGTGAAGCTTGTGCCTAGAATTTCCAATCATTCCTTTAGGGCTCCACTCTTAAATTGAAGCATATAGCTAAGTAACCATATTTTTGTAGGATTAAGCATGAGAAAATAATAGAAACATTCTGAAATATAACTAGCCTTCTGAAACAGAGCATGGAAAACATATTGGAAGGTGAAATTGGCAACTTATAGAGATTACATAGGCAAGACTATCACGGAACTGACAACTCTGGCAATGGTGTTGCTGAGGACAGAATGAATATAAAAAATGGCTTGAAGTTCAAGAACAAGAAGAAAGGTGGTTCCCAAAAAGACCAGGAGAGGCAAGACCAAGGCCTGTCATAAGTTCATGGTAAAAGAATGTTTTAACAACTAGGAATTGGTTCAGTGACATAACAGAAAGTACAATTTAAAGTGCCTTAAGTCGAATAAGTCAATGAGAGAAAGTTATATGGTCTCTCCGATATGAGGAATTTGAGAGGCAGGGTGGGGATTGTGGGGATAGGGAGTGGAAAAATGAAACAAGATGGGACTGGGGAGGAAGACAAACCATAAGAGACTCTTAATCTCAGGACAAACTGAGGGTTGCTGGAGTGGAGGGCAATGGGAGAGATAGGGTGGCTGGGTGATGGACATTGGGGAGGGTATGTGTTATGGTGAGCGCTATGTATTGTTTAAGACTGATGAACCACAGACCTGTACGCCTGAAACAAATAATACATTAAATGTTAATAACAAAAACAAGCAAATAAACAAAAAACACAAAAAGAAAGAAAGATGGCTGTTAACTTCAAGCTCCAGCTAGGAAGAAGAGGAAGAGCAAAAGAGGAAAACCACCTGCCAGTTGAAATTATCTCTTTAAATTGCTCTCACAGAAACTCTACTCGGTGATACCTGCTTATATTTTAGTGGTCAGAACTGTCTCACATGGCCACCTAGCTGGCAAGGGATATGCAGGATTTTTGGTTTGTTTACTTTAATTAGACTCATTTCCACTCTGAAAAATGTCAAGTTCTAGTTGTAAGAAAGAGAAGAGCATGGTATTGGGTAGGCAGCTAGCAGCATATGGCACAGATGATCTTTTAAAAATAGAAATGTTTCAATAATAGGCTTAAAATTCAGTTTGAGTCGGCAATAAATTAAATGTGCACAATGAAGGAAACCCATAATTTAATAATCATTCTAGGTAGTTTTGTGGGTGTGTGGCAATGATCCCTAAAGAGAGGAACAAAACAAAGAAGATTCGGGAGTGACAGAAAAATGGAAAATGAGCAGCAATTTTCTTTCACCTTTCAGGTAACTGCTTTCAGATGCCCCAGAATTTTTATGAAAGAAAATTTGCATTTCACTATTAATATTGTAGTTAGTAACAGTAAGTAAAAATATATTTCTTTTCACTTGGTAAATCTAAGGAAATATACAGAAGCCTAACAATAAACTATACCAAAATCAATAAAAACGAAAAGTTAAATGTAAAAATTGTCTTGCCATTGTATAAAACCGTAATTTACCAGTCCAATGTATCTATCATTTGAAAAAAATGTAGTTGCAAAATACAATCACTTTTGTGCTTTATATTATTGGTTTTTACAATTCAAAGTCAAGAGGGAGAGGCACATATAAATTGGTTCCTTCTTTTATTTCCAAAGAAGTCACTATTTCTTTTTCATTGCCATCTGCTCTGATTACTATTACGATTTTTACTGTTATGATTTTTACACTGAATATAACAGTGTAAAGATGGTGTATAATTAACAAAATTCTTCTCACTGCATTTCTCACAAAAAGCTGGAAGCATAAAAAATAGTTGCAATGTCAGATGTTTCAAAACAAAGTAATGACCTTATTAAAAATGAGAACTGTTAAATGTACCATAGATTACCTAGATCAACACAATATTCAAGAACTGAGTATGTTTTCCAGATAAGAAATAGATGAAACATATATTTGCATTTATTAAAAGGAGAAAACTTGGGGTGCCTGGGTGGCTCTGTCGGTTAAGCATCTGCCTTCAGCTCAGGTAATGCTCTAAGGGTCCCGTGATCAAGCCTTGAGTCAGGCTCCCTGTTCAGGGGGAAGTCTGCTTCTTCCTCTCCCTCGTCCCCTTCCCCCACTTGTGCTCTCTCTCTCTCTCTCACTCACTGTCTCTCTCAAATAAATAAATAGAATCTTTTTTTTTAATAAATAGAATCTTTAAAAAAAATGGAAAAAAAAAACAGAGGTAAAACTTTGTATCTATGTATATATATGCAGCACAATCTTGACATTCAGTTAGAATTATTTATCAATTAATAAATATGACACACGTGAAGTAGTCATTTTTCAGACTAAGCTGCTCATTGGAATGACCTGGAAGCCATTTACACTTACAGATTCCTTGACTGTATCCCACAGGGTATGATTCAGTAGGGTATGGATGGGTTCTAGGAACCTGTATTTCCTTAAACCTTCCCAGGTGATAATGATATGCAACTGGGAGACAATTAAAATAAAGCTGTAAGAGTTGAAGCATTTACTATGGGTATAACTGTGTTAAACTTGAGAGACAGGAAAGTTGACACAATAATTATTCTTTACTTCTTAAAGATCGATTTATTTGAGAAAGAGAAAGCACATGCATGCACACATGAGTGGGGGAGGGCCAAAGGGAGAGGAGGAGAGAGAATCTCAAGCAGACTCTGCACAGAGCCTAGAGCCTGATGTGGGGCTCAATCTCACAACCCTGAGATCATGATCTGCGTCAAAACCAAGAGTTTGACACTTAATGGAATGGGCCACCTTGATGACCAGATACAATTATTCTTATGTAACTCATCATCCAGCACACTGGTTCTCAGTTGTGAACAAAATTGCTTCCCAGAGGACCATTTTCAATGTCTGCAGACACTTTTGGTTGTCTCTACTACAGGGGGTAGGATGGGGTTTCAGAGGCAGTGCTACTGGCATCTAGTGAGTACATTTTACAATGCACAGGATAGCATTTCACTACCCAGAATTATCCAACCCAAAATGTCAGCAGTTTCAAGGTTGAGAAACCCTGATTCTAATAGGCAGAATAAGAAATGTACATTAAAAATATAGGATAAATTGCAAAGATATAGATAAAAGTTACAGCAATTCAGAGTAGAGTAAGTTAGCACCAGCAGATGAAGGTCCTTTGACTATGAAATAGTTTGTCCTTTTTTCTACAGCCTTGCCACTCAAGAATTCATTCATTCAATACTAGTTGAATGCCTTCCATTTTAAGCACTTGTAGATATGGTTATTAAAGAGAGAAAATCTTTTCTCTCACAAAGCTAACATTCTAATGAGAAGAATCAGGATGACAAAAGCTTAGAAAAAGAAAATATTAAGTGTTAACAAATAAAGGAGCAAAGAGAATGCTCATACATTTCTAGTAAGAGTGAAAACTGGTACAACCACTTGGGAAAACTGGTTGGTAATATCTATGGAAGCTGATTTGCATACCCTGTGATTTACCACTTCCACTGCTAGGTATACATTCAGCAGAAGTGCATACATATGTGTATAAAAGACATGCAAACAATGTTCATAGTAGTTCTATGTCAAATAGTCCAAAACTGGATGCAATAAAAATGCTCATCAATAGTAAAATGAATTTTTCATAATTTTGTATTTTAACACTATCATGGAATGATATAAATAATTAAACTGAATTAACTACTGTTATGCAAAACTCACTATATAGGTAAATCTCACAGATGTTAAGTGAAAAGCATCAGACACAAAAATTATATATGGTGTGCTCTCATTTATATAAAGATCATAGAGAAACAAAATTCATCTATAATGATATAAATCAGAACAGTTTGGTTGATGGAAGATAAGTAGTGGAGGATTTCTGCAAGTCTTCTGGATACTGTATGTAATATTCTATTTTTTGGTCAGGGTAGCAGATCTAGTAATCCATATAATCTTCATTTTTCTGTATATTATATTTGAATAAAAACATTTACTTCATAGCATGGTAATAAGAGATATGCAGAAAAGTAAAGTAGGGAAAAGGAAGTAGAGAGGATAGGTTGGTATGGGAGATAAGTATTATATGTAGCAGAGATCGACAAGCTTTTTCTGTAAACCCTGCTAGTAGTATTTAAGGATTTGTGGGCCATACAGTCTGTGTCACAAACTACTCAGCTGTAGTGCGATAGCAGTAAGTAAGTGCACTGTAGTGCAATAGCAGTAAGTAAATGAATGAGTGTGATTTTTTTCTGATAAAATGTTATTACAGATTCTCTGAAATTTGTAATTTTTATGTGTCACAAGCTATTACTCTGCTTTTGATTTTTCTCCAACCAATTAAAAATAGCATTCTTAGTTCGCAGGCCACTTAAAAAAAGCAGTGGACAAGTATGGTCTATGGGCCATCATTTGTAGCCCTATATGTATAGCATAGAGAGTTCTTCTCCAATGAAGTAACTTTGCATTAATCCCGAAGATATTGAGATAACAAGTCATGTGTTTATCTGGGGGCAGAGTTTTCTCTGGAAAGGGAATAGTAAATATTTCATCTCTGAGGAGGGAACTTGCTTGGTGTGTCTATATGGCTAGACAAAAGTGAGTGAAGTGTAAGGTGAAATCAGAGCAGTAACAACCCACAGTCACACAGTACTTTCCAGAGATAGGTTTTTAGGAAAATAACTTTGGCATTAATGAAGAACATGGATTGAAGGGAAGAATATTAAAGACAAAGATATAAGCCAGAAATTGTGAGAGTTTTCCAGAGAAAAAAAGACAGGCTGAGGTAGCACATTGATAGGATGGGAATAATAAAGAAGTAGGGAGAAACTCAAGTGTTTTTAAAAGGCCAAATCTACCACTATATGGACATACATTAAATTTATTTACTTTGTCATAAAATGAGACTATAACAAAATGCCCTTCCTTCCTTCTTTTCTTCTTTTCCTTCTCTCCCTCCTCTTCTTCTTACCAGAAACTCCAAACTGTTCAGAGTTTCTAATAATGATGTTGTTCTAAATAAACTCAGAATTCCCAGCTAAAGGAGAAGGGCAACCAACAGTAGTCATCATATTTTACATGTGGCATGTCCTCATTGATGTACCTGTTCCTGGCTGAAAGATAGCCTTCAAACTGCAACATGAAATAGGTCACGACGTCTGGCATTATAGTTGAATGAATGACTTGCCTACTGGGTTTTCTGCCTAGCAAAAACAGTCAGCTTTTTATGGAACTCCAGCTGTCCAACCTTTGTTCTCTTACCTCTTGCTATCTTTTTTTTTATATCAACCATTCCATATTGACAATGTTGGATGCACAAAATTTAAAGGCACAGAAATAGACATCCCTTGGTTACAACGGGGTAAAAAGTGAGGTGACAAGAAAGATGATGACTGAAAGCTTTCATAAAATTTCCCACTATTCTTTCACATTTTTTTATAGAAAAGATTTATCTTTGGTAATGAGTTATGCCCTTCTGATCTACAGACTAAGAACATAGGAATTTTAATAGCATAGGCACTATTGTGCCAGGTATGCCAAATATGATTTTTTTAACCCAATTTACTGTATAGCTTTGCCTCACAAGTCAGTGAAAAGGAAAACACTTTAGAGCAGTCACTGGGACAAGACAGAGGCAAATTAAAAATAGCTGAATTTAGGTAAACAAAATCAATTAAACTCTTAATTGAATTAGTATTTATACAGCATGCCTGCCACATGTCAAACACTGCCTAGATTCTCAGTTATATGGCTAAATAAGAGTCTTTATCCTGCAGGAGCTTATATTTATATTTATATTTATATTTATATTTTAGAATGGGGGAGGGGCAGAAGGAGAGACAGAATCTTAAGCAGGCTCCATGTCCTGTGTAAGAGCCCAAGGTGGGGCTCAATCTCACAGCCATGAGATCATGACCTGAGCCGAAATCAAGAGCCAGATGCTTAGCCAACTAAGCCACCGAGGAGTCCCAGAGCTTATCATCTTGTAGGAAAGAAAGATGTAAGAATAAATAATTTTAAGTGTTTGAAAATGGAAGGTATGGTAGTGTGATTAAATGTAACCATTAATAAATATTTTATATGCTAATTTACTGATGAATAAACCAAAACTCCAACAGGTTTGTTCCTATTCACAATGTTACATATTGACAAGAAAGTGATAGATTCAAACTTGGATGCAAAGCCCAATCAGGTGACTTTCCCCTCAACTGTAAATATTAACTTCTTTTCATCCTCACTATACCTTCAGCAAATACTTATGTAACAACTACCATGAGTATAACACTGTGATATTAGGCTGAGGAAATCATATAAGCATATTTCGTTTAGTCACTATGTAAAGCAGGGATAGCCAAGTTAGTGCTTGAGCCCATTGACTTTATATTCAGACTGTCTGATTTCAATTTTCAACATCTTTCTGTCCATATATGAGCTGGGGCAAAGTAAACTGAACCTCCCTGTGGTCCTCAAATGCAACATGGGAATTCCTATCACATAGACTGGTAAATGGAAGTAAATGAAATTATACAGCACCTATCTCATCATAAGTGCTCAGTGAATGTTAACAGCAGTTATTGGTGCACGTACGGTCCTGGCATCTTGGTACAGTATTGTTAACTACATATATAGAAATAAAAATCATCAAAATAATGGCAAAATAAGGACTAGAGACAGCATCTCTTGATGAGGGTAAGGTATATGTGACCTAGCCAAAAGTGGTCATCACCCGTGAAGGTTACTCTACAATATTAACTAAATAAGCATCAGCAGTAAAAAGGCATTTCTAAAATAAATTTTATATGAGTTGCATGTCACCTGATTTTATGAGTATCAGTCTCCTCGGTATGTCTAATTGATTTTCTCAAGGACCTTTTCTAAAAAATGTTTGACATCACGCTTTTGACAAATCCTTTTAAAAGGATTACTAAACTGGAACAACTGTAATTTATTCTTATGACTAAGATTGAAAAGAAAAGGGAAGAAAAAGGCATAAGAGTGTAAAAGATATAATTTGTTTTTATTATATTGTTTATAATAGTGAATCACCTAGTTAAGCTTACACATGATTTTCTTTTCTAACCTGGTTTCACTTAGCAAAGATTGTCATTTAAAGCTGACATTTCTTGTCTCTGATTCATAAACAAATGTTAATATGTACATTAAAATGCAGAGAAAATTTACACATTTTCTCCTAGAATCAAATTTAAGTAAAAAAGGAATTATGTTCTAGTTTTGTGTTAGTGTTCAGAAATGAATAATGGGTAATCACAGGGAAGGCATATTGTCAAATAAATACTTTCAGATAATTGAAATGCTGAAAAGGCTAAATGTTTCCAATATAAGTGTTTAAATATATATAGAACATAATTGGTTAGACACTGATCAGACTGAAAAACTTAATTAACTGCTGAGGAAACAGTCTCTGCTACAAAGGTATAAGGCATATTTTAATTTGGAAATCAAAATATTCTTAAATAGAGTTTTTTGAAAATAATTCCTATTCTTGAATTTAAATAGGAAGAAAGTTATTTCATCTATCTAAATGAGGTATAGACCAAAATTGGAAAATGATAGATCTTAAATATTTCCCTCCCTTTACATTTTTGTTAAAATTATATAAAGATGTGACAAGTTAATGCCAACAAATCCTATAGAGATACCTCATGCAATAATGTCAGAATGCAATTACTTTAGGCCCATGTAATCTTCATTTCATATATTTCACAAATTGTAGTATAAAATATCCATAAATGTATGAAATGTATATATCTATAAAATATACTGTGATCCTTTTCTCATTTTAATTGTTTCGTTTGTTTGTTTGCCTGGTTTTTTTTTTCTCTGTGTGTGTTTATGTGTATGTATGTTTATGTTTTGATAGTCAGTAGAACACAGCCAGAAGCAGTAAACTATTTTTAGAGAACTCATTTTTAATTTAAATGTGGGCTTTATAGACAAGAATAAGAAGCCCTGATTGCAGTTAATTTCAGCAAATTAAAAAAAAAAGCCTACGGGGAAAACTGACTGGTAATGAAGAAATGCAATCAAGTGTGCAATAATATTGATCTTCAAACACAAAGCTGAATAGATAATAAAATACAGTTTGAAAAACTCATTCATTTTTATTATGAGGATAGAGCAGATGCTGGTTTAAGCATGAGAATAAAACAAAAAGCCCATTGATTATTACAGCTGATACTAACAATATTGGATATACATAACTCTACATAGTTTGTAATTGTTCACGTCCTTAGGCAAAGTACTAACCTAAAGCTGGCACTGAGCCACTTTTATCTGAATAGAATCTCACACATTAAATATTTAGGTTTCAGTGAGTAAGGAAAAGGGAAGGAAATCAAATAGATTCTAGGGGTGTGTGCACAGAGTATTTGTCAGACTGTAAACACAGCATGTTCACAAGCCCCTCTTCTATCCCCAGTAAAATTTCTCTTGTCTTTTTTTGATTGATAAAAAGTCTCCTGAGCAAAGAGTCTGTGAGTTAGGACAAAACAATGAGAATAAAGGCTGCCTAAAATCCAAAACAGAAACATTATTTTTAGGATTAGTTCTTACAGCAGAACAATGACATATTCAGTATAGACAAATGTTATCAGTTCTCTCTGTAGATCTTCATGGTATTAGAAGCAAGACTAGCTCATTCAGACATGGGATTCTAGAATGGTTAGGAATGGAGTGGGATGATTTCAGGAAGAAAATATGGAACTAACTGCCCCTAGAGAATATAAACATTTCCCTCTCTCCCTCCTTTTTTCCTTCCCTTTTTCCTTTATATCCTTTCTTTCTCCCTCCCTCCATCTCTCCCTCCCTCCCCCCGTTCCCTTCCTTACCTCCTTCATTCAACAAAACTGAGACAGAACATGGCCAGATCTAACATGAAAGGGCATGAGTCTGGCAGGGCCTTGGTCATTGTGTGTGAAAGATCGGTCTTTTATCTTCCTTACCTATTTCTGCTCTGATTTTCACACTGTTTACTCTTACACATTTTCATCAAACTCCTAAATATTACCTTAAATGTGTTGACTGTTGACACTTTGGAAAATATGTCCCCATCTAAATACATTTCCCAATGCTAGATGTCATGGAGCCCATTCTGTTGGGGAGATAGAGAGAGTAAATTAACTGATTTTTAAAACAAGATGATTTCACCTGTTAGAATGGATAAAATCAATAACACAACAAAAAACAGGTGTTGGTGAGGATGTAGAAAAAAAGGAACCCTCATGCACTGTCGGTTGGAATGCAAACTGGTGTAGCCACTCTGGAAAACAGCATGGAGGTTCCTCAAAAAGTAAAAACTAGAACTACCCTATGACCTAGTAATTGCACAATTAGGTATTTACCCCAAAAATATAAAAACACTAATTTAGAGGGATACATGCACCCCTATGTTTACTGCAGCATTATCTACAATAGCCAAATTATGGAAGCAGCTAAAATGTCCATCAAATGATGAATGGATAAAGAAGTAATATTTATATTATATTATATTATATTATATTATATTATATTATATATACACACAATGGACTATTATTCAGCTATAAAAAAGAAATCTTGCCATTTGCAACATGGATAGAGCTAGAGAATACTACTAAGTGAAATAAGTTGGTCAGAGAAAGACAAATACCATACGATTTCACTCATATTTGGAATTTAAGAAACAAAACAAATGAACAGAGGAAAAAAAAAAGAAAGAAAGAAAGAGAGATAAACCAAAAAACAAACTCTTAACTATAGAGAACAAAATGATGGCTATCAGAGGGAAGGTAGATGGGGGCATAAATTAAATGGGTGATGAGGATTAAGGGGTATACTTCTTATCATTAGCACTGGGTGATATATGTTGAACCACTAAATTATATACCTGAAACTAATATAACGCTGTATTTAACTATACTGAAATCAAAATAAAATACATAAGAAAAAAAACCCCAGCAACACAAAAATCCCTATTGAATTCTTTTGCCAACAATCCACCAGGATCATTATGCCCAATCTAAAACTGCTAAATCTGAATATCAAAGAATTAAATGTAGCTTGCCCCAAACTACTCAAGTATTACTATTTAGCAGTAAAACAAATAGTTACAAATTAAAACTCAAGTTTTCAGCATAACAAAACACAACAAAAATGATAGATGACTGTAGAAACTGAAATTGTCGCATAACCAATAAAAATGCAATATGGGGGACGCCTGGGCGGCTCAGTGGCTTAAGCCTCTGCCTTTGGCTCAGGTCATGATCTCAGTGTCCTGGGATCGAGTCCCGCATCAGTCTCTCTGCTAAGCAGGGAGCCTGCTCCGCCCCACCCCCCACCTTCCTGCCTCTCTGCCTCCTTGTGATCTCTCTCTGTCAAATAAATAAAATCTTTAAAAAAAAAAAATGCAATATGGTAGCAGTGAGTCTAACATGGAAAGCTATCTTAGCTGTCAGGAATGTGCACTTAGATGATGAGCAAAGGGTCTCCCTGTCCAAGATCTGGATGAATACTTTTCTACATAGAAGAAATAGCAAGTGCAAAGGCCCCGAGACCAGAACAAGGAATAGAAATAAAACCAGTGTGGCTGGAGAGTAGCGAGTTATTAGAGAGTAGAAGGACTATGACAGGAGATTAGGTTAAAGATGGAGACAAGAACTTAAAAGCCATGGCAAAGAAGCTTAGGTTTTATGCTTAGTTCCATGAGAAGCCATGGACAGCAAAAAATGTTTAAGCAATTAATTGGGAATTCTTAAAATAAATACACCACACCCAAAGCTTGTGAAACAAGAACTGATGTCTTTTATATATATCATTTATTTATTATGTAAATAAATACATGCTTTAATGTATTTTTCCAAAATGGAAGCAGCCCTAGTCTTTATTTTTGTTAAAAATGCCAGAGATACTTTGACCTCTATTCCTCCCAAGTACATACATTTTTATAACACCCTATTTTTCCTTACCATACCAATTATAGTTACAGATATAACAAATTAATAATTTAAATAATTATCTGTTTAGTTCTTCCCTATGGACTGTAAGCTCATGTGTGAAAACTGGTTGTCTGAACCCTCAACACACAGCTGAGAAGACAGAAAATACCTTAATTGAATAAATGTAGTATAATCATGTAACAGTTATTTATTTAACATAATATGAATATTTCTCCTATCATGGAAACTTCTCTACTCTACATTTTTGTATAGCTGCAACATTGTATTGCTGACTAATTAAGATGAGCCAAGTTTTAAGAACAAATTTTTAACCTATACAAAAATGTTCCTATTTGCTTAAATCTATAACTGCATAACATGCTTAGGTCCCTGTTGTCTTATTTCATCATAGATAATATTGAAATTGAGTTTTAAAAAGTCTCCCCTAATCTTTTATGGGTTGAATTATGTTCCCCAAAAATATATGTTGAAGTCCTAACCCCAATACCTCAGAATGACATCTTTTTTGGAAACAGTGTCATTACTGATGTAATTAGTTAGGATGAAGTCATTTTGGAGGAGGGTGGACTCCTATTCCAACATAACTGGTATCCTTACAAAAATAAAATATCAAAAAAAAAAAAAAAGAATGTTATGAAGAAAGACATGCACACAGGGAGAACTCCAGGTGAGAACTGGAGTTATGCTACCTCAAGCCAAGAAACTACTAGCCAAGAAACTAGAAGAAAGTCCTGGAAGAGATCCTTCTCTAACATCATTAAAGGAAGGATGGCCCTGCACACATATTGATCTTGGACTTCCAGCTTCCAAAACTATGAGACAATACATTTCTGTTGCTTTAAACCACTCAGTTTGTGTTTCTTTGTTATAGCAGCCCTTAGACACTGATACACAATCAGAATCTTCAATGCTAAATCACCTTTAGATTATCTGAGCAGAAACTGCACAGATCAGAATAATCAAAACCCAAGGACATTATTTTGATGTCCACATTTTGGAACTCACATTATAGAAAAAAAGGTGAAAGTGTAAGGTTGCCAGATTAAATATTAGATTCTCAATTAAATATGAATTTCAGATATATGACAACTTTTTAGTATAGTATGTTCTGAATATTATATGATTATCCAAAATTCAAATTTAACTGAGCATCCTTTGTGCTTATTTGCCAGATCCATCAACTCTAAGAAGGGGGCCATCAGGAAGTAAACACTCCTTTGTGGTGGAGTAAGGAAGGAGAGATATTTTCACTTTCTCATAAGGGTTTATCCTGAAGGGCTGATGCTTAACAGGAGTTGGCCAAGTAAAATGAAAACAATAAATGCTAATCTGTCAGGTTCAGTGATGTAGATTTGGAAAAGTCAAAGAAACAACCAAAAGAATCAAAAAGCAAAAGTATCCCTTGAAGACTATTGTAAAATGGGTGCAAAATACGCTTTGGGAGTAGAAGACGAAGGAAAGTCAATCCTCCTATTGACACTGCATATACTTGTGACACTGTTTATTAACCCAGGAGAAATACCACTTTCAAGCACCAGTGATTATAACTAAGAAAGTGATAAAAGAGGAATAAGAAAAAAATACGTAGTTTCCATTTACCAGTGCAAGGAGCTTGTGAAAGTTTTGAGGTGTGACATAGAAATGAAAAATTATTTTTGAAAGTGCTAAACAAGTTACAGCAAAATTCCCTGGCTTTAATGTAAGAGCAGATGAATATGTCTACTCTCATTTGATGTTTATGATGGAAAGAAGGATGATGGAAGAGCTCACATTCAGGTAAATTCGTGAAGACTGCAAAAGAACATGCAAAACGAGATCTGGCAGACAAAAAGCCCAGAAGCCCCAAGATGAATTAGTCTCAGTAAAATTAATAGAAAATTTAAATTACCCCCAAAAAGAGTGAGACAAGGAAATGAAGTTTTCAGTAGGAAAAGGGCCAACAACAGGGAAATGGGAAAGGAAATAAATCTGATAATGGTGCTGAAAGACCTGAACAGAATTTTTGACTGAGGAGTTAGAATTACTTTCCTGAATTGTAAGATTCAGTAACTAAAATGTAATTAATAATTAAAATTAGATCCAAATTTTAGTTAGGATGACTCCAAACAATAATGATAGAGAGAACTCCTGTATCAGAGTGGGAATAAATCCAAGTGAGATTAGTTGTGCTGGAGAAATTTTTTCTGAGACATGGCAGTTCCCATTTCAGTGGCCAAGGCACTCCTGCTTTCCTTAAAACAAGGAGTCTAAAGCGCATTTTCCACTGAGAAACTATGAAACTGAGGCTAATGAATAAATCACTTCAGACAATAAAAGCACATGTCAAGGAAAGCATAAAGTATCCTAGAAGAGCATGACTACCAAAAATGTGTTCTGAGTCTGTAGCGTGGACATGGGGTCCTCAACAAAAGACATGTTTGGACCATTGTACACTCTTAAGTGTGAGGAAAATGTCAACATCAGTAATGCCTCAGCTAATCCAGATGAACGCACCTAGACTGCGTGACCTGAGGCAGGGAAAGCTGTGTGGGCTTCCATCAAGAAACACTAAATGCAGAGAGAAAGGAAAAATGGACAGTACAAGAAGAGTAATGTTTGTCGAGAAAGGAAGAAACATAAAGCTGCCTTCTTCAGGTCTAGGAGATCATGCTTGGGATGTCCAAAGCAGCCTTCAGCATGATGGATGAACCTGGTTGCCACTGAAGGAGAAAAGAGAAGTAACTTCAGATGACCTAGTGGCCTTTTCCTTAGAGGAATAACACAAATAGTAAGGATATCCGGGATATACCACGTAAATAAGTTCCTATCTGCTTCTTGCCAGTGCCAGGAGCAGATAAAAACATCCTCTTACACTTGTCTTAGTGCTGGTATTTATTAAAGCTACATACATAAATTTTAAGTTTCCAATGAATAAAAACATCAGTGTTGATACAAAAGTCTGAATACCTTGCACAGGTCATTCTGAGGAACATTTCACCGCATCGTCAAGTATTTTAATGTCTACATTAAGACTATCCATTGCCATAAATGACATTTATCAGAAAACTGAAAATAGAACACTTTACATTTCAGTTGTCTGTTTACCTAGTATTATATACTATATAGCTATGTGCTGTGGGGACAAAAAAATGAAAGCAAGCACGCAAAAATGAGGGATCTCCCTGCCTTCACGCTCCAAAAGTCAAACTCTCCAGTGGGAAATTAAGCATAACCAGAAACACAAGAGAGATACAAAGCCAAACTGTAATTTAAGATAAAAAGTGATTATGTGCCATTTAGAGAAGCAGAGGTAAATTCTTATTGGATTTCTGGGAGTGTGGGGATGCAGAATGCAGGTCAGAGCCCAGAAAGTGTTAGGATTTGCTCTGGTCTTCACAGCCTACTTCAAGGATATCCATGAACTACGGATATGGAAATGTGGGTAAGGGCATTCCAATATGGAGAAAGGATCTGAGCAAAGAATTTCTTTAACACAAAGAGGAAAATAAATACGTTGGAGTAGGAAAAAATATGTGGGTGGAACCTTAGGATATGTAACACGCTGCCATTGCATTTATATACTTACCATGGCTCACACTTTTCTACTGCAGTAACCCCAGTGGTAAACAATGAATGCTTACCAGTAGGGGTTATGGATGACCACCTAAAACACCATATCTCAAATATAAAAAAAATTAATCTCAAAAATGGATGTGAAGTTTTCATAATACTGAATACTATGTCCAAATTTGATTAAAATTGAAATGGGATCATTAGTTATGAGGTGTTAGTTATCAGGTGTTAGTTATAAGGTATCAGACATTAGTGATGCAAATCAAAACTGCAATGATCTACGACTTTACCCACTAAGATATTTATAATAAAAAATACAATAATAACAAGTATAGGAGAGGATGTAGAAAAATTTGAGTTTTCAGACATTGCAGGTAGGCATGTAAAATTGTGTGGCCACTGGAAAATAGTCTAGCATTTCCTCAAATGGTTAAGTACAGTTACTATCTGACTCAGCGACTGCACTCCTAGGATCTACCCAAGAGAAATAAAAACTTATGTCCACACAAACACTTGCACGCAAATGCTCATAGCAGCATTATTCATCCTAACCCAAACCTGGAAACCTGAAAACAACCCAATGTTTCTCAACTGATAAATGGATTAGAAAAGCATCGTGATAGAGGCGCCTGGATGACTCAGTTGGTCAAGCATTTGCCTCCAGCTCAGGACATGATCCCAAGGTCCCAGAATCAAGTCCTGCAGCGGGCTCCCTGCTGAGTGCAGAGACTGCTTCTTCCTCTCCTGCTCCCCCTGCCTGTGCTCTCTCTCTCCCTCTCTGCATCAAACAAATCAATAAAATCTAAAAACAAAAAATGGTGATATATCTATAGGATGGAATATGATTTAGCCATGAAAAGGAATAAATTATCACTGTAAGCTGCAACAGGAATGAACATTGAAAATGTAATGCTAAGTGAGAGGAGGCAGTCACAAAAGGAGACATACTCTATGATTTCACTTTTGTGAAATGTACAGAATAAGCAAATCTACAAAGACAGAAAGTAAGTTAGTGGTTGCCTCGGGCTGGGAGGAATGAGGAGATAGGTAGATGATGACCAAAGCATGCAGAATTTCTTTTTGGGGTGATGAAAATATTCTAAAATTGATTGCGGTAGTGGTTGCACATCTCAGAATATGCTAAAACTCATTGAACTGTGCACGTAAAATGGATGAATTATATTGTACTATATGTGAATTATACCTCAATAAAGCTGTTGCAGGAAATTAAAGGGAATTTTAATTTTTTTATGTTTTCCCAATTCTATAGTAATATATACTCAGTTCAACCAAGACAACAAACACAGAAGTTTCTAAAGGAATATACACAAGCTTATCGCACCTTCTTTCCTAAGGCCTTGAGAATTAGGAGTGTGGAATATACCTTCTAGTCTTCACTATGCTTACACCATTATATGTGTACATATAGGAGCTTATATATATACATTTATGCAATCTCACTTTTAAAGAAATAACAAATATTTCCAATATTTTACTGCAACTTGCAACCCAATATTCTAAATTTTTCTATCAGTATAGGGGTGCCTAGATGGCTCAGTCAGTTATTAAACTCTTGATATTGGCTCAGGTCATGATCCCAGCATCATGAGATAGAGCCCCATGTAGGCTCTGCACTCAGCATGGAGTCTGCTTCAGATTCTCTGTCTCTCTCACAAGTAGCGTGCATAACCCAATGTGAGAAGCACATCATCTAGGTTAGCTCTGCTCTTCTTCAAGAGAGGCTGCTCATAGATGTAATCTCCTAGTCCTCTAGGTATGGGGGGCTGGGAGAAAAAGGGAGGAATTTAATGGGTTGCAGAGAAAGTTAAGGTGGCAGCCCATCAAGCCTGTGCCTCTTTCCATTCCCATGCCACCTGGTTCCCAGCACAGCCCTGAGGCCAACTTGCCCACCAACACTGAGCTTGCTACTGTTTTCCTGTTCTACAGTAACAACAGGGCAGACAGTGATCCCGGAAACATTCTTCCAGTGTCTGTGATGCTGGGTCCCCTTCCATTTGGAGCTGACAGTTACCAAGAGGCAAAAGGACTTCTTTTGGCCATGGGGTTTCCATAATTATACAAACTTTGACATAGCAATCTTCTCCCTATGGTTTCCAGAGCATTTTAGGATTGAGGTGGGAAGAGGGGAAAGTGCATGTGAGTGGGACATCTTGTCAGTAACCAAATCCCTTCCATTAAGATTAATTCCTATCTGATGTGACTATTTTGAGAATTAATAGCATATGCAAAGAGGCAAGCAGGAGATGTTCAGAAAAGTGATTATTTTTATATTTGTATTTTCCAAAGCATGGAGCTAATCAATGTCAGAATCAGGATTGTGACATGATATCTTACCTCTAAATATAATACACTTTCCACTCTGATGTTGAACTTCCAATATGCATTAAATGGTGTCCCAAAATGATTATTAAAAAAGATATTTTAAGCATACTTTAGTATAATAATTTTATTAAAAGAAGAGAGTAAGGGACATTATTGTGGCATCATTGGCCACATTTTTAATAGTTACATTTCATCACAGCATATCCGTTTTGTGAGCAGAGTCTATATTTAATAAAATAAACTGCTCAGTCTACAATGACTTCCTATTTTTCATTTCACGTGAGTGCATTTTTTGCAGGTATGATAAACTATCTTCAGGTTTTAGATAAGATTACAACTATAACTTTTTAAAACCTAAATTTTTGTGGAGCCCAGGACATAAAAATACATCAGAAGAATGAAGAACCTAGCCATTTAATCACCCAGACTATCAGTACTTCTATAAAAAGCTTTTAAATGGCAAGAAGATAAAATGTTAAGTGTGGATAGTAATTACTTGCCTTTATCTCTTGTGCCAGGTTTCAAACCTCACCATATGGGTGTTTGTGCAAGATTAAATAGCTATTCAGGTGTGTAATGAGGTATAGATACTAAACTGAATCAAAAGATACAACATGGAATAGGTCAGAGTAGATCAATTCTGCAGAAATGAAATATGAAAGAGTTGACTGATAGATCTTCATGATTGTGTCATTTATGTATTTTGAGAGCCATTTAACAAAATCAAGAGAACTATTTTTTTTAATTATTTTTATAGGTAACAAAATACTATGGAGGAAAGTAAGGAAGAAATTAGGGACAGAAGAATAGACTGCCATCTGAAAATATCCTCTAGAAGAAAAAGCACCTGAATCACTTGGTTTGCTCAGCCCACTTTAAGCATTGATAATTAATATTGCCCCCTCTTTATGCTAAAAAAATGTCTCAGCTTGGATGATAAATTACATAGTTACCCTACCTAGAGTGATTTTTGATCTAGCAGCTGCACAGTCACTTCAAAAGGACTTAAGCATGAAACTTTTCTGCACAGTGCATCAGTAAAGGTGAAAGCCAGGAAAGATACTTGAGAAGAGACTTACCTGGCTGATATTTTAATCTTGCTCTGTGGTGAGTAAGTATGAAGGTCTAGACAATCTGAGTTATACTGTGGGGGATGTAATAGTGTATATGAGTATATTTGTGTGTGTGTGTGTGTGTGAGAAAGAGAGAAAGAGAGAGAGAGAGAGACAGAGAGACAGAGAGACAGAGAGGAAGAGTGAGCCAGATCTACAGTAGAATCTATTCCCTCTTCAAACAGACCCTCAAGATATATGTAAGAGTAAATATATCCAGGTTAATATTAAGATGTAGTAAAATCAATTTTTTTATTGATTTGAAAAAATCTGAGTTTTTAAGAAACATGGAAAAATAAGATATTTCAATTTGTACATATTTCCAAGTTATACTGTTAAATAGCAAAAGCATAATGAGATATGTACAATTATATTTTTTGAAGACATATTAAATGATGATGTAAATTGGATAATTGTTCCTATTTGCTCTAAATATGATTGTATACTCAATGCTCCCTCAGTTTCTCTCTTCACCCTCTCTCTGTCCTCCTCCCTCCCTCAGTGAAAATAGGGACTTAATCAGTCTGAACCTGAAATGAGAAAATGCAGAGCCCACCAGCCCTCATGTGACACGAATGGGGAATTTCTGTTACAACGAAAGGCGACTAGTGCAAGTTGTCATAGGGGAAGGGTGGAATTAATAAGGTTTTTTCTCTCTTTTTTATTTCTGAAAATAAAGACTTTCTTATAACAAGGATTTTATAACCAAGTAAATAATGAAGCTGTATGACAACAAAATAACAACAAGCTTTTCATTTAGACTGCTCTCCCACTCTCCTAATCCCCAGGACCCAAAGTGGGGTACTAATACCACAAACCACCAAGAGGAAAATGACACAAAATGATCTCAGGCTTCCTTCACCTCTAAGTTACATCATTTTATGATTAAAAAATGTGTATATATTATCAGACACATGTGGCTTTTTGGTTTGTATTTTAGAGTCACATGGCTGATAGTTGTGTTAGTCTACTTAGCACCTCAAATCCTTTTTCAAATCAAAATGACTTTTCAGGCCAAATCAACTCGTTTTAGTCCCTCCTATCATGATGAAAAAACACAGCTGGGTCATGGTAGGATTAAGTCATTCAATCTAAGTCACTACATATTTCAGATGCAGTTCAATTTCAGATATAAACTAGTCATGACAACCAAGTCAACTGGTTCTTCTAAAGCACAGTCCTCAGAAACATAAACAGTTTCTTCTTGTGAGTCTTGGAATATCCTTACTTGTAGAAATTATGAAATGTGTGCCCTTCTTTCTCCTTTGTCTCTCCTCAAATAACCTCAGGAAATCCAGTTAACATCTAAGTCAGATATTCTATTTAACTCAGAATAGAAGTCAAAGTCCACACAAAGCCCCATAGAATCCTCCATTGTCTATCTAAATGTACTACTCTAGCCTCTCAATGATCAGCCCTGTCTTCCCTTTAAAACTTGGCACTGGCTCTTCCCACTGACTACTACTCCCTTTCCCCAGTATCCACTCGGCAAATTCTTTCACTTCCTTCACATTTGTACTCAAATATCACCATCTCAATGAAACTCAACCTGACCATTCTATTTAAAATTATAACTCATCCTAAATTCTAGATTTCTCTTACGATGTTCTAGTTTTCTCTTCTCCCATAGCACCTATTGCCTAGCTAGATATAATTTACTTATCTGTAACATTTATTTTTATTGACTGGAAATAAATGTCCCTTGTTAGAATATAAGTTCCATGAAGCAAGGTTTTTTGTTTTTTGTTTTTAATTTTATTTATTTAATTGAGAGAGAAAGAGTGAGGGAAAGGGCAGAGGGAGAGGGAGAGAATCTCAAGCAGATTCTCTGCTGATTCCTGCTGAGTGTTCAGAGCTTGGGGGGTGGATGGCTCGATTCCCATTACCCTGAGATCATGACCTGAGCCTAAACCAAGAGTTGGGAACCCAGCACTTAACCAGCCAAGCCACCCAGGAGCCCTGAAGGCAGCTGTTTTTATTGAGGTATCCCAAGTGCTAGGAACTGTGCTAACAGATACTAGACACTCAATAAATATGTATTACTGTTGACTTGTGATTCTCAGTAAAAATCACTAAATTCATGATAATATCATATATTAATATATGTAATGGTCCAAGAATATATGAATTTCCCTTCTCTCAAACCAGACTGTTGCTAACTTGCAATTTTTAAGGCAGCATGTTATAGTCTGCCTCACACATCAGTCAGTTTCTTCAAAACATATGGAAAAACCAAACATATCCTTGGTAGTATACTGACTGCAGTTTGATGGATTGTATGTTTTAATCTAGTGGTATGTTCTTTGCTAATTTTAGAAATCATGTTAAGGTTAAACAGAAGGTTCTTTATATCTCCTCTTTGTTTTCTCTATTTCAGTCAGTGTGGCCTTTCAAAAGCAACCTCTGAATAAGTCATATACTGTAATGCCTACTCAACCATTTGACCATATTCTAAATTTTTAATCACTGTCTTCCAAAGACTTCCTTAATCTAAGTACCTGATAAGGATTCTCTGGTTCTCATGACTTCTTGTATTTACAAATTGTAGCACCATGTTCTCCAACTAGTTATCTAACACAACCCTGGGCATAGGAGGTACTAAACAAATACTTACTAAATAATTTTTTTTTTATTTTTATGTAAGCTCTACATCCAACGTGGGGCTTGAACCCACAATGCTGAGATCAAGAATTGCATGCTCCCCTGACTAAGCCAGCCAGGTGGCTCCGGATAAATAAATGAATTCCACCCAAAAGTAGCCAGTAAATGTGACTTGCAATTTATCTCTTCAATACTTTTTTTTTTTTTTTTTTTGGCTGTGCCATTTCTTTGATTAAAGTAACCCTTGTATGACAGTGGTATGAAAATCCTTCTTTGCCCATAACAGAATGATTCTCAAAATACACAAGCAGTTGTTATGCAACTAGATGATCTTATTATTGCTTTTGGAGGTGCTTTAACAAAAATGTTTTTTACTTTCATAGGACTACTAATACCTCATAAAAATTTTCAACAAATTCTCAACTCAGAAATGATTCTGACTTTATTTTATGGATTTTCTGATCCTTTATATACTACATTTTATTTTTATATAAGCTCACTTTGCTTCATATTGAGTCCTCAAATTCAATGACCAAGATAATGTAACGGCATGAGCACAGAATACGACCTCCGCTCAGAAAAATTCCATTTCCACACAATACATTTCCAGGGTTTGGTGAAGGATGAAACCATTCTTCAATTCTTTCTCCTGAGTCATCAACTAACAAAGCAATTCCTGATGCTTTATTATTTTTTTTCCTGAATGGCTTTTTCTTTAATTTCCATTCATGCCTTCTGATCTAATTAGTATGATTAGCCTTGGACACACAATAAACAAAAGCAACAAACAAAAAAGCCTACAAAATTCCATTTCAATAGCCTGCCTTTCATAGACCTTCTGGATCTAAGTTTTCAGCTGTCTTCATAGCTCATAACCTTTAATCCTAACATCAATCTCCGTGTTCTGTTCAATTACAGCTGCTGCCTATTGAGAAGTAGCAAAGGTATTGGAGAGTTTGTGGGAACAGAGAAGTTGTCCCATTCATTTTCATTAGTAAACTCAGGAGACACAAATTTCACTAAAATTGCCGAGAGTGCTCCTGCTGTGTCTAGGTGATTTATTATTAGACATCATATTTCTTTTCAAAATATGGTTAAAAGAACTCAAGAAAATCATGTGATTGTTTTACCTGAAATATTTTGTAATTTCATCACCTGTGCCCTAAAGTTGCTGACTAAAATCCTGATAGAATCACACAAAGGGATTTGCATGGCTGGAGGGAAAGGAAACAGACAGCGAGACCAAAGAGTAGCATGGAGTATAACACAGTTAGTTCCCGTGAAAGTGACAATGGAGGGGAAAGTGCATTTTAAAAAGACAATTTGCCATACCTACAAAAATTGGGAAAATGGCTGTTACTAAAAATTCAAGTTGTAAAATGTTGAGGCAAGCTACCAATACTAAGGGACAAACATTACAACTTATAAAAAGCAATTAACAAAACTGTTAGGCTGTGGCACTACGTGAAATGGCCTATCCCTGCCCTTGAGGAGCCTCAAAGAGCTAATTTTCTAAGAACAATATTCAAAACCTTCCACACCTGGCCCAACTTACCTTTCACAGCTCATAACCTACAATGCCAGACCAGGCAGCCCATGCCAGTCCACGATCCACATTTAAGGAACAAGGTGTAGCTCAGTTTTCCCACTTCCAGCTGTGCTTTAGGATCACCTGGGGAGCCTTCAAAAATTATGCCCAGGATCCAGCCCAGACTGATGAAATCAGCATCTCTAGGAGTGAGCTTTCCAGGTGACTCTAACGTGTAGGCTATGCTGAGAACCACTGCTTTCATCACACTGCACTATTTACCTTCCCCCAATTACAGAATCGTTTTTCTTCCTCTTTGTTCATATTATCCTCCCAATCTATTTTTATAAATTTTCTACTTCGAATTTGCAGGCTTAACTCAAATTCCACTTTCATGAACAATCCTTATATTCTTCCAGCTTTTCCTAAAATCAACTGTTAGATTAAGCTAGATCAGCTGGGAAGAACTAAACCGAATTATGCTAACCTTCTGCAGAACTATCTGTGACATGTCACCATCAGCCTTATTGCTCTTTTTTTTAATTGAGGTATAACTGACATACAAAATTATCAGCCTATATTGTTCTAAAATAACCCTGTCACATTCACCATTTCAATGGCTCTCTTACAAACTGTGAAGGTGTTTTCAAGGATGTAGAACATAACAGATCACAATTTCCTCTTTGTGGTAAACTTCCAGAGTCAATTCTTCCAATTTTTTTATTATAAATGGAATGACACTTCTAAAGAGCAACAGGGATTCTCTGTATCTTGTGGACACTAGAAAGCACATAAATAATCAATTCCCCCTTTATAAGTCTGCTACTAGAAAATGTAAAGCCAATTTGTGACCCTCTCATGGAAGATGTGGTAGTTATTAATATACATATTATATTTGTATATGTATATACATATATACATATATACATATTTTCATATTATTTCTGGCTTTGTTTTATATTTCTAGTCCATATTCTTTTTTTTTTAAGATTTTATTTATTTATCAGATAGAGATCACAAGTAGGCAGAGAGGAAGGCAGAAAGAGAGAGGGAAGCAGGCTCCCTGCTGAGCAGAGAGCCCCATGCGGGGCTCCATCGCAGGACCCTGGGATCATGACCTGAGCTGAAGGCAGAGGCTTTAACCCACTGCGCCACCCAGGCACCTCCAAGTCCATATTCTTTATTATCCATTTACCCCAAGTTTAATTTATGTTATCTTGTTGTATTTTCTCTACTCATGAATGTTACCTTACATCATTTATAGAACAATATGGTGCAGAAGTTAAATAAGAAACAAATTTCCTTTAAGCTGTCCCACTTATTTCATCAAAATTAGCCACGAAACTATCCTTCCTAGTCCTTTCTTTTCTGCTTTGCATCATAGTTAGTTGCATTTCTTCTTTTAGATTCTAAATATCTTGAGGACAAGGAACATATCCTACTAATTTGGGTAAAACCCATGACATTAACAATTAAAAATTAGTCAAGGATTATTTGTCACTGTTATATAATATGTAACTTAATATATAATTAACATACACTTACAAATTATACACACACACATATATGTGTGTATATAACATGCACACACACACACACACACACACACACTGAGAGCCCAAGACCCTTGGACAATGCTTGAGGCCATGGTTGAAGAGGTAGACCTAAATGACATCATTCTAGTCTTTATAGCAAAGACAAAAGCTAAGGAATCATATTCCAAGAACAGCAGGATACCAGTGAAGAATTTTAAGCAGGGATGTAGTAAAATCATATTTAAGATTTTAAAAGTGGACTCTGACTATTGTGCTAAATAAAAAAGCAAAAAAAAAAAAAGCTCATTCCATTATGAGGAAAAGGACAATGGAAGCAGCAAGAAGAGCTAAGACGCTATTGTAATAGCAAGCAAGAAAGCAATATTCGCTTAAGGCAATCTTACGTAATGGTACAGCTACACTGAGACAGAAAGCTATTTTCATTCATATGTTACATTTATTATATATGTGGCTCTATTGTCTCTTGGAAGAAGTAATTAAAATATTTTCAAGCAAAATATTTATCCTTTCACAATATTGACTATATTAGCAGTCTTAGAAACTAAAAATATTTTTACAGCAGAACTTCAATTCTTTAACAAGGAAACCTGTTTAACTTCTAAAGCTCCAGATCTAAAATTAAGGATTAAAAAATGCTCAATATCTCCATCAAAGAGCCTGTCTCTCTCTAACTGGACCTCAATTTCTCTTTACAGCAATAAAATTCTGCATAGCATAGATTGCATGGTGTGGGGCAAAACCAAGGGACACTGGAGGATTAAGGGCTCAAGAGTTGGTGGGGTACCGATATGTAAACTGTCTAGTAAGATGTCTAAAAAACTATGTACTCACTATGTACTCACCATGGTTCCAGATCAGCACAGTATCAAGAATTCTGTTTAGGGGCGCCTGGGTGGCTCAGTGCGTTAAACCCTCTGCCTTCGGCTCAGGTCATGATCCCAGGATTCTGGGATGGAGCCCCACTTCGGGCTCTCTGCTCAGCAGGGAGCCTGCTTCCCTTCCTCTCTCTCTCTCCGCCTACTTGTGATCTCTGTCAAATAAATAAATAAAATCTTAAAAAAAAAAAGAATTGTTTAGAAGCTGACATATATCACCCCAAAACTGTATTACATTTTATTCTGTAAATTACATTATTTCCTAACTGCATCCTAAGACGTGGTTCCTTTGAGGACCATCTGTCCATGGGCATACAGTAACTCTGTGGCAACACAGATAACTAAAGAATACCTAAATAGCTTAGAGAAGAGAGTCGTGGGGCGGGGACAGAGAGAAAATTAAGGGTAGTGCCCAAAGGGCATGCAGAGAGCATCTCAGATGCTGAGTTTTCCCTGCTTCTCTTTAGAGCTTGCAGCTTACGGGTTGGGCCCCCAGTGATGTTCAGATATAAAAAGAAATACAGCAAAATTAACTGTTTTTAGGCATACAGTTCTATGAATTTTGACAGGAGCACCCAGTGTATAACCACCACCTATATTTAAGACCTAGGACATTTTATCACCCCCAGGATTTCTTTGCCCTACTTCCAGCTTCTGGCAACTATGCCCTACTCTGTCTTTATTACTTCATCTAGGCTTTACAAAATATTTGTTTTTAGATGACAAATACTGCCAATGTTGCTCCCCAGGCCTTTCTGACACCAAAGCTCCTGCTCACTACATTAGGGCAACTGCCACACTCAACTCTTAACAAGTATTATTCAACTCTTTGGCTGTTTATATTTGCTTGTCAGTAGATTTGTTAACAAAACAGTGTTGAGAACTTTTCTTCTCTGTAGGTGTTCTCTCCATGTAGGTGTTCTTTTCTTATGTGTAGCTGCCTACTAAATCCTTAACTTACATCTTCAAAGAACTGTCTGCTCCTCTCTTAAATGTCTCCTAAAATTCTGTCACTTTTATACAGAAATCTGCCTGCTTGTGTGAATGTCAAGCATGACTATTTCACGTTCCTCTATGCTTTCGAGCTATAGTTCTTAGGTTCTACACCCAGTATCTGTATTGATACTACAAGTACAGAAGAACCCTTGGGACACACTGATGTGGAACTGCGTGTGAATCAACAAAGAAACTAAAAACTATCAAAGTTTCAATTCTTATCCATCTCCCTAAAGAATCTCCCTTATGCAAAGATCAAATTTTGTGTGTCTTTTCCCCTCCAACATACCCCAGTAAAAACAATATAATTGCTTTACCAGTATGAAATAATGAGAAAAGAGAGGGAGGGAGAGAGAGGAGAAATAACATTTGTGTCAGATCGAAGGAAGAGACCACCCGCCCAAGTGCTGCCTACCCATAGGTCCCTGAAGGATATAAACATGGAGAACATGGCCAAGGAAGGAACTCCTACATGGAGTAAGCACTTTCCCCAGCCAACCATAAGGCTTCACCATGCTATCTCCTTTCTCCTTTCCACTGAGATACAGCTAGGCTCCTGCTTGGCCTTCTGAGAGGATAGGGGATGAGCCATGGAGCATGAGCATGTTGAGGGTTTTCATACGACATCACACACAGGAAGTTCAAAAGACAGAAAAGAACAGGAAACAATAAATATTCCAAAGCAAGGAGCCCTACGTACAAAAACAAAATCCCTTACCCTCTTAGTTGTTTACACTGAAAGTTCCACCATAGCTCCAACAGAATTCTTTGTTCAGACCCCATGTCCATCTTATTCTTCCTCAAAATAGGGAAGAGCTTCAAGCTGTGCATGGGAGCCTCTCAGAGGCTCTTCCTTGACTCACCGTTCAGCATGGTATAAAGAGCTTTGAATTGGCTTGACAGAAAAGTTACATGTTTGACAACTAAGAATGCCTAAAAAATGAATAATAACTTTTGTTGTCTTAGTTTGCATTCTTAATGTATTTTTCACTATAAAAACAAATTGTCTGTCACACCCTATTTGGTGAAACCTCAACATCTAATGCACTTAGAAAAGGAATCAGGCTGGATAAACAAATGTATGATAGATACCTAAGAAGTAAGTGACAGAATTCGTAAAATAAAATAAGTGGCAGATATGTCTATCTAAAAATGTTTAGGGGCACCTGGGTGACTCAGTTGCTTAAGCACCTGACTCTCGATTTCACATCAGGTCATGCTCAGGGTCATGAGATCCAGCCCCATGTTGGACTCCTTCCTGAGCATGGAGCCTGCTTTAGATTCTCTCTCTCCCTCTACCCCTCCCCACCTAAAATAAATAAGTAAATAAATAAGTAAAAATAAACATGTTTAAGTATTTCTATTCTTTAGGAATTCTGAGCCTTACACTAGCACATGGAGAATTTTCTTCCAGTGTTGAATGAGAATCAAGCTGTTTGTCTTAATGAGCAAAGTACTTTTCCTTAAATAACTTATTTTTTAAGCCCAGATAAATTGGTTTAAAGAATTTCCTTAGGCAAACATTAAAGTCACTTATTAGTTTGCAGGTTTATCTTCTTGGGACAGGAATCTTCCAGAGAAAACAGTTCAGTGATACTGACACATGAAAGCAGAAAACAATGTTTGCTTTCATATCACATTTAAAATAATACATATCTAAACTTGTGAGATGGAGCTAAAAGAACATTTAAAGGCAAACTTATAGACTCAAATATACATATCAGAAAAGAGTAAAAAACTTAAATTACCTAACTGTCCAAATTAGGAGTTAAGTAAAGAACAAAAGAACAATCTAAAGAAAACAAAAGAAAACCAATAACATTAAAATCAGAAATTAATGAAATAGAAAGTAAAGATATAATTGACAGGACAATAGAGCATTGATTCCTTGCAAAGACTGATAAAATAAAATTTTAAAAATGTCTAAGGGGGGCTTGGGTGGCTCAGTGGGTTAAAGCCTCTGCCTTTGGCTTGAGTCATGATGCCAGGGTCCTGGGATTGAGCCCCATGTCGGGCTCTCTGCTCAGCAGGGGGCCTGCCTTACCCCCTCTTTCTCTGCCTGCCTCTCTGCCTACTTGTGATCTCTGTCTGTCAAATAAATAAATAAAATCATGGAACTCATGGGCAAGAGCTGAAACTGCCATCTATAGTTGGAGTAATACTTTCTGAGGGAAGACCTTTCAATTGAGTGAAGTAGGCTTATGCAGGTAATCTAAGATAATCATTCAGTAAATATTTTAGGATCATCTGCCTAGTTAAAGTCAACTGATTATGGACTTTAATCACATCTATAAAATACTTTCACAGTAACACCTAGTTTAATGTTTGATTAAATAACTGGGGACTGTAGGCAAGCCAAGATGATACATAAAACAAATGATCACAAAGTTAATATAATCTATACCAAAGCCAAAAAAGAACAGTTCAAAAAAATCACTTGTTTATTTCAGTCATAATTTGGGATTAAAAAACCACAACCACAAAACTAACAATATTAGTTTTGTATATCTAGCAAATAGAATAGTTTTGAATATCTAGCAAATCAAATCCAACTATATGTAAAATGAAAAAGAAAATGTCCAAAATATAAACATTTATCTTCAAGATAATTCTGAAATTCTAGAACTACAAAACATTTGACCTCATAGCTCTTTAAATATTACTGAATAGAATATATATAAAAAGCTGCCCTTATAATAGAGTAGTATGTTCATTATATCTATATAGAGAGTAGTATGTTCATTATATCTCATTATATCTCATTATATTCCATACTCTGAATAGTCCCTTGTTTCATAACTGAAATCAGTGAAGTCACACTGAAGGAAGGAAAGTGGTAAATACTTTATATTCCCTCTCCATTATCTATACTTCCTCAAGGTGAGCCTTTTATAATTACCTAGCACTGGAACTGCTTTACTGCTTCAATTTACTAAATTACATTGTGTTTCCTAATTTACTATGAATTACTAGCTTGATCTATGTAATAAAAGTTCTGAAGAAGAAGTGTTGTGGGTTTTTTTTTCTGGAATTTAAATGAAACTGGTGCTTTTATGTTACCATTTCTATTAATTTTTTTCCAGCATCAAAGTACAAACCCATTTATCCTTTGTAGTAATACTCATAAGCATAAATATCTGAACCAAAACATTCACCTATAAAATTAGACAAATCGAGAAAAATGCTATAAAAGCAATAATACTTAAAGAGATATTGAATTCAAATAGGGTTTGCCTTTTCAACAGCTAAGTTCATTATTGCCAAAGTGGTATTTTAGTTGAAGAATTAGAGTAAGAAGAATTTAAACTAAATAGGGGCAACAATGTCTTAGAAGAGTGCTGAAAAGGAAAGTATTCATCCAACAAATATTTAGTGGATGATTGTGTAGTATCAGGTTTGTGTTAAGTACTAGAGGTAACAGACAAATAAGGAACAATTTCTTTTTAAGATTCTCACAAGTCTGATGATAAGCTAAAGGCTGACATATAAAAACATAAGTACATTTCTGTGTAATAAATGGTACAAAAGAAATATACACAGGATACCATAAGAAGATATAATCATGTGAGAAGTAGAGGAATCCATTAAAAACTTGAGGAAATTATGTCAAATCTGCATTCTGAAAAGAAATACCAGTTAGCTCACCCCTTAAGACAATTACTGAGGTCTGTAGGATGCAATACTATAACTGATTAGACTATTTTGTTGTTAGGGGGCAAAATCTTCTGGAGGTAGGACTGAGGAGGAATGCATGTTGTCCAGAAAAATTAGAAGCAATGACATTCAGGTAGTTTAGGAGCTGCCATTTGGCCCTCTAATATTTGCTCAAAATATAAACTTCATGTACAGAGTTTTGATCCATTGGCTTTTGTGGAAATCTTTCCTCCAATATATTCTTTAACAACCTGTCCACCATTGGTTGTAGATTACTGCAATCTTCTGTCTTTAAAAAATGAATGTTGGTTTGCATTTTTTTCCATTGAGATGAAATCTTTGGAAACTTGAAATGGTGAATAAAGGATTTTACAACTCGTCACTTGCTGCTCTTAATAGGGACTGAAAAGCGATGCCATTTTCATGCAGCACAATTTGTATTACATGATGATGTGTACAGCATACATTCTTCTAGCAACAGTAAGTCAAGACATCAGTGCTTAAATAAATACCTCATACCCAATATCTTGTGAGTTATACTGAGATTTAGTGAAAATCCCTTTTGCGGCTAGTTCCTTGGTATTTTCAATTTCTCTTCTTAATAGTGTAACACCAAGTGTGATGCTCTAATGTGAAGGTCTCACCTCTAAATTGATGAACAATATGCTTATCTTTGGTACTAAGATAATGATTTTCCCTTCTAACTATAACATTCTGTATTGTTTATTCTATCTAGAAATGCCGGCAATGACCTCTTCCAGTGCCAGTCTCCATTCCTCTCTGCTCCACAGACCCTGATCCTCTACTGTCTTACAAGAGACTTGACCTGCTATGCCTCATTAGCATCATGAGTCTCTAGTCCACTACCAGCATCTGGTCCCTGATAGTTTATCTTTGCCATTTTGTGACCTAATAGCTGAACTTTCCCATTGTAGCTTCCCTTAACAGAGCTAAGCTCCTGACAAACCCATAAAGCAATTGATTTTTTGCTTGTTTTTGTTGCTTAGTCATTCTCTGCTTGAAATAAAGAGATCAGAGATATTTGTATCTTCCCCTTTCCAAAGCCTAGCAATATCCACCTCAAGAATCTCATTTTAAACACATTTATTACAACATATTTTGCATTTTGTTGTTTTTAATCTTCTTGTGTTGTCTTCTACTAATTAAAAAATTCTAAGTACTGAGATCAAAATCCTTAGAGAAGGAGAAATAAATCAACAGCTGTTTACTTATAAGTCTAGATTTGCCAAGTGGAGAATGATAGTAATCTCTTTAAGGACTTGGAAGAAAAAGACAATAATTATATTTGTTTTGCTTTGACATGCAAAACAAAGTGAGAATGTTCCTTTCATCAAAAATAAAACAACAATGTTTTAATTAACAAGGGGATACCTATTATTCTAAAAATAAAACATTCGTCCCATAATTCGTGTTAATATTTTTAATAACTTGCTTAGCATAGAGAGTAGGAGAGTTATGAGATGGATGCTTTATGGGTATGCTCTATAATATCGTGATTTTTTTGCATCACTGAAAACCTACAAAAAAGAAAAACACAGTAAATTGTATTGACAAGCTTTTCATGCTTAAGCCTACATTTTATTGTACCATTATCCCCGAACAAATTGAGGAACAATATTTCATTAGACTGGACAGACATATTATTGAACACATAAAAGAATATCAAAGGCCATTCAACAGTTTTAGCAAAGATAATCAATATTAGGTTTGTAGGCTTGTGGGGGGAAAAAGAAAGTACTTTTTATATTATAGCTACGTCTTTTATAATGATTTCTTTTTTAAATACCCAAAATGAATAGATAATTTATTTTTAAGAGATACATTTTAAAGGTGTTGTTTTTTTCATAGGACTTTAGTATTCAGAGTCATTATATTTAAAGGAGAGGGTGTTCACATACAATATTAAGGACTACATCTCAGAAATGGATTCTGAAACAGTTCTGGCAATAGTTCTGTTAAGTCATCTGTTACTTACATGCAGTTTAGTCACAGTAAAGCATCCAAGATTGAAATTCCTCCCAAACACTCCCCATTTTCTAGCATTAGAGATTATTTGTAACAGGGAATTTAAAGGTTTATGGTGCTTTTACAAGAGGAAAAACAGGATATTCCATGTAAACATTAGTCATAACAAAGAGTAAGAGACATTACATAATTATAAAAGGGTCAATTCATCAAGATGAGGTAACAACCCTAAATGTGTACCTAACTAATTTTAGAGCTCCAAAACACATAAAGAAAAAGCTTACAGAAATGAAAAGAGAATAGACAAACGCACAGTTACTACTGGAGACATCAACACTCATCTCAGTAATTGATAGAGCAGACAGAAAATCAGTGAGGATACAGAAGACATGAACAGCATCTACTAATTTGTCCTACTTGACCTTTATAGAAAACTACATCCAACAACAAAATACACATTCTTTTCAAATACACATGGAACATTCACCAGGATAGACCAAGAGATCCTCTCCAACTTTAGTTGGGTATTTAAACCTGAAATGTTTGATACGAATGTAAAAAGTATTAGTTAATTAAATAATTGTCAGCATCTGATAATGAAAAGCATTGGATTCCAATTGGTTCTATGCATCTTGCCCCTTACTACCTAGTTTCCAAGCACTACAGTACAGGAAAGCAAGTCCAAGATATCATTCTCTCAATCCTACAAATATCTCATAGCAAGTAGGTAGAAAAACAGCCATATCACCTCTTGCCACTCTCAGCTCTTGGGTGTTCTAATAAGCATATAGTACAAAAGGTTCACTTCAAAACAGACACAATATTTTGCTGATAGGATAAGCAAACATTCTTGCTGTATCAGGTTACATAATGGTTACCTGTGAGTGGGGTCATAGGATCAAAAGAAGCCCTAGGCCTAAGGGAATACTCTGACAAGATTAGGATGCAGGTCATGTGAAACACTTTACTCAAGAGCATAGACCCTGCATAATCTTTCTTGTCTACTATACACTTTGAACATTGCTCATCTCATCAAAGAAATGTTTTTTTCCTACATTCCATGGGCTAATTAGCAATGTCTCTGGTTTAGATTTAGATATTAATATTTTAAAATCTGCTGTGTCCACCTTTCAAACTGATCCAAACAGTTGAAAGGCTAATCAACTACCCCTAAGGTATAGATTGATGTTAATTTACACTTACATATATTTCACACTCCACACTAATTATAAAAAAATATATTTTGTCATATGACCCAATAGTATACTAATTCAATATACTAAAAATATGCTAAAATATTTTAAGTAAAATTACCAAAACTTCTCACAATATAACTGGAGGTGGGAGGCTAGGAAGGTAACATGAATTTATGATGCCAAAAGGAAATCATGGCATTTTAGTTAAACCAGCCATGGGGGGGGAAGAAAAAAAAATTTTTTTTTGCTTTTTGAAATTTTTTTCTATCATCTTTTAACAACTGCTATTTAACTACCATTCTAGTTTTCCTGAGAACAAAGAACAAATTGTCTGTAGGTAATAGGATTTACCTTCTTTTAGCAGCTATTAAAATGCTGTTTAATAAAGGAAATAATGATT
Source organism: Lontra canadensis (assembly GCF_010015895.1). Lineage (NCBI taxonomy): Eukaryota > Metazoa > Chordata > Mammalia > Carnivora > Mustelidae > Lontra > Lontra canadensis. The sequence continues at coordinate 648,687 of NW_022631096.1, read as the reverse complement.
TTTAAAATCAACACTTGTTTGACAGTAGAATTTAATTATCTGACTCTTAGGAGTGTAGAAAGATATTCACATTGTAATATATATATGTGTGTGTGTGTGTGTGTGTGTGTGTGTATATATATATATATGTCTCCTATTAACATAGGACATATTCTTAGCTGCAACTAGGTTCCATCAGTGTTTTCTTATTTCAATCATGGACAGTTACATCATTAAATTGCATTCATTTGACTAAGTCACTGAAAAACTGTTCACCTCCCACATTCCAATTTTAACACCTACTCTTTGCTCTTCATTTTGTATATGCCAGTTTTAGTTCATCATTCAAATTCTGCAGAGATTTATGTATTTATAACACTTAGCAAAATTTTCCAAGAATTTCCTCTAGAGATAGAAAAAAAATATGGTGCCATGGGCTTAATTTCTCTTTGAAAGTTTCTATTTTATCTTAAAACTTGGTTAATTTTGTGTTTAAATACACAACGTATTAATGTTAATTTTTATATAAATGTTAATAATTTAAACTCTCATTGCTTAAATCATATTAATCACACAGCTATATGAAATTCTTCTAGTTTCTCTATGTGTACCCAACCGAATTTGGAACTAGAAACAGTAGCCACAACTAAAAACAAATTTAGGGATCATTGTGAAGGGTTAGAAATGTTTCATGAAGTGACTATCTAATAGACTTAAAGGGCCATATAGAGAGAAAGGAAATGGAATGACCACATTCATGAGCTCCATTTTTCCTAATTCTGTTTCAGAATGCCTATCTCACTAAGATTCAGAGAGATTTTAGAAATGAATATTTGGTACATCAATACAGGCAGCATTAATTTTACATGGTTTTTGAAGTTTTCTTCATCCCTTAAAAAAAGCCAAATTGTAGGAATCATCTTCCAGGTTTATACCTGGGGAGCCTGGGAAGCCATGAAAACTGCCTTTGGATTAAATACCCATTGTGAAAAAACAACCATTTAATGCAGCTTGTTTCTCTTTCAGGATAAATTCTCTTCTCAGAAGCCAAAACAAGAAATATCGGGGTGAAGGGACAACAAAGCCTCAAAAGACACGTGGGATAGGAACTGGGTAACTAGAGGTCAGGAGTTGAAAAGACTTCCTTTTCTGGTTTTCTTTGTTTCCTTTTACTGTTTGTATCATGTACATGTATTACCTTCTCAGAAAATAAATTCATAATAATTTTTAATAAATGATTTCAAGACATCAGAAAATAAAGTGACTTTTCATCTCTATCACAATTTTAGCCTTGGTGGTTTCACCAGACAGCTCTGGAGAAGCTCTGAGTCACTCTAAATGAAGCTTTTATACCTGACTATGCCTCATAAGTGAGCAACTCATGGTTAGTCCTTGCAGTTGCAGTAAGAGAGGTGTTCAAATGTAAGGGATAAGCTAAAGGTACCCACAATATTGTATATGCTCCCAATTATTGAAAGGGGAAGGAAAATAATATATACGTATCTATTCATTTATGCATAAAACAATCTTTTGAAATTACGGATGCCTAAGACATAAAGTGACCCACATTATATTCATTTCATTGGATAGCATCCAATATGTGGAACTCCATTTTGCCTTTCAATTCATTTATGTTTATTATAGGATTATTCAAATTAACAAAAGGTTATCCAATACTAAACGAACCAATCTAAACTGAGTCTTTCTATGAATACGTACCACAATATACACACTATTTCTTTTTTTTTTAAGATTTTATTTATTTATTTGACAGAGAGAGAGAGAACACAAGTAGGCAGAGAGGCAGGTGGAGAGAGAGAGGGGGAAGCAGTCTCCCCGCTGTGCAGAGAGCCCGATGTGGGGCTCGATCCCAGGGCCCTGGGATCATGACCCGAGCCAAAGGCAAAGGTCTTAACCCACTGTGCCACCCAGGCACCCCCACACTATTTCTTTGAGAGAGAAGCAAAAGCAATGATACCCTACTTTCTAGGGGGCCCACAATGATCTTTTTCCCGTTGTAGAAATGGATTGGATATTATTTATGAATTCTCATCAGAATGAGTTCTAGAGCTTCCAAATGAAAACTCAATCTTTAAGTATTATCCACCTCTAATATTAGGAGTAAAGTAAGACAGTATCCCCTCTTCCCTCCATGCACACACACACACTCCATCAAGTGAGCAAAAATTATCAAAGTGTGACAGTCTCCCTGTCATGGGATACTTTATGGGATTCGTCTGTCTATTCTGTTCTTTCTGTTTGTGGGAGAGTTGCTATTTACACAGTTGCTCAGATTAACTATATGCAACAAAGCTAGTGAAACAAATTATGTTGAATATATGAATAATATACTTGAATAATGAATAACATATTTGCTGTCCCTGTTAACTCCACTCATATGGCCATAGGTTTTAGGGATTTAAGACATTGATACTAAGAAAATGAGGTTAGACTTGGCCTGCCTTGGTGTGGAGAAAGTGCTATAGCTGAGACTCAGATTCACAATGTTTACACTCATGCATCTACTATGGCTGTCGATTTTTATGTGTATGTGGATCACCTGGATTTTATTAAAATGCAATTTTGGTCCTATTGGTCTACAGTAGGATCAGAGAGTCTACATTTCTTACAAGGTGCTGCTGCTGAGTCTTGGGCCACACTTTAATTAGCAAGTCTCTGCCTCTCTGAAGACTTAGACCTGCAGAGTTTTTCACACCTTTTGAATTTTGAACATGAGATTTTGAACATTTGAATACATTGTAATGTTTTATAACATTGAAACATTCTGAAATGTTTCACTATTCAAAAAATGAATAAAAATTATAAAGCAAACAAAATCATCTTTTGTTGAAGTCCTAATATTCTGCAGCTGAGAACTCAAGCAGCTGAGCAGACCATGAGTAAGGTGAGTAGAAGCTTGGCCCTCTTCAGAAACCCTGACTTCTGAGTAGGAAGCTTTTTTTTTTTTAACATGCTCACCCTGGAGATTTCATCTCCTGTGCTTCAGTTACATAGTTCCTTACAGACCAACCTGAAGTGTTACTGAGAATGGCTTCATGAAATTTCCTGAACAAAATAATCATTTTTTTCTCTTCTACATGCAATACTACCAAGAGGAAAAAAAAAAAAAGAGAGAGAGAGAGAGAGAAGAAAAAAAGGAAACCTCTAGAGATTATATGATAATTTTGTGAGTATTTAACAGGTTCCCTTTGGGGTGGATATATTTGAAAAAGTGGCCCCTTTGGATAGATGAAGCCCTAGGTAGATGATGTCCTTATTCAAAAGGAAAGGTAGCCCTCCTCCCAGATTGACCTGGCTCATGGCTTGAAGAGTGGAGCTTGGGTTGGATTTGTGAAGGGCACAATTTGACCACCCACAGGGCAACCTATCTAAAATTAAAATTCCCCTTGCCAGATTCAGTATGCCAATAAGGAAAATCTCTTAGAAAGTTGACAATAAATTAAAGAGAAGAGATTGTAGAGAATAGTCTTTTTATTACCTTCCTAAATCCCATGATGATGATAGAGACTTTGTGCTGATAGTTCAGGAAAGCAGATGGTATGACACTAATGAAAACATGAAGTTCCATTTCCACGCTTGACACCTGGTCATGTGTTTGTGTTGTATTATGGGCTGAATTGTGCACCCACTCCCCAATTCCTATGTTGAATGAATGTAACTAAATTTGGCAATAGAGTCTTTTAAGAAGTAATGAAGTTAAAATGAGGTCATACGAGTGGATCCTGATCCAATATGAGTAGTGTCCTTATAAGAAATGACTAGGACAAAGACACAGTGGGAAGACCATGTGAAGACACAGGGTGAAGGTGGTCATATACAAGCCAAGGGGAGGGGACTCAGAAGGAACTAACCCTACTGACATCTTGATCTCAGACTTCCAGCTTCCAGAATTTTAAATAAATTTTAAATAAGAAATTTAATTTCTGTTTCTCTAAGCCACTCATTTTATGGCACCTTGTTATGGAAGCCCTAGCAAACTAATATAACTCGTGTCAACTAGACTTTAATAATTTATAGGCAAAGTCAAAGGCAAAGGTTTGTTAGATTATAGGGAAAGAATGCTTCAGAATTATACCCACAAAAAGTCTTCTACTCACCTAATCTCTCCCCCTCCCATCCAAATGGCACAGAGATTAAGATGGCAGTGGATTTAAGTAAAAGCTCTTCAGGAAATGGGACTTTTGAAGGTTGCGCTCCTGACTTAGAATTATCTGTCTTTTTACTCAAAGCCATCAAGATTCACTGACCATAGTCACTGAGTAGACTAAACTGTGAAAAAGTGCTTTACTAAGTACAAAGCATTATATCAAGACCTGTGTTAAAACAGAAAGAAGATGGGAGATGAAGTGTGAAACCCCATTTCTCCAAATTCCACTTCCGAAGCATCTTTGACATGCAGAGAGTGATCACATCTCCTAGGTCAATCCACGGTGTTTAGAGGGGAGGGTAACTTACTTATTATTCATTTTTTTATTCCATAGTCATTTAAGTCCATTGCTGCCAAGGAGCAGAGGCATTGGCTAAATGACTTCTAATTAAAAATATAGGAAAGCTTAAAGTAACTTCATAAAGATGTCAAGGCAATATAGTGCAATAGTAAATCATGATAACTCCCCAGACTTAAGTACATAAGCATAGATCTATTTCTTCTTGAATTTTTATTTCAGGATATGAGTCCCCTGCCCACTCCAAAGGTCTATTTGAACACAATTTCACTACTTTTCCTCTTTCCCAAATAACATCTGTAGCACTATTTATGTTCTTCCACATCAAGGAAAAGCAAATCCCTTCTTATATATAAATATATATAGGAATCTATTTCAACAATCGCATTCCATACGGCCTTCACACATGCAAACTTTTTCTCTCTTTCTCCAGGTTTTTTCTTCTTTCTTTCTCCTTTGTGGTTCAAGATGACCTACGGCACAGAACCAAACCTATCACTTTCTGACACCTTCAAAGGTATCAACACCTTGAGGAAACTCATGAAGCATCATTAAGCACTGAGTTAAAACTCTCAATGGGGAAAAATGTGTTTCATTATAATTAAGTCAGAAAATAGATTTGTCCTCCATTTTCTATGTAATGCCAAACACCTGTGCTATCTTAGACTAGTCACTAGACTCAATGACGTGTGTATTCATCCAAGTTGCTTATTATGTATGACCATGAGGTGAAAATGAATAGTACTTAATCCTTGTTTGGATAACCTGCTTTTTTTATTATTTTAAATTTAATTTTAGAACTTTAGAACATACCAAAATGTACAAAGAAGAAAGTAAATGTTATCTGTTATCCTATCATCCAGAGTAGCAGTTTTTTGGGGGGGGGATGGGTTGTAGTGATTTTTTTTAAACTATTTTTTATCATTCCCCCTTCAGTGGGATTTCTATTTATTTATTTGTTTGTTTTAATTAACATATAATGTATTATTAGTTTCAGAGGTAGAGTTCAGTGATTCATCAGTCTTATATAATACCCAGTGCTTATTACATCATGTGCCCTCCTTAATGTCTATCACCCAGTTACCCCATCTCCCTACCACCCCTCTCCAAAAACATTGTTTGTTTCCTATGATTAAGAGTCTTATGGTTTGTCTCCCTCTCTGATTTCATCTTGTTTTATTTTTCCCTCTCCTCCCCCATAATCCTGTTTTGTTTTTTATATCAGTGTGATCCTATGCTAATTATCTTTCTCTGATGGAATTATTTCATTTAGCATCCTACTCTAGTTTCATCCATGTTATTACAAATGGCAAGATTTCATTCTTTTGATGGCTGAGTAGTATTCTGTTGTGAATATATACAATATCTTCTGTTGTTGGACATCTGAGCTCTTTCCATAGTCTGACTATTGTGGACATTGCTGGGGTGCAGGTGTCCCTTTGGATCATTACATTTGTATCTTTGGGTTAAATACCTTATAGTACAATTGCTGGGTTATAGGGTAGTTCTGTTTTCAACTTCTTGAGGAACCTTCATATTGTTTTCCAGAATGGCTGCACCAGCTTGCATTCCCACCACCAGTGTAAGAGGGTTCCCCTTTCTCCACATACTCGCCATCATCTATTGTTTCCTGACTTGTTAATTTAAGCCATTCTGACTGGTGTGAGGGGTATTTCATTGTGGTTTTGATTTGTAGTTCTCTGATGCTGAGTGATGAGCAATTTTTCATGAGTTTGTTGGCCATTTGTATGTCTTCTTTGCAGAAATGTCTGTTTATGTCTTCTGCCCATTTCTTGATTGGATTATTTGTTCTTTGGGTGTTGAGTTTGATAAGTTCATTATGGATTTCAGATACTAGCCCTTTCTCTGATAAGACATTTGAAAATATCTTTTCCCATTCTGTCAGTTGTCTTTTGGTTTTGTCAACTGTTTCCTTTGCTGGGCAAAACCTTTTTATCTTGGTGAAATCCCAATAATTCATTTTTGTCTTTGTTTCCCTTGCCTTGGAGACATGTCTAGCAAGAAGTTGCTGTGTCTGACTGCCTTGTGTTGAACCACCCTGGCAGCCCAGGAATAAATCCCACCTGGTCATGGTGAGTAATCCTTTTAATGTACTGTTGGATCCTATTGGCTAGTATCTTGGTGAGACTTTTTGCATCCACATTCATTAGGGATATTGGTCTGCAATTATCCTTTCTGGTGGGGTCTTTGTCTGGTTTGGGGATCAAGGTAATGCTGGCCTCATAGAAAGAGTTTGGAAGTTTTCCTTCTATTTCTATTTTTTGATACAGCTTCGGAAGAATAGGTTTTAATTCTTCTTTAAATGTTTGGGAGATGCGCGCCCGGGTGGCTCAGTAGGTTAAGCCTCTGCCTTCAGCTCAGGTAATTATCTCAGGATCCTGGGATTTAGGCCTGCAAGGAGCTCTCCACTCACTGGGGAGCCTGCTTCTCCCTCTTTCTCTGCCTACTTGTGATCTCTTGCTCTGTCAAATAAATAAATAAAATCTTTAAAAAAATAAAATAAAATAAATGTTTGAAAAAATTCCCTTGGGAAGCCATCCAGCCCTGGACTCTTCTTTGTTGGGAAATTTTTTCTGATCACTACTTCAGTTTCCTTGCTGGTTATGGAAACTTACTTCCTTCAGTCTTTGCCCTATGCTCACCCTGCTACTCTTTTTAGACAGTATTAATTTCTTCATTGGATATGGTTTCTATTTTACTGGCTCTCAAAAGTAAATGTGCATATAAATGACCTGTGTATTTTGTTAAGATTTAGATTATTCCAGGGGCACCTGGGTGGCTCAGTGGGTTAATCATCTGCCTTCAGCTCAGGTCATGATCCAAGGGTCCTGGGATCAAGCCCCACCTCAGGCTCCCTGCTCCATGGGGAATTTGCTTCTCCCTCTCCCTCTGCCTGTTTCTCCCTCTACTTGTACACATTCTCTCTCCCTTTATTTCTCTCTCTCTCCCTCTCTCTGTCAAATAAATTAAAAAATCTTTTAAAAATTTTAGATTATTTCAGTAGATCTAGAGTTAGACCTAAAAATCATTTCTGACAAGCTCCCACATGATACCAATGCTGCTGATCTGAGATCACACATTGGTTTAAAAGGTTCTATTGTAAATAATGTTATATGGTGATAGATGATAACTACATTTATCAAGGTGAGCATTGCATAATGTATGAAATTGCCAAATCATTATGTTATACACCTGAAACTGATATAACATTGTATATCAACTATACTCCAATAAAATAACAAGACAAAACAAAACAAAAAAAAAACACTTGGGAAATAGAACTGAAAAGTGAGAAGAGAAACCAAAATTTATTGTAAACTTTTATAGGATTTTTTCAGTTCCAAACATGGGCTCTGGGGGATAAATTATTCCTGATACTTATGTGACATTTTTGCCAAGTGAGTGGCCAAGTCAGTCCATCAGAGAATATTTACTGAATACTCACTTCAAAGTCCTTAGTAAAATATTTATATTTTAGCTTGGTAAGTATTTCCTAAAGAATTTGCCATTTTAAAATCCAAAAGACTTAAAAAAAAAAATCCAAAAGACTTCTATATCCTTCAAAGGCAGCCAGTAGCCCATCAGTCATTAATATTCTTCTTCTTTCTCCCCATCTCCTCATCACCAAGTAATATTAATATAAGATTTGTAATTCACTTCTATGCAGATGGGGTTTAGGACCAAAGAAGCTTTCCAGTATCCTCAGGTTGTACTTATTCATTCACTCAACAAATACTTACTGAGCACATACTATATTCTATGCGCTATTTACTGGTAACTGCAGAACACAGACATCGCCAAACTCCTGCAGTTATGGGGCTCACATTCCATAAGGTCAGGAAATGGACAATAAAAATATAAAAGTACAAATAATTTCAGATAATCATCAGTAAATGACTAAAATAAAACATAATAGGACAGAGCATGACTGGAAAGTATTACTTCAAAAAGGATAATTAGGGAAAGCCTTTCTGTGGTGATCACATTAGATTTGATATGTAAATGGTGAGAAGCAAATTATGGAAAGATCTAAAAGAAGACCATTTAAGAGTCAAATTTCTGTGATTTATTCTGCAGAGTGTGTCCCTGCAAGTACTGGTTTTGTGTGTGGTATTCTGTGAGTCTGAGTGTATCTGAAAAGTTGTTTTGAAATCCAGTTGATACACATTTATCTCTTCTCTTGCCTACATTTTTTAGTTTTTTACAAGAAAATATTAATATAGACTGTTTACATGAAGACTGGCTTGTTGACAATAACAGGAGAGTGTAGGTACAGATTTCAATGATCCAGGAGTAAACTATACATGGAATATTAAAGTCCATCATACATTCCAAGAAGGGAGGAAAAATTATCTTTAATACTCACTTAATGAGCACTTGTCACATGAGAAAAAATATGTTTTTGATAAAAGAATTAGATGTGAGTACATAGAGATGAATAGGATATGGATCCTGTCTCCAGAGAGCTTACAAACAAACTATAAAGTAAAATGGTAAAAAGTGAGGAACTAGAAGTACAAAGGGATGGAATAATCACTTTGATGAATGTGTGATTAATATCTGCTAGGAGAATCTGTAAGTGTTCCATCAAGAAGTTGATATTTGACCTCAGCCCTGAAATACGAAACATGGGTACCATATCAATAGGCAGTATCAAAGGCCATGGCACTAGATGAGACCATTTGGAGAATAAGTAGAAGGAAGGGAAAAGGTTGAAGGATTGAGTCCCTTGCACAGATGTTAATGGCCTTAAAGATGAGGAAGCACAATAAATAGAGATTTCAACCACGTCAAATGATATACAGTAAGATGAATAGTGAAAACTGTGAATTTAGCAATTTGGAGATAATGGGTGACCTTGAAAGGGTGGGGGGAATGGGCAAAATGAGTGCAGAGGATGGAAGACATAGACTTTCAGTGATGTCATAGACTTTCAATAAGTCATAGAAATACAAGGCACGGTATAGGGCACCTGAGTGGCTCAGTGGGTTAAGCCTTTGCCTTCAGCTCAGGTCATGATCCCAGGGTCCTGGGATCGAGCCCCGCATTGGGCTCTCTGCTCAGCAGGGAGCCTGCCTCCGCCTCTCTCTCTGCCTGCCTCTCTGGCTACTTGTGATCTCTGTCTGTCAAATAAATAAAATCTTAAAAAAAAAAAAAAAAGAAATACAAGGCACAGTATAGTCAATGGTATTGTAATAGTGTATGATGACAGATGGTAGCTACACTTGTGGTGAGCATAGCATAATATATTGAGATGTTGAATCACTATGTTGTATACCTGAAATGAATGTAACATTATGTATCAATTATTTAAATAGAAAATATTGAAAAGACCTGTTTCAGTAAAGAGTAGAAAGGAACAATTCTTTGAAGTAGATTCTAGAGAAAACTACAAGGAGAAGAACTAAAAATTAGCACTACAGATTAGTGCTTCTCAAATGTTAATGTCATTATAAGTCTTGGTAATCCTACTAAAATGCAGTTTCTGATTCAGTAGGACCAGAGTAGGATCTGAGAGTCTGTGTTTTTATGAAGTTCCTTGGTGATGCTGATGCTGTTGGCCAATCATAATTTGAGAAGCAAAGAAGCAAATCCTTTCAGGAATTTTCTACAAAAGGAAGCAATAAAATGAGATGAGTGAGCAAACTAACTTGGGGGTGGGGGAAGGTACTGGGTCAAGGGAATTATTTTTAGAATTCTCATTATCACAGCATGTGTGTTTGAATGTCAGTAGCATTCTCTCCAGAGTTGAGAGAAGGGGGGAAAAAATGAAGATGGAGGAGAGAGGGGAAAATTATTTGAACAACGTCCTTGAGTAGTCAAGACAAAATGGCATCCAGTGATAAATGAAGGGGAAGCCCTGGCTAGGAACACTGACCGTTGACCCACATTACTAAGGAAGGATCCAAGTTCCCGGGGTATAGATGCAAATGAGTTGGATGGTGGAGTGCATAGAAGGTTCTCTTCCAATTGTTTTTAATTCTCAGTGCAGTAACATACTTAGATGATAGGACTTGGAAAAAGTTGTTAGAGGTTTGAGGAAAGAGAAAAATGTGAAATAATCATGAGATGGGGAAAAGGGGATGAACAGGTACAGCACAGAAAACTTAAGGCAGAGAAACTATACCATGTGATACTATAATAATTGATACATGTCATTATATATTTGTTCAAACCCAGAGTGTACAGCACCAAGAGTAATCATTCAAACCCACAGAGTGTACAATACCAAGAGTAAACCTTAATATAAACTATGGACTTTGGATGATAATAATGTGTCACTGTAGGTTCATCAATTAGTAACATATCAACCACTCTGTTGGGGATGTTGATAATGGAGGAGGGGATCGATGAATGGCAACAGGGGGCATAAGGGAAATCTCTGTACCTTTGCTCAGTTTTGCTTTGGACCTAAAACTGCTTCAAAAATAAAGTCTATTATATAAATAAATACATAAATACACAATTATGAGAAAGTGATTTGTCTAGGACAGTTGTTCTCAACCCTGCCAAACCCAAAGACCACTTTTATAACACTTTTAACACCCTTGGCACGTATTGCATGGAGCACTGGATGTGACACATAAACAATGAATTTTGGTACACTGAAAAAATAAAATAAAGTTAAAAAAAAAAAACTCTTGCTACTTCGTAAAAACAAAGTAATAACTTAACCTAGCTACACACATATTTTTTGAATCAATACAACATCCTCACCATAGTATAAAAAAATGAAAGGGAAGCAAGTAATAATAAAACAACATGTACTTCCACATGTAAATGCTCAGGTGTGGGTATACAGAGACCAAAAACATCTCCACAAAACACTTAATGCCCTCTGGGGGGCAATTCTACCCTTGGTGAGAATGATTATGTTCCTTGACATGATTCCCCATTAGGGCTTGTGATTTCCCAGGAGACCCATTTGCAAAGTTGTGTGTTTTGTTCAGCTGCTTGGATGCAAGCTTAGGAATAAGTGAGTTGCATCTAACCAGGATAGTAGCTTTACTAGAAGAGTAAATGAACTGAGCAGGGAGCAAGGCCACCTAAGGTCCAAGTCCACAACCCCTTTCTGTACTTCCATAATCCAAAAAGATCATGGAAAAAAACAAACAAAATTTATTTTGATTAAATGGTTCACAACTCATTTGGCAGCAAAACTCAACCTGAACAGGCTCATAGCTATTTAAATCCTTTTATTGGTCTCACTTATTTGGGAATAATCATCAGTCCCACTGCAGATGGTGTTATACAACACGATATGGTATAGGAACTGTACTACCTTTCTAAAATTAAAAAATATATATATGTGAATTTGGAAATACATTAGACCTCAGGGATTTGGTATAAAGGTTTATGACCTGTATACCTAAAGGAATTAATAAAAGAATGGTCCATGTAATCTAAGATGGATCAGATAGGAAATGAGGACAAGAGAAGTTGAGGGACTGTTCAACTGAACAGGTTGAAAGCTACTGGATGGCAGATCCTTGAGTACTAGAAGTGAGCTGAGAAGGTTGGAAGTGATGGTCACAGAGTGAGATGCTTTTAAATGAACCTGTGAATTTGTACGGTTACAGGAAATGATGAGTTTGGGCCCTGAGGTGGCAGAGGTCAGGAAGAATCATTCGTGTGGATACTGAAATCACGAATATGAGTAGTGGGTACTTAGATTTGACTACATCAAGGAGTAGTGCTGGGTAATATAGTCTGACAGCCTAAACTTCAAAAGAGAACATTGGTATGAGTAGGCAGAGAGAAAGGTCTGGAGGGAGCAACAAGGGAGAAGAACATTTATACATGGTGTGGGGTGAAAGGTTGTGGGAAAAACAAAACAAACAAACAAACAAAAACAAACAAACAAACAAAAAAAACCAGCCTCAACCTGAGAGGTCTTCAGAGAAAGCCAGGCTATTTGTTAAGGCAAGAAGATGGTAATGGTTGTTGGCATACAAGGACACAGAAGAAGGTCTGTACATTGGCATACAAGAACACAGAAGGACTTCTGCAAATGTGTGAGACTGGCTCACTTAAGGAAATGTACAGAGCCTTGTGATATGGGGACAGACCAGTGAAGAAATGTTTGGCCACTTGTGGCAACTGGGGTAAATGGGAATAATTGACTCAGTACTAAGGATATACATAAGCAACAGCAGAATTTTGAAATTAACCATCCCTATTCAGGCAAAACAGAATAGTTCATGGGGTCAGTTAACTTTTTTGTAAAAGACCACATAATAAATATTTTAGGTTTTATGTCACAATGATTCAACTCTGCCAGAATACACAAAGTAGTCATATCCAATGGCAAGGGAATGGGCATGGGTCTATTCCAACAATATTTCGTTCATGGTTAATGAACTTTTAGTTTCACATAATCTTCAATATCAGAATATATTACTTTTCTTTTGATTTTCTGTCCAATAATTTAAAAATGTGAAAACCCTTCTTAGCTCATGATAAGCAGTAGAACACATTTAGACAAGGCACTACAGGTAGAAAACCTCTGGAATAGTTTAATATGTAGAGGGGGAAAGAGAAGAAGAAGTTAGAACCAGACTAGGGAGGGAGGACTTCAAAAAGCATTCTAAATGACTTTGTACTTTGGGGGGGTGAGGGTTGGTATGCTTTAGGACCTATTCAAAATTGTCACAGAGATAAAAGATATCATCTCATCAGTGTTCAGGAAAATAAGTGTTCGTCAGAGAAATAATGGATTGGAAAGACAAAAGAGTGGCTGCAGAGTCTCAGTTTAGAAGTCTTGGCACTTATATAGAGGGGACATAAATGCCCAGAACCCCCTTAGTTTCAGAAAGGATAAGCCGTTCAATGTCATTAGAAATAATAAAAAAGACAATGCTGAAAGGATATTAAATATACAATTTACTTTCTGTCTGAAAATACTCAAAGGAGGAAGTTATCAAATGAACAAAAAAGACAATTCAATATCCTGAAATGGAACCCAAAGAGTATTGTAGATAGAGAAAGCACATACAAGGCACAGACATAGAAAGGAAAGAATATTTAGGAACATTAAGGAGATTTAATTCACAGGACTCAGAGGGTAAGAATATGATGCTGGTCAAGAAATAGGAGAGTGGATACACATGGAGAAGAGCTCCAAAAAGGGGATTCAAGAGCATGGTCCCTCCAGTTACCAAAGCTAAAATTATTTTCCCTTGGGGTTTGAGAAATCTATTTTATGACAATTTCTTAAAATACTTTCTTCTCTTAAATTTTATGATTGACTTTTCTGGGTAAAACTCTAGAAGCTGGGGAAAGGAGAAATCCCATCCTAGAGACTTCAAGTGATTCTTTTTTTTTTTTTTTTTAAGTATTTTATTTATTTATTTGACAGAGAGAGAGGGATCACAAGTAGGCAGAGAGGCAGGCAGAGAGAGAGGGGGAAGCAGGCTCCTCCCTGAGCCGAAAGCCCGATGAGGGGCTTGATTCCAGGACCCTGGGATCATGACCTGAGCTGAAGGCAGAGGCTTAACCCACTGAGCCACCCAGGTGCCCCGAGACTTCAAGTGATTCTAACCCAGAAAGGCACATCTGAGACCCATTCCCAGGCTCAAAGGACTCCTGGCTTGGGCCAGCAAGAAACACTTTTAGAATCCTACCATAGCAGTAATTTCTTGGCTCCTTCTATAGAGAAGAGTAAAAATACACCCAGAAACCTCTGCCATTACTTTCCATATTCACCCAAAGGAAAAAAAAAAAAAAAAAAAACAGTAGAAGTGAAGAAACTTGGTGAGTACTCTGGAGAAAATCCACTTACTTTCTCTTTTGCCCTTTGCTATTTAGAGACTATACTTCAAAGTGGAGCAATTAAAATTTGGTCCTAAGCTGCCTCTCTTTTCGACTTTTGCCAGCACAAGGGAGGTTAATACAAAGAAAACAAATCATGAACATACAATAGAATTTGAGAAAATTTATGTACACTGGCCCCAACCTACTGCTGAAGCTGAAACCAGAATGAAGCCAAGAACCAGGCTTGTGATAATCTGGGCAGAGAATTTCAGAGAGAAGAAAAACAAGTGCAAAAAATCCTGTCAGTGGTCCTGGCATGGTTGTAGAGCAAGGAAGGAAGGTTAGACTTGAGGAAAAATGAGTGCAGCTGAGACAGGAGATGGTGGGTACAGGCCATACCACTAGCTGCCTCCTAAGATAGGAAGGCATTTGAATTTTTTTCTAAGGGAGATGAAAAGCCATTGGAGGAAGTGGCATTTCATTTACCCTTTTTTTTTTTTAAGATTTTATTTATTTATTTGACAGAGATCATAAGTAGTCAGAAAAGAGGAAGCAGGCTCCCTGCTGAGCAGAGAGCCCAATGCGCCGCTCAATCAGGACCCTGAGATCATGACCTGAGTCGAAAGCAGAGGCTTTAACCCACTGAGCCACCCAGGTGCCCCTTCATTTATCCTTTTAAAAGGTCACTGTGGTGTGCCCTATTCTTTCAATGGTGCCTTTTAATAAAATTTCATAATTTCAATCTCATCCAATTTATCACTTTTTTTCTTTATATTCAATCTTTTTTTCTGAGAGAGAGTGCTTGTGCAGGCGTGTTGGGGGGCGGAGAGAAATAGAGAGAGAGAATCTCAACCTGACTCTCCGTTGAGCACAGAGCCCCATGTGGGGCTCGAACTCACCTGCCCGATCACGATCTGAGGAGAAATCAAGAGTCGTTTTCCTATTTCCTTCTTAAAGTTGTATTATTTTTACCTTTCTCAATTACACCTACAATCCATAATTATAGCTATAATCTGGAACTTCTCTTTGCGTGCAGTATGAATTACAGGTAAAGATTCTTTTTTTTCCCCACATAGATAACCAGTAGTCTCAGCATTGTTTTTGGAAACACTAGTCTTTTCTCATGGCCACATTTGTTATGAGTCAGTATCCTAGTCAATTCAGGCTGCTATAACAAAATCCCATATAATGGGTGGCTTATCACCTTAGGAGAAATTTATTTCTCATACTTCTGGAGGCTGGAAGTCAAGATCATGGTATTTGCATGGTTGGTTCCAGTGAGAGCCTCTTCTCTGAGGCAGACTGCCAACCTTTCATTGTATCTTCACAGTGGTAGAAAGAGAATGAACCACCTCTCACCTCTTATAAGGGCACCAACCTTATTTGTGAGTACCTTCATAACCTAATTGCCTTCTAAATGTTCTGCCTCCCAGGGCCATCACACTAGGTGTTAGATTTCAGCATATGAATTTGGGGGAGGACACAGGTCAGTCAGTTTATCCCAGGTATACGGGTCTATTTCTGGTCTCTGCTCTGGTATATTGTATGTCTTTCTATCATGTTAACAGACTTTATAGAAACTATTTAATGATGCCAGTTAAAAAGATGGATGTGACCAGAAACATAACTCTTATATTGTTCATTCCTGTTGCACTTTCTTGTGGAAGGGTAGTAAAGTATAACTGGAAAACTGAGGACCTGCCCTGTTTATTTATATAAAGTAGATTATCTAAACCAACTTACTTAAAAGCACCTTTGGGATTTTTTTTAGCTCAAAAAAAATAAATAAATAAAATATTTAAGTTCCAAATTAAAGACTGTCTGAATCTCTGATGCTCACACCTTTACCCACTTTGATCCATTTCTAATGAAAAATATAAACAAATTATTTAGAGCTACATTTTTTGAACTTTTTTGAGTAACAAAATGCTGGTCTAGGGGTGCCTAAGTGGCTCAGTGGGGTAAGCCTCTGCCTTCAGCTCAGGTCATGATCTCAGTGTCCTGGGATCAAGCCCCACATGAGGCTCTCTGCTCAGCAAGGAGCCTGCTTCTCCCTCTCTCTTTCTGCCTGCTTCTCTGCCTACTTGTGATGTCTGTCAAATAAATAAATAAAATATATATTTTTTTAAATCCTGGTCTACTCACTAATGGGTTCCAGCTCACAGTCTGAACAAAATACATTTAGATCTGAAAATTCAAAAAAAAAAAAAGAATATACATGATTATATACCCCACAACTAGCTCTTTTATGTATTTTTCTTTTCCCAAATATGGCAGAATCAATATTACTTGTATGTTAAACTTGACCATTCATTTTCACTTCTTCAAAATCTTCTACAGTTTTTGTAATTAGAGTATATAGACTTTAAAAAACCTGGAGGATCCAATGTGCCATAATGATTTTCTCTTGTACAAATGTGCATTTTACAGGTTTTCCGCTTACCACATTACAGATTCGAAAGATCTCTAAAGATAATATTAAATAGCTGATTATGTGGAATAGAATACATTTCTAAAAGCCAAGGTAATTCTATATATAGAGAGAGATGGCACTGAGTTTCCAAAAGATTTTCTGAGAGGTATGATTCTTGACTTGCGTCTTGAAAGAGATATAAACTTGGAATCAGGGTTGGTGTTGAATTTTAAAAGAGGAGTGGTATTAGGTTATCCCATAACATACATTGCATTTTCTGGGCTGGAACTGGAATTGGATTGTGGAACTCATGTTTGTTCATTAACCATAACCTAAATCCAAAATAGCATCTGGACTGGATCCTAGAATGGATTTTTTTTTTTTAAGCAGATTAGCAGAAAACTGGTGAGGTCCAAGTAAAAAATTTTAACAGTATTGTAACTATGTTGATTTCTTAATTGTACAAAATGTGCATTGGTAATGTAAGACATTAACATCAGGGGAAGCTGGGTGAAAGGATATCTGAGAACTCTTTGTATCATCTTAGCAAATCTTCTAAAAATCCAAAAGTATCTCCAAATAAAAGTTTTTTCAAAGACCATGGAATCTGCGGTTGACTCAATTTTTTTTTAATTTTTATTTATTTATTTATTTTATGGGAAAGGATAAGAGAGGATCTAATATAAGTTGGAGGGAGCCCTGAAAATTTTCTTCATATGAACCCAATTTTAATAGGTTCTCCAGTAGGAAGGGAGGTTACATGAATAGTACCTTCTTAAGAGGAAAAAAGGATCTTATGAAAATGCCAAATAACATTAAAAAATTATTGCCAAAGGTCCAAGTGAATATGCAGTCTGAAAAATAGACTTAAAAAAAAAAGATAGCCTTAAGTTCCCCCACTTAGGCCCACAGCTGAATTCTCCCAGAGAAAATGAAACATGACAATATTTGTGTGGTTATACCTTTCATCTAAAGAGCATGAAGACTGATGAAATGTATGACACTATGATGACAAGTCTCATTCTTGTCAGTGTGAAGCATCAAACAGCTTCCACTTAGATTAAAAAAAAAAAAAAAGTAGAGTCCGCCTTCTCCCATTTCTCCTATCACCCCCCACCTGCTACTTCTGTGTGCAGTGGGTGAAAAGGCACAGTTTCCAGTTATAAAATAAATAAGACCTGGGGATGTAATGTACAGCCTGGTGACTCTAATACTACTAATAATATATTGTATATCTGAAAGTTGCTAAGAAAGTAAATCTTAAAAGTTGTCATCCCAAGAAAAAAAACATAACTTTGTGGTAAAGGATGTTAACTGGATTCATTGCAGTGATCATTTCACTTTCTATATATAGCATCATTCTGTATACCTGAAACTAATATAATGTTATATATTAGTTATATCACAATAAAAATAGTACAGAGTCAAAATATGCCTTAGCATGCCTTCTTAAAATATCGATTAAGATATCAAATTCTAAGGAGAAATGTAAATATTATTAAATGGATTTTTTTTTGTTGTTGTTTTTGGTAGAGAAACTCTAAAAATACATTTCAGAGGGGCGCCAGAGTGGCTCAGTGGGTTAAAGCCTCTGCCTTCGGCTCAGGTCATGATCTCAGGGTCCTTGTATCAAGCCCCACATAGGGCGCTCTGCTCTGCAGGGAGCCTGCTTCCTCCTCTCTCTCTGCCTGCCTCTCTGCCTACTTGTGATCTCTGTCAAATAAATAAATATTTAAAAAATAAAAATAAAAATATATTTCAGAAGCTCTTTAAACAATTGACTGACTAAACTTGACAAAATTAACCTTACCTTTAAACTTTATGTCAAGACAGCAAGACTTAGGGTCTAAACTTTGGCCCATAAACTAATAACTGCAGTGCTTGAAGAAGGCACTTGTCATTACTGACTTTCTATTTCCTTATCTGTGAAATGGGTAGCAACAATTCATAAGGTTGCTATCAAGATCAAATAAGTATGAAAATAGGCATTATAAATGATAGAAAATAATAGTGCAAGAGACTTTTTATAAAAGATAAAAGCATGGCATCTCTAAAATGCCATAATATAAGATAAAATGCTGTATCTCAAAGAATTAAGCACACGAGGTTTTCTTTTTTGAAGTTTCATTGGTAAATAATTAGCATATATCACTGAACAAGTTGAAGATGTACAACATGATGATTTGATTTACATCATTGTGAAAGGGTTTCCACAACAGGATTAGCTAACATCCATCTTCTCATATAGATACAATAAAAAGAAAAGAAGGGAAGAAAAATGTCCTCTTGTGATGAGAACTCTCAGGATTTACTCTCTTAACTTTCCCATAGATCAGTGTTAACTATAGTCATCATGTCATATGTTACATCCCTAGTACTTTATCTTATAACAGAAAGTTTTTACCTTTTATCACCTTCTTCCAATTCTTCCTCCTCTCAACCTCTGGCTCTGGTAACCAAAGTCTGATCTCTTTTTCTTTTCCTTTCCCTTTTTTTTTTTCTTTAAATATTTCATATTTAAGTGCTATCATACACTATTTGTCTTTCTCTTATTTCACTTAACATAATGCCTTCAAGTTCCATTCATGTTGTTGCCAATGATAGGGTTTCCTCGTTTTTTAAAATTGAATAATATTCCATTTATATATACATACCACTTCTTTATCCATTCATCCATCTATAATCACTTGGGTTATTTCCACATCTTGGTTAATGTAAATAATACTATGAAAGTAAGGGTACAGATTATCTTTTCAAGTTGATATTTTCATTTCCCTTGGATACACTTCTAGAAATGAAACTGCTGGATCATATGGTAGTTCTATTTTTAATTTTTTAAGGAATCTCCATACTGTACTGTTTTCCACAATGGCTGCAGCAATTTACAACCCCAGCCATAGCGCACAAGGGTATCTCTGGCCCAGTGTTTGTTAATCTCTTGTCTTTTTGATGAAGGCTGTTCTAACAGGTGTTGTACCCTTGAGTTCTCATCTGAGTTCAGCTACTTAGTTCACTTTCTTTCTTGGAGCTTCAGAGTTATCATTTTTTAAGATTTTTATTTATTCATTTGAGAAAGAGAGATACAGAGAGAGAGAGAGAATTGAGCAGGGAGAAAGGCAGGGGGAGAGGGAGAACCAGACTCCTCACTGAGCCAGGAGCCTGATGCGGGGCTCAATCCCAGGACCTGGAGTTCATGACCTGAGCCCAAGGCAGATGCTTAACCATCTGAGTCACCCAGGCACCCCCAGAGTTATCATTTTTAAATATAAATGAAATGATGATAATAATAATAGTAACGATAATCATTTTAAAAATTTGGTTTTTAGATAAAATGAGTAAATGTATGTAAAGCTTTCAATTACTATTAGGAGATCACACATAGACTGAAGCTCCACAATGAAACAAAGTTTACAAGTTTAACTTTTATATGCACTTACGTATGAAGCATGCTTTCTTGGGACAGTCCATTCCCACTGTTGTTGGGATGAAGATTTAACTTCTATTGGGAGTCTGGCACTGTATAACCCCTCTTGCTCTCCCTCCTTAAATAGCTATTTCCTCTTTTGTTAAGGGGAGTCGGGGGATTTTGCCTTCTGATCTGCCTTCAGATCATAGCAGCTCTAGAACTTTCAGATTCCGTTACAGCTTCCTGTTATGGACTCCCATAACACCAAATATCTACCCCTCCTTGTCCTAACAATAGCTGCATTCATTTTACATTTATAAAGCATGATTATTCAGTTGTTTGTCTTTATTTGAATTTTTGTATTTGTTTACCATGGATCCTTGCACTAATTTTTGTTTTTTATTTTTTTTAAAGATATATTTATTTTTAGAGAAAGACAGACAGCTTAAGTGGGGGGAGGGGCAAAGGGAGAGAATCTCAAACAGACTCCCAGCCAGGCACAGAACCCCACCCAGATGTGGCTGGATCCTAGGACCCTGAGATAATGGCCTGAATTTCAATCAAGAGTTGGATGCCTAACTGACTCAGCCACTGAGGAGCCCCTCACTAATTTTTATTTTTTTAAAAGTATTTCATTAAAGGGGCGCCTGGGTGGCTCAGTGGGTTAAAGCCTCTGCTTTCGGTTCAGATCACGATCCCAGGGTCCGGGATCAAGCCCCGCATCAGGCTCTCTGCTCAGTAGGGAGCCTGCTTCCTCCTCTCTCTCTGCCTGCCTCTCTGTCTACTTGTATTCTCTGTCAAATAAATTAAAAATATATATATATATTTTTTTAAAAAGTATTTCATTAAAAACTATTTCATTAAACTATCATTAATTCTAATAACTGAATTTTTTGGCATTCTTTAAATTTTGCTGCAGGGAAAACTGCCAGTTATTTGCCTCACTCTAGTTCCTGCCATGCAACTTCACCTTGCAAACTGCAGAAGGCCAGGAATACATACCCTCCAGGCCTAGAACAGTGGTCTGTCTGGGGAAAAAATTTAAATATGTGTTGAGTGAATTAAAGCATATTAATAGTTTTCATATTCTAAGATTTTTAAGGAAAATATTGGTTTGTAAGACAGAAATAAATTTTCAAAATACAACTTTTAAAAAGTAGCCAGGATGTTATTTGTATTATTGCTATGACTAAAGTTCCAGGAATCCAAAAGATTAACTTGTTTCCTTGCACCATTCTCTTTGTAGCAATTTCAAAAGGCAGCCCACTTTTATCGCATGGTTTAATTGGTTCCCTAACTCATGTTGGAGATATGCCTTTGAGCTCAGATCTTATGACAACAGAGGAGTTCCTTCCTTTTGGTTTACCTCTTTAGGAAAGCTAAAACAAAATGGGAGCAAAAATAATTTATGTAGAAGGTGGAGTGTGAAATGTAAATTTAGATTTTCTAAATATGTTGTCTCCAGTTTCCAGATAGCACAAACCAAGTAAACAGACTGAATCAGCAGTGAGGAAGGTATTATAAATTAATCTAGCTGATTGTATGCACTGTTTTGACAGTAAAGGGACTGATAACAAAAGGGTGAATGAGATGAAAGAAAGGCTCTTCAGCTTCAGCTCATGTGTGTATTTTTCTCTCTCTCTATATCACATCATCATTTATATATAAATTATATGTTAAGATATAAATAAATGATATACAATCATTTTTATATAATTTGTATTTGTATATTAATATAAAACATGTTTTATATGTTTAACATCTATTAGCTCTATATATAAAGTATATATAAATGATTATGTCACTTATTTATATTTTTATTCATATATATAAATAACGGTGATTCCTTAGAAAGAGGAAGAGAAAGAGAGCTACCTTCAGTGACAAGGGGGACTTTTAAAGAACAACGGCATTGCCATTTAAAGGCTTGGAAAGAATGGTCTATTAGGATTCTTGAAGTGGTGTTTTTATTGAAACCTAAAACATTAACATTTTTATCACCAAAAAAAAAAAGGGGGGGCTGCTGAAAACCTATCTGAAAACTTGTCTGTACGGTTTATACAGACCGTACCATAGAGAACAGGAGAGAAGTGGTTTCTCACAATCTCTGCCTTCAGAAACTCACCTACAAATAATATGTTCCAAGGTAAGGAGCAAGGAAGCTTTATGTAATTTCAATTTCATATGGATGAGGATCTGGTATGCCTACTGGGGGAGATGACAGAAAAATACTGTAGAAAAACAGTTTACATATTTCCCCTACTGGAAATGATTTTTTACTTTCCGATATTACAATTGATAATTATTCTAAACAGATAAAAAAAATAGTGTGGAGAACTGTTCCTAGATATATATGTGAATTGCAGACCAGCTTCAAGTAAAATTTAAGAGGTTTTTAAACACTGATTTGGGTTTTTGTTTTAATGGTCTGTGTGCTTACATGAACTATTAAACTTCACTAGACCATAGCCAATGGCGAATGTTGATTGACCACGGCTTTCAAAGTGAGTTGTGTTACCTTTAGGGATATGAACAGTCACATTAATGGCTGAAAAAGAAAAAGCAGTAATTCTGGGACTGGAGGTAGAGTGGGGTGGGGACTGGAGTTTGGGGGAGGATAAGAGAGAGTGCGGGGCAAGGTGTGGTATGCTTTTAGGTAAACCACTACTTCTAGAGGGTAAAACTGCCTCTACCTCTGGATTTTCATTTCATTGATAAGTAACTGTTTAAATACAATTATACTTACTTTCATTTGTTCAAGAGACATTTACTGAGTGCCTACTACACGGGAAAGCTAGGCGATTGCGGTTCACAGAGGTTTGCCCACGTGGTGAGGGTCCAGCGCCCTGGAACTGAGGCGCAGAGGGAGGAGTCACCCAGCAAGGTAGGCTCTCTCGGCTGAAGGTGACCGCTAGAGGCCGGGTCTAGGCGGCCTACCCCGACCTGGGCGGAGCAGAGCCACACCCGCCACCACGCCCACTGCTACCAGATAGCTCTACCCTTAAAGGTTTGATAGAGCTGTTCCTAAACTAATCAATGCGGCGCTGAAATGTAGGTGTAGCCTAATTTGAATGTGTCCATCAAAAAGAGGGTGGGCCTAACTGGCCGGTTTCAGCTGCTGTGGGGGCTCCAGTAGCAGTTTCTTTTTGCTCTTACTCGGAAGCCGGTGGGATAGGAGGTAGCAGAGTGCAGCTTGGTAGCACGGGTAAGTCTTGTTTCATGGACCTTTGCTTTTAGGAGGAAAGGGTATGTATTGAGCTCACTCCTTAGAATGTATTTTTAACATGAGTCCTGTTCAAAAGGTTTTGAAAACCATGGACGAGAAGCGTTTTATCCTAGAACCAAGTGGGGAATGGACCTTGGCCAGGAGACTTCTAGTGTTTATACCGCGTTGACTATAGCTGCTCTGGGCCACTGGCCTCAAACTCTTAAAAAAGAGAAAGGAGAAAAGTAAAGACCTTTTCTTGAAAGTAGATGCCTGGTTGAAATTTCCTTAAAGTTGCATTCTTAAAATTTGCTTAAAAAAATATAAAAATTATATTTCACTGCAACAAATGGCTAGATCTATTTTGCTTTAAATTGTTTATATTGAAATGTTCACTTTTTTTTACAAGTCTTAAAATGTTCAAATTATTAAATCAAGAGTATACCTGTCTTCCCTTTTCTTCCCTCCTCGTTATCTCTGCAAGTGACACTACCATCTGCTCAATTATGCAGTGAAAACCTAGGACCACTTACTCACTGACTCCTCTGTTTGCCTTACTCCCTTTATCTAATCCTCCCGCAAGTTCAGAAGGTTCTGTTCTCCCTCTCTTCTGCCATTTCATCTCTGCTACCAACACCTGCCCCAAACAAACCGCACTCTTTCTGGATTGCTAAATAGCCCTAGGGAATTTTCTGCTTTCACCCTTGCCTCCTGAGGTCTATTCTCCACTCACCAGCCTGAGTAATCATTTTAACCTCAGCCAGAACTGGCTTTTTCCTGGTCTGAAAGAAACCTCTGTAATGGCTCCCACTGGTTTGTGAAAGAAATGCAAATGGCTTCCCTGGCTCCCAGGATTCTGCGAGGTCCTCAACCTTATCTCAGACCACTCTGGTCTCTTCTAGCCACTGTGTGCAATAAACACGGCTTCCTTTGTCCTCCAGCACCTTAATCCCTTTGTACTCCCTGCTGCAGCCTGGAAAGAACACTATTCTCCCATCTCTTTACACTGGCTGATACTTTTCTTTTTCAAGTCTCCACCTAATGCCCTCTCCTTGGAGGCCATTCCAGACATTCTTTCTCAAGATGGCCTCCATCATTTCCTTTCCGTACCACACCTTAATTGTTTTTATTTTCTAGCTTTTTTCTCAACCTTAAACTATTGTATTTACCATTTTACAAATAATTTGTTTATTTACATTTATATCTCACACAGATAAAAGCTTTATGAAAACCAGGACCTCAGTATCTTTTTAATGCTCTAGGGTCAGCACCTAGAACAATGTTTGCTACTAAATATTTGTCAAACGACTGAGTAAGTAAATGATGCACCCTTGGAAGTACTTCCGTCTCAGTCTGAGAAATATAAAATTCTATTACTCTCAACCCAGTATGTATTTTTTAATGTCCAGATTTTTCTCTTTCCATGTTTACCCAGTACATTTTCCAAGTAGTTTGATATCCACCAACAGAGAATGTACTTGTCATATAAACAGGATTCTTCCCGTTATTAATAAATTACTATTTAAATTTTATACATCATTCTCACGAACTTGAATATTGTACAAGAAATGCTGTAATGCTCATATCTGGCAAATGAGAATCTAGCTTAGAAAAGTAAGGGCTACATAAGTTCATAAAGAGACTACCTCTTTCAGCCCTGATCTCGTAAGAGTTGTCTTTTTAGGTAACATCTTGGCATCACTGATAACCAACTTTTAGAAACTTCCATACTGTATTCAAAGTCCCATATAATTTTGTACTAATTTTGTAGGTTTGCTAAATCAGTATCATCATTATGATTATTAATGGATATTCATCCCTTCATTTCATTAGACAAATATACTAAGTCCTGCGACTTGTGAATAAAACAGAAGAGAACCTTGCCCTAGCAGAGCTTAGAGTCCATTAGGTAAGTCAAACCTTAAGTAATCAATACCAGAAACTCCGTTCAGTATAAAATAGGAAGCTATGGAAACAATGAGCTTGGGGACCTAACTGAGCCAATGAATCAAAGGAAGGTTGCCCGAGGAGGTGATATTTAAGCAAACATCAAAAATAATGGATGAGAAATAAGCAGGTGCCCATGCTAATAAGGGAAGGAGGAGTGAGGGTGGGTAGTATTTTACTGAGAGGGAAGCGCATGGCACTTTATTGAAGGGAGAGTTTATTATGGCTGAAAAATAAGTAGAGCTGGAGATACTATCTCCGTCTCCAGAATAAATTTAATAAATTTGGAGAGAAAAGCTGGAATCAATCAAATTGCAGTTACTTTAAATGGACTAAATGGAATGGGGTGGGAGGGGTTATATTGTCCTACTCAAACTTTAGAGTGATTGCTAGTGATTTTGCTCCAAAGATGTTACATTCATTAATACCTTTAAAGAGTCAAGAATTATTTCTAGCTAGGAGAACAAGATTTTGTTAGGCAGAATTTCCTGAATATAGTCTCATGGTTTCCTGGTTTATTTTATCTTTTTTTTTTTTTTTTTTTTTTAAATAATAGGGGTGCCTACGTGGCTTAGTAGTTAAGTGTCTGCCTTCGGCTCAGGTCAGGATCCCAGGCTCCTGAAATGGATCCCTGCATTGGGATTTCCTGCTCAGCAGGAAGCCTGCTTCTCCCTCTCCCCACTCCCCTTGCTTGTGTTCCCTCTCTTCCTGTCTCTGTGTCAAATAAATAAAATCTTCTTTAAAATATACAAAAAGAAAATAATACTTGTACCATTTAACATTATACATACACAGCTTGAAAATATATATTGTATTTTTGGTTTTGTTTTGTTTAGAGTGTGAGTTGGGGGGAAAGCAGAGAGAATCTTAAGCAGACTCCACCTTGAGCACAGAGCCCCACCAGGGCTTGATCTCATGACCCTGAGATGATGACCTGAGCCAAAATCAAGAGGTGGAGGCTCAACTGACTGAGATACCCCATACAGCTTGAAAATATATTGAAGTAGCCACATTTAAAAACACCTAGAAAGGATCTTAGCATTTACTTTGGGGGGGGGGGTACATGGAATAAAACAAAGCATGCTTTTCAATTACTAAAGAGTATTTTAAGTGTTTTCTTAAGTGTTTGTATATATTATAAAAAAAATTTATATATTATATATACAAATGTTTAAGAAGAAATCCAAAACTCTTCCCTTGGCAATTTATATATATATAATATTTATGTATTGTATATAAATACATAATTTATTTTATTTATAATATATTTTAAAACTAATTTACATAAAACATTTATTTATTATATATTTTTATATATAAATGTTTAAGAAGGCATTTCAAACTCTCCCCATAGCAATTGAAAAACATGTTTTGATGCTGTGTTTTTGCCAAACGTAAATAGCATGATTCTTTTGAGGTGATATTTTTAAATATAGCTGTTCAAAAATATTTTCAAGATGTTAATTTTCTCTCCACTACTTTCACATTTACTCCTTTTTAAACAGGATTTATTTTTGTTCCTACAGCAGGACATCGCGACAAAGTTAAGAGAACTTCTGTAAGGCACACAATTGTAACATTAAGCAAAAGGTTCCCAGACTATAACATATTCATGGTATAACTTTTATAATGCTGCTTTTTAGATTTTTAAGAAAAAAGAAAGTATTCAAGGCCATATTCCCCTGTGCATAGAAATGCATGGATTTCATTTGTTTTTTCCTCTGATCGCCATCTTCTGCAGAAGTAGAAGCTACACATGGGCAGATCCAGTCTCTCCTTATTTTATTTGGAACACAGCCACGCCCCTCCTTTGAAGCATCTGTGGCAGCTTCCGTGCAACAAAAGCAGAGTTGAACAGTTAACAGCATAGACCATGGGGCCCACAGAGCTTAAAGCTCTTTATTAAATTAAAAAAAAAAAAAGCTAAATCCCTTGGTCTAGAGTATAGTATCTGGTGTGTCCCAGGACCCAACATATACTTAAAGGATGAATACAAAGGTGAAATAACACTAGCTCATGTAAGCATTCATCATTAGCTCTGTGCTAAGTACTTTGTAAACATTATTTAATTTGAATTTCACAACAGGGTTACACAATAAGCGACCCTCACTTCAAGTTTTAGCTGCTGGTACCTCAGTCAAGGCCTGCCTGAGCTCCCTATTTAAAATTGTGGACTCCTTTCTACCAGCCCCTTTGCTTATTCTGTACACTTTACCTTCTTTGTTTTGTTTTCAGGGTTTTTTTTCCCCCAAAGATTTTTTTTATTTGACAGAGACAGAGCAAGAGGGAACACAAGCAGGGGTTGTGGGAGAGGGAGAAGCTTTTAATTTTGTTAGTTAACATAGTATAATATTGATTTCTGGAATAGAATTCAAATGACACCCAGTGTAGCACTTTACCTTTTAACGTGTGGCATTCACAAGGACGTATACACCATGAGGCATAGATTTTTTTTTTTTTTGTATGTCCACTTATAAATCTCAATCCATGAGTAGCCTAGAATAGGGCTAACACATAGTTCCCAGTAACAGTAGGTGGTCAGTTGGAGAGCTCAGATAATTTGTGGGGATACCCACTAAGATATAGTTATATTGTATTTTAAGATATACAGCCTATGTTACCGTCCATTCTCTTACTTTCTTGGGTTTGTCAGAGAAGAAACAAGTGGAACCATTTCATTATTGAAAAGTGAATTTGAGGCCATTTTTTGAGGTCGTTTTCTGACAATGGTTCTAAAATTGGAATATATTTTATCTAAAGGTTACTGTCTCAAAGGAGGTTTGCTGAAGACAACTTGCTGAGATCACTGTCACTTGAAAGTGATTGATATATCCTGGTGGAAATATTCAAGGAAGAAGCAGACAGGACACTATGGACCAGCAACTGAAGAAAAGGGCAAAGACTTGTGGCCAGAAAGGCCTGGCTAGAAGAGCTTTCAAGAGGGATAAGCGAAGGCCATCTAAGCCACGGGCAGTCCAGAAGAAACTTCTCGACACAACATGGGCCTTAGAAGATGAAGGTGTGGTCTTTGAGACAAGCAATCTGGTTGTTGGAGAAGACTCTTTCTCTGATTGTTACATAGAATGCATAATAAGAGGTGAGTTTTCTGAACCTATTCTGGAAGAAGACTCACTTAAGTCCCTTAACTACCTGGAAGAAGGATCAGAGAAAGAGCTTTCTCAACAGGTTCTTACAGCAAGCTCACTTCTGAAAAAATCCTTGAAATGTGCACAGAAAGGGGCAAAACGAGAACTTCCTCAACAGATCGTTAGAGAGAATTCACAGCTTAAGTATTCTAAGTATGTAATGGGCAAGAAGCTTCCTCCTGGAGGAGCACCCAGCATTGACCTACCAGATCCTAAACAGTCTGCAGAATTTGCTAGAAAGAAGCCAGCAAGAAATAAGGAATATGAGGCTCCAGAAAGAATTGTTTGTCCTTACAGTGGATGCCCAAAAAAGGTAAAGAATAGAGCTTCCCTGAGAAAGCATCTCCTTGTCCATGGTCCTCGAGATCACGTATGTGCAGAATGTGGGAAAGCATTCAATGAGAGTTCGAAACTAAAAAGACATTTTCTTGTTCATACTGGAGAGAAGCCATTTCAGTGCACTTTTGAAGGGTGTGGGAAACGCTTTTCCCTGGACTACAATTTGCGTACGCATGTCCGCATCCACACTGGGGAGAAACGTTTCATGTGTCCCTTTGAAAGTTGTCACAAGAGGTTTATTCAGTCAAATAACATGAAAGTTCACGTCTTAACTCATGGAAAGACCAACAAAAATCAGTGAAAAAAAAGATGGAAAAGAGTCCTCTAACAGGATAAGCATATTAACAAACGAGTGATTTGGGGACAAATGTACCTTACTGTTGTCTCCAGGAAAGATTTTTTTAAAGCAGTTGCAATCCTACATGGCATATTTTTGTTTTAATGACTGTAGGGCTCCAGTAGTTTATGACACCATTTTGGGACACTGTAGAATTACGTGTTTCCAACAAGAAGGTCAGTAATAATTTACTGAAAAAGCATAATCCTTAATACATTATGAATTGGATTACTGGACATGGGACTTATTTTCACATGCTATAATTATGAAATTTACTTTGTTTTTAAAGTGTGTCGTTCCCAGTTTAGCTTTTGCCTTTTAGGAATAAACACCATCAGTGTGTGATAATCTTAGAGAATGTTGGCAGTAGATTGTCAGTTAGTGAATGAGTAGTTAAACATGTTTAAAAGTTCAATATATTTTTAATCTTTTTTTAATCATTGTAGAAAACTAGTGAAATACAGCTAGATTTGAATGGTTATTTCATAGTGTCAATTCATTGGAATCCATTTTAGATATTTAAAAGGAAATAAAATCCCAGAGATATGTGAAATCAAGATTTAAAAATCAAAGAGGTGTGTATTGAAAAGTGGTACCATTTATTTGTCTTTGAAACTAACAAAACATTGCAAAGATTAATATTTAAATATTGGTGAGGGGTGGGGAGAAGTCCAGAGTCAAGGTGTTGGCAGGGGTAAGTTTCTTTTCAGTGTAGTGAAGGAAGGATCTGTACCTGGCTTTGCTTCTTGGTTTATAGATGGTCATCTTCATGTATACATGGTGGTTTTCCCTTAGAACCCCATCTCTTCCTCTGTGCATGTCAATGACCAGATTCCCTCTTACAAAGACACCAGTCATACTGAATTAGAACCCATCCTAATAATCTCATTTTAACTTGATCACCTCCATAAAGACCCCATCTCTAAATAAGGCCAGATTCTGGGGTTTTGGGGCTAGGATTTTGACACAAATTTTGGGGGATATAAGGTTCAACCTATAATGTGCATTTCCTTAGACCAAATAATTTCATTTCTGGAATTGTATTCCATGGAAGTATTTTCATGAATGTACAAAGATACTTACTCAAGGACATTAGGCATATTTTTAATAGTATTAACTTCATATCTTAAATGTCCATTAAAAGACAACAGGTTACATAAATCATGATACCTCTGTATGCAAATATCCTTAAAGGAACCCTGAATGTAAAGGGAAGGAAACAGGACCACAGTCGGGAAAGCCACAGAGAAGGAGGAAGTTTGTTGTTTTTAACAGAATTAAAATTAATAAAATAGATACTCTGGGACAGAATCTGGGGCATTTACATTCTGTGGAAGAAAATTCAGAGAAGGTAATTAAAGATTCTGGATAAGGTGGAGGAATTGTTTGGTCCAGGAGCACCCAAAACAAACAACTCTAGCTTCAAAATAGGGATTAACTGAATCCCTGATTAAAATGATACTCTGGTGGGCAAAACATATCAAACTTGGAAAGCATTCCCCCCTCCCTACATTAATATTATAAATAGTTAGTAGTCAGCATACCATATTTTATGTTAAGATTTAAGACTCCATTGGAGGTAATGATTGTACCATAAATTTAACAGCTTTTCAGGGGGTGGAGGAGGGAAAAGACACAAAACAGTATATAAACAGATCAACTTCAAGATTAATTTTGATTTGAGGAATACCAAAATGTACAACCACATGACTTCAAAGCAGTTAAAAATGAAGGGCTTATATTTTTACCTCATTGAGCAAACCGTTACTATCGAATATTATAGAAATAATTTTTAATTTATATTTGGTATGACATTTATACCATCATTTTCTATAGGAATGTAGGTCTTGAGTTTCTAAGTGAATAGGAACATTGGATTTATAATCCATTTGTAAATTTGTAATTTCCTCTAAATCAAACACCTGAGTATAGAAATTTAGGATGGGAATTTGCTATTTGATAAAGATGATGGAGCATAGGTTTGTCTAGTTTTTGCTTTGACATTAGTGTGTTTGATTTGGTCCTGGATTTCTACCTCAAGAGTTAAATTAGGACATAGCATCTCTATAGGCTAAGCAAAAAGGGAGGATTAAATAGGGAGCAGTCAAAACTAGATCAAGTCAATGGTGGGGTTTAGGCAGCAGGCTCTTAAGACCTGGGACTCAGGGCATCAAGAGGGATCAAGATTGACTAGGCCTTTATAGAGGCTGGTGTGCTTCTATAGATTACCTCTTTCTGGAGCTGAGGGGCCCAGAGTTCAGTATTTACAACCCTAAAGCTTAAATGTACAAGAAATACCAATTTGGAAAAGGGTGTATCTGGATTCTAAGGCTCAGTTTAATTCTGATTTGGGAATAAGATGTTCCTTGGCTAGCATTCAAGCTGTTTTTCCCAAAGAAGACCCCTAAAACTGCTAAGAATGTAAGAGGAAAAAGGCATGTGGATGAAAAATTGAAAAAGGAACAGAAAAGGAAATTAGCTAATGCAGATACGTTGTCTAAAATCTTAGTGTTTTGGAAAGGGAATACACACTTTTCTACATTTGCATTCTAAGGAGGAAGAATGAACACAAGATGTATGAACACATCCAGAGAAAACTGCAAAAGTTAATCAGTCCATCTAGATTTTTCCATGTCTCCAGGTACCAGCATGTTACAA
Source organism: Lontra canadensis (assembly GCF_010015895.1). Lineage (NCBI taxonomy): Eukaryota > Metazoa > Chordata > Mammalia > Carnivora > Mustelidae > Lontra > Lontra canadensis. Next base: position 617,017 of record NW_022631096.1, on the reverse strand, counting down.
ACCCCGAATCCTGATAAATGAAAAAATATTTTTCTGTTTTCATGTTGGCATTTGGATTCATGCCCTGTATCCTTTGGGGTTTGTTTTTTTTTTTTTCTTTTTTATGGCCAAACATATTAGTCAGAAGGTAACACCAGAGAAATAGCTTTCCATAGAAAAATGAAAATCTTAAGGCAGAGCCTATCACTTTCTTGGTATCTCTAACACATAATTAGTTGGCACTTAATTATGGGATGAATAAGTGTAAAAATACAGAATATGCTTTTTTAAAAACTAATTATGCAGTTCTCAAAATTATATGATTTAAAAAGAGCTAATTACTTGTCTTATATAAAATCTGGTTACTGTGAAATAAGGTGAACAACTTCACGAAAGTAATTGCTCATTGAAAGAAATGTAAATATATATTTGTTACCCATGCATGTATCAACTCTTACTCCAAAAGTAATCACCACTCTTAAAATGCTTCTAAATATTGTTACATTCTTTGATCATTTTTAGTGGTAATTATATTAAGTTTCACTTTTTTCCCCTTCTCGTTCTTAAAAAGGGACAGGAGACTGAGGGATCTGTTCATGTCCTAATATCTTGGATAAGGGGGCGCTAGCTTGCATTGAGAATTATATCCACCAAGACTATGATTAATTAAAAATGTGTTGAGACACACTCCTACTTTAGTTTATCTCATTCTCCAATATGCACACAGATTTCCAGAACAGTCATATGTGATTCCTTTATTTCACCTTGGCCACAACATATATTAGTAGACGTAAGACTTCTACTCTATCTAAAAAATTTTATACAAAAGCAGTTTGTCAAATTCTTTTCTGTGGAATATGCATGTGCAGAAATCCGTGTGTGCTTATGTTTTAATTACCTAATGCACTAGCTCTGAATAAATTGCATGATTACATCCTACATTGGACACAGAACAGTGCAAGATATATTAAAAAGCCATTATATTTGCAACTCTGAGCAAGAGACTGTAATTAAAAGGCAATTGGATGAAATTAGCTTTGAGAGTACAAGAGTTTAAGTAGGATTTGGTAAATGAACATTAATGGTTAACATGTGGTTTTCATTACGTCTTTCGGTTCTTCTCTCTGTGACCCCAGGGTTGAATTTCTTAGATTTCAGTGGACTAGACCTGTGAAAACACCTGTATGAAGCTGTACTTTACCATGTGGCTAAAGTTATACTCATAAAAGAAGCCAACATAACTTTTGTGACTTTAGTAAATCAAAGGTATTAGGTAAGTTAGAATGATACCCTGGGCATTAATAAACCATTTTTAATGCTCCTAAGATCTTGGGTATGTGTCATAAAAGCATAGTTCACACTTCCTGCAGCTCAAAATGCTGGTCATAAAATACACATGTACAAATCAAAGAAGGAATAAAACTTTAAAGAATTTTGATTTTCATGACCATTAAATATAAAAAAGTTGTTAAAGTTACACACAGTATGTGGAATACCACTTCACTTTTATCTAAGGCAACCAATACTTTTTGCAAACTACTGAGGATCCTGCATGGTACTGATACTTCCCCTGTGTGGGTGTGGAGGTGGTTGTGTTTATCAGGTATATATGCCCAACAGATCATCTACTTAGGGCAGATTATAGATGGCTGCAAATTCTTTCCTATTGCTCCCATTGAGAGTTGGAGTCTGTTTCCCTTCTAGTTTCTGCTGGACTGTGAATGTCTTGATCAATACAGTTAGGTGTAAATGATGCTATAATAGCTATGCCGATGTCAGGCCTGGCTTTTAAGAGGCCTGGTAGCTACTGCCTGCTCTCTTACAACTTACTGCCATTTAAGAAATACAACTACCCTAAGACCACCATCCTAGGCAAAATCCGAGCCACCTGTTGAAGCCTGTAAGAGACCTGGAGAGAAGGCCAAGAAGCAGTAAGGAGCCATCTTGTAGGATCAGCCAGCCTGTCCCCACAAGTGACAACAAACTGTAAGCTAATTACCTGGATGGTCCCTTTCTAACTTCTGACCTACAAAATGAGGAACAAAATAAAATGGTTGTTTACATGGTGACTATAGCTGATAAAACGATACTACATAGTTCAAATTTGCTGAGAGTAGAACTTAAATTTATGAGTATATACATGTATACATATAGTGAGAACATTGTGAGGTGATGGATGTATTAACTAGGTGGGGGGAGTCCTTTAACAATGTATACCTTTATCAAATCACAATGTACACTTTAAATAAAATCTTAAATTTTGTCAATTATATGTCAATAAAGCTGAAAAACGATTGTTTTAAGTCACGAGTTTTGGTTTTTGTGCATTATGCAATATCAGATATATACACTTCAGAATTGTTACTTTGAATTTTATAGTCTCCACTCTATAATGATTGTTACATGTATACTTGTGTGTATCCATATAATTAGTGTATGCCTAAATTCAAAAGGAACTACTTAGTATATTTTCTAATTTATATATTAGATTTAATTTCAGTAAACCGTAACAGCAAAGTAGGTAGTGAGTTCCTTAGACCAACAGAGACTGATCTGTTCGGCAGGATATCTAAGGAAACCACAGCTGCCTTCAATAAAACCAAAACTGAGTTTCTGTAAAGTTGATGGAGGGAGAGTCTCCCCTTGGGAGAAAGTTGCTATTGACCAACAGTTTATGTCATCCTGGGTTGCAATAACTAACTACAGCTACCATCTTCCTTATAGGGCCGTATTCCATAACACTGACCCAAGCATGAGTGCACAGCTCTCTCCATTTTCAGTGAAAATGAGACTGGACATTTAAAAGTCCCATTAGAGGCAAGAGGAACATACCACACAGCTTGATTTCTCAGGTCACAAGCTTAAGAGATACCCACCTGTTTGTTTGGGATCCAGAGTTAAAAATAGCTCCAGTGGTTAATTTTGACCTGAGACGTGGTTTAGATTTCTGACTGAGGACCCACTTAACTCTGCTTGCTTACTAAATTCAGTATGTCTAGATGGAGTATTTAAGGAGACCCCTAAAGTTAACCCATACGGGGATATAGGATGTACACAAAGAAGATCTTGCAGAAACTGTCGAACACATTTTGAAGGCTTTATAAATCCATCTTTAAAAGTTAGAATTTTGGGGTGCCTGGGTGGTTCATTTGGTTAAGCGACTCCCTTCGGCTCAGGTCATGATCCTGGAGACTCGGGATCAAGTCCCACATCGGGCTCCCTGCTCAGCGGGGAGTCTGCTTCTCCCTCTGACCCTTCCCCCCTCTTGTGCTCTCTCTCCCATTCTCTGTCTCTCAAATAAATAAAAATAAAACCTTAAAAAAAAAGTTAGAATTTTGTCTTACAGTCAACGAAAGCTTTGAAGGAAATAAGTGACATGATCAAATCTACTTTTTAGAAAAACCATTTGGGATGCAGGGTAAAAGATTGGGGAATAGGAAAACAGGCAGCTGTTGCAATAATCCACAGGAGATATGACATGTCTTATTGGACCTTGTATTTCCAGCACAGGCATAGTACACAATAAATGATTAATGGATGTTTGAATAAATGCTTGACTTGACATAACAAAGTATTTCTAAGCAGTAGTAAAAATAGAAAAGCAACAGATGCACTAAACATCACTGGCACACAACAATCAAAAGACAAATAATGCAATTAAAAAAAAAAATGAGGGGCGCCTGGGTGGCTCAGTGGTTAAAGCCTCTGCCTTCAGCTCGGGTCATGATCTCAGGGTCCTGGGATCGAGTCCCGCATCGGGCTCTCTGCTCGGCGGAGAGTCTGCCTCCTCCTCCTCCTCTCTCTGCCTACTTGTGATCTGTCTGTCAAATAAAAAAAAAAAAAAAATGAGCATAGGGCTTGAATAGACATTTCCTCAGAGAAGATCAGTAAATGGCCAATAAGCTCACATAAAGATGCTCAACCTCAGGCGCTGGGGAAATGCAAATCAAAACCATCATCATTCCACTTCACACTCAATAGAATGGCTATAAAAAAAAACAAAAACAAAAAACAGAAATGCTGGCCAGAAGGTGGAGAAATCTAAACCTTCATTCACTGTGGGTGGAAATGTGTAATGGTGCGGTCCCTTTGGAAAACACTGCAGTAGTTCCTCAAAATGTCAAGCATGAGTATTACATGACCCAACAAGTTCATTCCTAGAGAGATGTAAAACTCTTCACACAGAAATTTGTATATGAATGTTCATAATGGCATGATTCATAATAGCCACAAAATGGAAATAAGCCAAATGCCCTCCAACTGATAAGTGGATAAACAAAATTTGGCATATCCACACAACGGAATGTTATGTCAGCCATAAAAAGGAACGTGTTATAATATGGTGACCCTTGAAAAAAAGCCAGACACAAAAATCCTCATATTGTATTATTCCATTTACTTGAAATGTCCCGAATAGACAAACCCACAGAAACTTAAAGTAGATTAGTGATTGCCATGGTCTAGGACATGGAGAGAATAAGCAGTGACCACTAACCGCTTATTTCTGGTGTGATAAAAAATGTTTTTACCTGATTACTGTAGAACTGTAAATGCACTAAAAAACACCTGTATACTTTGAAAGGATGATTTTATGGTATGTGAATTACATCTCAATAAAGCTGTTATTCTAATAATCACTTCTGCAAACTCCTGTTGTCTTATTAACTACAGATGCTTGCATCAAAAATAATAACTAAGCACATCAACCAGGGTTAAGAACACAGACATCAGAATCAGGCAAACTGAGGGGAAACTCAGTTTCATCACAAAGAGACTGTGTGACTTTGGGTAAATCACCTAACGTCTCTGAGCTTCCAGTCATCTGTAAAATAGGAATAATACCTACCAGAGATGCTGTGAACGTTAAATGAGACAACAGGCAGAAAAGTCCTGAGCTGAAGTGCCTAAGAAAGGAATGTTAGATATTGTTATTCTGTGTATTATAAATCTGACCTCTAGTGGGTGTACTGTGTCAAAACCATGGTCCTGCCCCTTCAGGTTCTTATAATCTTAGAGCACATTATAGGTGGTTGATATAAATTATGTTTATGTTTCCTTAAGGAGCATATGTATTTTTTAAGTGTGTTAAAGATTAAAATATTTAAGGTCAGCATCTTGTAGTTTCATTTGTTTTCTAAAACTTGAACCCCTGTGACTTACACATTTGAAGGTTTTCCAAGGGCAGCTTAAAGTGGGTAGATCTGATATTTACCGGGCCCAGTTCACCTCTCCTTTACACCAGCCAGCCTCAACAGACATTTTCTGTTATTAAAGGAACAAGGCAATTCAGAGACCTTTCTCAGTAGCATGGCTTTCCCCTGGTTCCTCTGGCAAAGCCACAACAGTGTCCTCAGTTAGAATTGACGGCATCCTTCTAGGTCTAGGTTTTCCCCGAAGTTTTCATTATAAATATTAGTTCTCCTTTGTTGCCAGATATTTTTGGATAAAGTGAAAATAACATACAAAGAGTATTCATAATTTTATGAATTTTTACCAAGTTCTTGATTTTTAGTTTCTTTCTGAGATAGTAAGTGGGGGGTGGGGCTCAATTAATGATACCCTTGTCCTAATTTGCATTAGTGGAGACCTTCAAGATGGTCCTTCTGCCTGGTCTATAAATGTAATTCAGGTTCATCAGTAGGTGTTTTGCAGTGTTAGGAAAATACACTGCCTCTTTGAGGACCTCTAGTCTGGGTAATATTTGAGGCCACTAGGTACATCTGTTACAAGTAGGGTCTGAGACCCACAAAATACTCTGAGTGCTGTAACCAGTGACATGTGAATGACAAGATAGCAAAATGCAAATTCAAAGAGTTCTATTTCTAGAATATAATTCTAAGACCTTTTTAGGTCTGAAAGTCTGTTCTAATTTAATGGTGTTGACATATGATAAATGAGTCATGTTAAGAAAACACAGTAAAAGGTAAGAAAGAGATAAATTACTGTTTTATTGTTATTATTGCTTTATTATTACTAATGGCTTAGAGATATGATTTCAAAAACCATGGTCTTGGCTTTGAAGGAAATTATAGGTGTCTAGAGTGGTTAAATAATAAAGATACACATTCACATTTGCAAAGTGCTTTGAGAATGAAAGGTGAGGTGTGAGCATAAAATGGCACGTTGGGTGAGCACAAAACACCATGGAAAATGGAACTGAATGTGTCTTTGCCAAAATCCATAGTTGAAGCTTGAACCTCTAGTACCTCAGAATATGAGATAAAGCTTTTACAATGTGCCTCAGGTAAAATGAGGTGGTTAGGATGGGCCCTGATTCAATCAGACTGCTGTCGTTATAAAAAGAGAAAATCTGGATGCACAGAAGAGACACCGAGGATGGGTGCCCACGAATGAATGGCCTTGTGAGGACACAGAGGGAAGGCAATTACCTACAAGCCAAGAGAGAACTTGAGGGAAGGGTGGGGACAAAACAAAATAAAACAAAACCTGCTGACACCTTAATCTTGGATTTCAGGCCTCCAGAATGTGAGAAAATAAATGTCTGTTGTTTAAGCCACCCAATCTGTGGCATGTTATTACAACAACTCAAACAGATTACACAGGCCACTTTGTGGAAGTGCAGTCAGAAGAAAGAGTAGGAGCAACAGCACAGAGGCCAGAAACAGCATAGCACAGGCAGGAATAAACGCTGGGCAAGAACTTCCAGAGAATAGACTGGAGGCGTGCATAGGTGCCTTGGGCTAAAGAGATCTTCATACTGTGCCGAGGAGCTTTAAATTCTCACAAGTAGAAACTTAAGCCTTTGAAGGGAGAGTTCTAGGTCACTGAGGGTGTTTTGTTTTGTTTCATTTTAATTGCTTTTGTTTTAAGAACTGAGAACATTTTCAAGAAATGTAGCAAAGTATAAAGCATAAATAAAAGAGAAATACACTAAAATTTTTACCAACTAGAAGGAACCTACTGGTGAATACATTTCTTAAATGTCAGAGAGTTTATTCAGAAGAGCAATACGTTCAGATCTACATGTTATATCTTAACACTATCGTGTGACCTGTGGATGTCAGCATCTGTGAAGCAGGGGAGAAGAACAGATTAAGAACAGATTGGAAAAGATATGGAAAGCCTGAAAAAAGGCAAATACTGTAGGGATAAAGAGGAAAGAGATGAGTAAGGTAATGTGTAGGTGAAATCATCAGGCCTATGGTGATGCATGGGAGGAGGAAGAAACTTCTGGAATGGTCTTTAGGTTTCCAGTTTGGAAGAGTGAGTAGGCTGCTGATACCAGGAAGGGAAATGGAAGCTAAAAATGTAGGAGGAAGAGCAAGGAGAAACTATGTGATATGTTCAGTTTAAGAAGAGACTCATTGTGTGTGTTGGGATAAGAATAAGAATCACTATAAATCAAATTTGGGGAAGCTAAGAATTCACATTCCACAATTTTATGGACTTCTTAAGACAGTTAAACTCTGCATTGCAAAATAAATAAATAAATAAGTAAATAAATCAGAGAGGATAAGTAGTATTTTAACAGATTAAATGTGAGATAGTTTCATTATATTTTCAACCCATCGGATTGACTAATAAGTCCGTGACAAACTTGAAACATGTAAAATCAAAATCCAAACAGATCAAAGCCATTTTTCTTAGCAGTCAAATATTTATTTGCACATAAGATAGATATGATCAAGAATGCCCAGCCAATCTTTAAAATAATTAGGAATTCAAAGACCTGCTATCTAGAAATTTCTCTAGTCAAAGAAATAACCATAGTTGTAAAATAGCTGACAAGCCATTTATTAAAACAGCAGGCGACTAATGCTTCTCCTTGTTACAAGGTTACATTATAAATCAACTTAGAGGGGCAAAAACCTTGTAGGAGACCTGTAGGAGGATGAGCAGAACAATTTAAACTATAAAAAAAAAAGTCCTAAAGTGCATATCTTACTTACAGAAAGAATGAGGTTTAAAAGGATGATAATTAACAGAAATTGACACAGCTGGCATCCAGCAAGTTTCAGTTGCAAAGATCATATAAATTGATTTATAATGTTCCCATGTGACTAATGAAAGTAGATTGGTGACCATATTGTTCTAAATGATTGCATTAGAGAACATTATTACTTTAGAGAAGCCCACATTAATAATAAAATCATTATCACCAAGGAATAAATAAAGTAATACTTTTCAGAATCAACGTGTTGGATTTTAACACTCATACTTTATTATTATTAACCATCTTTCAAAATGATTAAAATGAAAACTTTAAAGAAGCATCAGTTCTGTTCTTCATTTTATTTTTCCCTTGGAAGAAAGAAGGATTCAAACCTTCCTGATGTCAGCACTTAGAAAGGTTAATTATTCATACAGAACAATGAAGAGGAAGCACTAGATTTAATTGGACACATGCTTCTCACATTTAAAGATAGGGGAGTAGATAATGATGTCCCTTTTGTGTCCTTCCAAAAGAAATATGGGGAGCTGATAATGTCTCACATAAGTCTTAAAGGAAGAAAATGTAGAGCATGCATTTTCGTAAATCACTCACTCATTAAGGAAAAAACTCAGAAGAAATGTAGTTTCAATAAAATGTAATCCTTTCACAGAGCTTAGATATGATCAAATTTAAATATCTTACTTTGGAAACAACAAATTTGACATCACTAGCCTCTAGAGACTAGTAGGAAATTCTGACACATAAAGTTTTATCTAAATACAGGGACTTTCTGATCAAGGAAATAGTTAAAAGGAATGAACAAACAAAAAAATTGGACCACAGAGCATTCCACCAATGAATTCTGGTGAAAGCTTACATGGAAATGGTGACAGTAATATTCTTTTGCTCAAAGTAAATAAACTATACTGTAAATTGCATAAAGAAAGATAAAGTAAAACTTTTTATCTCTGTATCCCCTGTGCCTACCATAGTATCTAGTATGTAGTAAGTAGGCAGGGACTAAACTATATGTTGAAAAAATGAACTTTGGAAAGGTCAATTCTAGGACATGTACTGACAAGAAGTAATAAGTATTCTTAGAGCAAAAACCATTCATTTACCAAATTTTTTTTAATGCAAATCCCTTTTTGGCGTATTAGATGCAGACAAATGTATAGATCCTGAAGTCATTTGCATTCCACTTGCCCCCTTCCAGACATTCTCCACCCTCACCCAAAACCACTCTGCTGACCTCTAACACCACTGTTACTGTTAATGGCATCTGGGAAGTTTCTGGTTTAAGGCTGTTATAAATAATACTGCTATGAATATTCTTATGTCTTTTCTTATGTCTTTTGGAGAATAAAAGTTCTCATTTCTTCTGAATATAATTAGAAATGGAACTGCTCATTCTTTGGATATGTATATGACGAATTTTAAAAGATATTTTCAGTTTTCTAAAGTGAGAGGGAAAATTCCTCTAAGGAGTTGTCTGAAGTGATGGGTGGGAGTCCTTTATTAGTTGTGTATGTGCTCAGTTCCCTCCCCCATGAACCAGGTCTCCAACATTCTCTATTTGGTCTACCCTCTCTGGTGATCTCATCCAATTTTACGCCTTCATTTTATTATTTTTTTTAAGATTTTATTTACTTGTTTATTTACTAGCGAGAGTGCAAGCCAAAGCAGCAGCAGGGTTGGCGGAGGAGAGGGAGAGTCAGCAGGAAGTCTGAGGTAGGGCTTGATCCCAAAACCCTGGGACCATGACTTGAGCTGAAGGTAGATGCTTTACTGACTGAGACACCCAGGTACCCTCTGTTTTAGGCCTTTAAATGTCTTCTGTGGGTAACATAATTCCTCAAATGTATACTACCTACTTATCACCTCCACTTAAATATCTTCTATGAATCTCAAATTCAACATGTCTTTATCTCTACACTTCAAATTCCCCTCCCTCCACTCTCTTTTGGTGTTATTCTTGCATGCTCAGACTCCTCTCTGTCCACACTGACCTCCTTATTCCACAAGGAAGGTATAAATATGTTTCCACTTCAAGGCCTTTATACGTGCTGTTGTCTATTTCTTCTGTCTGGAAGACTCCAGATATCCACCCAACTGGATTCCCCGCCCCATAATCTTCATTAAGTCTTTTGGGGAAACTTCTCAGCAAGATCTTATCTAATTACTGTTTTCTGCTTTATCACTCATCACCATCTAATATCTATTTTCTTGTTTATTTGTGTTATTTTCTATCTCTCTTCTCTGAAATGTGAACTCTATGAGGGCAGGAATGTTGGTTCACTTCTGTATACTCTATATGAGTTCAGTAACTTTGTTTTGTTTTTGCTATATCCTAAACATCAGTAAGAGAGTCTGGTGCACAATAGCCATACAGTAAATATATGCCAAATGAATAATAAACTTACTGAAATCTTATTTGGCAATGTTAATAAATAGCCTGAAATTAGTGATAATACTACAAATAGAGTCTTACAAGTAGCCCACAAAAAGAAATTATAATCTATCTTATGTACTCTCTCTTACATATGTGAAGCCCTCTCACAGATAACACAAAATAGTTTTGAACAGTTGTTTCATTTATACTCTCTGAATCTCTAGGTTTTTATGTGCTGCAACCTTTCTCAGTATCTTGCCTGAGTCAAAATAAGCAATGAAGAATTTTACCCACTATACGAAGATCAGCCTGAAATTCATTCCATATTTCACTCTCTCTATATATTTTAGTAAACTCTAATACAAGATACACAATGCATCTTCCATGTCCTAAGAATTTTAAAAATACAAAAATCTAAAAATTATAATTAAAAAATAAAAAATACAAGAAATATTTTATTCACTACAAATCAATAAGCAAAAGTACAATTCGAGTGGCATATACATGAGTGACAAGGGGTTATCTGTACAAGCTTCACTAAAATTCTAATTCTTCTATCTTCTACTCTTGAATATAGGAAAAGAGCTATCAGTGAGAGTACTTCATTCTTAAAATTCTTTCCAGTAAACTGTATATGAATTTATAGGTTGTATAAAAGTTTGTAAGCATTTACTTTCCTATTATAATTTGATAATGAAAATAATACATGATTATGATGCATAATAAGAGAATGTACAGGAGTGCCTGGGTAGCTCAGTCAGTTAAGCGTCCAACTCTTGATTTGGGCTCAGGTCATAATTTCAGTGTGGTGGGATTGAGCATTGCATCAGGCTCTGTGCTGGGCACAGAGTCTTCTTGGGTTTCTCTTTCCCTCTGCCCTTCCCCCTGCTTGTGTGAGTGCTCTCTCTCTCTCAAGTAAATGAATTAATCTTGAAAAAAAAAATACAGAGTGAAAAGTTAGCCACATCACACCCCCCTACTTCTTTCTTCATAGGTCACTACTGTTAAGCGTGTAGTATTTTCCCTCTCCTTGTTTGCATCTGAGAGTGTGTATGTGTATATACCTAAGTTTGTAATACATATTTATAGCATGGATGGTATGACTTTATCTCCCCCATGAAACTCTTGCTATATGTGTCTAGATATATTTGGATTTTTTAAAAAATGGGGTACTTTGAATATTATATGACCATGTTTTACTAGTACACTATATTCTAGAGGGTTTTCTGTATATAAAGGTCTACCCATTCTTTTTAATGACTGCATAGTATTCCTTAATATGAATACATTGTATTTTATTTAACCATTTGCTATCAGAGAGTATTTAAATTATTTACAATGTCTTGTTATTATCAGAAATAGTACAGTAAATCCTGGTGTATGACTTGTGCATAAGTTGTGACTATTTCTTTAGGTCAGTAGTTCTCAAGAGTGTGGGTCTGGAGCCCCCTAATATGTTATTTACCTTTGTACTTGTGTCAATATTTACACCTATGAGGCAAAAGCAACAATGAATAAGCCAGTCAGCAGTTTAGAACAAGTCAAGGCACTGGCACCAAACTGAACTAGAGTCATTATATCCTTCTCTACCATGCATCAAACACTGACACTTTTATAATGAAAAAATAATTTATAGTAGACTGCATCTAATCCAAAATTATAATCATAATGGTTATTATGATTATGGTTATTATGATTATTAATGAATGGTTCCAAATTAATATATAAATTCTGTTAACTTCTGTTCAAATTAAAATTCTTTTGACACATATCTCATATGCCAATATTCCTAAATTATACTCATAGATAAGTACACTCCAAGTCATCTAAATGAGTTGATTTGGGCTCTGTGCTAGATAGCCTGCCAATATGGCTGCCAACAATTCTTCCCAACTAACCCTTCAAGCACAGACCACTCCTCACGTCAAGAGTAGATTCTAGGGCACCTGGGTGGCTCAGTTGGTTAAGCAACTACCTTTGGTTCAGGTCATGATCCTGGAGTCCTGGGATAGAGTCCCACATCAGGCTCCCAGCTCCACGGGGAGTCTTCTTCTCCCTCTGACCTTTTCCCTTCTCACACTCTTTTTCTCGCGTGCGCTCTCTCTCAAATTAATAAATAAAATCTTTAAAAAAAAAAAAAGTAGATTCTATTTCCTCTCCATTCGAAGATGAGCTGTATTGTGACTTGTTCTAACAATAGAATTTGGTGGAGGACACATTCTAGGACTTCTGAGCCCAGGCTTTTTGGAAGAAGTTTCTAATTATAAAGCAGCTAAGGCTAAACTATTGAATGAAGAGAAGCCCTAAGAAATGACCACCCATCAGGTATATTCCTGCCACTGCTGAGCTTTTAGTTGAACACAGCAGAACAAATACCTTCATCTCTTTTTTTTTTTTTTGAAAAGTACTTGTTAGCATTTAATGAACCTCCCCCCTTGAGGCTTCAAGCTACTAGAATAAAGGTGCCACCCTCACCCTTAATCTTCATCTCTGCTCTTCTACTGAAGAATTTGGCCTTCATGATGACAGGCTGTTTTGGAAGTTTTCTCTTTCCTAAAACTTTATAGTAGTTGGATCACACCACATCAATGGTAAGAGGAGCTCCAGTCTTGTTTTTGGTGGCATTTACCCATGTCTGCTCACTGATGAAGGTCCTCAGTTTATCAAAGTTGACAGTTGGGCAGAAGCTCTGGTTCCTCTTTAAGTGGTCATGTCTCATACTAACTTTTACAAAGTAACCTGGGGGATATTTGTCTAAGTTGATCCTATGGTGATGTATCCCACCACCAGCATTACCCCAGTTTCCTGGGTGCTTCTGGTGCTTTACAATGTGGCCGTGGCCGTGGCTCACCTGGCCCCAAAGTTTTCGGGTCTTCTTCAGTCTGGATGGCAAGTTAGCAGCCCAGAATACCTTCATCTTATGCATTGTGAAGAAGAAAAGCTTCCCATCTGAATTCAGTCTGCCCTCAAGATTATAGATAAAATAATAAATTGTTGGTTGTTTTAGGTCACTGAGTTGGTGTTTTTTAATTATTCAGCAACTGAAAACTCACTTTTTTCAAAGTAAGCAATGAATAATTGACCACTCAACCATCATATTAAGCCACATGAAGTTTTTTTTCAGAGGGAGGCATTTTTTTGGTTAATATTTTATTATGATATAATTACAAACTCATAGAAAAGTTGTAACAAGAATAGGATGAGGGATTCCCATATACCCTTTACATTTTTATCATCTTTGCTCTATGATTCTCTGTCTCACTTTATCTGTCTCTGTGTCTCCTTCTCTGTCATTCTTGCTTACATTTGAAAATAAGCTAGAAACATCCTACCCCTTAATTCCTAAACATTTCAGTGAGTATTTCTTAGAACAAGGATATTTATTTACATGAACACAACACAACTGTCAAATTTAACTTTGATAAAACTATTATCTGATAGGCAATCTCTATTTCAAATTCTGTCCATTTCCCCAGTAATATCCTTTATGGCTACTACCTCCCCTGTCCCCTGGGTTGAGGATCCAATCCAGGTTCACGTATTTATTACATGACAATTTTCATAACCTTTTCCTTTCCTTTAATATAGAAGAGTTTCTTAGCCTTTCTTTGTGTTTCTTGACCTTGACATTTTTGAAGAGTACAGACCAGTTATTTTGTAGAATGTCTCCCAAATTGGATTTGTCTGTTGTTTCCTTATGATTTGACTCAGGTTGTGCATTTTTGGCAGAAATATAACCATAGTGATTTGGGGGCCTTCACTGTGTATTATATCAAAAGGCACATGACATTGATTTGTTCCAAGGCCAGGTTATCTTTGAGCACTTTGTTAAGGTTGTGTCTGTTATGTTTCTCTACTGGAAAGTTACTGTCTTTCTTTTGTCTTTCGTAAGTAATTTGTGGGGAAAAACCTGGAGACTATGCACATATCCTGTTCTTATCAAACATTCACTCAGTGGTTTTAGCACAAACTCATAAGAAAAGGATATTTTGAACAAATATATAATAATAATTAACTATTAAGAAACTTCTTGAAGCAGAATGTTAATTGTATTTTAACTATAAACAAATCAGAAATGTATGGCTTCAATTTTCTATAAAATATGTTTACTTAAAATTCCGTGAAGATGTGCTTCACAAAATACATTCTAAGGCTTTACTGAATGAAATATATTTTCAAAAAACAGACTGATATATTCAGAAATTTCAAAATCAGAGCTGCTCAACCCCACTAAAAATTTTTAACTATCTTCACAATTTATTTACCAACCAAAAAAGAAAAAAAGAGAGAGAAAGAAAGAAATGTTAGTATATATAATAATACACATAGTTTAACCTGATTCTATGACAAAATTAAAAAAACTGTTATACTGTAACTAGAAAAAAATGCAGGTTTTGTATTTAATTAACATTTATTGAAAGTCTATTACCTGCTAAGCATTATGATATACACTCCCATTCATACTAAGTATCTTATTTTATTATCACAATTCTATAGAGTAGCTGCATTTTCTTTTTTTCACATAAGAGAAACTTTGAGAGGTTTATTGACTTAGCAAATCATGACTACCCTGTGCCAAGATTGTTAAGCGTTGGAAATACAATATGGAAAAAGGTAGAAATGGCTCTCTTATAATCTAGGCAAGACAGACAGGTAAACAGCCAATCATAACATTCTGTGCCTAATGTTTAACAAATAGTAGGACTGAGCTCTATGCGGTATACTAAGAGAGGCCCATAATGCAGACTCTGGTGTTGTGCCAGACGGTGGACAGAATTGATGTTTAGGCAGAGAAATGAAAGGTGAGCAGGAGCTGTGGGTTGGTAGTGGTGGAGAGAGGGCCCAAATATCCCTGGAACATTTTCAAAGGTCCCCTGGCTATGCAGACATTTTCATTACAATGGGAACAGGGAGAGTCAGGGCAGACGACAAAACAATGCTGCAAGGGAGGTAAAGGCTGAGTGAAATAAGAGCTCCTTGAAGACTACACTCTCAACTCACCACTTGGTTAACATCGCTCAGGTATCACTCCTATCACTTTGAGAAGGTTTTGACATAGTTTACACTGATTTTAGTTTGTTCATTTCGGAATCAAAGGATAGCAGTTTCTGCTGCATCTAGGATGTTCTGAATCATTAAAATGCTGAAACCACTTTGAAGAGTTTATTCTGGTCCTGACCAGAAGTCACTAACCTAGCTGAAACATCAAATACCAAGGTAATTTGGCTGAAAATAAATAATAGATTATGTTAATACAGACAAGGATTAAATAATTAGAAAAACTTCTCAGTTCTACAGCATATTGAATGGTTTATTTATGAATCAAAATGAAGCAAATAAATTGCATTAAATGATTACTCTTTTAGGTGTTCTTAATACTCCCATAAATTATAAATTAGGATAAGCAAGAAAAGACCTCTACATTACAGAGTTAAATTATTTTATAATTCTGCCAGAGAACTGAACTTTCTTTTTTTTTTTTTTTTTAAGATTTATGTATTTGAGAGAGCACATGCAGGAGGGGGAAGGACAAAGGGCAAGGAAGAAAAGCAGATTCCCCACTGGGTCTGGTTGTGGGGTGGGGAGAGGGCAGGGGAAGGACTCCTGGAGGAACTCCTAAGGGAGCCTGAGCACAGGGCTTGTTCTCAGGGCTCTAGAACAAGACCTGAGCCAAAATTGGCAATGGAAGGCCCAAAGGACAGAGCCACCCAGGGCCTTTCCAACATAGTATTGGTCATATTTGTTGACCACTTACTATGCATAGTCACTGAATTCTGAATTTTTTACATCTTTACATATATTAAATCAAATATCAAAAATTGCCCCAAATCTCCCTTACAGAACTGATAAATCGTATTTGTATTGTCTTGTTTCTTAAAAACCATTGTGTATACTGAACCACAACTGGCCTCAAGTGTTCTGGAAGAGGGATTTCTGGACCTACATATTTAACATGCCAATTAATAATTAACTGCTATATTAATAATTAACTTAGTATACCCATTAAAATTAATATTTGAATTAAAATGAATATTTTAATGAATATTTGAATCCAGATATCAGTATAAAGAAATTGCAGAATATCAAATAAGATTAAATTATCACAAGTTTTAGAAAGAATTATGTTGTTCCTATCTGACTCTAAAATCCAGGTGGTTGTTCTCTTACGCAGCATCTATGGATCATGGCCTAGAATTTAGTGTAGCTGGAATATGAAACACTGAATGGAACCCATCACTGTCAAGGACATGACTGGAGATCCAGTTTGAATCTTTTGTCTTTAGTTTAATAAGTTATATAGCAATAAGGAAATTACCAAGTATCCCATGCCCTAATTTTCATTTCTGTAATATTATGATAATAATTTATGACTCTGGGTTACTCTGATAATTGAATAATAAGATAATGTGGGTCTTTACATCTAACCTCTTAGTAAACACGTAGTAGATGGTAACTATTATTAAGCCTAATAATTATACACAGGGATAATATTTTTCTATCAAAGCTGACAAGGTTTTGATTAGGTAAATGTCTTCATAAATGTTAAATATGCTGAAATATGTAAGAAGCATACCTGACATGAAAAATTTCTCGTAGTGCTAAAGCACTTAGTGATAAAGCAGATAACAATTCCTGCAATTGTGGAGATTAGCTTCTGGAAGGCCAAGCTGGAGAATGACTTAAAGAAGCAAACTGAGGGGCACCTGGGTTGCTCAGCAGGTTAGGCATCTACCTTTGGCTCAGGTCATAATCTCAGCATCTTGGGATAGAGCCCCACATCAGGTTCTCTGTTCATCGGGGAGTCTGCTCCCTGTCACTCTCCGTCTGTGCTCTCTTTCTCTCTCAAGTGAATCTAAAAAAAAACCCCATAAATTATAAACAAGCAAATTGAAATAAACGTTAGAAGATGATATATGCTATGGGGGGAATCGGGAAAAAGCAGAACTGATTTTAAACATCATGGGGAACTGAGAAGGCATTAGTTACAAAGGTAAAAAGGTGGTAAATGTAGGCTGAATTAAGATCATGATATTTGATCTGAGACTTGAAGTAGGTAAGGGCCAGGTAGATATCTGCAAAAAGAGTTATTTCCAGTAAGGAATTTCTAGGGCAAAGGCCCTAAGCAAGAGCTGTGTGCTAGGATGGATAAAGCCCTAGGCTTGCTTGAACCTCTGAGATGGCAAGGGGCTACAGGTTGGGGTGGGGAGACCAAACAGACACAGAGATAGGAGATTGGAGGAGGGTAAGAACCACGTAGGATTTTATAAGCACTCAGATGGTTTCTCCAAGTGTTATGGACTTCCACTTAAAATATTCTGGCCCAGGGCGCCTGGGTGGCTCAGTGGGTTAAGCCTCTGCCTTCGGCTCAGGTCATGATCTCAGAGTCCTGGGATCGGGTCCCGCATCGGGCTCTCTGCTCAGCAGGGAGCCTGCTTTCCCCTCCCTCTCTCTCTGCCTGCCTGCTGTGATCTCTCTCTCTCTCTGTGAAATAAATAAATAATATATTAAAAAAAAATATTCTGGCCCTGCAGCAATGTCCACAATAGCCAAACTATGGAAAGAACCTAGATGTCCATCAACAGATGAATGGATAAAGAAGATACAAACATACATACATACACACACAATGGAATACTATGCAGCTATCAAAACCCCCCAAATCCTGCCATTTCAACAATGTGGATGGAACTAGAGAGTATTATGCTAAGCGAAGTAAGTCAATCAGAGAAAGACAATTATCATATGATCTCTCTGATATGAGGAATTTGAGAGGCACAGGGTGGGTGGTCATGGAGGGCAGGGAGGGAAAAAATGAAACAAGATGGGAACCAGGAGGGAGACAAACCATAAGTGACTCCTAATCCCAGGAAACAAACTGAGGGTTGCCCAGGGTGGGAGGGGAGGGATAGGGTAGCTGGGTTATGGACACTAGGGAGGGTCTGCGCTATGGTGAGTGTTGTGAATTGTGTAAGACTGATGATTCACAGACCTCTACCCCAAGCAAATAATACATTATATGTTAATATAAACAAACAAGCAAACAATATTCTGGCCCAGAGTCCAGCAAACTTTCCCTGTGAAACTCCAGATTGTAAATATTTTAAACGTTATAGTCCAAATGATCTCCGTTGCAACCACTCAACTTAGTCCCTATGGCATGAAAGTCATAGGCAATATGGAAACAGATGAGCATGACTCAGTGTCAATAAACTTTATTTAGGGGAAAAAAAAATTAGGCCACATTTTGCCTACTGGCCATGGTTTGCCAACCTCTGCTTTGGCCTAAATTATGGACACGTTGTTTTCGTCCCTGTTTTGTTTTTTTTGTTTGTTTTTTTTTTTTTTCCCAAGAAGTTTATAGTTTTATTTTTACATGTAGATCTAGGACCCACTTTGAGGTCATTTCTGTGTTATGAGCTAAGAACTTAGTTTCTTTTTTTTTTTTTTTTAACTTTTTCTTTCTTTCTTTTTTTCTTTTTCATCTATGGATATCTAATTGCTCAGCACTTTTTGTTGAATAGATTAACTTTTCCTTTTACCCTGGCACTTCTGTCAATAATCAATGGAATGTGTGTATGTGCTATTTCTGGAGTCTTTTGTACTCCATTCATTTCTGTGTTATTCTTACACAAACACAACACTATTTTGATTACTCTAGCTTTATGGTAAATCTTGACTTCAGGTAATCTAAGACCTTTAACTTTGTTCTCACTCAAAATTATTTTTGTTATTCTATGCCCTTGCATGAATATTTTAGGACCAGCTTTTCAATGTCTACCAAAGAACCTATTGGGGTACTGATCCAGATTTCAGTGAAAGCCATAGATCAATCTGGGGAATATTTACCTCTTAACAAAGATTTCTTTGATAAGGTGCCAAAGGTACATTTAAAAAATTGAAAACTGCACTTCACCAAAATTCAAAAGGCACAAAATATAAAAGGACAAGCCACAGACTAGGAGAAAATATATGCAAAAGATATATCTGATAAAAAAAAACTTGTATCTAAAGTACATAAATTATATAACTCAAAAGTAAAATAACAACCAAGCTAATTAAAAACCAACCAAAAGATCTGAATAGAAAATTCATCATAAATATATATGATGGCAAATAAATGCATAAAAAAACACAGCATTGTTATTTATTGGGAAAATGCAAATTAAAATCATAATGAGATACCAACACACATCTACTACAAGACTGAATTTAAAAAGACTGACACTATCAAACATTATAAAGAGTGTGAAGCAACTGGAACTCTCAAACGTTGTTAATGGGAATTCAAAATGATGCAACCACTTTGGAAATTAGGTGGTTTTCTTAAGAACTTTACCATGTACTTATGGCAAACTCACTCCTAGGTACTTATCCAACTGAAATGAAAAATATGTCCACAGAAAGACTTGCACTACAATTTTCATAGCACCTTTATTCAAAATTGACAAAAACTAAAAACAACCCACATGTCCATCAACTGGTGAGTGGATAAAACAGTGTGGTATCTTTATGCAATGGAATATTTCTGTGAAATCAGAAGAAACTGAGTGATATATCCAACAACATAAGCAGATTTTAAAAGCATTTGTGAAGTGAAATAAGCCATATGCAAAAGGATACATATTGTTTGATGCCATATAAACAAAATGAATTCTAGAAAAGGCAAATCTATGGTGACAGATCAGATCAGTGATTGCCAGACACTTGTCAGCAGAGAGTAGGGAATGTGATAGAAGGACTAACTGAAAGGGATATGAGGAAGGTTTTGGGATTGAATTTTTTCCATTTTGTGATTCTTGTTGTTCTGTGACTTTTTGTGCTTGTAAAAACTTAAAGAATCACAATAATCAAGCAAACTGATGAAAGCTGGACCAATGTGGTAGTGGAGGAAGTTGGTGGACAGAAGTGATCAGATTTTTTATTTACTTTGAAAACAGAGTCACAGGATTTCCTAACAGCTTGGATGTGAAATATGAGAAAAAGAAAGAAGGGGGTAAATGAACCTCCAATGACATAAGATATTCTGTCTCAACCGTTGTCAAAGACTGTACTACACGCTCACTGGGAAAACCCACTTGGGAGCAGTACAATACAATAGTAAACAGGCTAGACTGGGAGATATTGCTGTGGCTTGTAGAGGGCCCTGCAAACCTCTTAACCTTTCTCAGCCTCCTTTTTCTCATTTTGTAAAATGGGATTAATCCAATGTCTATTTCGTGGGCCTATTTAAAGTATGAAATGAGTTAACACATACAACATGTTTCGAATGGGGCTGACACACAATAAGCCCTCAATGAACATCAACTCTTCCTTCTCAAAATCAGATTCAAGAAATAGACTTAAAGGAGGACTCAATTTTTTCCCCCTAAAAGGGATATTTAGTCAGCTTAAAGCTCTTTGTTTGGGGAAATAGCTCTCTGTGCTTGACCAACTAGCCTATCTTCCCATCTTAAACGTCTGTCTGCAAGCTAATTACTCCTGACCCAGGTCTAGCCTACCTTCAAAAACTGCTGAGCCTTGGCACCAACTGGTGCCAGGTAAATTTTGTCTTTCTCTCTCTCTCATTTACTATAAATGTCTCCAGTTACCATAAGCAAGTCAGAGCATTTTTTTAGAACAGTTTTAGATTTATAGAAAAATTGAGAAATAGAAGAAACACCCATATACTCTAGACAGCCCTTATGATTAATCTCTTACATTGGTATGGCACACTTATAACAATTTTGGAACTAATATTCATACATAATTTACTCAGACTTCTTAATTTTAATCTAATGTCCTTTCCTTGGTTATAGGAACCTATGCAGTATAACACATTACAATTAGTCCTTAGGTTCCCCTTTGGTGTCTCCCTAGGTTCCTCTTAGCTGTGACAAGTTTCTGAGACTTCCCTTGATTTTTATGACTTTGGACTTTGACAGTTTTTCAAAGTACTGGTCTTGTATTTTGTAGTATGCTCTTCTATCAGGATCCTTCTGCCGTTTTTCAAGATTAGGTTGGGTTAATATGTTTTGGAAAGGAAGACCACTGAGGTTAAGTGCCATTGTCATTACTTCATTATGTTCTATTACCGCAGTTGATGTTGGCCTTGATCACTTAGCCGAGGTGGTGTTTCATAGGTTTCTTCACTAAAAAGTTAGCTTTTTCATGCTGTAGTCTTTGGAGGGAAGGCAGCATATGCAGCCTATATTTAAGTTGTGCTCCCTTCTCCATCCACGGCATGTGTTTTTTGTTTGTTTTTTTGTTTGTTTTGTTTTGTTTTTTAAGATTTTATTTATTTATTTGAGAGAGAGGGAGAGCACAAAAGGACAAGGGTGCAGAAGGAGAGGGAGAAGCAGGCTCTCTGCTGAGCAGGGAGCCCAATGCAAGACTTGATCCCAGGACCCTGGGATCATGACCTGAGTCTAAGGCAGTTGCTTAACCAAACAAGCCACCCAGGGGTCCCCATCCATGGCATTTTTAAAAAAGTGAAAATTTCAGGCATTTGAAAACAACTAAGCATTCTGCTATTTTACCTACTTTTATTTCATGGGTTCCCCCTGAAGTTAGATGATGTTATAAATTCAGGGCCCCAGCCCCAAAATTCAAATTCAATACCTTGAGGGTGGAGCCTAGGATTTAACAAATGCCCCTAGGATGATTCAGAGGCACATACTCCAGCAGTCCACTTTAAAAAGCTCTACTCTAATCACTTACTAATGATAATTATTCTGAACTAAAGACCTTTTTACTGACTCCAGAGCTATTTTTCCCTTGGTTAAAGGTTTTTGTCATTAGTTTCCTGTCAGAGTTGGGGGAATACCTCTCTGCCCTTGTCTGCCTGCTTAACATTCAAAATACTTGAACTAATTTAGCAACCACATAATTATTATTCATTGCCCATGAGGAAATTCAAATGCAGTGTACAGTTCTGTGTCTCTTACTCCTTCCTACCAAAAAAGTCCCAAATACATACAAATTAGTGTATAAATTATTGAAAATGCACTTAAAATTAATCCCACGACTCCTAAAAATAGCGAAGTCAAGGCAATTGTTAAGAATTCTTCTAAAGATGGGGTTATGGACATTGGGGAGGGTATGTGCTATGGTGAGTGCTGTGAAGTGTGTAAATCTGGTGATTCACAGACGTGTCCCCCTGGGGATAAAAATACATTAAATGTTTATTAAAAATTTAAAAAATTTAATTAAAAAATCATTTATTTAAAAAAAAAAAAAGAATTCTTCTAAAGTGGGGCACCTGGGTGGCTCAGTGGGTTAAGCCTCTGCCTTCAGCTCAGGTCATGATCCCAGGGTCCTGGAATCAAGCCTTGCATAGGGCTCTTTGCTCAGCAGGGAGACTGCTTCCCCTGCTCTATCTACCTGTCTCTCTGCCTGCTTGTGATCTCTCTGTTAAATAAATAAATAAAATCTTAAAAAAAAATTAAAAATTAAAATTAAAAAAAAATTCTAAAGATTATCTAAAGATATTATCTAAAAGATTATCTAAAGATAAAGGAAGGAAGGGAGGAAGGAAATAATAGAAGATATTCAATGAGGACAGTAGTTTCTTCTGAGGAGAATAATACAGAATCTGATGCTGAGAATTCAATGAACCAACATCCTGACTGGCCTTTATCTCTAATTAGCTGTTTGACCCTAGGCAATGTACTTAATTTTTTTACTTCATTTTCTCATCTGTGAAGAACAAACAATAAGCAACTGTCTTACTATATTGAGTTTGAGTTTAAGATAAAATGGGATACTGTATGAGGATCTGAGGATTAAAGATCTCAATGCACAGATATGAAGTTTCTTTGTAAAGCAGAATTTGCCAATGTACTTATGGGATCAAATAATTCAACTTTCAATGTTTTGTATCATAATTATTGCATGTCCATATCTAGATCCTCCAGTATATAGAGGAACAGGCCAAGATATATACTATGCAAAACTATTCACACCTAAAACCTAAAATAATTTCCAGAAGCTCTAGAATATTCATATTGTTATACTTTAGTTGTTTAAAGTAATTATATTTGCATTAAAAAATTAAACAATATGACATTTCTGAAACTTTAACACTGGCCTTTCAAAATGGAGGCCCAATAGCCATTTCATTAGAGAAGCTATAAGTTATAAAGGCTTTGGTCCCTGAATTATGGTTGTAAATTCTGGCTCTGCCACTTTGGCAAGTTTCTTGGGCAAGTTTCTCAACTTGGGTTATCTTGGGAAAGTTTCTTAACTATTCAGTTTTCATATCAGTAAAATAAGGATAATAACAGTACCTACATGGCAGATTATTGGTGAGTGATTAGAGTCAACATGTGTAAAATTCTTTAAAACACTGGCACATGTGATACTATTATTATTATTTACTATTAGCCATTTAGAGGATTAAAATCTATGGAAGCCAATGAGATTAATTTTTAAATAAAAAAAAGAAATACTGGCCGTGAAAGTTTGCAACTACTTTATGTAACAACTGAAAATTATTTGGATTTAGTCAAAATTGTAAATTTAAAGTAAAACACCAATATCTACTCCCTCAAGTTAAGTACCAGTAGAAAATGGATAGAAAAAGAATTAACTGGATGACCAAACGATAGTTGGTGACTCAATTACTTCTGTTTATTAACTAATAAAAAAAAAGTCTGAATAATTAAATTGGAAAGACTTTCCTGTCATGAAAAATTGAATTAGACAACTAGCTACACAATTCTACATTTTCTGTTAAATGAGACAGGAGGTCTTACTCTCAATCATGATATACTATCCTATTGACTAATATTTAAAACTGAAAATCAGTTATCAAAATCCACATTTTAAAGATTAAGTTCAACTTCTGACTCCATCACAAAGATTCTTTGACTACCCTGTGGAGAAGTGAGTTCTTCCTCTCCATGTGCAGATGTAGATGGGGTACTGTAATTTTGGTGATTATTAATATCACTAGCATAGTTTCATACAGCACCTACAACAAAAGAATTTGTTTTATACTTATTTTTGTACACCCTCACTCCACCAAGCACAGAGTATAAAGGTATCTGTCCATGGCCATGCAAATAGATGCCAGCATTGGACTACAACTCAGATCTTCTGACACTGTTTCAAATATGCTTTTCCTCACACTTTTCACTCATATATATGCCCCATCTAGTCTGAAATTCCAGGACTTGAAAATTCAACAAGAAAAAAATTAGCTGAATAATAATAAGGAAAAAAGGACACTTTTTCATTTGATCAGTTTTTTTATACATGACTACACAGTCATAATATCCATGAGGTAGTAGTACTCTCCATTTTCAATAACAAAATAACATTCCACAATGTAAGTCCTAACCTAGGATTCATTAAAAATGGAAGTATCTGGTTCTGCTATGGCCAATATATTACTTTTTTCATATGTGTTTGCTATTAAACTTGCTATTAAATATAGGTAGGTAAATATGTAATTATGGCAAGGTAGCAGGATACAAGGTTAATATGCAAAAGTCAATTTCCTTCCCATATAGCAGGAATGAACAAGTGGAATGTGAAAAACGCAATACCATTTATACTAGTACCTAAAAGAATGAAATCCTTAGGTATAAATCTAACAAAATATGTCCAAGATCTATATGAGGAAAATTATAAAATTCTGATGCATAAAACAGAAAGGAACTAAATAAATGGAGAGATATACCGTGCATGAACAGGAAGACTCACTGTCAAGATGCTAGTTCTTCACAACATGATCTATAGATTCAATGAAATCTCTGTCAAATTCCCAGAAAATGATTTCACAGATACTGGCAAACTGATTCTAAAAATTATATGGAGAGGCAAAAGACCCGACTAACCAACACAATATTGAATGAGAACAAAGTTGGAAGATTGCCACTACCCAATTTCAATACTTATTATAAAGCTAGAATAATTAAGACAGTGTAATATTTTTGAAAGAATAGACAAGCAGGTCAATGGGACAGAATAAAAAGTCCAGAAATTGAGCCTCATATAGTCAACTTATCCTTGACAAAAGAGCAAAAGCAATATAACGGAACAAATATAGTCTTTTCAACAAATGGCACTGGAACTGCTGGATATCTACACATTAAAAAAAAAAAATCTAAACACAAACCCTACATGCTTCATAAAAAGTAATTCAAAATAGGTTACAGACCAAAATATAAAAGGCAAAGGTATAAACTAAGTATAAAATCCTGGAATGTAAGGCAGGAGAAAATATAGATGACCTTGCATATGGCAATGACTTTTAGATCCAACATCAGGGGAAAATCTATGAAGTTCATTAAAATTAAAAACTTCTGCTCTGAAAAAGACAATGCTAAGAGAATGAGAAGACAGACTGGGAGAAAATATTTGCAAAGATATGTCTAATAATGGACTATTACGCAAAATATACAAAGAACTCTTAAGACTCAACAATAATCCAATTAAAAAAATATACCAAAGACCTTAAGAGACACTTCATCAAAGAAGATGTACAGATGGCAAATAAGCATATATGAAAATTTTCTATATCACGGGTCAACAGAGAAATGAAAATTAAAACAAGGTACCACTCTACCCACATTAGAATAGCCAAAATCTACAACACTGACAACACCAAATATTGACAACGATGTGGAGCAACAAGAACTCTAATTTATTGCTGGTTCATTGCAAAATGGTACAGTCACTTTGGGAGACAGTTTGGTAGTTTCTTACAAAACGAAATATATTCTTACTATACGATCTAGCAATTGTGCTCCAAAGGAATTGAAAACTTATGCCCACACAAAAACTTACACATAGATATTTATAGCAACTTTGTTCACAATTTCCCAAACTTGGATGCAGCAAGATGTGCTTCAGCAAATGGATGCATAAGTAAACTGTGGTACGTCCAGACAATGGAATATTACTCAGTGCTAAAAAGAAATAAGCAATCAAGCCATGAAACACATGGAGAAACTTTTAAGTACATATTGCTAAATGAAAGAAGCCAATCTGAAAAGGCTATATACTTTTATAATTCTAATCAAATGACATTTCGGAAAAGAGACAACTATGAAGAAGAGTAAGATCAGTGGTTGCTGGAGGTTGAGGAGGGAGAGATGAACAGGTATAGCACAGAAGATTTTAGGGAAATGAAAATACTCTGCATGATACCATAATGATGGAACCACGTCATTATACATCTAGCCAAACCCATAGAATATACGACATCAAGAGTGAACCATAATTTAAACTATGAACTTTGACTGATTATGATTTATCGACATAGATTCACCAGTTGTAATAAATGTACCACTCTGCTAGGAGATGTTGATAATAGGGAAGGCTATGAATAAATGGGGGCAAGAGTTATATGGGAAATCTCACCTCCCTCTCAACTGTGCTATGAACCAACAACTGTTGTAAAAAATAAAATATTAATTTTTAAAAAGCTACACAGAAGAATAAAAATTTTAGGCCTTCCGTATGTGTGTGTGTATGTATATATTTGTAGGAGAAGAATATATTTTTGAATTCAAGGATTTTGTTGAGCTCCTGATTTTGAGATCCATTCAGGGCAAATATATTTTCTGGGTCTTAAAGATTCTTCCCTTTATCTTTAAAATCTCATTTATGCATTGAATTATTTGTGCTCTAAAGTTCCTGTCTAGCTAATAACAGGTGCTTACTGCTAACTCCCACAGCTGTCTTTATTTAAGTATATATGTTAAGTTTATTTTTGGTACAGTTACTTTAAAATATTTATTTTACCAATGCTTAACTTTAATTTTAAGTGGATTGTGATATAAAGAAAATCTTGGTTAATTTTTTTGTTAAATAGGTAATATATTGGAAAAGAAAAATAATCTTGTTTTTAATTTAAATGATCTTTTCCAAATAGTCAATCTTTTTTTGATTGTCCTTTTGTTTTTATTTATTGAACCTCTAAAATTTAGAGGAAATGGATGGTTAGAATTTCATATCATGCACTTAACATTTTCAAGTGACATATGTACTTTAGGTCAAGCTTTTTTATACTAACACTGAATAGAGGAACAGAAAAAGATTTGTTTTGTTTCAGTTTCTTTCTTTAAAGATTTTATCTATTGGGGCGCCTGGGTGGCTCAGTAGGTTAAGCCGCTGCCTTCAGCTCAGGTCATGATCTCAGGGTCCTGGGATGGAGCCCCACATCGGACTCTCTGTTCACTGTGGAGCCTGCTTCTCTCTCTGCCTCTGCTGCCTCTCTGCCTACTTGTAATCTCTGTCTCTCTCTCTCTGTCAAATAAATAAATAAATAAAATCTTAAAACAAAAAAAGATTTTATCTATTTATTTGACAAAGAGAAAGAGAGATCACAAGTAGGCAGAGAGGCAGACAGATGCGGGTGGGGGAAGCAGGCTCCCTGCTGAGCAGAGAGCCTGATTTAGGGCTCGATCCCAGGACCCTGAGATCATGACCTGAGCTGAAAGCAGAGTCTTAACCCACTGAGCCACCCAGGCATGCCAAGATTTGTTTTATCATGAAAAGCAAACAAAAAGTCATACACACTGATCTGTGTTTACTGTTCTAATTTCAGTGCTGTTTCCTTGCAAATATGAATATTACCTAGGCTTTGTTTGACAAAGCTTTGCTCCATGATAAAGCCAAGGGCAAAGCCAAGTACCTCTTTCATGAGATAAAGAAAGATAAATACAAGTTTGTACTATGTGGGTGTTTAAGGCAGGTTTGTTTTTTTTTTTTTTCATCTTTTTTATTTTTTTTAAATATTTTTTTATAAACATACAATGTATTTTTATCCCCAGGGGTACAGGTTTGTGAATCGCCAGGTTTACACACTTCACAGTACTAACCACAGCACACACCCACCCCAGTGTCCATAACCCCACCACCCTCTCCCGATCCCCCTCCCCCCAGCAACCCTCAGTTTGTTCTGCGAGATTAAGAGTCACTTATGGTTTGTCTCCCTCCCAATCCCATCTTGTTTCATTTATTCTTTTCCTACTCCCCAAAACCCCCATGTTGCATCTCCACTTCCTCATATCAGGGAGATCATAGGATAGTTGTCTTTCTCCGATTGACTTATTTCACTAAGCATAATACCCTCTAGTTCCATCCATGTCGCTGCAAATGGCAAAATTTCATTTCTTTTGATGGCTGCATAGTACTCCATTGTATACATATACCACATCTCCTTTATCCATTCATCTGTTGATGGACATCTAGGTTCTTTCCATAGTTTGGCTATTGTAGACATTGCTGCTATAAACATTTGGGTGCACGTGTCCCTCCGGATCACTGCGTTTGTATCTTTAGGGTAAATACCCAGTAGTGCAATTGCTGGGTCCTAGAGTGGCTCTATTTTCAACTTTTTGAGGAACCTCCATGCTGTTTTCCAGAGTGGTTGCACCAGCTTGCATTCCCACCAACAGTGTAGGAGGGTTCCCCTTTCTCCACATCCTCGCCAGCATCTGTCATTTCCTGACTTGTTAATTTTAGCCATTCTGACTGGTATGAGGTGGTATCTCATTGTGGTTTTGATTTGTATTTCCCTGATGCTGAGTGATGTGGAGCATTTTTTCACGTGTCTTTTGGCCATCTGGATGTCTTCTTTGCAGAAATGTCTGTTCATGTCCTCTGCCCATTTCTTGATTGGATTATTTGTTCTTTGGGTGTTGAGTTTGCTAAGTTCTTTATAGATTTTGGACACTAGCCCTTTATCTGATATGTCATTTGCAAATATCTTCTCCCATTCTGTCAGTTGTCTTTTGGTTTTGTTAACTGTTTCCTTGGCTGTGCAAAAGCTTTTGATCTTGATGAAATCCCAATAGTTCCTTTTTGCCCTTGCTTCCCTTGCCTTTGGCGATGTTCTTAGGAAGAAGTTGCTGCGGCTGAGGTGAAGAGGTTGCTGCCTCAAGGATTTTGATGGATTCCTTTCTCACACTGAGGTCCTTCATCCATTTTGAGTCTATTTTCATGTGTGGTGTAAGGAAATGGTCCAATTTCATTTTTCTGCATGCGGCTGTCCAATTTTCCCAACATCATTTATTGAAGAGGCTGTCTTTTTTCCACTGGACATTCTTTCCTGCTTTGTCAAAGATTAGTTGACCATAGAGTTGAGGGTCTATTTCTGGGCTCTCTATTCTGTTCCATTGATCTATGCATCTGTTTTTATGCCAGTACCATACTGTCTTGATGACAGTTTTGTAATAGAGCTTGAAGTCTGGAATTGTGATGCCACCAACTTTGGCTTTCTTTTCAATATTCCTTTGGCTATTCAAGGTCTTTTCTGCTTCCATATAAATTTTAGGATTATTTGTTCCATTTCTTTGAAAAAAATGGGTGGGATTTTGATAGGGATGTTTAAGGCAGTTTTAAGAAAAATAGCCAGGGGCACCTCGGTGGCTCTGTCAGTTAAGCCGCTGACTCTTGATTTCCTCTCAGGTCATGATCTCAGGATTGTGAGATCAAGCCCCAGGTCAGGCTCATATACTGGGTGTTGTACCCACTTAAGTTTTTCTCTCTCTCCCTCTCCCGCTGTCCCTCCTTCCTTCCCTCTCTAAAATCAAAAAAAGAAAGAAGAAAAATCCAATGTGTTGAAACAACAAAATGGTCTTGAACTACTACTTTTCACCCCCTAATAAATTAGTTCAAAAATTTCACATTGGTCTCCCTGTGTTTAAGAAGTATGATCTTCTGTTCAGTTTAAAACTTACAATACAGAAAAATGAAATGCACCACCATTTGCTAAACATTGATGTGTGATATCATTACTTTTGATGTTGAAGAAGAGCAAATGATGTAAATATGTATTTTGCCCTAGCCTTGTACTTTCTACAATTGATAAAACCTTACTGATGTTTCCAAACGACTTTTAGTATTTTCTTTTCCATCACTAATAAGCCCCCAAATTAACTTCAGGTACTTGAAAACCTATTTAAACTTTTGTTATGGACTGAGTCTTTTTATCCCCCACCCCCAAAAATTCACATGTTGAACCCTAACCTCCAGTGAGGCAGTATTTGGAGATGGGCCTCTAAGGAAATAAGGGTAAATGAGTGTAAGGGTTGGAGTTTCAACCTGATGGAATTAATGTCCCAAAGAAGAGACATCAGAGAACTCTCTCTCTTTTATATGTGCCATCAAGTAAAGGCCCTGTGGAGACATACCAAGAAGAAACTATCTGCAAGCCAGAGAGCTCTCACCAGAAATAAAATCTGAGGGCTCCTTGATCTTGGATTTCCAGTCTCCAAAACTGTGAGAAACAAATTTCTGTGGTGTTAGCCATTCTGTGTATAGTATTTTGTTATAGCAGTCCTAGTAGACTAATACAATTTGAAATCTTTGTTTACTCTCTATAAATTCATGTATCACTCTTACAGGAAACACAAAGTATACACAAATGAACAAAATAATTTGAATAATATTTTATTCTCAAAGGACTGAAGAACTTATATTAGTATAAGACATTCTTTGGTGGGAAAAATATTTGCAACTTCCTGACAGAAAATTTCACACCACAATTTTTATACCCAAGGATATAAAGGGACAATATTCTATATTATTTTTTACCTTGTATGCTATGTAAATGAAATTTTTATAAAGGCATTTATTTATTTGAGGGAGAGAGAATGACTTGGGGGGAGGGGGAGAGAAAGTGGGGAGAGAGAATCTCAAGCCAACCACACTGAGCATGGAGCCCAATGCAAGGCTTGATCTCACAACCCTGAGATCAATACCTGAGCCAAAACCAGGAGTTGGATGCCCTATAAATGAACCTTATAAAAGAATAGTGATCTCTTATAAAAAACATTTTTTTTTCAAAATTGAGAAAAACTAAAGGATAAAAATTCAAAGAGACTAAGGAGGAATAAAATTAGTAAATAATGAATGTTTAGCTTATTCACTGGATAAATGGATATTATCAACTCAGGAATAGACAAAAATGCAAAATTCATGAGAATGAACATTTTTTTAAAAAGAGATAGCATTAAGCCAGTTTGTTTTTTCCTTTGCTTAGAAGAGATGATGATGCTACCTTAGGTTAGTATCCTTTTCTTTTCTTTTTTTTTTTTTTTGTTATTTATTATATAATATTTATAATAACCCTAATGTCAAAGATCAATAAACCAATTGTTAAAAGTTAAAACATGCTTCTCATAAAAATATAAATTGGACATTTATTAAATATTTATTTCATTCAATCATGAGGGAAACAGTAAGATCACTCAGCTAGTTCCAAAAGAATTTCTTTTGGAACTTCCAAAAGAAACTTGGTATTTAAGGCATTTAGAAAAATGAAAAGAAAAGAAATATTAGAATAATGCTGGTAGGCTAGGGCTTTTTGTTTGTTTTCATTTGCTTAATATCTAATAGAGCAATAAACCATAATCTTTGGGTTATCTTTCTAGACAGAAATCATTTCCATCTTTGTCAGAAATAAAACTATAAGAAATTAAAAGAAATAAAACTATAAATAACATTACATTTTGCAGAAATTGAACCCTTAACAACAAGTAACAAATGTAAAAAATGGTATTATCTTCCTGAAAAATTAGCATCAAAGCATAATACTAATTTTATGAACCCATATATTGGCCAACTGAACTCCAGAAAGGCTGTGTCAATCTTTACTTCTACCAGCAGTACGGAAGATACTTCTCTTAAAAAACATTTAATGTTATGTTGTTTTTTTCTTTGGAAGAGAAATTCAAAGTCATGAAGATTTCCAAAGGCTATTTCGAAGCCGAGATTAGAATTCATTTTATTGCTGTATTCTCTTCCATGACTCTGGATGCCAATAGATTGCTAGTCTTGAGTTTCATTTATGAGTATTCTTCCTATTCCTGCCCTTCCCAAAGACCCACAAGTAACTGCTGCTAATTACCCATTGCCATACCATTCTAAGGTTTGTCCTCTCCTCATAATACTTTGCTCCTTAGCTGTTTTCAACCTAGCTCTTAACCCATTACACTTCAACTCATTTTGTAGAAATTTTATAGCCCCATCTTGGTTTAATACATTTGAAACTTTTAAGCCTATAATCTTAAACGAAAGGGGAAAGACAATATCAGTATTTGGAGGTTTCACAGAGGTAGGGGTGGATTGAGAGGAGTGTGGGATTGAGGATCAAAAGGCATTCCCCAAATCCTTTAAATCACATCATATAAACTAGAAGATTATCCTTTCCACATGCATGTGTACTAGCTGAAATTCTTATTTCCTACTCAAGAAATCCAGGACAAAAAGGTTCTGGAAGTATAACTACTCTAATTTGTGAATGATACAGTTTACAATTTGGGTATTTTATTGTCAGTAGCAAAGAACCTATCTCACAGTTGTGGATCAAGACAAATCCTTGTGCTGCTATACTGAATTTGAGAACTGCTGATAAAATTATCAGCTCTTAAAACGGCTCTGCTACTTATGCCAACACTATCTTTAGAACTTTCACTAATCACCATGTCCTAACTCCAGTTGTTAGATATATTTTAGGATAGCATCATTCCAACATCTCCAGTATTCAATGCGTGGTAAAAAAAATACACAGCTGCCCGACTCTAGAGCCTACCAGCCTGTGGGTAAAATGAGGGTCATCAGCATTTATAGTTATTTTATCAGTTCCTCTTACTCAGCCTGCTTAACCTGCTTGCTAGGACCTAAGCCTGTGTAGATTCTTACCCACTGTTTTTTTTTTGGGAAGTTCCCAATCAAGCAATCGGATAGTTTTGAAAAAAATCTGACCCATCTGAATATTAACATTTTTAAAGAGATGATATATTTATTGATAATACCCTGTGCTCTATTATACAATAGTTTGAACAGTATACATGAAGTCCCATCATAACATAATGATTTAATTTAGGGAGGAAGAAAATGTATATGCCTAATCTTTTATAACTGAACAGAAAATCCCTATGGAGTATTTCCTTTGTATTCAAGAATAACTCAGGAATCATGTTCTCTGGGGATTGTCTGTCTACTTCCCTCCTCTTGTGGGCAGCCAGCATTTCCCCAGTTCTTGCGTCTTTCCTAAATGGGCTGGAGCTCCTGAAAAATTTAAAACTGTTAAACACGGTGTATGAAAGTGTTCTTGGTTCCCTTACATCTTCCATGTTGGAACCACACTATTTGTTTTTTAAAGGTATTTTTTTTATTTATTTAACAAACAGAGATCAAAAGTAGGCAAAGAAGCAGACAGAGGGGGGTGGGGGATGCAGGCTCCCTGCTGAGCAGAGAGCCTGATGTGGGTCTCAATCCCAGGACCTGAGATCATGACCTGAGCTGAAAGCAGAGGCTTATTAACCCACTGAGCCACCAGGCGCCCTTTATCTAGGATTTATTAAATTAAAATATCTAAAGTTATCTATAATTTATGATAATCTGCAATTTCAATAAATTCCCCAACTGACACTTATGCACCTTCAAGTTTGGAATTGTTATCTCAAAGACATGATCACACAAGTGTGAAAAGTTAGTCATGGAAGCATTGTAACAGTGGAAAATTGGTACCTGGCCAAAAACCACATTAGTCTCTATACCACCTAGAAAATAATCTCATCAAACTGTTTATTGTGAATCTAACCCCAAGGAAACAATTAGACAAATGCAGTTCTCAGAATATCCTATAAGATAGCGACCTCAGTTTTCAAAAAATGGCAATGCCATGAAAAAAAAAAAAAAAGAATGATAATAATGTAAATTAATCTTGTCCATAAAAATACAAACTGTGTCCAGTGGAATGCCAACAATTACTGCCACAGAGATACTGACAACACTAGTTTTTGCATCTATTTGTAAATCCATTACCACATTCCTTATTTGACACATATATGTAGTTTTTGAAATTCTCCTTTAAACTCATTATAATATCTTGCTTGATTCCTTCATAAACTAAGAGAATAACAAAAATCTTCACTCATTTTTATATTTGTATGGGAGCCATGATTGTATCCTCTTTTAAATTTTGTCTTTGACAAATATTTGTCTTACTATGTTTTATAAAAATATTAACAGTATTTTTAAAAAGACATTGTATTGTATAAAATTTAAAACATCTGAAATGTGCTTATGGTTTCTTTTTCTAAAAACAACTTTTCATTGTAAAATATGTATACAGACACAGATGCACACATATAGTAAGATGTAAAACAAATCATAAGATAACCTTATATATGAAATATGAAGATATAAGATAAAATTATACAACCAGGAGCTCTAAGTTACCTACCTGGGCTGCTATAACAAAGCCCAAAGCCAGAAGCCCTTAAGCAGAAACAAATACTGATGAGTAGAATTATAGAAAAGACCAGACACCACTGAAGGCAAAATCTGCCTTTATTATATAGAGTCCTTACTGTCCAGCACAGTGAAGGCCTGAGTTTCAGGAAATTTGTTAGTTATTTATTGCTGTGTAATAAATTGTACCAAAATATTCATTGATTATCTTATAGATTCTTTTTTTTTTTCTTAAAGAGTTTATTTATTTGACAGGCAGATCACAACTAGGCAAAGAGGCAGGCAGAGAGAGAGAGAAGGGAGCAGGCTCCCCGCTGAGCAGAGAGCCCAATGCAGGGCTCCATCCCAGGACCCTGAGATCATGACCTGAGCCGAAGGCAGAGGCTTTAACCCACTGAGCCACCCAGGTGCCCCAATTATCTCATAGATTCTATAGGTCAGGGCATAGGGGTGGGGCCTTGTCCTGGTGCCACAGCATCTGGGTCCTCAACTGGAAGACTCTAGGCTAAAGAGCTAAAGTCATCTGAATGCTTCACTGAGGCAAGGGGATCTGCTTCCAAGTTGGCTCTCCCAGAAAGCCGGCAGGTTGGTTCCTTTACACATGGGGACCTCTCTACAGGGCTGATTGACTCTCCTACTAACAAGGTAGCCAGCTTCTCCCAGACTAATCCAAGAAGAAAAGCCCAAGTGGAAGCTCCCCTTTCCTTGGAAGTCACACAGCACCACTTCGACTCTCTTCCACTAAAGGAGAGTCACAGATCCCAGCCTGCATGCAAGTAGAGGGGAATCAGGCTCCACCTAAGGAAGAGTATCAATAAATTTGAGAACATGCTAAAGTAATTTCAAGGACACTGACCAAACAGTGAAGTCTACCAGCAAACTCAACTCAAACAACAGGTGAGGAAAGGGAAAGAAACAAAGCTTTAATTTTTAAAAAAGCCATTAATTCTTCAATTTATTTAACCATCTCTTGTTTTTTTGATATATCTATGTTTCAAACACCTGAAATCTTCTTTCTTTCACCTCAAATCTTTTTAAGTATCATTAAAGTTATTAGTTATTAGTTTTTGAATGACTTAGACTTGAACAATGACATAATAAAAGTAGAATCTGAGAAAAGAATAAGAACTGGATGGAGAAAGACTAGAGGCGTAAAAATCAGCTTTAAGGTTCTTGTAGAGTTCAACTGGGAGATGTTTAGGTAAAAATCAATATGGTTTAGTAATTAATTAAAAACTATAAAAAAAATCTTTAAATTTTGAGTTTTGAATATTGGGCTGATAGTATACTCAACATTCTTGAGGTCTGCTGAAAAAAATTTTAAACTAGTAAAAATTAAACTAGTTTAAAATTCTTCAACATAAATCAGTTTAACTAAACCAGGTATAAATTACTGAATAAAAATTTGACTTCTTTTGTTTATTGTTACTGGCGAGAAATAAGCAATTTTTAAGGCAAATTAGAAAAAACATTTTAATATTCAGAAACAAAATCCAAGTAACAATATTTGACAAATGTCAAATGGGTAATCATCTGGGTAATCAAAGTCCTATGTGAAAACAAAAGAAATTACAAAACCTTCCTGGCAAAAGCCATAGAAAGTGTTCAAATAGTCTCAAAACATGTGCTGTCACAACCCTGCTATTTCTTTGCATGGATTGGGTGCATAAAAATGGACAGGCTATATATGTAAATTAAAAAATGACTTCTCTCAAGTGTCTTTGATTCTAAATTGAATATATAGTTATGTGTAATAATCTGAGAAGTCAGGAGGATGATCCAAATTAAAGAACAAGTCTCTCTAGGAAGATGAGACAAAACAATAGAAGACTATGAATTCAAGCCTTCAGGAAAGATAGGAGAATTGCTTTGATTTGAAAAATATCCTAACAGGTGAGCCATTGTGTCATAAAGAAATCTGAAACTTGCTCCCTTTCAAGCCCTGCTGGGTAATAAGCAAATAGAGAAGGATGTTAAAAACAGAAACAGTGAAGAGGTTAAACAGTGAAGAGGTTAATAAAGTGTTGGAAATTCATCTGTGATAAAAGGCGATGCAAAAAACAATGAGCAGACAGGTGTGACATTCCTATAACAGGTAAAAGTGAGTGATCTAAAAAATAGACAGTTTCTGAAGAACTCTTTCAAAAAAGAATACTAGTACTTCATAGTATTCTAGTAACCCTTGTGCCTCTCCCCATCTTTCATTCCTGTAAAGGATCTACAATATTCATGTTTTACTTAATAGATTATCTGTTATAAAATAAAGCAAAGTAAGTAACTTTCTGAAATGAGTCCAATTTTTTAATGCATCTTCTTATAGATATATTTTAGCACAACTTATTTTTTAATTTGTGTGCAAAACTTATACAATAACTTATTCATATAGTTAAAAAAGAAAATTATCCTTCCCATTATTTTTTATGCAAATGCAGCATATTATATACTCTCTGTCTATACCTTGCTTTTTTAACTTAATGATCTGTCTTGGAAGTCTTCCCTATTAGTCCCTTGAAAGTATCCTCATTTTTTGTGCAGCTGCTTTCTTCCATTTTTATGGACATATCATAATTTCTTAACAGACCCCTACCAATGGACATTTGGGTTTGGACATTATTTCCTCTAATAACCACAAAATATTTGCTTTTGACTTCTTTCTTTATTCAGAGATCACAAGTAAAAGAGATTCAAGCACTCCAAAATTATTTAGTTAAATACACAGTTCTGCTCAGTTAAACTGTCTTTTCAACTTAAAATTTTATTATCCATTCAAGATAGACATCACTTAAATCCAATATGGTACGATTAACTTTTTCATACTAAGTTCAAAATAGAATCAAATAAAAATATCTTTCTATATACAAAAATTTTAAAGGATTTTCAAAATTACTCTTGAAAGCCTCATTACTTAGATTCTCTAATTGAAATTATGTGTTCTAATTGAAGTTTTTTTTTTCTTTCCCTTCTAAAATCATTCTTTTTATGTGGCTATTCACTGTACCAAAAAAATGTGTCAAACATTTATCAGTTAAGTTTGATTATCTACTAAGAATAATTTCTCTACATTTCACAAAATTAGTAAGTTTTTACTCAAAAAACCTTAAGGTCTTCAGAATTTCAAATGAGATTTAATAAAACATAAAGTATGTGTTACTCAATTCCTAAGCTCAGCTACATGGCTGAAAGATGAAAAGTTCATTATAGTCAATGAAGATCAGATAATACCACCAAAATATTATCACAAATAAAAAAATATTTTAATTTCTACATATTAAATATATTGGCAGCTGTGTGAAAATGGATGTATAAATATAACCTATATGACTTGTGGACTTGAAATATTAACATTTAATTTCTCAAAATGAGTATGCAAATATGTTAAGTATATACATTTAAAAATAATTTTAGTCCTCTGTACATTAAAGATTTCAGTGATTTTTTTTCTGTAGAAATGTGATTATGTACACATTTTTACATAGGGATAGATACATAAAATAGTGATACTAAAAAAGAATGTTCTGCCCACTAGCTTAAGTAAAATGTAAACTTTATTTCTTT
This sequence comes from Lontra canadensis, assembly GCF_010015895.1. Classification (NCBI taxonomy): domain Eukaryota; kingdom Metazoa; phylum Chordata; class Mammalia; order Carnivora; family Mustelidae; genus Lontra; species Lontra canadensis. The sequence goes on along the minus strand of NW_022631096.1, from coordinate 579,002 downwards.
TTCCTATTTTTTCAATGAGGGCCCAGATGACTGAGCAGCTCTGTTCCACATGGTCATTCAGGGATACAAGATCCTCCCCATTCTTTAGTTCTGCCACGCCCTCCATTACCAACTACCTGGCTAAGGCTGGGTTGCTACCATGTTTCTATTGGAGCCGATGGGCTGGAGAAAATGAACTTAAAAATTCAGTCCCACAAGTGACATGAATTAGTTTCTCACTCATTCCATTGATAAGCATTGAGTAACAAGACCATACCTAACAGTGAGAAAATGGCTCTATCAATGTTAAAGAAAAAGAAAATGGATTTCAGCTGTCAACTAGCAATATCCACAATCCTCTCATGTTTTTATATTTTGTTGCTCTCTCTCTCTATATCATTTATATATAAATGATATAAATTTATATATATAAATTGACATATAAATGATATATATAAATTATATATATATATACAGGTACATATATATATATATATGTATCATACATGGGAAAACAGACAGCTGGGGCAGGCCACCTATTTCCTTCCACAGTGAAATTCTAGAGATGCCAAAGAAATAATGATGACAGAGAACATTCTATTTTTGTTTCTGACTTTAATCTTGCATTTCAGTATAACACTTGCTCTAGATTACGTTTTTGTTTGCTTTCTTTCTCCCTTTCCCTTTCTTTCTTTTTCTTTCTCTTTGTTTTTCTTTCTTGTTTTACTATGTTAAATAGAAAAGGTCTTTCTGTACCTATTACCTAGTTTCATTAATGATCAATATTCTGTTCTTTTACTTCATTTATTATACCAAAAACCATTTTTGAGTATTTTAAAATAATTTCAGACATGACCTATCATCTATAAACATTTTAATATGCATCTCTAACAGATAAGGAAAAAATTTTAAAACAATCGTAATACCATCATCACATCCAACAAAATTATGATTCATTCTAGATACTCTTTCCTATAATTTTTTTTTTTAACCACTAAAGTTTTTTTTTTTTTTTCTTCATAGTGTTCTCATGTATTCTTTGTGAGAGAACAAATTAGTTATTTTCCTGGAAGTATAAACCTCTGAAGCAGGCAAGTGGGGAGAAGGAGGTATGAAAACATTTCACCAGGAAGCCTTCTTTTCTGCTCTAGGCCAGTGTTTTTAACTGGTAGCATTCTTGGTTCCTGCAATACAATTTAGCTCTTAACTGTCAACTGTCTTTTCAAATTTCTCATGTATGGATCTGTTCTCCACCTATGCAGTGAACTCACTGAAGGTAAGGTTACTTATAATGCCTTATTTTACATGGTGCTAGACTGAAGCTCCCAACCAGTAATATTCTCTTCCAAAAATTCTTTGAAATCTCTTACATTCTTTAAGTATGTTTTCAGTGACATTTCAGGACACGTATAAACATAAACAATATATAAATATATAAACATATAAACATAAACAATGAAATCAAGTTTCCTTTAACTGTTAAGATTTATTTATTATTAAATATGCAGGAAAAATAAAGCTTTCTTTATTTAAGAAAAAAAGTTTAATGTTCATGTTTTTCAGTCTGAGTCAAAATTGACATATAAAACTGCAACATCAAACCCCTGCATCAAAATGTCAAGTACCCACTGCAGGATACTGGAGTAGGGAATTGCTGAAAGACTGTTGGTTGCATTTCTCTCACTCTTGTTCAAGTAAAAACCAAGGACAACAAGAAAATCTGGAGAGATATGTTTCTTAAAAAACAAAAAACAAAACAAGGCTTCTCAAATAAATATGACAGAGGCCTTTTGTAAGCATCTTTTATTCAGAAACCACTCACTGTTCATGTGTGTATCTAATTAGAAGAATTAGTAGAATGCCTAATTTGCATTTTTAAATACAAAGTCCAAGGATAATTTTGTATAAGTGATCAAAATAAAGCCACATAATTAAGAATGATTGTGGCAACACTGCACCGAAGAGAAGTGGTTTATAAATATTGTTAATAATTACAGATAGTAAAGCATTATTTTAGTTACAGCTAATAAATAAAAACATGATTCCAGGTATGCCAGTGAACCAAGCAAACTGGGATATAGTAAATAAGTGTTCTTATACCAGCCTTTTAAGAATTAGAATGCTAAGTTCATTATTTGGTATTGCCTGGGTTCTTACTAATTAGAACTTTGCTTTTCTGTCATTACCCCAGAATCGGCTCTTGACACTCTCAGCTCGACTTTTCATTCCTTTCCTGATTTCCACACTTGACTTCCCCGTCCAGTGTTGATGTAAGTAGGGGGCAAGGCTAATATTAATTTGAATTGGAAAATATCTCAAAAATGATAGAGCCTATGCTGAATTTTAGATAGGGATACTTACCTGGAAATGAATACCAACATTTAGAGTATATTACTTAAAGAGAACATTTGTCAAGAAATCAAGAAACAGAGGTTTATTTTATGAGATATTAGATAGCTATCTTTTTTCTCCCTTGCTTAATTTCTGTACCTCTCTCTTAGGTCTCAAAATTTCTCCTATGATTCCGTTTGTATTCAACTGTTCACTTCCTGAATACCTCTTTTTTACCTCAGTATTTTTATGTCATGGTTTATACTGGGAATATCAGTGAATGACATATGTGAATTTAATGATAGGTATATATACATCCCTTGCAAGACAACCTGGGGAGAAAAGAGTTTAGTTCTCTTCAGCAAGTGTTTAATGGGTGACCATGAACAAGTCACCTAATTTCTATGACCTTTAGATTTTTCATCTGTGAAATAAAGGGATTTGATTAAACTGATCCCTAAACTCTATTCCCAGTCTAAAATCCTAGGAGTCCTTAAAAACTCTTAGTTCATTGGGGGTCAGATTTCTACAAGATTTTCTGTTTGCTCATGGGCCAACAGTCATGAGAGTACTAATAGAGTCTACCTTATAACCATCATCAAAAAAACTTCATAAACTAGGAAGATAAGGTAACCATGTGATTAACAACTGCTCAATAACAGAACTAAGTTTTATACATTAGATCTTCTGCAGGGTCTTGGAAAACCTTTGTGTAAATAAGATCACATGCACAGTAATTTGGAAAATCTTCTGATTCATAACTTGCCTTGTTAACTTAAAAGCTAATCAAAGTTGGCAAACTCGATGATTATAAAACACATGAAGCCTGAATATACATTAATCTTCTGTTCAAAGACCACCACCATTAGGGTGATATTTTGGGGTAGGTTCTGTCTTGCAAATATAAAACTACATTTTAAAAGTTTTACTTAATTGCTAAAGGACCTTGCTAATACCATCAAATTGGCTTTATTTTGCTAATACCTAATTCTCATGGTAGAAAGTTTCCAGATGAGAATTTTTTTGTTGTTTGTTTTTCTGCTTTTTTAAACCCTGGCTGTATTATTTGGCACGAGTCAAATTTTGAGGTAGTGTCAATTTGAAATTGTGCCAGGTATAAAAGGCATTCGGCCTACTGGCTTAATTTACATGGCCACTGACTTTATAGCTTATCAGGATTGATCTTGTCATTTTTGGCTGAGAGAGGCAGATTTTCACCTACATACAAGGTTTCAGCTGTAATATTTGTTATTTTCAAACAGAGCCAACTGTTAATTAACTTTTTAAGAGTAAGTAGTACATGTGTGCCCAGGATATAAAATTTGAAATACACAAAATGATATACAATGGAAAGTCTCCCTCTCATACCAATTTCCCAGCCACCCTGTTTCCTACCAGCTTGCATAATTTTGGCAGATTGAGATCAGCTTATAATTGTTTTGTCATCTCTGGGAAAAATTATTTAACTGGAAAATGAGGGAGCACTTTCCAATGTTTCTCTAACCTTTATTAATTTAAGATGGACTTATGTAGCATTTTACAAGTAAAGCTCAGGATGCTTTACATTCTTTCAATAATCACTTTCATTTCTTCAGAAAATGAACTATTTCAGAACTGAAAGTGGGTACACTTTGTTAGCTGAGATTGTTTTTTTTTTTAATTTCAATAAACATTTATTTTACAATAGTTGTAGGTTTACAGAAAATTTGGATAATACAGAGATACCTCACATAACCTGCCCTCAATTTCCCTTATTGCTAATATATCACAACTGTGATGGTACATTTGTCATAACTAAGCACCAACATTCATACTATTAACTATCAACTATACACAGTTTACTCTACTTCACTAGTGCTATGGACTGAATGCTTATGTCCACCATCCCCCAAATTCATATGCTGAAGCACTAATCTTCCCTTTGATGATAGTTGGAGGTGGGGGTATTTGGAGATAATTGGGTCATGAGGGTACAGCCCTTCTGAATGGGTTGGTGCCCTTATAAAAAGGGACACAAAAGAGGTGATCTCTCTCTCTCCATCATGTAAAAACACAGCAAGGGGTGGCTGTGGGTAAACCAGGGGGAGGGCTTTCACCAAGAACGTGACCACACTGGTACCCTGATCTTAGATTCCCATCCTCCAGAACAGTGAGAGATATATGTTGTTTAAGCCATCCAGTCTATAGTAATTTGTTCAAGCAGCCCGAGATGACTAAGAAATTAATTTTTCCCTAATGCAAGTCTTCTTAGCCTCCTCTGGTCTGTGACAATTTCTCAGACTTCCTTTTTGATGACCTTGATGGTTTTGAGAAATATGGACAAGATATTTTACAAAAAATTCCTACAGAAGTTCCTCAATCGTGGCTTGGTGCTTTTTTATGATTAGACTGGAGTTATAGATTTTGGGGATGAAGATCAAGATGAAGTGCCATTCTTATCATATCAGAGTACTTGCTATCAACATGACATTGCTGACGATGTCAACCTTAAGCACCTGGGTGAGAAATGTTTGCCAGGTTCCTTTCCTATAAAATGACTCCTTCTCCTATTTCTTTTCCATACTCTCATTTTTTAAAACAAGTCACTAAGCATACGCCCATTCAAGGGAGAAAGAAATTAAGCTCTGCCTCATTAACTGGGGGAGGTATTTATGTAAATTTTATGGCATTCTTTCCTATGGGAAATTGGTTTCTTCTCCACTGTTGACTCTACTTCATGTGTATTACAGGGTTCTTTGTATACGAGAAACACCAGCTCCAATTAAACATTGTTACCTGAGATATTTCTGTTATACCTCTAAGCGAAAAAAGTAAATGCTGAGTTAACGGTTAGTTTATCCAACTAACATATATTGAACATCTTTAGACAAGCTTCTTTATTAGGCACCTGATAAATATTACATAACACACTGAGTGTTCACAATGAAACTTATAGTCTAACAGAAATATACAGTATGGTGTCATTAGTTAGTGTGAATATATGAATATATAGAACATACTAAGGACTTCCATTCAGAAGGAACTTACGGTCACCAAACTTGTTAGAAGGAAGGGGATCCCAGGTAATTTAAATTACATTCGTGTAGATCTTTACACATTGCAAAACTGTCAACTGTTTATATGTGTAAAAATTAGTGGTAGATGGAAGAGAATAGGTACCTCCTACTAATATAGTTCTGTGGTTTGGTGGAATGATGTAAAACAAAAGGGAAAAAAATGGTCTTTGGAGACTGACATGCTTTTTTTTTGACACCAATGTCACTCCCAGGTATTGTGGTCTAATTTTAGATTAGTAACTTTAATTCCTTGAGCTTTCTGATGGTCTCAAGGCTGTTATAAGTACTCAAGCTAAGTCAGCAAAAACAGCTACATATTTTCCCCATTCTTTTTTGTTTTTTTTTAAGATTTTTAAATTTATTTATTTGACAGACAGAGATCACAGGTAGGCAGAGAGGCAGGCAGAGAGAGAGCAGGAAGCAGGCTCCCCGCTGAGCAAAGAACCCAATGCAGGACTCGATCCCAGGATCCTGGGATCATGACTCAAGCCGAAGGCAGAGGCTTTAACCCACCGAGCCACCCAGGTGCCCCTATTTTCTCCATTCTTTATGCATGCCTCTGCAATGTGATTTTACATTTAGGTCATCAAAAGGTGAAGACCATTCTTCTACCCTTTAATCTAGGGTTGGCCTCTTATGACTTGTCTTTTGCTATTGGGAAATAAGTAAACATTATGCACAGGCTTTAAGAGAACTTAGTTCAGGGAGGGGGTTCACTTCTGTGCTGTTTCTGGAGTCCTGCTGGCATGTGAACAAATTCAGGTTTTCCTGTTAAAGGATGAGACCAGCGCGGGAGAAGCGAGGTACCTCACCTATTAACAGCCACTCCGAGAAAGGCAGGTGAAGCCATCTGGATAAACCAACCCCAAGGAAGGCTACTCACTGGCCAGAGAATGAGCAACTGACCACAAACACATGAATGAGCCCTTCCAAAAAAAGTAGAAAAACTGTCCTGATCAGCCTAGCCCAAACTATGGGGATGATACAAAGGATGATGAGCCAAAAAATGACTGTAGTGTTCAGACACTGAGTTTCAAATGGTTGATTTCAAAGCAACAGATAACTGATAGAATCATATATACCAGCTAGAATGGTGACAGGAACAAAACCTGGTAAACATTCCAAGTTTCAGAGATAATACCTTTTTTTTTTTCTTTATGAGTGAGGTTAGACTGCAGTATCTACTTAAGTTTAGAATGAAAATGGTATTCCCAAGCAGTCCCTAACCTGTTTCTAAAAGCCTTTACCTTAGCCATCTAATTTCCTACAAATTCTGACTAGTGATTTTCATAGTCCAATGATTATCCCATGTTACCTCTTTTCCTATTATCAGAGTTGTGAATGTGCATGCTCTGGGGAAAGAGTACTTTCATATTCTAAAACCCCCTTTCAGGGGAAAAACTAACCTAGTTGTTTTTCCCCAGAGATGAAATAGTTTTTGCTGATCCTAACAGAAAAGAAGTGATTCTGACTTTGAAAGTACCACATTTGATCACTGTAATTAGAACAAGAGAATGCTGTGATTTTTCTCAAAAGAGTAAAGCTGACTTGTCCAGCAAAATAAAGATCTTTCCAATGATAGGGAAGAATGCAAGTGGGTGATTCCTAGCCCTAAGAATAACATGGATCCAGAAGGTAAATATGAGTCAATAAACATCACTGAGCCCCCACTGGGATTGCAACAACAACGACAACAACAACAACAACAACGGGACCAACACTGACCCCTCTAGAGTTAAACTGAGGGCTCAGGGGATAAGCGCCACTGAAAATGGTAGTTGTGGCATGCCGTGGCATGATGACAAATCTATGAACAGAATGGATGTGAACCCATATATTAAATGAGGCTTCAAAGCCTCCCCAATAAGTGTCTCCTGCTTATTTCAACATGACTGCCATTGCTTAAAATGGTTTCACTTATTTGTGGAGCATAACAAATAGCATGGAGGACAAGGGGAGATGGAGAGGAGAAGGGAGTTGAGGGAAATTGGAAGGGGAGGTGAACCATGAGAGACTATGGACTCTGAAAAACCATCTGAGGGTTTTGAAGGGGCGGGGAGGGGGGTTGGTGGGAGGTTGGGGCAACCAGGTGGTGGGCATTAGAGAGGGCACGGATTGCATGGAGCACTGGGTGTGGTGCAAAAACAATGAATACTGTTACAGTGAAAAGAAATAAAAAATTAAAAAAAAAATGTTGAGCTCTTCATGGGGAACATCATGAGAAAGCTAGCTTATCATGATACAGACAGGCCTCATACTGGGAAGTACACAAGATGTAATGAGAAAGACAATACTATAGAAATCAGTAGCAGAGGAAAAAGGGGAACATTTTGTCTCCCCTCCATCCCCGGGGGTGGCACGAGGAAGGAAATAATGATTATCTCCACTCTGGTAAGCCTGAAAGATAATTACCATAGATTATAGTTTTCCTGTCAACTGTACCATTCATTGTATATAGTTTCTCAAAGTAAGTTCCATATCATGTTAATAGATGCTACTTAAACAAACCAGTTCAACATCTCAATAACTGCTTATGCGCCTTCTCTCCCACCTTTGTTCCACCACTACATACACAAAATCACCCAACAACTAATCACAAATAAGTATAATTGAGTTATTAGTTCATCAGTAAGACTAAATGGATTGTGATGCCTTGGGTGGCTGAGTCGGCTAAGCGTCTAACTCTTGATTTCCAGCTCAGGTCAGGATCTCAGAGTTGTCAGATCGAGCCCCATGTCAGGCTGGACCTGCAGCCTGCTTAAGATTCTCTCTCTCCCTCTCCTCTGCCTCTTTCCCCTCTCTCTCTCCCTCCGAGGGGGGTTGGGGAGAGGACTAAATGGATCAATAGGGTAATAGGATTTAAAACTTCACTTTGCCTCAGAAACCTAGTTATTCAATGATTGCCATCCTACTGTATGTCTATTTTGTATGAGTTTTATAGGTAAAATAAAATTTACCTGAACTTAACTTCCCTCCGACCACATCAGTTAAAACTGATTAGAATTCATTATGTGTTTCTAGAGATTAGAGAAAGCAATAAATTGGAGATCTGACCAGTTCTGGAACCTAATGAGCTAGAGGAGACAGGATGGGAATCCAAGAGGTACAGAGAAAGAATAGTTATGAATGTTGACCCTGTCCTCGGTGGTGGCTACATAAACAGATTATATACTAAAGACTTACTGCTCTTTTTTCTAAACTTGTCTGAGTCTACTTTTATTAAAATATACAACCAAAATACTTGTTAGAGGTGTATGATTTTCAGGGTGAACCTAAATTTGAGAAAGAACCCTTAAAAATAATGTTTGAAATATGAGATATAGAAAGAAGTTTATACTCACTCCACAGAAAAACACATTAATTTTGCAGGCACACATGGAATATTAAAACAAAATTTGTGTGTGTGTTGTAGGACACAAAAAAGCCTCGAAACATTCTGAAGATCAACATCAATCGTATAAATTACGGTCTGCTGTCAATGCAATAACTTCAAAATCACTAACAGGTTTAAAAGTTTAAGCAGGTTTAAAAGGCTTAAAGGTTTAAGCAGGTTTAAAAACAGATTTAAAATATTACCTGGAAAACTAACAACGTGGCTCTTCAAAAGCTCCTGAGGGGGTTTTAGCTCCAGATGGTGACGGAAGAGTCCCCTGAACCCACATCCTCCCACAAACACACCTTACCCACAGTTACATCTGGGACAAGGGCCTCGGGGGGGGGGGGGGGGGGGAAGAAAGACCAAAAGCTGGTGGACCGACTCCTATGCCAGTAAGAGAAGGCCCACATCAGCAGGTAGGAGAAGCTGGGTCACCATCTAGCCACGAACCCCATCCTTGGCGCAGTTCGGAAGGGAACTCAAAATCCTGAGCTTTTCCTTGAGAAGTAAGGGTCTAAACCCCACATCCGTCACCCCAAGTTTTTAAGACCTGCACCTGCATGCCGAGCCCCCAAAATACGTAGCTCTGAAAGGCAAGGCGCCTCTCGTCCCCCAGACCCACAAGGCTATCTAGGCCTCGCGCGCTCGGACTCACCCGCCTCAGTGGTAGGCGCTGAAGCAGCTTCTCTGAGCGGCGAGGGCCGTCCAGACTCCGCGTGGGAGATGTTCATTGCTTTCAGTTGTCTCAGAGCTTGAGCCTGAGGGGCAGGCATGTGATTTGACCCCCATTCGGGGACTTGCTGGGGGCCTCATCAGGGAGGGGGCCTGCTCTCCTTGGGAGCTGTGTTGGGCGCCCTCTCCTGAGCCTCAGCTTGCCTGCGGGTATCTCTCCGCCGGCAGCTTTATTCTGTGTGCGGTGCGGGGGTCATTGCGGCTGCGCGGAGGAGATGCCCCTTGATGAGGCTCTGGTGGCTGCGGGGGGGGTTGAAGGGAGTGGTGCTGGACTCCTGGGTCCTATGGGGCTTTAACATTCCGGGAAATCATTCTTGGCAGGGTACCATGCCCAGGGCACAGCACAGACTGACAGACATGCCTTTTCTGTTGGGTGGGGGTTGGGGGGGGGAGCTTATTTGCTTGCCCTAAAGTTTACGCCTAAGAGGCGGGCTTTAGGTTTGACTCTCAAACCCCTTCAGATCCCTTTGCTCTCATGCTCTCAGGGCATGTAGGCTGGTGCACTCCATCTTTGTGCTCTCCCACTGCCTTGCTACAGCTTACCGTTATATCGAGACCAGAGCTTATACACTCATCTGGAGTCCAGATATTTGTGACAGCTGCCCAGGGGACAACTCTAGATGGCCCGACACTGATGGTTCACAGGGCTTAGGCTTGCAGTCCCACTGGACCGTCTATATTTGCATACTTTAAAAGCTGCTCCCTGAGGATCTGTCTTTGCAGCACCGACAGGTCTTGGTACATCGTCAACTATTGGGAGATATTAAAAACAAAATAGGCTGCTTGAATAATCATAAAGTTTTGAGAGACCACTGAGAGGTAGGGCAAGGTTGAACAATCAGGTTCATTTCCTCTGAGTCTCCTCCTTCAAGACTGGAAGAGGTGCGTATTTTATCTAGGGCATAGAGATCAACACAGAGAGTCAAGCAAAATGAAGAAATAAGTTCCAAATGAAAGAAAAAAAGTAGTATCTGAGAAAGGTGGTCTCTTCTTCATGAGGAAGAGTCTTCATAAGGCTATTAGAGACAGAGAATTTATTAATAGTCATCCAGAAGTTTCAATAAAGCCATTTGGTGATTTCTTTTTTTCGAAAACTCATAAAGTGAATACTCTCCTCATTGCCATCTTCATCTCTGTTTCTAAATGTGCAGATGTGTAGATGACTGGATTTAGAAAAGGAGTTAAAACTACATCAAATACAGGTAGAAGTTTATCCAGATGTATTGAAGGAGAGGATCACATGGAGAAAAAAAAAAAAAAGTCAGTGGGCAAAAAATAAAATCACACAGTGATGTGAGCTGGCTGAGTAAAAGGAGTCTTGGATAATCACCTGAGGAGTGTTTCTGCGGAGTGGCCAGGATGGAGGTGTAAGAGGATGAGCAAGAAGAAAGCAACCAAGTTAAATGAACCCACAATTAGTAGTGACCATGAACTTCGGTTATAAGTATCTGCGAAGGCAAATTTGATGAGCCAAGGTATGTCAGAGTAAAAGCTGTCTAATACGTTAAGGGCTACAGAAGGACAAGTTTATCACAGAATCCAAATGGGCCAATGAGCAAGTAAGACCAATGGTCCAGGTAACCACTAAAATAAAAAGGCACATGGGCGCCAGGGTGGTTCAGTCATTAAGCATTTGCCTTCGACCCAGGTCATGATCCCAGGGTCCTGGGATCTCGCCTCACATCAGGCTCCCCGCTCAGCAGGAAGCCTGCTTTTTTCCTCTCACACTCCCCCTGCTTGTGTTCCCTCTCTCGCTGTGTCTCTCTCTGTCAAATAAATAAATAAGATCTTTAAAAAAATAAAAAGGACCATATAATCTTCTAAAAATAAATAAAAATAGTAAAATAAAAATGCACATTCATGGACTCATGATGGACAGGTGGTGGAGAGGCTTACATATGGCCTTATATCAGTCAAAGCCCATGGTTATGAGCAGCAAATGTTTCCTCCAACAGCATGGCTGAGCTTCAGAGCCCCCAAAGGAGATGACTTCCTGAAAAAAGATCACAAATTATCCTGGGTACTACAATGGAGCAAAATATCAGGTCAGTGATAGAGAGATTGCCTGAGAGAAAATTCATAGGGGAGTGTAAGGGTCCGAGGTCACAGAGACCATTATGAAGAGACCATACTAGACATGAAAGAAAAAAAACACACATGTGTGCGCTCTCACACAAACACACACACTCACACACACACAAGAAAGTGAAAAGACACTGGATCTCCCTGGAATTAGAGACTTTCAGGAACACAAACTCAGAAACCACAGACGGGTTGGCTCCATCCACGGGCTCATATGGTAGGTTCACTATAAACCTGCCTTATCTAAAGGAAGAAAATAACGCAATTCAAATTAATACTATTGTGATCTCTGTCTGTCAAATAAATAAATAAAATCTTTAAAAAAAAAAAAAGAAAGAAAGAAGAAACTTTGGAGGCTCCTGAGTGGCTCAGTTGGTTAAATATCTGCCTTCAGCTCAAGTCATGATCTCAGGGTCCTGGGATTGAGCCCCAAGTCAGATACCCTGCCCAGTGGGGAGTCTGATTTTCCTTCTCCCTCTGCCCCTCTCCCCCATTCATTCTGTCTGTCTCTCTCTCAAATTAATAAAATCCTTAAAAAAAAAAAAGAAATAAGAAATGTTGGCAACAGATAAATTAAGAGTTAACTTTTTTGTTTTCCTGAAGTACAGTTCTAGACTATAGAACGCTATGTTGATTAAATAATGATTCTCATCTCAGGATGGTGGGATTATAAATGAATATTTATTTCATTTATACTTCCATTTCTCAGATTTTTTTAAATGAAAAATGTCTAACCTTACAATCGGGGTGGGGGGGAAGCATTCCTTTTGAAAAAGAAATCACGCAATAAAGATATCTTTGCAACTCAGTAAAATTCCTCTCCTTTTCTGAAGTATTAAAACTTCTGTATATACATTTAAAAAAATTTAAGACTTCTCATGAAATCTGAAACTGAGGTCGTTTCTGGATTTTTTTTTTTATGAAAGAGGCTCATACTAAAGTTAAGACCTCTGTTTTATGTCATTTTCAAAAAGATAGCACCTCTTGTGCAGGGGCATTGGTTCAATACTCACTCAGAGGAATGAACAGCACTTCCTGAATCACCAATACCTTTTTTCTACAGAACCTCAATTTTCCCTAGAGGCTTCCTATCCACACATACACAACACTGACAATACTCAGAGGTTATAAAACCTGACAAATCACAGCTTGAGGTGAAAAAGCTTTAGGACTGAAAAATATCAAGAGGAATTAGAAATGAAAGGTGAATGCAATTATATTCATTCATTTTATAGGTAAATTATGAGAGGAAGAAAAGCAAATAGAAATATATTTTTTTAAATCTGAAGACTGATTATAACTACTAGCAGTATCATAATATTGACCTTGTTGTACATTAAGAATATCGTTTCTCAATGAGATGTTAAATTTAGTAAGTTAATGAAGAAATGACTTTTCAGAAAAGGTAATAGGGGAGTTTTTCATTTTGAATTTCATACCTGTGCTTCACTCTCTAGAATACTTTTATTTAGAAGACAGGGGTGTTAGAAAGATTGCTGGTATAAGTTATTTTCCTTTCACAGACTGGGCAAATAGGAATTGACTAACATAGTCCAGTTTCTGTTGATTCCTTTTCTTAAAAAAAAAAAAAAAACTTTTCTATAGTGTCTTATAAAGTTTGTCTAACTAATTTAGCCACAAATATATACCAAAATGTTTCTGGTTCTCAAAATAATTTGATTTTAGAGAAGTATATGGGAACCAGCTGGGTCCTCATTTTTTTTTTCTCCCAACTTTTTCTTTTGAAAATGTTCAAATCTATAGAAAAGTTGCCAGAAAAATCCAGTGAATACCTATTTCCATGGACTGAATTGTATCTCTCCAAAATTTATGTGCTAGAGCCTTCACTCCTAGTACTTCAGAATGTGATTATTTTTGAACATAGGGCTTTAAGTTAGTGATCACATTAAGTGAAGGCCATTGGGATGGGCCCTAATTGAATCTGACTAGTATAAGAGGAAATTTGGACACACAAAGATACCAAGGGTGCAAATGCACAGGGCCTATGAAGAGGCAGAAACACGCTAGCCATCTATAAGCCAAGGAGAGAAGCCTCAGAAGAAACCAGTCCAGCTGGCACTCTGATCTTGCTCTACAGCCTTCAGAAATGTGAGAAAATAAGTCTCTGTCGTTTAAGACAGCCTGCTGGTATTATTTTATTATGCAACTCTAGTGAATACCCCTATATGCTTTTCATATAGAACTAATTAACACTTTGCTACATTTGCATGTCCCCTCTCTCTCTCCACACACTCACACAGATATGCACACGCACTGAATATAAAGCACACATACACATACATACACCTATATAACCACCTTTCGGCCAGGCCAGAGGAAGGGATGAACTATTTGAGTGTTAACTGCAGGCATCCTGATACTTTTCTCTAAATACATCAGAGTGGGCACTTCCCAAAGACTAGTACATTTTCTTATAAAACCACATCATAAATTTTACATTCAGGAAATATAAATGGAACATAATATATTAAATATACTGTTAACTGTTTAAATATACTGTTTAAATTTTCCCATTTGCCCTAACATAGCTAGGGGTTTTTTGTTTGTTTGTTTTAAAGATTTTATTTATTTATTTATTTGACAGAGAGAGATACAGCGAGAGTAGGAACACGAGCAGAGTAACTGGAGAGGGAAAGCAGGCTTCCCACCAAGCAGTGAGCCCAATGTGGGGCTCGATCCCAGGACCCTAGAATCATGACCTGAGCCGAAGGCAGACGCTTAATGACTGGGCCACCCAGGCACCCCAGCTAGGGTTTTTTGTTGTTGTTTTCTCCAACCCGAAATTTAATCAAGGTACATAAATTTCATTTAGTTGTCAGGTCTTTTTAATCTAGAATGGTTAGCCCCTTTTTTTAGGACTCTTAATGATATTAACCTTTTATTAACCTTTTTTTCTTAAAGATTTTATTTATAAATAAAGAGAGAGAGAGAGATCACAAGTAGGCAGGAGAGAGGGGGAAGCAGGCTCCCTGCTGAGCAGAGAGTCTGACGCAGGGCTCGATCCCAGGAGTCTGAGATCATGACCTGAGTCATGATGTTTAATCCACTGAACCACCCAGGCGCCCCTGATATTAATCTTTTAAAAAAGCAGTTGTTTTGCAAAATGTCTCTCAGTTTGAGTTTGTCTGATGGTTTCTTCATAATTAGATTCAGGTTAAGCATTTGTAGCAGGAATGCCTACTCATGTGATGTGTCCTCAGTGTATTGCATCAGGAAGCTTATGTCAGTTTGTCCTCTTATTGAGGATGCTAAATTTGACTATTTGGTTAAAAAGGTATCTTCTAGATTTCACCATTGAAAAGTATTCTTTTATCTTTGTAATTAATAAGCTATTTTTTGGCTGATAATTTGATACCAAGTGACTGTCATGTCCCCCAGTAATCTTTCACTCATTGGTTTTAGCTTGTTGATGATCCTTGTCAGAATAAATTATTATGATGGTAGTTATCATATGGTAGTTAAAAATACATGTATTAGTTGGAATTTTTCTTCAAAAGAGAACTCTTTTCCCTCTTCCTATTTAAAAATAACCCCCCCCCCCCCCCCGAGGGGCACCTAGTGGCTGTCAGTTAAGCCACTGGCTCTTGATTTCAGCTCAGGTCACAATCTCAGGGTCGTGAGACTGAGCCCAGTGTCAGGCTCTGTGCTCACCCAGGAGTCTGCTTGAGATTCTCTCTATCCCTCTTCCTTTGCGTCCTACCCTGTGTGCACTCTTTCTCTTTAAAATAAATAAATCTTAATTATTTTTCTTTTTTTTGCCAGAGTGGACTCCTTAATATTTATTTATTTATTTAATATAAGTATGATTAATTTATACTTTAATAAATTAAGTATAATTAATATACAAATTAATATTAGCTGCAGGTGTACAACATAGTGATTCAACAATTCTATACATTACTCAGTGCTCAATGATAAGTATAGTCACCATCTATCACAAAACATTACTAAATTATTACTAACTATATTCCCTATGCTGTACTTTTTTTTCATCTCCGTGACTTATTTTATAACGAAGAGTTTATATAACTTAATCCCCTTGATTTGAATTTATTTTACTCACTTTTTCTTTTTTTTTTTTTAAGATTTATTTATCTGAGAAAGAAAGAGCATGCACGTGTGCATGCCCATGCCTGAGAGTAAGGGGAGGGGCACAGGGAGAGACTCTTCGAGCAGACTCCCCACTAAGCATGGAGCTTGATGAAGGTTTCCACATGGGGCTGCCATCTCAGGACCATGAGATCACGACCTGAGTCAAAACCAAGAGTCAGACACTTAACGGACTGACCCACCCAGGCACCCCATTTTATAACTTTTTCTAATACATTTCTGTCATCATTCATTTGGATGTTAAAATTGTCCCAAATTTCACAAGCAAGAGTGGTTTCAAGTTGACTCCTAACTCCTTGGTTTGTTTTTTTTTTTTTTTTTTTTTTTAAAGATTTTATTTATTTGACAGACAGAGATCACAAGTAGGCAGAGAGGCAGACAGAGAGAGAGAGAGAGGAGGAAGCAGGCTCCCTGCTGAGCAGAGAGCCTGATGCGGGGCTCAATCCCAGGACCCTGGGATCATGACCTGAGCTGAAGGCAGAGGCTTTAACCCACTGAGCCACCCAGGCGCCCCAACTCCTTGGTTTTTGAGCACGCCTTTGTTTTCTGACACAAGAGATATTTGTTTAAACCAAAACATAATAAATGACAAGTATTCCCATTTTGTTGTTATACCTCTTAGGGTATCTTTTAATCTAGAAGAATTCCCCCTCTTTGTTTTAAAATCATACTGACATATTGAAGAATCTGGTCTAGTAGCTATAGTGTTCCACCTTCTAGATTTGTCTAGTTGTTTCCTCATGGTATCATTTAACTTCCTTTATAACCTGTATTTCCTATAACTTGAAAATGAGATGGAAGGATTTCATTAGTTATAGAGTAAACATTTTCGGCATTTTATAAGTTTTACTATACTTTATATTATATCACATTACAAGCCATATACTATTTAGTTGCCCTGCTATTAAATTTAATAGTCACCCTATTATTAAATTGAGATGTTATTCCATCACGTGTGTACAATAAAATGTTTTACCACATTCACAAAACTCATGTTATTTTTCATCCAAATGAGAGATTATTGACTAATGAGATTTTACCTATTCCAATAAATGTATTTAATAGCTTCTTGAGAATATACTTGTAAATAATAGAAAACTGCAAGGAGAGGAACACCTGGGTGGCTCAGTCAGTTAAGGGGCTGCCTTCGGCTCAGGTCATGATCCCAGGGTCCTGAAATCCAGGCCTGCATCTAGCTCCCTGCCCAGTGGGGGGCCTGCTTCTTCCTCTCCCCTGCTTGCTGCTATGCCTACTTGTGCTCTCTATCTCTCTGTCAAATAAATAGATAAAATCTTAAAAAGAAAAGAAAATTGCAAGGAAAGTAAAATATCAACACTTTTTAAAAATTAGATTCTAGGGCGCCTGGGTGGCTTAGTTGGCTAAGTGTCTGCCTTTGGCCCAGGTTATGATGCCAGGGTTCTGGGATCAAGTCCCACATCGGGCTCCCTGCTCAGCAGGAAGCCTGCTTCTCCCTCTGCCCCTGCCCCCCAACTCGTGCTTTCTCACTCTCTCGCGTGTGCTCTCTCTCTCTCACAAAAGTAAATAAAATCTTTAAAAAAAAAAAATTAGATTCTAAAATCAGAATTTTCCTTTGGTCTCACCAATTCAATGATTAGATATTCCACAGACCCTTGTCAAGTTCATAAATAGAATGCAGAAGGATATTCAAGACAGGAATACTTATAGTTACAAAAATGTAAAAATAATCAAGGGTTCATCAAGAGGGGACTTGCTGAACTTAATGTGGAACATTTACAATAAAAATGCCAAGTAGCCATTAAAGCCAATTAAGTAGTTCTCTTTGTATGCATACAGAATGCTGGGCAAGATTTATTTAGTAAGGAAGGCAAGTTTCAGAACCCTGTATATAGTGTAATTCCATTTATGTTTAAAAAATTTTAAATAACTAATTAAACAATTAGAGAATATCTGAAAACATACACAAGGAACTTTCACAGGAAAATGTTAAGTGATAACTTTGATAAAGTCAGACAAGGATTGCTTTAAAAAAAAAATCCATTCTGAATAAAGATTTATTGAGGTTAAGACTTACTCCTGAGTCTTTAAATTTTTCCAGGTTACTTTTCAAGCATATATTGCATAAAGTCTCTATATCTAACACTTCTCAAATTTTTAAGAATAAAGGACAGTCTTTTGCAGAATTCAGTATTATTCACTATAAGAAAAGCAAATAAGTTGTATTGAGTTTATATCTGAGCGGGTCAACTTTAAATCATTCTCGGGCTAATCTATATAACCACAAATACGACTCTGAAATTGAAGATCGACCAAAGATCCCTCTTGTTACAGAAAAACTAAAGCCCAGAAATCAGAAAACTTTATAGATCTGAAAACTTGGATTTCACAAAGATAAAAAAATCACAATAATAACAACCATAGCAACTACTAGGAACAATTAATTCTCTTGATAAATAGGAGAGTAAAGAAGCAGACTACTATAAAAATGATTGTACCTCCTCAGAGGAATAGTTTGTATTGAATACCACAATCATCAACAACAAAAAATTAGTTAATTTAACTGATTTAGAAATTCAATTTAGTAACACACCTCTGGCTAAATGAAGGTTCTGATTTAAAAAAAAATTATCTGCAGAAAGCATTCATACACACCACACACACACACACACACACACATTTGTTGTTTGTTTTGCTGATTTATTCTCTTCTGGAGATTCCCTAATTTAAGATTATACCCACACGCACGCGCGCGCGCGCACACACGTACTGACAGCTCTTCAATTTCAGGAGACTATGCTTTCGGGTTTGTACATTCTCGTAAATGACATGTTCGGTTAGCCTGCAGGAACTACTAGTTCTTTGTGTTTCCCAGCAACAGTCTGTACCCTTCTCTTTGGGAAGCACTTAATGAGCCATGTACTCCTGGAAGTGAAAAGAGAGCACACAAGGGCTCTGGTTCTGCTGACAGAGTAGTTTCCACCACTCCTGCTCCTACAGTTTTTGGTTTTCACATTGTATTCACTTCACCTTTAATTATAGAAAGTGAGACTGGTTTCTTTGTTTCCTTTTGATTTTGGTCATCTTCCCCAAATTAACTTAAGGCTCTATCTCTAAAATAGAAAGCTAACATCCAGTTAAGTCAGAAATATGGGGGTAAGCTTTTTTTTTTTACTTCTTACAGATAATCTTACAGATATTGTTGAGATATTCAGCAAGACCTACACCTACATTCTAAGACTGCGGATTTAATTATATTGTTAAAAAAAAAAACAAGAACTGAACAACTAGGTGATCTTTGGTCATCTTCAGATACAGCTAACAAAGGATCTCCCTTGCTTGTAGATAAGATCCTTAAAGCTAGCAATAGACAAAACTGTACCCTTCTTTTATGTTATACCAGCTCAGTGGCATAGAGACCCAATGACCCCAAGCTGTCCAAGAACTGTGACGTTCAAGGACACTGTAATGGCTCAGGCCACCTCCTGGCACTTTCCCAAAGAAGTTTTGCTAAAGCATCTCTCTTCTCAGATTTCAGCACACAACTGGAAAGTGACCTCACGAACATTCCCTCCATCCATATTTATGTAAGTTCTCTGTGGTTTAATTTAATAGAATTCACCTCCCTATCCAATCTAATTTTAACACAAAAACAAATACATTTCTACTTCAAGTAAAGGAATGGTAATATGCCTATGCTTTGCTTATCTCCATGGGCTATTGCATTGTATTCTATCATAAGGAAGCTAGTCTTTTGGGGAATACACAGAAATTATAATAGAGCAATTAGACAGCTCAATAAAATAAAAAGGAATTTAATTCAATCAACTGAACAAGGAGAATAATCACATTAAATACAGTACTAGTGTATGGTGTATGGAATATTATCCCAGTAATTACAAGCCTCTTGATACACCACAAAGCACATCAAGATAAGATACTTCAACTTAGCTAACTGACTGGCAAGAAATGTCTGAAACAAACATTCCCTCAGTCATTTCTATTTTGACCTCATAATAATCTATATTTCTACTTTACTTTCTTTCTGTCTTCCCTGGTAGCTTACTATTTAACTTCTAATATAATACCTTCTATTCTCAGAACATTTCCAAAGTGTGTCTTTCTAAAGCAAATACCTCAGGTGGCACAACTAGTGGCTGATTTTCCTTTATCCCCTCTTCACCCTGCACAATGATCCCATTAACTATGTTATCCTAAAACTCACCTCCCTGACTGCTTTGTCCCTCAAGGCCTTATTTTCTCTTTAATCCTTTTGTTGCCTCTCTCTCTTCAATGGCTTCTCTTGTAGGTTTTACCCCAAAAGATGTATCTTCTTTCTGTGGACTTGACCTTGGTCATCCCATAGTTACCTTGTATGCAAGTGAAATGCCAAGCAAATCTCAAACCCCAACCTGTCTGCCTCCCCTCGACCTTTTTTCCCATTCTCAGCTATTTCTAATGATGTCTTTTTTTTCTAAGATTTTATTTTCTTATTTGACAGGAAGAGTATAAGCAGGGGAAATGGCAGGCAGCGGGAAAGGGAGGAGGAGAAGGAGGCTTCCTATGGAGCAGGGAGCCCGATGTGACGCTCAATCCCAGGATCCCAAGATCATGCCCTGAACTAAAGGCAACACTTAACCAACTGAGCCGCCCAGGAGCACCTCAAATGATAAGTCTTGAAATCATCTAGAACTGAACATATCCCAAAGGCAGCCCCACACTTTATTCTCTTTCTCTCACTCTGGCATATTCTACCACAGAGTCAAGAAGACTCAAATCTTTAGGATCACAGTTGAGATTTTGCCCTTGAAACCTCTAAACCCTCTCTCTCTCAGCTCCTGCTTCACCTGCACCATTTCCTTTGTTTATTCAGGTTCATAAAACCTGTTGAAAAATCCATTGTGATAATCCTTGAATTCCTCCACTAAATTTGAGATTTTCATCCTCTAAGTCTAGTATCCAAACTCTAGCCTCCTTTATCTGAGCCCTAACTTCTTCACTTAACTTTAAGGTTTGGCTTTCTAATTTTTTAAAAATTGACAATAAAAATAATTTTCAAATGCACAGTTTTACTTGTATTTAAAATTGATGTAAGAAGTTTTTTTTAATGCTTGTGTTTCATTATACAAACTAGAACAGTTTTTTGTTTTTGTTTTTTCAAGACCGTATTTATTTATTTGACAGAGAGACATGGCAAAAGAGGGAACACAAGCCAGGGGAGTGGGAGAGGGAGAAGCCGGATTCCCACAGAGCAGAGAGCCTAATGAGGGGCTTGATTTCAGAGCCCTGGGATCATGACCGGAGCCGAAGGCAGACACTTAACAACTGAGCCACCCGGGTGCCCCTAGAAGAGTTTTAGATTTGAAAAAGAGCAAGGGCTGGGATGCCAGGGTGTGCAGTCAGTTAAGCCTCTAACTCTTAGCTTCAGCTCAGGTCACAGTCTCAGGGTGGTGAGATCAAGCCCTGAGTCAGGCTCTGGGCTCAGTGTGGAATCTGCCTAAGTTTCTCGTTCCCTCTCCCTCTGCCCATGCCCCACACATGCACATATGCATGCTCTCTCTCACTCTCTAATAAATAAATAAATCTTTGAAAAAGAGCTAGGGCTAGAACAATTATTTTATGTATACACATAAACGAAAGAAAAAATAAGTGTTATTTATTTTAACCACCAGATTGATCATATTTGTCCTATGAGCTTTAAATGTGTTTGTACTATAAACATGTACAATGTAAACTCCATACGAGTACGTGCTTTATCTCCAGCGACTACCTAAGTGCCAGGCATTTGGTCGGTCTCAGTAAATATTTGCCGAGTCCAAAAATTATCAATTCCAACAGCTACTAGCAGGTATAAAGTAATTTTCCCTTCCATCTCTCCAAATACTTAGTTTCTATCCCCAGAGGCAATTACCCTTTAGCATTTTTTTTGTATTTTTTTGGAGGTATTGTTAAGTCCGATCAGCATGTGTGCATCTATTCAGACAGGCAGATATATGAGTTTGTGTGTGTATGTGTGGGTGTGTGTACACACCATAACTATCTTTTTTCTCAAGTGGGAACAATCTATACAAATTTATCTTACCTTTTGAATTTATATATTTTAGGGGTCATTTCTTTTTGGAAAACTGTCTTATCTTTATAAAGATGACATAGTATTCCTCGAATGAACATGTACTCAATTGATTTGATCAGTCCGTTATTGGGAGCGTTAGGGCTACCAGGATTTTGTGATTTTTAAACAATTCTTGTAGGGATCTCATTGCTCCTATGTGCCAGTATACGGAGGATAATGTCCTAGAAGTGGAATTGCTACACCGGATTAAATGCATTTAAAATTCTCATTGATATTGGCAAATTTCCTTTCATAGACATACCAATTTATATTTCCACCAAAATGGTTTATAAGAGCACCATTTTCCTTCATAATGGCCAAGACAAGACCATGAATTTTTTTTCCTTTTTTTTTTTTTTAATGTTTCCATCATCTGAGTTTTTTATTGTTTTGTTTTTTTAATTCCAGTGTATGGGGCACCTAGGTGGTTCAGTTGGTTAAGCCTCTGCGGGGAGTCTGCTTCTCCCTCTCCCTCTGCCTCTCCCCCTGCTTGTGGTCTCTTTTTCTCTGTCAAATAAATAAATAAAAATCTTTTTTAAAAAATCTGTTTTTTGGTTTGTCTCTCTTTCTTTTTTCCTTTCTTTGTTTTATTTCTTAAATTCCACATGCGATCAAAATCATACGGTGTTTGTCTTTCTCTGACTGGCTTATTTCACTTAACATTACACTCTCTAGATCCACCCATGTTGCAAATGGCAAGATTTCACTCTTATTTACGGCTGAGTAATATTCCTTTATATATATACATATATATATATATATATATGTATATATATATAGCCACATCTTTATCCACTCATCTAACAAGATCATCAGATTTTGAGATCATTTCCACGTATGAGTTGAAAAATGGTATCACATTATAACTTTCACATCCTTTTTAAATATAAATGAAGTATGTTCTGTTTAAGAGTCCTTACCTTTTATAGACATCTATGGAAACACAAATGCAATTGTATAACAACTGAGATTTGCAGCAAAATAATGAGAAGAGGGGAAACAGATATGAGTATAGAAGAAACAAGATTATTCACAAAGATGGTTGAAGGGTACAGGAAGATTGCTTATGTTTCCCTGTCAATTTTTGTGTATGTCTGCAATTTGTCATAACAAAGTATTTTTAATGTGTATACAAATTTGATAAAATAATTGTCTTCTTTTTCGATACCAGAATAAAATTATGTGATGTTCAAATTCAAAAAAGAAAAAGAAACGTAAATAATATATATGTTAATATGTTAACAGACATATTGTATTAATTATTCCCACATTTTAGGGGCACCTGGGTAGCTCAGTCAGTTAAGTGTCTGCTTTGGGGCTCAGGTCATAATCCCAGGGTCCTGGGACAGAACCCCACATTGGGCTCCCTGCTCAGTGGGGAGCCTGCTTCTTCCT
The DNA here is from genome assembly GCF_010015895.1 of Lontra canadensis. Classification (NCBI taxonomy): domain Eukaryota; kingdom Metazoa; phylum Chordata; class Mammalia; order Carnivora; family Mustelidae; genus Lontra; species Lontra canadensis. Next base: position 555,832 of record NW_022631096.1, on the reverse strand, counting down.
CTCCCTCTGCTGCTCCCCCTGCTTGTGCTCTCTCACTCTCCCAGTCAAATAATAAATAAAATCTTTAAAACAAATTATTCTCACATTTTAAAGACATTTGTCTTTTCATTTCTATGAATTGCCAGGAATGCTATATATCATCAACGTTATTTTTACTGTTTTCTATTCTATTGTAATTTAAGTCGTTACCTTTTTCTCACTTTCCCACCTTACTGGCTTTGCATTTGCAATCCTCTTCCTGAAATGCTTGTTAGCAGCACTGCCTTATATCTTAACTGGGAATCCTAATTCCGTATGCATAGAGTATCTCCAGGTGGTGGTGCAACTTGTACCAGATCATTTCTAGGTAGACGAACTGGGTGAACGGAAACAGAGATTAGACTTCTCATTGCAGTAATGTTCATACTTTTGGATTTTATACAATGCTCATATGTAACCTATACAGGAGCAAACGCACACATTAACACACACTTGTTAATAATTCACATCCTTGTTTTTTTTAGGTATAGCTTCAGTGCAATTTTGAGCTGCAGGTTATTTATCTTTACTATAATTAACGCTCATAAAAACTAACTATATACGCATAATATATTCTTTGAATTCTGCCAACGTGCCTAGCACATTCCTTAATCAATGTAGGTACTCAAAAACTGTTTAATTCATTTAGCAAACATTTATTGAGCTGCTGTTCTGGGAAAGTATCTTGGTAATCACTGGCAATAGGATTTATAGTCATAATCCTTGCCCTTAGAGATCCCAGTTAATGACGAAAATAAACACAGAGATAAATAACTTTAATAGGTGCAATTGAGACATGCAAAGAAAGAAAATACTAAACACGAAGTGATTACCTATCTTAGCAATTTCCAAAGACTGAGTCAAGTAGCCCCTTCTTATGATAATTTTAGTTGGTCACCAGAAACACTTTTTTATTAGATAATGATTTATTGCAAAAAATAAATTACAAAAACCCATAATTTGTGAAGATTAATCTGGTATGAGGTTACAGTAGACAGTTAATTTTAAGAAGTCAGTCACAGTAAAGAAAAACTAAGTAAATAAGAGTTTAGAGAGAACACAGCTCTTGCAACACTAGCGAAGCAGAGGTAAGGATGGTGTTTGGTGTTTGACAAATGTTGATTGATCACTCGCCAACCAGAAACATGTTGCATTCATAATGATGATCATAATTAAATATTATAATATCCTTTTTTGAGGGTTTACTCTGTATCCACAATTAGGTATGTTATTCTATCCATCAATAGTCACAATATCCCAAAGACGTGTACCTTCTTGAGGAAACAGAGATTAAGCGAAGTGATGGCAGACATAAGCAAAAGTGTATTCTTTAATTTCTGTACAGTCATACTTACTAGGTGCTGAGTACTGGAGGAATTAATAGTTAAGTTTACTCACCTGACCTGACCTTGTAAATTCTGGATTTGAGTGGGGAAAACAAATGCCAGGTTAATAATTGCCATTTATGAGAGATGCTATGAAAGGGGACTCCAAATGAGCATTTGTGGCAGAACAGTTAGGGGTGGGAGGTAAGGACAGAGAAGACTTCCTTCAGCAGGTGATGTTAAATTTGGCTCTCACGAATTAAATAGGGGTTCCTGGGCACTATACAAAGAAAGCTTCAGTGAAAGTTCCTAAGGAAGGGTATAAAAAAAGTCCAGTGTGCTTGGGTACAGGGAATTCTCCAGTCCCACAAACATTGACAGAAGAGTGCCTGTGTTTTCACAGCCCTGCCAAGGGTAATTGTCAAAGTTTTGGATTTTTGTCGGTCTCATGGGTAAGAAATGGTATGTCAATAGAGTTAGGTTCCATTTCCCTTATTATGAATCTCTTTTCTTAAGTTTAAGAACTATTTACATTTCTTTTTCCATAAACATATTATTGGCATATTTTTCTATTTAAGTAAATTCATCTTTTGTCTACAATGTGAAGTATGTATTTTCTAATTTGACACATACCTTTCATTTTTATTATTTTAATTTTTTGGTGATGAAAAAAGTTTCTATTATTTTTTAAGCCAAATCAATCTGTATTTTATGTTGTTTTTGAGGTTAGTGTCATATTGAGGAGTGTTATAAAATCCAAGATTACAACCTATTCTTCTGTGTCTTCTTTTAGTACTTCCATTTCATCAGTTTTCAAGTGTAAATACATGATCATTGGGATTTATTTTGGCACAAAGTGTGAGGTATGGATACCATTAGATCTTCCTTGAATTATTTCCACTTGTTGCAACACCATTTGTTGAAAAATCTATCTTTTCCCAATTGATTTGAATGTTGCCTGAATGCTGCCTTAATCCAACACCAGATTCTTGTAAGTATTTGAGTCCTTTACTGGATCCATTCTTTTTTTTTTTTAATTTAATATTTTATTTATTTATTGGAGAGAGAGAGAGGAGAGAGAGAGAGCAACAAGCAGGGTGAGGGGCAGAGGGAGAAGCAGGTCCACCGAATGGAGTGCCAGACGCGGGGCCTAATCCCGGGACTCGGGAATCATGACTTGAACCAAAGGCAGATGTTTAACTGACTGAGCTACCCAGGTGATGAGTCTATATATTCCTGCACTAGTAATGCCATGATTTAATTACTATTGTTTATATTGTTTTGTTATCTTGTAGGGCACTCACTTGCATAGAGTATTCATCTGTTTTAGAATTTTTCTAGTTTTTCTTATTTAAAAAATGTTCTTACACATCTTAAAATTGGCTTTCTGCTTTAAAATTTCTTCTTTTAATTAAAATGTGTACTGAGAATTAGATTGAAGGAAATGAGGGAAGGAGCCAGGGAACTATTTTAGGGAGAACATTCTGGGCCAAAGAGATACAGTGTGTCAGGACCTAGAGCGGAGTGTGTCTGATGTGTTTGAAGAATGTGGAGACTGGTATATTGCTGCAGCAGAGAGAATGAGTTGAGTAAAGATCAAAGACCAGATCAGAGAGGTCATGGTGGTGGGGGTATGGAATGTGAGGGACAAAGCCGCACTGGTCCTTATAGATCATTATAAGGATTTTGGCTTCTAGACTGAATAGGATGAAAAGTTCCTGGCAGTTTTAGAACATACGAAGCAGAGTAGAGCAGAGAAGTATCAAACATAAAATTTTTAAATTTTTGGTATCTGTTAAGTGTCCAGCCCGTTCAATTCTAGGTATCCATCTGAAAGAGACACAAACATACACAGAGAAAACGAGAAAAAGAAAAGGCAACCTACAAAGATATTTATTGCAGCGTTGTTTGCTAGAGTGAAAATCTGACAACTGAAATAGCACAATAGGGAAATGGTTATAAAAAAAATTCCATGCTATTGACACACTACAGAACACTAAGAAGCTGTTACATGCACGGAGGTTTGAAAGCACGGAAAAAATAATGATAGAGCTATTATTTCAAGGGCAAAGTGGCATAATGAGGGGAGAGCAGGCTCATCTTCTGGGGATGCTCATGGATGTGTTTGTGGATGAAGGGATGTGACATCTGGGATCTGGCTTAGGCTCCTCCAACAGGCAGGAGCAGGTGTATGGACGAAACAAGACTAGCAGTGAGTGGGCACTTACTGAGGTTAAGTTGCTGGCATAAGAGGATTAATTTCATTTTTCTCTCTACTTTGAATATGTTTGGAAAATTCCATAAAAGTAAAAAAAAAGAATTTAAAAAGAGCATCAATTCATTAAGGGTTAAAACGTCAATGAAGAGGCACCTGGTGGCTCAGTTAAGCATCTGCCTTTGGTTCATGTCATCAACCTGGAGACCCAGGATCAAGACCCCATCGGGCTTCCTGCTCAGTGGGGGAGTCAGCTTCTTCCTGTCCCTCTGCTGCTCCCCACTGCTTGTGCTTTCTCCCTCACTCACTCTCCCTCTCAAATAAATAAATAAAATCTTTAAAGAAATAAATAAAACATCACTGAAACATAAAAGTCAAGAAATAATTCCATAAAAGCCTTGGCTGTTTTCTGTACATTTAAGGTAGGTTCTTATTAGGAGGATAGATTTGTAATAAGTGTTTGGATATAGGAGACAATCGGTGTTCTGAGTATTAAATGAGATGATACATGTAAATTGTTTAGCCCAGGATTTGCAATACATATAAATCCAGAAGGTTTTCTAGAAGTTGCTTTTATCACTCAAAATGTATCTCAGTAATCTTTTTCACCTATCTTTCCACCTATCTATCCACCTCCTGGTTAACAGTCACATGATGTTTATTTATTTGGCTCTTCCCCATTGACATTTTCCCCTCTTGTAACTACCTTACAATGAATGTCTTCTAACACGTTTGTGCACCTGTTCAATTATCTCCATGGGGTAAGCCCCAGAAGCGGATTTGCTGGATTTAAACCAATGCATTTAAATAGATTTTTCCACGTTACCCTATAAAGAGATTGTACTCAAATACATTATCTCCAAGTAATTATTAAAGAGTCTATTTCCCCACAACCTTGGCAAGAGGTGCTATAAATATTTGTACATGTAAAAAAAAAACCAAAACATTGTCTTCTTAATGCCCAAATATGTATTCCATGTGTTATTAGTGAAGGTAAATGCATATTTATGTGTCTATTTTTGTTTCTGTCATTGCAAAATACTTTTCCACTTTTTTTTTGTTTTGTTTTCCTTATTTTTCTATTGGATTCTTTGTCTTTATTGATTTGTTGGAGCTCTCTATATTAAGATTATTAATACTTTGTCGTATGTGTTGCAAACTATTTTCCCTAGTTTGCCATTTGTTTTTATGTAGTTTTAAATATTTTAACCATTATTTTATGGAATCCAGGATTTATGGCTTGCTTAGAAAAGCCTTCCTATTCCAAAATTATAAAGCTATTTTTTTCTGTAGTCTCTCACACTCTTGGATTAATTTGTTTGCATTTGTAGTTTTAATCCATCTGGACTTCATTACTGAGTTTGAGGTAAGGATACGCATTTTATTGCTAAATGCAGAGCCAACTGTTCTAGACTGCTTACTGAATACTTTATTGTTTATATCCAGCTGGGAGTGACCATCTCATTATTATTATTTTTTGGATACTATGTATTGGTTCTTTTCACACCTTTGTTATTCCACATACACTTTAGGACCATTTGTTGTGTTTCAAAATATCCTGAAAGGACTACATTTGAAATTAGGTATTAGGTGAGAATTGCAATTTGTGCCGCATAGTGTGTCTTCCCACTTCTAAGATATTTAGATAAACTTTATCATTAACTTCTCCATAAGTCTTTCAGTTCTTGTTAATTCCTATATATTGTATCATTTTGAGGTTTTTTTATGCTTATATACGTATATGTATATACATATACATATATATATTTAATTTTATCTATTTATTAGAGAGAGAGAGAGAGAGCGACAGAGAGCATAGGTGGGGAGGAGAGGAAAAAACAGGAGCCTGATGTTGGACTCATCCCAGGACCCTGTGATCTTGACCCGAGCCGAAGGTAGATGCTCATCTGACTGAGCCATCCAGGCACCCCTTAAGGGTTTGTTTCCTTTCAGTGAGATTATTTTTGCTTTACATTATTTTAGATATTGCTACATTATTTTAGATATTGCTAATGTTACATCTATAACATACAGTGGATCTTTGCATGTGTGCGTACACACACACACACACACACACACACATAAATGAGTTTAATAATAGAGTTCTAAGGGGTGCCCGGGTGGCTCAGTGGGTTAAAGCCTCTGCCTTCGGCTCGGGTCATGATCCCAGGGTCCCGGGATCGAGCCCCGCATCAGGCTCTCTGCTCGGCGGGGAGCCTGCTTCCTCCTCTCTCTCTGCCTGCCTCTCTGCCTACTTGTGATCTCCATCTGTCAAATAAATAAATAAAATCTTTAAAAAAATAATAGAGTACTAAGATGTGCGATGGATATGAACCTACGAACCTTTGGGTGCATCATTCTATTTGCACATGTTTCAGGATTCTATGGCCCAACAATTACCCTCCCAGATAAATGAAGTCAATGCATGTGTCCACTAAAAAAATGTGTATACAAACATTTATAGTGGTTTTTTTCACAAGAGGTAAAAATCAGAAACAATCCAAAATGTCTACCACTAGGAGAATAGATAAATTGTGATTTGTTTATGCTGTGGGGTATTACACAGCAAACCAACAATAATAAAATAACTACTGATACAAGAAACAGCATGGAAAAATCTCATGAACAATATGCCATCATTCTACTTTGTGAAGTTCGGGAACCAGCAAACTAATCTTGTAATAAAACTCAGGACAGTGGATACTTTGGGAGAGGTTAGGTATTGTCTAGGAAGGTGGGCTAATGACCTTGGGGTATGATGGAAATTTTTTTAATCTAAAAGTAACTCATAGTATCACTGGTACATAAATGTGTAAAAGATAATTGAGTTACACGCTTAAGATTTGTTCAGTGTACTCAACATAAATTTTACCTACATTTTTAAAAGTAAGCTTCCTAATAGGTTTGTGCCTATCCAGTCAGTAAAATAAAAATCAAACTGGAAGAAAAAAAAAAAAAAAAGGAGAAAATAGTTGTCTGACCTGCCTCAAAAATCCGCTCTTGACCATAAGACTCATTCTAAGCCCCTATGCTTCAGTCTGCTTTATCTGGATAGCCCCCAATATTCGATGCAGCATGCTCCTGGAGGATCTTTCCTCCTACACCTGCTGCTCCTTATGTGTCCTATATTTCTCTTTGTGACATTTCTATCTCCTAGTCTCCCAAGCTAAAAGTTACAGCATCATGTTTTATACCCTATAATAACTGAACATCATCTCATATAAATCTCTTTTCCCCTTTTTACTAACACTATCTTTGAATGGACTAAAAAATAACCTTCTAATGGGATATTCCCTACACAATCTCTGGTCCTAGTGTAGTTTGCAAAATGTTCTCAGTTTAATTTTCTAAAATGATGCTCTCTGTAGTGAAGGAAATATTCTATAGCTGTACCATCTAATGTGTTAGCCACAAGCCACAAGTACTGGGCACTTGAAATGTGGCCAGTCTGGCTGGAAAACTAAATTATTAATTTCATTTCACTTCAATTAATTTAACCGTAAAGAGCCAAATGTGGCTAGTGTCCAGTGGGTTGGACAGTGCAGTTCTGAAGGCACAGCTCCACAGATGGGATTAGATGTTACACCTTCGCTGACTCTGGACCTGAGTAGTTCCTGAACCAGTATCAGTTCAATTGTCCCTCGTAGTCAAAAACAAACAAGTCATTCAGCCTAATAGACTTCTCCAAGGTCGGTTTGTTCTTTTAACATCGCTCCAGTCCTCGAGTAGGAACACTTTTTAATGCAAGAGCTCTTCTCAGGGACACCTGGGTGGCTGTTGGTTAAGTGTATACCTTTGGCTCAGGTCATGATCGCGGGATTCTAGGATTGAGCCCCGCATCTGGCTCCTTGGTAAGCCAGAGCCTGCTTCTTCCTCTGTCTGCCACTCGCACTGCTTGCACTCTCTCTCTCTGACAAATAAAAAAATAAATCTTAAAAATAAAAAAAAGAGCTCTTCTCACCAGTGACCATGAATGCTAGATTATTTTTAAGTTGTCTAACTCTGTTCTACAGGTGTCCCAAAGGTTTCTACTTACCACCCCCATTTATTTTTTTTAATTTTTTTAAAAGATTTTATTTATTTATTTGACAAAGATCATAAGTAGGCAGAGAGGCAGGCAGAGAGAGAGGAAGGGAAGCAGGCTCCCTGCCGAGCAGAGAGCCCAATGTGGGACTCGATCCCAGGACTCTGGGATCATGACCTGACCTGAAGGCAGAGGCTTTAACCCACTGAGCCACCCAGGCGCCCCACCACCCCCATTTAAAAAGCATTTTATTGCAGCCTCCAATGCAAATGACAGATACTATGTATGACTGAAGCCAGGCTATATTGTCTATTACATGTACAGATAAGCAGAAATTATAAACTTAATTGGATCCAGTCAAAACTTGGGTGATTCATTTATGGTATACCAATAGGATATTACTATACAGCTATTAAAATGATTTAGATTTGTACTGACACAGAAAGATATTTATATCAAATTATAATATAAAATCAGCAGGATATCAAATACTAAACATCCCAATCCTAATTTATTTTTAATATGAAAATATGTATACATTGACAGAGGAATAAATTGAAGGGAAATACATTAAAATGTTAACAGCAGTCGTTTACCTCCAGGTGGTAGAATTTGTAGTCAATCAAAATTTTCTATGCTAATTGATATTAAAAATGAAAACAGTATATTCAAATCCAGCAGGATATTTCCAGACCAGATGTAATTTCTGAGTTAGTAACCATTATCTGCAAAATCCGTACATCGCTACAATAACAGGCAAACAGAAATCCCAAGGTTAGCTTTTTAAATTATTCAACAATAGGTCTCTACTGATAGAGATTCTGGAAAGACTCCATATATGTCCCCAAACAATGTCAAGTGTAATTCTATGGTGGGAGCAGTATTCTAAGAAATGTTTACCAATTCCAAAAATTGGAAGTGTATATCTATTCAAAGATTTAAATTGAAAAGAGGAAAGGAAAACTAATCATTAAAAAGGGGATTAAAAAATAATGTCACAATGGAGATGACTTTTCTAAACACAGCACATAACCCAGACACTGTAGAAGACTCAGCTACATGACAAAAACTACAAAAAGCAGTATCAAAACAAATGACTGAGAAGTCTGCAACTAATATCATCCAGGAGAAATTTCCTTAATACATAGGTATCTTCTATAAATCCAGAGAACAGAGAACAAAAATATACATGAGATATAAATGCAAAACTCAAAATAGTCATTATTTTGGGAAAGGAGAAAAAGAAAATTAGAAGCTGATAGATAGTTTCTAAGGTACTTGTAAGCTATTTTTTTCTTTCAATTAAGTGATGGGTTCACAAGTGTTTGATTATTCTATAATCACTCTGTGTGGATGTGTGTGTGTATGTGTGTGTGTGTAGTCTATCTATCTACACATGTATATTCTGTATGTATGTTTACAGAAAAAATTAATTGTTAAACAAGATTTGATTACCCTATGGGTCAGGGTAAAGAGAAAAAAACAATTTTGAGTGAAAATATATGTTGATATTTCTGTGGAGAACTATGACATACATAAAAATTATAAGGTACATACTTTTGACCCAATATTTCTACCTCTAGGAAACTTACTCTAAATATATACTTGAACGTGTCTTATATGAAATTACATTATACAAGGCTATTTATTGTAACATCATGAGTTACAGTAAAAATGGGATAACAAATTATTGACGGGGAGCCTAGTATATAAAACACAGTAGTATATTCTTAATACACATGCAGCTGTAACAAAGAATATAAGAAAAAAAAGAAGACAGATAAAGGAATTTCATGATATATTATTTTGTGAAAAACTATGTGGAAAAATATGCTATAATTAGTTTATTAAAGAGATACATGCTTGTGTATTTACAGACTCTCTGGAGAGGGATACTTGGTTGGATGAAAGAGCAGATGGAAGAAAGGGTGAGTATTATCTATTTATTTAAAAAGTTTCCACATAGCTTTGTAATTAGTCATCAAAGTAAATTAAGTGCATTTTATAATTATACTTAGTATGATTCCAGTTACATAAACGAACACCTTAACAGAGGAAAGGAAATTGCAAGAAACACTCGATAGCAAATTAATTATAGTTGCATTTTTGTGACCGAGCTCAGAGGCTCATTCACATTTCTCCTTTTTCATAAGGACAGCTCATGGACACTTAACAACACAAACTTCCAGTGTTTTTTATGAGCTATCGTAAGGAGTTGGTCCTGACAAAATTTGAAAAAAGATAAAATATTAGTTCCTTCCTCCTGTGTGGGGAAAATTTTCAGTTACCCTCTCACATCATTTAACAAAAGCTGGAGTAACAGTTCATAGCTTGTTGGTGAATGAATAAAAGACACCTCCTCAGTTTAACTGGAAACATACAATTCTGTTCCAAACCCTCTCTGGGAGAACAGAAGAGATTCAAACTTCCCAGGTGAATTGTTTTCTTCCTTGAGGAGAGGGAAGAGGTGAGGAGGAAGTGTTGTAACTATTCTTCTAGTCAACAAGAGGATCTAGGCTAGTTTGTGACACTGCCCTGTGAGAATACCGCAACACAGCCCCCCAAAGACTACACAGAGTTATTTGATTTTGTCACATCAAAACTAGAGACTCAATGTGTTTGTGAGTGGAGAGAGGTGATAAACCCAATGCAGCAAAATGCAAAGTTATATTGATGTTCACTGATACTCTTTTCATTTGTTCTATAGGATTTTTTGTTTGTTATAAAAAGTTGAGTTAAAAAAAGGAAAGAAAAATTTGGCTAGGAAGGATTTCCTAACAGTCAAAACTTAATATAGAAAGTTCTCCAGTCTCAGCCAATTTCTAATACAGGAGGTCTAAGAGTGGAGGACTGGGGTGTGATTGAGTGGGCTTATCTGAGCCTTTGGTTACAGGGGTAGTGCTCTTATATAAAAGACACTACTATGCCTTACCTACATGTTTTTTAACACACTGATATCATTCTGGTCTTTAAGAACTATCATAACAATATATACCCTACATTAACTATTTCTTGCAGTATAACAATATTACTATAAATTTCCTACCTCAAAACATTTGTCATCTCGCAGATAAGGTGTTGGAATGGCTCACCTCCCGGCTCTGCCATGCTGTAATCAAGATGTCAACCAGGGCTGTTATCTTTTGAAAGCTTTTTTTTTTTTTTTTAAGATTTTATTTATTTACTTGAGAGAGAGAGAGAATGAGAAGGGGGAGGGCCGGAGGGAGAAGCAGACTCCCTGCCGAGCAGGGAGTCTGATGCGGGACTTGATCCTGGGACTCCAGGATCATGACCTGAGCTGAAGGCAGTGACTTAACCAACTGAGTCACCCAGGCACCCATATCTTTTGAAAGCTTTACTGGAGAAAGATTCACTTTCAAACTCTTGAGATTATTGGAAGCATTTACTTCCTGGATGTGTCTTGGACTAAGAGACTCCATTGCGTGCTGACTATTGGCCAGAGGCTTCCCACCGTTCCTTCCCATAATGACCACCCCAAAGTCCTCTTGCTTCATCAAAGTCAGCAAGGGAGAAAGCCTCTCCGAAAGAAAAATGTTAGAATCTTACATCACATAACAACAGATGCAATATCTTGTCACCTTTGCTGTATTCTATGGGTTAGAAGCAAATTCCCGGTCTTGTCTAAACTCCACGGGGGTGGATTAACACACACACGAATACCAGGCAGTGGGGTCAGGAGGCCCCTTTACAGACTGTCTGCCACACCACCTTAACAAGAGAAAGTATTTTTTTTTTTAAGACTGTTCAAACTGCTCTTCCTTATATTTTCAGAGATCATGTGCATCATTTATCATCATCTTTAAGACCCTCATCATATTTAAGACCCTTTAAATAGTTGAAGCCCAGTCTCTCCTAGAAGATATTTGTATTATTTGTTCCATTTGATTCTAGTTTGGATATTTCCAAATTAGGAATATTAAATAATCTAGGAGAGTCTTTTAGCCTAGCTTACACTGTTCTTATGTGTATATAATCACCATAGAGGTCCACTTAAAAATATCTTTAGAAATTGGTATAACTTTATAATTTGGAAAGGTTTCTGAAATTTTACATCATTTTCTATGGGCCATATTTTCTCAGTGAGATCTGTGGTCCATGGTATTTTCTCTTATTACATTGTTTATACTATAATCTTTTCTTTCGCCAAGAATAGGTACTATTCCCAATGTCTTAATTTCAAAAACACTGTATACTTTTTCACTCCTTCCTGAAAGTGAAGGTATTCTTAAGATATCCATAGATACTAATATACAAAGCAAATGGAAAGAGGTCCAAAACTTCCTTTATTATTGATCATATTTGTAAAAGTAATTTTATATTCTGAGTAAATATAGATAAACCTTAAATCAAAGGGGTTTGCAGACCTATAGATCAATCTTTACTGCAGGGCATTTTTACTGAATGCCTCCTAGCTGCCAGGCAATGGGATATTTTTGGGGGAAGCAGACGGACATTCTAGGAACTCATATTCAATAAGAAGACCATCCTTCTATATGATGCAGCCAATTATATGAAGATGCAACTTACAGCTATAGTTTTTCTGTGTAAACCTGTGCATCAGAGAAAAAGATGAAACAAGACACGGACCTTTCTCTGAGGGAGAAACTCTTTCTCTTATTGGTCAGTCTCTGGTCCTCATATCCCTTCTTAAGGTTATCCAGAATATCTTCAATCTCCTGAAAATGAAATACATGTCCTCTCTACGGCTTGCACCCTACAAAACTGCCCAGTCAATATGGGGCTGTCAATAGTCAGCAGTCAGTATCCATCAAGTCAGGGCCCACATGGGTTTCTCTGTCCCTGGCATCAAAGGAGAACCATCAAGGGATCTTTATTCTTTCTGGGATTGCTATATACCAAACAAAAAGAGCTTTAGAGTTATTGACTCATTTAATACTTTCTAACAACCCAGTGAGATCTTTATTATTATTCCCTGTTTTATAAATGAGGAAATTGAGGTACAAGAGAGGTTACATAATTCCTTCAAGGATTCATATCTAGTGAAGAGGAGGAAGTAGACTTGGGGCCAAGCCGGCAATCCAACCCAATATTCTTCTGCAGCCTTTGGTATCAATTCACTAGCTCCCCATTCCTGAGAATGGAAATAGGACATGGAAAAGAGTGGTGCCTGATTATGCCAACGGCATAGTTTTGACTGCTCCAGAACAGTTCCTCCTTCAAAGTAAGTGATGCTTGGCTTTCTTGGTCAGACATGCATTCTATCATTGAAAAGAATGCTCGGATGCAAATTAAAATTGGGTACATCTGCTCTTGATTTTGTAAGGATTTATACTTATACCCTTCTCTGGTGCTTTCTTCAGTGATTATCATGTAGAGGGAAAACCCATTTTTCAAGCACCTTCCAAAGCCAAATCATGCCTGGGGTAAACCTTGAGAAAACCACTCCCCCCTCCAACACCGGTCATACTAAAACCCCATTTTCCTACAGGTATATGATAAAATCAGGAGGGTTCTTTTGATTCCTCTTTTTTGATCCTAGGCAATGTCCAAAGGTCATTCTGTCTCCTCAGACCGAAGTCATTCTTTTCATTAACTGTAATTGGCTTTAGGATACTTGCTAATTCTGCCCCTTTTGTTGGGTGTTCCAAGAGTCAATAATAGGTCTCAATGCCCTCAGGGCCTCCCTATCTCAGTTTCCCAGATATAAGGATTCCTAAAAGAATCCAAAGTTCTTCCCAGGGGTCAAAAACTAGTAGACAAACATTTCTTTGTTGTTAGAATTTTATTTGACTTCAAATAGAAATACTGATTTGTATTTCTCTTGGAAGATCTGGAAGCAATGGACCCTTTGCTTCTAACCAGCAAATATTTTTGTGGAATGGAAAGCCTCTAGTTCACCCTAGTTAGCTCTTTCCTGCTTCATTCTTCTTTACACCTGTAGGAGTTCAATTCACTAGTCTGAATCTGTGGTCGCAGGGTGCTCTGTAGCTAAGTAGCACCAGCATTACCTAGAACTTTCGGAAATGCAGAATTACAGGCCCATTTCATATCTGCTTCATCAGAGTCCACTTTTTTAGCAAGAAGCCTAGATTTCATTGTACATTAATGTTTAGGAGGCCCTGATCACTTCCCGTTTCACCTTTACTCACCATCTACTAACGTGCAATTTTATACTACAGCAATACTGTGATTTTCCTACTCAAACCAGTGTCTTGTCTTCTTGACGTTATGGTGCGATTTGTTTTGCCGAAATGGCCTTCTCCAAGCCACCCACATTGCTGTAGAAAACTGAGACTCATCTTTAAATTTCTGCATAGAGGGCACTTGCCTCTAGGACTTTTCAGCAACCCATCCTCACCCCAACTGTAATGAGGTAAAGCATTCCTCCTCTGTGTTCTAATACCCTGTATGTGATTCTTCAAGATCACAGCCGTTGAGTTCTGTGGTTGTATACTGTGAACTCCTGGTGAGCTCAGTGAATGTTCTAATCATTTTTCTAGGTCTAGGTCATACAAGTGGGTTGAATGGTGGCCCTCAAATAGAGATATATTCATGGTCTAATTCCATAAACCTGTGGCGATGACCTCACATGGTAAAAGGGTCTTTGCCAGTATAATCAAGTTAAAGACCCCCAAATGAGATCATCATGGGTTATCCTTTGGGCAGTAAATCCACTAACAAGTGTCCTTATAAGAGACACACAGAGAAGGAGGAGAAGGCCAGCTGAAGGTGGAGGCGGAGATTGGAATGATGTAGGCAGAAGATGAGAACACTTGGAGCCATCAGGAGTTGAATAAGCACAGGAAGATTCTTTCCTAGAGCCTTCAGCAGGAATACAGCACCCAAACCACCTTAATCTTAGACTTCTGGCCTCCAGAACTGCCAGAGAATATACTTCTATTGTTTTAAGCCAATCAGTTTATAACAACCTGTTACAGCAGACAGTCCTAGGAAACTAAGAAAGTGCCTGAGATATCTGATAATTTTCCAATTGCATAACAACTGCATAACAATACTGAGCTCCTATAGCTACCAGGCATTTTTTTTTTTTCCAGGTACTTTTCAAATATTTTGAGAGATAAACTGCAGGACAGGTGGCAGGGAAAAGGGTGTGCAGACGTACAACGTAGGCGCTCAGAGGAGGATAGCGTTTATCACATGCATTCCCATTTAAAGAACTGGACTGGAAAATTCTCATTTAAAGAACCAGAAAATTTCAGATGAAATTTTTTAAAGAAGATTTATTTATTTATATTAGAGAGAGTGTGCTCGAGCGAGTAGGGGGAGGGACAGAGGGAGAGAGAGAGAGAATCCTAAAGCAGACTCCCCGCTGAGCTCAGACCTGCTCAGGGGCTCAATTCCTGGACCCTGAGATCATGATCTGAGCCGAAATCAAGTTGGATACTGAACCAACTGAGCTACGCAGGTGCCCCCAGATGAAGTCTTTAATAACCAACTGGAGAAGATGAGCCACCCGTTAGAGTTCATCAGCTTATTTCACATGCCAGTCAGCTTGCTCAAAGGCCCATGAAATCTTGAAAACAATAATACGGCCAATCAGAAAGAGGACAACTTACAGGATAGATGGGTCAAAGAGTCAAAGAATACCAAAACCTAATTAAGCTCGGTTTCCAAATGCATGAGAAGTGAAACACCTTTATGTTTTTCATAACTTTCCCCCCTCATAACCTTAGAGGGCCTACAGGAAATGCTGTTCTTTATAGAAAATGAATATTAAGGTTAAACAATTCTTTGATTTTTTTTCCCTGAAAAATTAATTATAGTTATTTTAAAGGTTTTTTTTTTAAGATTTTATTTATTTATTTGATAGAGAGTGAGAGAGAGAATGACAGGGGAGAAGGTCAGAGGGAGAAGCAGACTCCTCATGGTGCTGGGAGCCTGATGCGGGACTTGATCCCGGGATTCCAGGATCATGACCTGAGCCAAAGGCAGTCGCTCAACCAACTGAGCCACCCAGGCGCCCCTATAGTTATTTTAAAAATCAAATATGTGGTTAAAGAGTGGCACCTATAGGTAGTGCTGGGCCAGTCAATGCTTACCAACCAGCTGAGGGGAGCAGCTCTGATGGCAGCAAGGTTGGGGGGCATTCACTGTGACCGATTTTAAGGTTTGAATGTGATGTCAGCTGGCTGGCACAGTTCCTGAGAATGTCACAATCAGCTCTAGCAGGCTCTAACACAGTAACAAGAAGGGGGACTCACACAAAAGAATTATCAGCATTCAGATTAAAGAAGTCTACTGACAAAATGGGGACCAACAGGAACTGCAAGAGGCTGAATAATGCTTTCCAACTCCCTGAATAACACAAAGGAAGAAAAAAAAAGGGGGCATCTCTAATGTGATCTAGTTTTTATGATACTTTATCTTTCCACACACTCAAGAGATACACAGAGAAACACACTAAGTTGTTTGATTTAATTCTGTACGTGACCCAGTTAAGGTAAGAGCAGTGTTCTGGAAACTATGAAAAACTGTGCCTACGAAATGAGAACTGAAATCAACATAACGCCCCACCCCTATGTTAAACATTAAGACGAAAGGTAATTGTGCAACTGACTTTAGGCAATTTACTCCTGAAAGATAAGACTATGAACCACCTAAAACGACTGGATTAGCAAGAGCAACAGCCTGCTCAGCAATACTTAAGCCCTTAGCCTCACTGTGATCTGTGTTGTGATGTCGCAAACTAGGCTCCAACTCTATCAGCTCTCTGCCTTGCAAAACCCACCTTAGAAATTACCCGCCACAGGCCCTTGACAGCCTATATTCTTCACTCACTTCCCAATTTATCTTAAAGATTCTCAAAAACACATATGTTCCCTCCCTGCCCAGCTCTGGATGCTCTTATTTGGACGAATTCCCAGAGCTACAACCAGTGCCTGTGGTCAAAGACAGACCCCTCTCAGGACAAAAGGCCACAAGTTGAGAAAGGGAGGGAGGGGGGAATGGATGGAGTATGGCCAAGGGTGAAGAGGACACGGACCAATCTTCAGATGGTGGGGCTGTCAAATCAGTCTGGGATTCACCAGCATTCCCTCCCTGTTTATGAGGGCTGTAGAGGGTTCCGTGCTGCCTGTTACTCAACGTGGTTAGGGCAGAGGGAGAGCATTTCCAGTGAGCTACACACCGGCAGGAAGAGCATGCACAGAAACAGAGGCAGGGGGGGCGCCTGGGTGGCTCATTGGGTTAAGCCTCTGCCTTCAGCTCAGGTCATGATCTCAGGCTCCTGGGATCCAGCCCCACATTGGGCTCTCTGCTCAGCAGAGAACCTGCTTCCCCCTCTCTCTCTGCCTGCCCACTGTGATCTCTCTCTCTGTCAAATAAATAAATAAAAATCTTAAAAAAAAAAAAAAAAGAAAAAAAAAAGAAACAGAGGCAGGAACCCCTAGTAAGGTCACATGACATTCCCCAATTGTTTTTATCAGTAGCAGAGAAACTTCACTGGAGGAAGGCAGCCACGCAGAGCAAGAGCAGACAGCTTGGTATATCTTCCAGTTCCTATTGACATCCTTTGCATAAGTCTCATGACAGATCCCAAAAGTAGTTTCAAGCTGAATCATACACACTTTATATGCAATGCTTAATCACCATTCAAAAATACAGACATGATTTGTTCTAATATTTCCACTTCTAGAAATTCTGCAAACATTGGGATCTACCTGGTACAGAAAGTGTCAGAACACCTCATTATCCTGAGGGGACAAGAAAAGCCAGTCAACCCCTAGATTTATTGTTCCCAATCTCCTTGTTATTCTGAATGCCTGGAAGATCCTAGCATTTCCACAATTGTCAGCTGATTAATTTATGACCCGTTAATTGTTGGTATTAACTTAACATAAATAATATTAAGGAGTATCAATTTGTCACATATTAATTACGAGTAAACATTTACTAATTTTAAATATTTAAAACAATTCCCATCCATCCAGGATTCAAACTGGTGCTTACTACTTGTTTACAGCTGTCAAACTTGGAAACCAGTAGCCTGAAAAGCACAAGTTTTTTGTTAGACCCAAGTTTAAGGAAACACAGCAGTATTGGTGGAGACCAAAATCACTCACAAAATAACCAGCAGCTAAACACTGGGCTCTGTACCAAATCCCAGCTGGAACGTCTCATGTGGTGTTTTGTTTTTTGTTTTTTTTTTTCCTCCAGCTATGTTCTTACAAGAATCATTTTCTGTTTTAGACTTTAATTTTATCAAGTTTCTTTTAAGTGCCAACTTCAGCGATCCAGCAACAGTGGATAGTTTATCTTTACCCAAGTTTCACTTTCTTTGCCAGCAGTGAAGCTTGTCTGACCAGCTCCCACTGCCTTGTCTCCTTATCTCTCTTTGCCTTTTCTCCTCCTTTCTCTCTTTAAACTGGTGAAATTGAGGTGTGCATGTTTTGCTTTTCTTCAGAATTATGTAATTTTCTCATGAGCTCCAAAGATCTTGATAACACCACAGTTAGAATACTTTAATACTCTCATGGAAATAATCTGATAGTCAAGGTATACGCTGAGATTGTGTGGTCATTATAAATGAAATGATACCATTTACTCTCCAGTGTTTTTACTTTTTTCAAATAAATATCTTAGTTCATAAGATCGAGAAGTGCCATGAGGGTTATAATGAAGAAAAATCAAAATGAAAACTGTATGTCCAAGCCTTCCACCTCCCTCCATTCCTGCTACATAGACATAATCAACTCAATACTTACAGAATTTAGATTTCTTAATGTTTCCTTTTTAGGCATTATCAGTAGCTCCCTACCATAAGAACTCAGAATTTTTATTATCTCCCACCCCCAAATAAATTTCCCGTCCTCCATCATTCCAATAAAGCGATGCCAACATTTGACTGAAATCACATTTCACTGAACTTTATTTATGACCCAAGACATATCCTTCAGCTGAGCAAATATAAATACTCTTCTTTCACCAACACTGTTTTCTATGTAGTTAACCATTAAATCATTTTTTGATATGTTTTCTTTCCTTAGTTTTCAAAGTACCAATCACTAAATCATTCCTTTAATTTTCCTATGGAGCTATCAAGCTCTTGTTAGATATCTCTCAAAATCAATTCTATTTATTTTTTCTACTTCCTTCCTTGAGTCTTTTGTTCTAATTTGGGCAAGCTACTGCTCATCTTCAGGATTTTTGTCTTTCACCATCATTTTGGCAATTCCTTTATCTCTTTCTTGTGTTCCACTGACCACTTCTGAGATTTTTTTTTTTTTCTTAGTATACTCCCTCATTATAATGGAGCACATTCTATTATGGCATTGCAAGCAGAGATATTCTACACAAAACTGATAATTTGGCTAGATATGGAATGTAAGTTGGAAGCATTTCTCCCCAAAACTGGGAAAGGCATGAGTCCTTTAATTTCTATTATCAACTTTCTAGTTATCAATATTGCAAAGTCCAAAGCCCTTCCGAAATTGGATTTTATTATGTGCGACCTATTCTCTCTTCTCGTGGAAGTTAAGACTCTTCTCTTTATCCTGATATTCAGAGATAGCCTTAGAATGTTCTACCTTGATGTGGATGTTTTCATTCATCATACTGGCACATGAAGGACCCTTTCAATGTAAAAATCCATCAATTTAAAATGGTTTGAAATTTTCCTCCCCTCCACTTTCTCAGTTCTCTTTGTAATTCCCATTTGGTCACCTGGTAAACTCCCTGGATTAGATTTATCTTTTTCAACTATTTTTCATCTTTTTGTTTTCCTCTCTAGGACATTTCCATTTTCTTCTGATGATTTCACTCAATTTCATTACTGCTGTTTTTTATGTTGTGAAGTTTTTTTTGTTGTTGTTGTTTTATTTGTATATAGAATTTCTAGAATATCTTTTCATTTCTGAGAAAATGAATGGTTTCGAGGTTTTCCTCCAAATTCTACTTCTTACTGTTGGTCTTTGTCTATCACATTCCAGAGTTTTCTTAAATTATTTGTTGCCGTTTTAAAAAAAATATTTATTTGAGAGAGAGAGAGAGAGAGAGCAAGCCAGCAAGCGGGAGTGGGGGAAGGGGCAGAGGGAGATAAAGAATCCCAAGCAGATTCTACATGGAGCCCCCATTCAAAGCCCAATCCCACAGCCCGATTGTGACCTGAGCAGATATCAAGTCAGGAGATTAACTGACTGAACCACCCATGCCCCCTTGTTGTTAATTTTTATCTGAGTAGGGCACGTAAAAGGTGACTGAGAAGCTATGTGAAACACCAAATACAAGGTCTTCCCTCTTAGTTTTCTAGTCTTCCTTGGGGCAAGGGATAAACCTGACTGACAACATTCCAGAAGCCATTTAGGGACCTGGGTTTCACTGTTCACTATGCAAGCTTTAACTTATTTTCCCTCTTTTCAGTAAACTCACTATCAACCAACATATTACAAGGCCTTCTATTTTTTAAGATTTTATTCATTTATTTGAGAGGGAGACAGTGAGGGTGCAAGAGTGGGGGGTGGTGGCGGGGAGGAGGAAGCAGCAGACTCCCTGTTGAGCAGGGAGCCCAACCCAGGGCTCTATTCCAGGATGCTGGGATCATGACCTGAGCCAAAAGCCGATGCTTAACTGACTGAGCTACCCAGGAGCCCCCAAAGCCCATTTATTTTTAACAAGGCAGCCATTCACCAATATTTAATGAATAGCTACCGTGAACATTCACAGTGTTTAAGGTGAGACGGAGGTAAATAAGATTATCTTTTCCAAAGGGAAAATGCATTAGTTAAGCTATATGCTATGAAAGTATAGCTCTATTGTCAAAAATAAGCCACTAATCTTCCACTAGGGAAATAAATCTCGTCATGTTCTCAACTAGCTAGTGGTCTTATATATGTCTGTATCTACACATACACGTATATATACTTTTGATACCTAATGATATGCATTATCTTCTCTTGGACCTAGTTTTTAAAATGACAGAATAGTTTTAAACCTTGGGTAGAAACTCTGATTTAGGGAAAAGTAACCAAAGAGAGGAACGGCAAATGCTTCAAAACTGAGAAACTATTAGCCAAACAGGATTCTTAAGAATGCCTTGGATTTTGATACTCATGTGAAAGCCACAAGGGAGTTTCCCAGGGCAACTAATATGAACTAACAGGGAAAGGGCTCTTGGGATTTCTAGTTAGACAAAATCTTAATATATAATGATCCATTTTTATGAGTAGCTGTAGCCTTTTATAGAATGCAGACTGAGGAAGACAGGAATGGAAGGGACAGAAAGGCCACCACAGTTGTACGGGTGAAAGACAAGTTTGGACTAGTATTGTAAGAGGCAAAATAGTTTAAAAACAGAAAAGTCTGAATTGGGATCTATATGGAAGATAGAGTTAACAGCACCTGCTGATGGATTCAATATAGAATGGGAGCGAAATAAAGTCGTCAGTGAGACTCCTGAGTAATTTGAAACAAAGTTTCATGAAGCTTACATAAAGCACAGGAGGCCTAAGAGGTTGACACATTTGGGAACCTAATGGGCTCTGAGGGTGAGAAAGATATTCTTGATGAATATTCACATGTCTTTTTCATCAGGTTTTAAAGAAGCTTTGGTCCTAAAGAGGTGAGGCATGTCACAATCCGTCTCCAGTTCCTCAAATTACTCGACCCCGAAACTAGTGTCTCGGCCTTTTCCTTCAAAACAAGCCATCTAACTCCACGATAGTGAAAAGGATAGTATATTCTCCGAGAAAATTCACACTTAAGGTTCCTCATCTCTGAAGTTCTGAATTTCAACACCAAATGTAGGAATAGCTTTTAGCTTCAGAAATTTCACAGGCCAAAGAACAAGAGTTAAGGAGACTGCAACAAGTACCCTTCAACCCTCAGATCCATCCCCTTCTTCACAGGAATATCCACTAGTATCTCTGAATTATCTAGAATGACCACATAGTTCTATCTGTATTAAAAAACACATGAGGAGTATCTTTAGTTGACTAGAGAATATCCATTAGAATAAACACAAAGCTCATTAAAATGCTCATTTAGAAAAAAATATTCACCTAAGTTCTAATAATTTGTTAAAAATTTTACTATACAAATACATAATGTAGAATTATTTCACAAAATACATTTACCTCTCCATCAACTGCTTTTGAGAAATGTGAATTTCCCTTTACATCTTATCAGGCTTTGACTTCCTCCACCTTCCCTTCCAGTCAATCCCAGTTATCTGACTGAATACCTTTTGGGAAATACAATCTGTGGTTGAAGAGATTAAGTTGCCTGTTATTTAAGAGTTTCTATTAGTATTTGGGGATTTTTAGCATATTTCTGACTCTAAGAGAGTTAAAAGAACGAGTTGAAAGGACAAGATGATACATATAAAATTATTTGGAAACTTGCCTTGCAGACAGCATATTATAAACTTAAATTATCTTAATATGTGGTATTTAAATTTACTATCATTTTTGTCATCCTACCACATTCATCTATTGCTTCAGAGAATTCCTCTTCTCCTGTGGGTATAATTTCCAGTTTTACACTAGGTTCTTCTCAGGGCAAATTTTCCATTCTCTCCTATACTTTCCAATTTGTCAAGACAACTAAAATGTAACCTTCTCCATCTTTTCACATTCCCTGTCTATTTGCTTTTAAACTTCCATGTACCACTGATGGATGATGTTTATCACGCTGTATCAGGAAAGCCAAGGAATCAGAACCTCAAATGATTTCCCATGAATTCTTTATCTTCTCTTTATCCTTTTCTTGCTTTATACAAGATCAAGAAAATTAACTGCAGTGAGGTCACTTACCTTTCCTTCTTTTAGCCACAGACAGATTATTTCAAGCAGCCTGCCCTGACTCTCAACTGAAGGCAGGAGTAGGTCTAGACTGGTAGCTGCTGTGAGCCTTCCCTTAATTCTTAACCCAGAAAGGTATCAGTAGTTCATCTATAAAGAGCCTCACAGCTTGACTTTGCTACATATTTGTAGAGCACTATTTCCAAGTTATAAGTACAGTATGAAAGTGGATTTTTAACTTAAATGTATCCCAGTTGAAAAACTTAACCATATGCAAAATGCTTTAAGGGTAGCAGTATCTCCTCAGTGTGGTGGGATGAATCTAGGCATTTCACACCACTGGTGGCTCCTGATGACCCAAGATATCCTTTAGCTTGCTTACCCCAGATATCTGAGACATAGTTTCTTAAAGCAACTTCTATTTTACCTTACCTACCAACAGTTTTCCTAAAACATCAGTCTGACTGGCAGTCCCAGTCACCTGAACCACACAGGCCTGCTCATCACTAGAGGCCAAAAAAAAGACTGTCATATGCAAACCAAAGAGCCCACCTTCCTGGTATTATCACCATGTCTTTACACTTTAAGACTTCTGTGAGCCACACAAAAGGCTATAGCCACTGACCAAACTAGATGTTTTGTTTCTTGCCTCTACTAATTTTCTTCTTAATCTTGGCTGCACATTGTAAACACCCAGAGAGGTCTGGAAAAATGATGCCAGGGTTCCAACCAAAATTTGAATGTAAATGGTGTGTGTTGTGAGGGGTGACTTAGATATTCAGATTTTAAAAAACTCAAGTGATTTTAGGATAAACCAAATTTGCAAACCTGCTAATGTACTTGAAAAGTAATTTCTATAAAACCAACTTGCTATGAACTGACCTGTCATTGTCCCTACTCCCTGTAACATATACATAAAACAGTATGTCCTAACTTCCTGGGCGCCTGGGTTGCTCAGTGTGTTGAGCCTCTGCCTTCGGCTCGGGTCATGTTGTCAGGGTCCTGGGATCGAGCCCCACATTGGGCTCTCTGCTCAGCGGGGAGCCTGCTTTCCTCTCTCTCTCTGCCTGCCTCTCTGCCTACATGTCATCTCTCCATCAAATAAATAAATGAAAACAAACAAAAAAAAAAGATGCCCTAACTTCCTGTACCTAGAAATATGACCTTGTGTATAAATATGGTCCTTAAAATGGGGCCATACTGTAGGGTGGGCCCCTAATCCAATATAAATGATTCCTTCATTAAAAAAAACAAAACAAACAAACAAAAAAAAAAGTCATGTGAAGAGACAGAGCCATAGGGAGAATGCCAAGTGAAGATAAAGACAGAGAAGGGGCTGGTATCAATATCAGTAAGCCAAGAACACCAAAGACTGTCAGCAAACCACCAGATGCTAGGAAAGCAACATGGGACAGTCTTCAGAAGCAATCGACCCTGCCAACAGCACGATTTTAGATTTCTAGCCAGAACTTGGAGACACTACATTTCTGTTGTTTAAGCTACCCATTTTGTGCTACTTCAGTATGACTGACTACCCTAGCCAACTAAACCACTTCGCATGAATTTTCTTTTAAAGGTTTTATTTGAGAGAGAAAGCACGTATACAAGCACGGGGAAGGGGCAGAGGGAGAAGCAGACTCTCCCCTGAGCAAGGAGCTGGACACGGGGCTTGATCCCAGGATCCTGAGATCATGACCTGAGAGGAGGCAGATGCCCAACCAACTGAGCCACCTAGGTGCCCCTCATCCCAGACTGGCACTGCAAGGACATACTGCACTCTTTTGGAGTCTAAGTTTTGGAGATAATTCTTAATAGTTAAGCTCAAAAGCAGGAGAAATCTGACCCAAGATGTGGATGGAGTTTAAGAATCACATAGACATTAAATTATCGTATTCTTTTTTTTTTTTAATTTTATTTTTTATAAACATATATTTTTTCCCCCAGGGGTACAGGTCTGTGAAACGCCAGGTTTACACACTTCACAGCACTCACCATAGCACATACCCTCCCCAATGTCCATAATAACCCCACCCCCCCTCTCCCAAACCCCCTCCCCCCAGCAACCCTCAGTTTGTTTTGTGAGATTAAGAGTCACTTATGGTTTATCTCCCTCCCAATCCCATCTTGCTTCATTTACTCTTCTCCAGGAGAAGAGTAAATTCTCGTATTCTTAAATAATGCATCATTTCCCTCAGGAAACTGGAAGAGAGGCTTGAGAGCCACTGCTCCAAATTCTTAATCTGTGTCTCAAATAATTGTTTCACTTTCAACTCACTCACCTAACCTAACCCTCCACTTCTCAGATGGGGGCTATTTCCCCCCAAGACTTTTTGTGATTTGTGCAATGACTTTTTTTCTAAGCTTACATCTTTACACACACACAAATTATCCATATGATGTAGTAAAAGCAAATTCTGAGAATTGCAAATAGTCAATTTAAAAAAATCTGCCCCAGGGGAACCTGGGTGGTTCAGTTGGTTGAGCATCTGACTCTTGGATTTCAGCTCATGTCATGATCCTATGACCGTGGGATTGAGCCCTGCTTCTGGCTCCATTCTCAGAAGTCTGCTTGACCCTCCTCCTCTATTCCTCCCCCACTTGTGCTTGGTCTCTCTCAAATAAATATAAAAAAAAAAAAAATCTGTCCTCCAAAATAGGTAAATAAGACTTTACACCTTCTCAGATTCCCAAAAGACTGAAGCCATTTTGTAATATTTTCCTTTTCTTCCCCTTTACTCTGTCCTTCCTGAAGAACACAGCCCCTACAATATCTACAGAAACAAATACAAATGTTCCCGCCACTTCCTATAGAAATTAGTTTGCATTTTTGGGAAATCTGAATAAAATTAGAGCACTGACCTACCTAGTCATATAAAGGAACCTACTGCATAAGCAACAGGATTTGAGTCAGAGCTTGCTTTTTTAAAGGATGATCCAGATTATCCTGGTTACTTACTGTGACTTTAGGAAAATTAAATCACCTCTGAGTACCAGTTTCTACATGAGGAGTAAGATTAATATGTACTTCTAGGTTGTTAAAAATATGCAGGGAAATACAGAATGATAAACCATTCACGTAAAAGTCTCTTTATGAATATTCTGTCATCATCATCTCAGCATTGTAGAACCACCCCTGAGCAAGGCTGCAGAAAAACCTTTCCAGGGGATCACTGAAGGCAGAAAATACAAAACATTATAGTCTTATTTCTATGTTCTAAAGCATTGAATTATCAGGCTTCTTTTAAGAAACCTAATTTTCCTTGCAAGAAAGTAGAATACTTGAAAAAATTTTTAAAAAATATTCACATTTTCTACAACACCACCTCCCCACCCAGATAAAATACCCAGGGAAATTAAGTTCTCTGTTTAGAATGATATCAGGAAGTCTTGACACTGTCAGTAATAGGATCAGTCTTAGGATGTCTTCATTTCATATGTCACTATGATGATATCCTCAAATCTAAAGTCTTGATTATATCTAATTGCGTTTTCAGAAATCACTAGAGTCCTTAACTTAGTCTTAGAGATTCCAGACTATATTACTTCTCTAAGTTCCTAATTTTATGCTGCATATGCATTTATTGTTCTAATTAGTGTACGGTCCTTCCATTATCATCATTCATCACTCAGTTTCAACATAACCTTTTTCACTAAATACGTGTTGAAAGCCACATGAATGCGAAAACTCTGCGGTAATGAACTGGATTCCAATTCAATCAAGTGTTAGAAACTTTTATTGGATTACTTTATATGGATTCTTTTACAAAGTCAAGCTCTTTACTTTCTGGCCCCTTGTGGTTTTAGATTTCATGCCGAGGAAGACTGTGGACTAACATTAACATCACAAGAAGAAACATGAGGAAAGCAAATGCTTAGGGAGTCTGAACTTGGGCCTCCACTTGGGATACAAAGAGAAAATATGGGCCTGACAGCTCCGCAGAAGGTGAGAGAAGAGAAATTATAAATGAGGGATCTATTTGTCACATCATAGAAGGCTATCTGCCCATACTCGCGGTCTAGGAAGACTCCAACTTTATGCATTTGCTCTCCTCTCAAGAAGACCCTTTTCAGAGGCGGAAAGACCCAGAACGTATAATCGGTTCCCATCATAGAACCTGTGAGTAAGAATTTATCTCTGGAAGCAGCGGGTAGGTCACAACTGCTGCTAGCAGGGTCTTCAGATATCCCCAACTGCCACCTGGTTGCCTTTTCCACATCTACCTCCCAGTAGTGCCTCCCTGAGGTGAAACCCTCCAAACCCAACACAGTGGCACCAAAGATGAATCTCCCTGGGCTGCCAGGAATGTCCTGCTGGACATTTCTGAGACTCACACTTCTCAGATCCTCAGATAAGACCAGAAAGGGATGAGCTGTTTTAGGATCCAAAATGACAGCTCCTGCAGGGAGAAAGAAATTCATTTAAATTTGGTTAGAGTCATCCATGCCACCACCAGACATGGAGGATTTCTAACAAGAGGAGGCTTGTCAGTGAATGGGTACAAGTTGCAGGCATAGATATGGGAAGAGGCAATCTAAAAGTTCAGGGAAGGTGACCTCTGAGCTTTGTTTCAAGAACTGGACATCACAGAAGAGGAGGTCAGCAAGATACTGGAAGGAGATGCAATCTGAGGAGGAAGAAGACTAACAGAGGTTAGAAGTTAGTTAGAAGACTACTCGGAGGTTTAGAAGAACCTGTCAGACCAGAAAGGAATTTCGGCAGACTGTGAAAATGGTATCCAAGTTTAGTCACATATCAGCTGGGAGCCAACTCTGCTCCCCTGAAGATCTCCAAACCTGGAACTCCAGGCTTCTTTCCCCTAAAGACTCATTAGAATCTCCTAACAGAGCAGGCTTTTCCCAGTGACTGGCTGTGATTCCCCGTGATTCCTGGGTTTTCCCTGTGACTGAATTGCTCTCCCCTTAAATACCACCACAGTGTGACACAGATGCCTAGAAACTGTTGCCAGCAGGCTCTTAATACTGAGTAAATCAAAAGAACATATTAACAGAGGGGAAAGCCTGTGGGAATCCTCCAGAAAAAAATCAAGCTGCGAACAAGAGAGCTCAATGTGATTTCTTATACTTGAATGAAAGTGACACTTTACTTCGTATCTCAAACTGTTTCTTATCTCTTTCTCCTCAACTGTTAAATATTGTGATTTCTCAGGGCATAGGACTGGATCTTCCTTTTCATAGCTTGTACTCCTTTCTCCCTAGGTGACTTCACCTAGCCTTAGTTTTCAATACCTTCTATAGGTTCACAGCTTACTTCGTAAAGAACTGCCAAATACCAGTTAGAAATAATGGAAGCATTTCACACATACTATGACCAAAATGGAACTTCAAAGCTACCCCTTTTCAGTTCTACTTCAGTTAATAGCATACTTACTTCCTCAGTTGCTAAATCATAAACCAAAAAGCCTGGAATAGTTCCTTGTATCTTACTTTAATGTCTAATCCAGCAGAAAGTTTTGCTGCCAAATGAACTGGAAGGATAATTCCAGACTTCAAATTATATCAAAAAGCTGTAGTAATCAAAACAGTATGGGGGTGCCTAGGTAGCTCAGTTGGTTGGGCATCTGCCTTTGGCTTGGGTGTTGATCCCAGGGTTCTGGGACTGAGCCCCACGTCGGGTTCCCTGCTCAGCAGAGAGTCTACTTCTCTTTCTTCCTGTGTTCTCTCTCTCTCAAATAAATAAATAAAATCTTAAAAAAAAAAAAAAACCCCAAAACCAGTATAGTACTTCACAAAAACAGACAGAAAACCCAGAAATAAACCCACAACTATATGGTCAATAGATCTTCAACAAAGCAGGAAAGAATATGCAATGGAAAAACAAAACTGGACAGCTACATGCAAAAGAATCGAATGGGACCACTTTCTTTATATGAAAAAATAAACTCAAAATGGATCAAAGAGTTAAATGTGAGAACTGAAACCACAAAAATCCTAGAAGAGAACACAGGTGGCAATTTCTCTGACATAGGCCATAGCAACATTTTCTAGATAGGTCTCCTGAGGCTAGAGCAATAAAAACAAAAATAAAGTACTGGGCCTATATAAGAATAAAAAACTTCTGCACAGTGAAGGAAACAATCAACAAAACTAAAAGACAACCTACTGAATGGAAGAAGATACTTACAAATGACATATACAATAAAGGGTTAGCATCCAAAATATATAAAGAATTGACACAACTCAACACCTGAAAAACAAAAAAATAAAACTAAAAAAAGGGGCAAAAGACATGGGCAGACATTCTCAAAATTAGATATACAGATGATCAACAGACACATGAAAAGATGTCCAACATTACTCATCATCAGGGAAATGTAAATCTAACTATAATGAGATACCATCTCATACCCGTCACAATGGCTGAAATCAACAACACAAGAAACAACAGGTGTTAGTGAAGATGTGGAGAAAAAGGAACCCTAATACACTGTTGGTGGAAATGCAAACTAGTACAGCCACTGTGGAAGTATGGTAGCTCCTCAGAAACTTAAAAATAGAATAACCTTACAATCTAATTGTACTACTGGGTATTTACCCCCAAAATACAAAAACACTAATTCCAAGGGCTACATGTATCCCACTGTTCATAACAGTCAAGATATGGAAGCAGCCCAAGCGTCCACTGACTGATGAATGGATAAACTGGTATATATATATATACACACAGACACACACACAATGGAATACTATTCAGCCATACAAAAGAATGAAATCTTGCCATTTCAAACAACACGGTTGGAAATACATAATGTTGAATGAAATAAGTCAGTCAGAGAAAGACAAATAACCACATAATTTCACTCATATGTAGAATTTAAGAAACAAAGAAAAAAGAGACAAAAAAAAAAGTATTAACTATACAGAACAAACTGATGGCTTCCGGAGGGAAGGTGGTGGGGGATGGGTGAAACAGGTGAAGGGGATTAAAAGTACACTTATGATAAGCACTGAGTAGTGAACAGAACTGCTGAATCACTATACTGTACACCTGAAACTAATATAACACTGCCTAATGACAATATGAGGATTAAAACAATAAAAAAGAAAACATAAACACAGAGTGAGAGAAATATTTGCAAAACATCTGACAAAGGACTGGTAATCGGAATAATAAAGAAATCACAGCACTAAATAATATACAACACAATTTTAAAAAATAGTGAAAATGTTTATAGATATACTTCAGAGATACAATCAAGTGCAAATAAACACATGAAAATATGCTCAAAATCACTAGTTATATGAGAAACACAAATTAAATTTAAAGTGAAATACAACTACATACCTACTAGGTCTGTTTTATTTATTTATTTTTTTAAATGCTTTTTATTTTTTTAAGTTACTTTTTAAAATATAATTTTAAGTTTTTTGTTTGTTCTTTTTTTTTAATTTGAGAGAGAGAGAAAACATGAGCAGGGGGAGAGGGAGAAGGATAAGAAGACTCCCCCCTGATGAGGGAGTCTGATGTGGGGCTCAATCCCAAGACCCTGGAGATCATGGCCCAAGTCTAAGACAGATGCTTAACTCAATGAGCCACTCAGGGATCCCAGGTCTGCCTTAAATAAGAAAAAAAAAAAAAAAAAGACAATACGAAATGCTAGTGAGGATGTGGAGTAACTGAATCTCATACATCACCAGTGGGAATGCAAAATGACAAAGTAAGTTTGGAAAACAAATTTTACAATCCCTTTCCTAGATACGCAATGAAGAGAAATGAAGTCATGGCAGCATAAAACTCTGTAAGCAAGTATTTACAGCATAGATTTGGAAACAACTCAAGTAGCCTTGGAATTGCAAGAGAATAAATGGTGGTATCTTCATAAAATGGAGTATCCCACAACAACAAAGAGGAATAAGCTACTGACACACAACAAACCTGGATGTGCCTCAAATGCTTTACGCTAAGTGAAAAAAGCCAGACACAAAAGGCCACATACTGTATGGATCCACTGACAGGACATTCCAGAAAAGGCAGAACTATGGGGTAGGAGATAATAAATCTTTCATTATACTTCTTGACATTCTCTTTTTTTAAAGATTTATTTATTTGAGACACAAAAAGAGAAAGAGAAAGAGAGAGAAAGTAGGAGCCCGAGGGGACAAAGGGTGAGGGAGGGAGAGAATCTCAAGCAGAGCTCATACTCAGGATCCTGAGATCATGACCTGAGCCAAAATCAAGATGCTTAACTGACTGAGCCATCTAGGCAACCCAACATTTTTTCCCTAGAAGTTTAGTTTATTCTTTCCTTTTTTTTTTTTTTTTTCCTATCAGACTCTGCTTGCAATTCTGTTTCAGGCTTGGAAAAGTCGAAAAGATATGCAAAAGAGAGCCTTTCAACATAAGATCATACAATTATTTTCTTGATAGTTATCCAATGTATATAGTGTATTAAACTCTCCAGTCATTTTAAATCCTTAAGCTCTCCAGAATCTACTTGTATTTATGGTAGGATGTTCACTTGATTCTCAGATACAAAAATCAAGTGCCCTGTTACCATGGATGTGTGTCAACTTACTTTGTAGAGTGTTGAGCATTCTGCTCATTCCTGTTACTTGGCATAGACTCAGGTCTGTGATATGGGCGGGCTCCAGACACTCAAGCAGTACTGATTCGCTCCTATTAAAGAAAAGACAATCTCAGCTATCTGTGCAGACCCAAGGACCCCACCAATCCAGAGAATGGATGTCATTACATGACCTCATGATCCTTACTTACCCCAATATCTCTACTCTTGTGTGCTCACGTTTCAGACCCTGAATCCCACCCCAATGTTTCCATTCCTTTCCAAAATGAAAACTTACCTTTCCACAGAATATTTCGCATTCTACAGGGTGAAAAAGAGATAAGGTTACTATCTAAGCCATACTTCTGGTATTTGAGCCATGCCTCTTCTGAGCTGTGACCCTGAAAATTATGTTCTAATGATAAAACTTGATTTGTATGTAATTTCCCCAGCTTTGTGGTGCTAAATCTCAGAGATCAGATTTTAACACTGATTAGTAAAAGTCAGAAAAATGCTTGAAATTATTGTTACATTCCCAAAGGAAATGTTCGTGTTTTTTGTCTTCTTAGTTTTATTACAGTTGGGTACTGTATAGTTATTTTATATGGAATCTGGAACCTGCTCAATCAGATGATGTCTTGGCAAGATTTATATTTATTCTGGGTATCTTTTTTTTCTTTTATTAAATAAATTTAACACGTAATAGTAAGTTTAAGGTGTATAGTGTGTTATTTTGACACCCTTGTATAATGTAATGATTGCCAATATAGCAATATTTATGACATCATACAATTATAATACTGTATTGTTTTATATATTCATTATACCATGCATTAGATCTCTATGGTTTATTATTATTCATTATAAGTTTGTACCTTGAAACACCATCACTCTTATTAATGCCCCTCCAACCCTACCCCACTTCCCCAATAACCAACATTTTATTTTTGTTTTTTTAAACACATTTAAATTTTTTTAGATTCCACATATAATTGACATCATGCAATAGTTGTCTTTCTCCCTTATCTTGCTTAAAGGCACCATGTGCTCAAGGTCTATCCATGTTGTCCAGATGGAAGGATATTTTCCTTTCTCCTGATATTCCATTATATAAATGTAATATAATTCCATTATATAAATGTACTACATTACATAAATGTAATATAATCCCATTATATAAATGTATAACATTTTTTTCATTCATTCATCCGTTAATGGGCATTTGGGTTATTTCCAAACATGGGAGTGTGTGTATCCCTTTGAAATCCTGTTTTCATTATCCTCTAAGTATATGCCCAGAAGTGGAATTGCTGCATCATACAGTAAATCAATTTTTAATTTTTTGAAAATTAAAAAAACCTCCATATTGTTTTCCCTCCCTTTTTGCCACATCTTCACCAGCAACCATCATCTCTTACTGAGAGCCATTCAAACAGCTGAGAGGATCTACCTAACAGCTGTGGTTTTGATTTGCATTTCTCAAAGGCCGTATTTTCCATACCTTACCTCAGCTATCTTATCCTGAACAGTCATCACTCGAACTCAGCCCATTTACTTTCTTTTCATACACTGGGTAACAAGAGTTGAGTAGGTGAAGGAACATGCTAATAAACTGAGGACAGTGGATGGAGCTAGGTCAGAAGCTGAGCTTAACTGAGTCACACCTACCTTACCTGTCCTGAAGTAGGTTTGGCCCTAGAATAGAACCTAATGGTTTAAGTGTAAGGGCTTCGCAAATAAGAGCACCCACTTTGCAAACATAAGCCTGGTGGCAGAAGGATATGGATAGAGTCTTAAAAAGATAATAATTTACTTGCTGAAAGGTAATGCATGCTACGGTTTAAAATATGCAATATTATACAAATAAATCTCACCCTTGTTTTTCCAGGGTTACTGCTCAATGTTTGTGTTCTCATCTTTGTGTTTATTTTGCCAAAGGCAGTCTGTGAATGTTAATGAGCTATGTCTATACACAGATACATATTCACTAAAACCAAACAAAAGGCAGTTCTACATGTTTTTACTTTAACTAAATATCCTGAAAATAACTTTTACCACTATGGAATTGTTTCATTCTTTTTTTCTGGTTGCAGAATATTCTACTGTACTAATGTGTAATAATTTGACTAATCAATTATTTACCCTATCGAGGGACCTCTCAATTCAAACTAATTATTGATAGCCTCAAGGTGAGAATTCATATCATGAAGTAGCTTTCCACTAGGCCAGGATTTTAGACAACTCATGTTTTTGGTGACTGAAAAATAGCCTATACCACCCTCATGTATGTTTGAAAACCATCGAATATTCTACAACCGACCCCTAATGACTACTGTCCACCTCTCCCTTCTCAAATACTGTAATGACAATCATTTCTGGAATCTTACCTGGAGAAATGCTAAGTTGTATTCCCCACACTTCTTCTCTAGCTCTGCAATGATCCTTTGGAGGCTGCAGATATGTTCAGAAAGCCTGACTTCACTCTCCTTCAGCTTATTCATGTTCTCTTTCCCCAAAACGCTCAGTCTCTGCAGAAGCATCTCCTTATTACTATTTAACAAGTGGTTAACTTCTTTTATTCACCAATTTAACCATCCCTTAAACCCGATTCACTGCCTGCCTTTTCAGAAATACATATAATTAGATAAGGCCCAATACCCCTTTGTTTTAAGGAAGACATCTCAATTGAAACTTGATTCTTTGACACAATGTATTTATATTGCTGTGGAAGGTGTGCATGTAGTCCACTTATTCAGAAAACAACCCGACCGTAAAACCAATCATATTATTTTGCCATTTTGTTCACAAAGTTTCCTATTTCCTTCATTAAGATTTGATTCTAATAATTTAATCAATTAATAAGAAATAAGCCACTGATTTTTTTAATCCTTTCAAAGATGCTGTTATTTTTTTTTCTTAAAGAACACAAATGATGCGTATTATCCCCTACTGCTGATGTCACAGCTTTTTTTCTTAAAAAATAATATGCTTTTGGAGAGCATTCCTTATCTGTACACATAAAGCTGTGTTATCTTTTCTGAATGCTGAAGAGCATCCCACTGTAAGTACATAATACAACTTATTTTGAGAGTCCTTTATTGATGGGTATAGGTTGTATTTAATCTCCTGCTATCATAAACATTACAGTGTTAATAATAATGCCTAATAGTTACTGACTGCATAATATGTACAAACACTGTTTAAAGAGCTTTATGTAGATTATCACACTCAATCCTCACAGTAGTATTATAAAGTAGGGGCATTATCCCCATTTTAATAGTGAAGGAAACTGAGTCACAGGTTGAACAATGTGTACAGGTTAAATTAGCCACTTATAGACTAGTAAATAGCAGAAGCCAGATAGGAACCTCATCAATCTGGCTTCAAAGACTACCTCTAAACCATGGCTTTATACTGGAATATTTACAGCATTCCCTATTCTTATATCTTTTTATAGGCATGTAAGTATATTATAAGAAAATGATCAGAAATAGAACTGCTGGGTGAATATATATATTCTTTTAATACATTCATGGTTGTCACTGGATGTCTCATTTTTAGAATTGGCATAATGCTCGGCTCTCCCTTCTCTCATTTCCCAAACACTGTGAGCATGTAGTTTTCCACCTCTCACCTGTAGCGCTTCCTGGGATTTCTCCTTCAGCTCTGTGGCAAACTCCATCAGTTGATTCAGACCATCTTCCCTCATGTTGGAGTTGAACACACCCCCTTGCAGCCTCTGGAAATTCGTCTTCTCTTCAACCATCAACTGGAACCTTATCCTATATTCAGACTCAATCATGTCTTTAAAATCCTGTTCTTCTCCCTTCAAGACAGATAAAGGTATGACAGACTTCAAGTTAAACACCACGGATACATATTTATGGTCAGTTTCCAGACCTAACTCTGATATAAAGACAAGAAAATCTGAAGTACAGGGAAAGAAATAAAAGGCATAAATACAAAGGACAAAGAAAGTTTTGAGCCAAGATCAACTAACACATCACCATAATCTTAAAACGTGAAATGCAGGTAAAAAAATGTTAATTGACTTAGAAAACTGAGAAATCTAAGATCAACATAACAAAGAGGAGATGAGGAAAACGGAAAGGTGGGGCAAATGGCTTTTGCTAATGCTTTGGATAGGGAAAATGAGGATACAGGAATGAAAGGGTGACTCCCAAGGTTTTTAGAGAAAGCAACTGGAACAGAAAAAGGGAAACAAGAAAGAGATAGATCCGAGGTGGGGACTGTATCAGCAGCTCAGGTTTTGACATCCCGATTCTAAATAGTCACTTAGACATCCAAAGTGCGATGCTCAGTAGGAAGATGAACATGAAAGTCTATCACCTGGAAGACTGAGCTAGAGATGTACATTGGGAGTAGACAGCTTAATTATATTTCATCTCATGAGACTTCATGGAATTGAGATTTATCCAGAACCTGACCACTGCTCATGACCCCAACAGTCCCCCGGTGGGTGTCCCCATCTCTGCTCTCACCCTCCTACAGCCTAGTCTTAACCTCAGCAGCCAGAGTGCTTCTGTGAAAACTGAAATTCAATCAAGCTACCCCTGTTCAAAACTTTCCACTGGTTTCCCTATTTTATTCAAAGTCAGCAGCCCTATATGATTTGGCCCCCTTATCTTCTGACCTCACCTACCAGCTTCCACTGCCTTCCCAACCCCAAATGAGTACATACCAGATTCTTCCCAAGACTGCCTAACTCAATTCCTCACCAGCTTGAGTTTTTTCAAATGCCACTTTATTTCAAAGTACACCCCATTATGCTTTCCTTTTTTTTTTTTAAAGACTGCATAGCATTTACCACATAACATTCATTTTACTTGCTTTGTTCACCTTCCTTCAGTTGCAAAAGGGCTGACTCCCCCCCCCCCCCCCCCCCCCACCCCCGGCTGCTAAATCCCCAGCACCTAGTATAGTCTCTGGCAAAAGCGGGGCCCCAATATCTGTTGAATGTATGGTGTTTAAGGCTGAAAAAATGGGGATCAGTTGAAAAATTCTTGGAGAGCCAGTCAATTCTCCTCCTCTACCATCCTCAAGTGGCCATTTATTCTCTTTAAAAACTGAAAGGAAGAAGACCCAGAATCTGGGATACTTGACACAAAACAGTTAAATACAAAGAAAAGATGTGAAATCAGAAGTGAAATGTGGGCATAACAGAGGACAAGCCCTCATTTCAGATGTAATTCTCAAACTGCCTTTTTAAATCATTTCAGGATTTATATGGCTACCAACAGTAGAGGAGATATTCATTCTCCCCTGGCTTGGTATAAATTGTTTATCAATCTTCTTTGCCTGTCAATAAGGCTCGCAAGTGATGTTTCACAAATTTAAGAGTTAATCTGTACTTCTCTTATCATAAACAAAGTTCAGGATCTTTTTAAATGTTCAAAAGATAGTTGCATTTTCTGTTCTGTGAAAACTCCTTCAATCATTTTTCCATTGAATTTCTAGCCGTTTGCTTATTGACTTTTAAGAACCCTTTATTCGTAAAGAAATTAACACTTTTCATACCTATGGATTTCAAATATTTTTCCCGCTTTGTTATTTATCTTCTGACTTTGTTATTTGCTATCCAACATTATAGGTAATTGCCTGCTCAGACTGGAGATAAGCACTGACCTGAATCATCACCATTCTTTCTTGCTCATCAGCCAATATGCTTTTAGCTACTTCAAGTTTCTCCTTCAATGTGTTCAATATCTCCTGGAGTAACTCCTGCAGAGAAACAGATCACAGAATTCTAGCTCAAGTAATTGCTTTACAACAGTTAGCTTTTTAATCGGAGACTTCGGAAAAGGCCAATAGGCCCAGGTTGGCTTAGCCTCGAAGTTTGTCTAAATATGGTACTTATCTCGCACTCTTTGATAAACAGAGCCTGAGGGAATGGTCTTGTGGGGTCAGGAAATCGGTCCTCCAAATAAATTAGTAAGAGGAGGCAGCCAGTGCCTAAGTGTTCTGGGATCTGCAGGATGCTCACCCTGTAACTGCCAGCAGCCTCTTGGACTCCGAACACCACGTGACTCTCATGCCCCTCGGAGTGGAAGCACTGGCCACAAAGCAGCATTTGGTCGTCGTCACAGAACAGCTGCAGTGGCTGTTGGTGTTCCTCACAGTAGGCATCTTCTGGGATTTTTTGCTGTAACTGGGAGCTGAGCTTCTTGGACATCCCTGTAGGTGTCCTGGGCGATGGCTCCTACCGTGGAAAACTCCCCTGCACTCTGAACCGAAGAGAGTCACGGTGAATTGGGGCACTCACATTTGCCGACCCCACTGTCACCGTGCAACCCACAACCAAGCATCAGAGCAGGTCCGCGCCTTCGAAACTCCTCCAACCAGCAGGTCTTCCTCGGCCGGCCACAGGCTTGGGGGAGAAGACACAAGGAGTTACACCAAGTCCTCAGATTGGAGGGGCTCTCGTGTTTTCTGAGGATTTACAGCTATTGGCTGAGAATTAGTTATAAATGTTCGCACATCGTTTTCCTGTAAGGTGTTTAAAAAAAAAAAAGGCAGCAAAAGATGAAAAGAAAAGGTACTTACGGGAAAGCAAGGCGCATTAATAAGCATTGGAGGGACATCCGGGACTAGAGCGACGACGCAAAAGCCTGGCTTTAGGCATTTAAGGAAGTGCTCCCTCTCCCAGGAACTGTGCAAACCATAATGTGCTGGCTGCTTCCCGTGCCTCCTTAAGAGGGAGCGGCACGTGGGTGCCAACTTTAAGGAGGCGCCCATTTTCAGGCTCTTCTAAGTCCGCATGCGCCTGAGAGCGAGGCACCTCAAGTGTCATGTGCAAAGCCCAACACATGTGTCGCCTGAGAGCTGGCCAATAAAGACACCGGTTAAAAAAATATAAAGGCAACCCCCAAAATAACAACTTTCCAAAAATACTAAAGGGATTTTTTTTAATTCAGGAAACAGAACAAGGCATTATCTCCAGCATCCCCATTTCCAGACAATTCTGATTCCCTCCAGCAACAATTCTATGTCTTCTCTAGAAACATTTTATTATCTCAAAAGGTGTTAACCACTGAATTTGGGAAACTTTTCCCCAATGAGGAATTGCCTTGCCTTAATTCTTTTCTAACTCCCATCTCCAGCCATTGTTATGGTGGTCACACCACAGTACAAAGTATTGATTTCTTTAAAAAAAAAATTCCTCTATCCTATTTACATTTGTTCCCATTTCATCTCATTAACCACCTCTTTGGACAATGTCCCTTGAAACAAATCAACCTGACAGACCTAAAAACCCCCTAATCTGTTGGGAGGGAGACAAAACACAAGTGACTCTTAATCTCACAAAACAAACTGAGGGTTGATGGCGGGGGGGGG